>NC_090315.1:24587530-25204260 GCF_039906515.1 Pseudorca crassidens | reverse complement strand
CCTTACTCATCAGCCGTGTGACCATGGGTGCCTGGAAACACTCCTCTCCACACTGAACCTTGAAGTTCCCAGTTTATTAGGTGCTTACTCTAGTGGGGACATGTCCTTAAGCATTTATGTGGAATATAGCATCCCTAAGTGGTAGGTTCTGCTATCACCCTCATTTTATAGATGAGGAAACTGAGGCTTAGAGAGGTTAAGTAACTTGCCAAACACATGTAGTAATAAATTGCTAGAGCTCTTAACTGCTATGCTTTAAATTTTCTTTTTCAGTCACGCTCCTCCTTGTAACTTGTAACTTCTTTACAAATTGTAACTTCTCCAGACCCTGAGGGCAGGGTATCATTTCAGTATCGCCTCCCTCCTCTGGCACAGTAATAGGCGGGCACTTAGCAAATATTTGTTGAGTGAAAGAATGAACACATGAATACTAAGAGCAGCTGAACTATGACATGAAGGGAAAGTATTTTCAGAGTTCATATTTACATGGGGAGCAGTGGAGAATAGGCAGATGCTATGGTTTTGGATGTAAGCTAAAGAGAAATTTATGAGTGTGGGCAGTGAAGCCAGATTGGCTGTAGTTGGGTAAGAGGGCGTACTTCTCCAGCCCTAGGGCTATAAATACCATCTTTTCAAGTTTGCATCACTTTTCCCAAACCTTTCCGAAAACTCTGCATGGTACCAAGTCTAAATGAGTTTCCTCTTAGTTACTAGCCACTTTGGGAGGGAGGTTTCACCCAAATTTGCCACACAATTCACTGCCAAAAAATTCCATCATCTTTACCTGCATCAGAGGGCAAATTTTCCCATTTAATTATCTGAATCAGCTGAAGATCTAAGTAGTATCTTGAAGGTTTCCACGCAGTTGCTGTAGACTACCTGCCTGCCTTTTAAAATAGTGGTGTGACAATTTGAGGAGTCACTGCAGAGTTCCTTAGCAATGTCACCTCCATCGTGACCTACCAAAACTATTTATATGTGAATGAGGACATAATTCCACAACAACAGTAGCTTAATTTTACTTCTCCTGGAGAGAAAACGTCCCCACAAAACACTAGCTTTGCCTGTAGTTTATGATTTTATTTAAATGGATGCCCATTGTTGACAGGGTACTTTGATGAGCCCACATCTGCAAGTTCAACCCACAGACATATCAGCAAAAAGTTGTGAGGGAGGCCTTCTATTCTACGAAATTGCCATATTCAGTAGGCAAATGTGCATTTTTTTTCTGTTGCCAGAGATCCTCTATATTTTAGCACAAGTGCTCTCAATTTACACAGGAAAGAATCATTTAAAGACTTCTTGTGTCAATAGCAGCTTTATGAGCATAGAAGGAATTTAAAGGAAAACACAGCCTGTGTACAATACCTGGGGTAACTCTGCATCTTGGTAGAAGACATGAGTGTTTTTTAAAGCCAAATTAACTGATTGCAGGTGTTCTTTAAATAAGAATGGAAAATACAAACTGTTCTTTCATTCAAAGTCACTGAATCTTGAAAAACAGAATCATGGAATTGCTAATGGAGACAGTACTACTTGGTCCTTCAGTGTAAAACACTGGCCTTTTTCTTCCCTTGTCTGTATTTCCTTTCATCCTCCCTTCCATTCATCCACCCATCCATTCATTCATCTGTCCATCGTTCCATCCATCCATCCATCCATCCACCCATCCATCCATCCATCCATCTGTCCTTCCAAGCAGCATGTGTTGCATTGGCGGCCCCTCTGGTCCAGGCATTGTTCTGGATGGGGGGATGGCGTAGAAGATAGACAAGACCCTGCTTTCATGAAATTTCATTCTGGGGTGTGTGTGTGAAGAAGGCAAATAAGCAACCAGTAAATAAATGAATAAGTAAAGCAATTTCAGAGCGTGAGAAGGGCTATGAATAAAAATTAAATTTGTGTCTTATAAGAGAGTGACTTGTGGGGTGGGATGGCTACTTTAGATGGAGTGAATGGAGGAAAGGTTGCAGAGGAGGTGGATTTTCAGCCAGTATCTGAATGACAAGAATGATTCATTATTCAAAATTCTGAGGGAAGAGCATTCCAAGTAAAGGATAAGCAAGTGGAAAGGCCTTGAAGTGATACTGCACATAGCTTCTTGAGGAAAACTTACGGAAAGAGTGATCTGAGAAAGGAAGAGTTAAAAAATGTGGAATTTAGATATGTCTACTTGGACAGAAGACAATTGGAGTGGTATGAATGATTCTCATCTAAACTCTTTCACCACAAGTTCACTCTTGGAAGTGATTTCTTCAAGCTTTGGCTATTTTAATCTCTTGGCCACTTGGTGGCACTGTTGCACCATGTAATTTTGCCAGGCCCCTGTTTGGATTTGTGTTAGAGAGAGCAGGAATGAAATTGTGCCTTTCTAAGACTGAGAGGATACCGTTTCTTGCCATGTTAAGCAGCACTTTGCTACTGTGAAAATTCTTTTCCAATGGGAAAGATTACTTTCACTCCAAACCTAGAAGAGAGTTGCCATTTGTGTAGGGGACCCCAGATGCTTTGTGATTCTGGAACCCCAAGAACTCTCAAACTTTCTGTCTAAATGAAGTTGCCAAGTGACACAACTCAACTCTAAGGCACTGTCCGGTGCTCACGTTGGTTTTGAGGAGAGGAGGGGCTGGAAATCTCTCTTTTGGAAATGCAGGCATGATAGCCACATAATTAATGAGACACCCACCTTTCTCTCAATAAACCTTGGGAGCTGGCTGTTATGAGACACGGGGGATTCCTTCTACTTCCTGGGTTAGATAATTATCAAGTCATTTTAATATCCTGTTTAACATTATGCCCCTGTTGTCATGGAAAGAATTGGATTCTGCAGAGAGCACTGGTGATTGAAGGAGATACACGTGACTGCTAGTGCAAACCTGTAGGCCAAGGTGAGTCTCACTTTCAAGTTTGACTCCACTTTTTCTGGAGCCCAGTCTGTCTTTTGTGGTACAGACTGCATCCCACAGGTACCATCAATCTTTCCTCCAGTTTGGGCATGGCTCTTGGGTCCATACAGATCTAGAACCAGCATTCCTGGCACAATCTGCTGTGCTTTGAAAAGTAGCTTAATCTCCTTACTCTGCCTTATCAAAATGGGATGTGACAAGACCCCATTAACCTGTGAAGTCAGTGTGCCTGGAGAGGTCCCTGCTAAACAATTTACCAGCTGTGTGATCCTGGGCCAGTCAAGCCACCTCTCTGAGCTTCTGTTCCTTGCCTTGAACAAAGGACAATGTACCTTTCTCACAAGAAGAATTAAGCTAATCAATAAAGGTGAAGGAACCATACAACTGCAAAATGCTAAGTTAATACAAAGTATAATTGCCATTATTCCTGATATATTTCCTTTTGTATTTTCCCACATATTTCTCAAGAAGGCAGAAAAGAAAGAAAAAACACCAAAAACCATAAGGAGCTAGGAATCAGTTGTACAAGTTTACAAACCAGAAACCCTCTGGTTAGAGGAGGAAAGGACACATCTGCTGTGATATGTTTCAGCATTTGCAGGTGTTGTAAAGTCAAACTATTTGCTCCTTTCTTTCTAAAAATTAATTTACTTTTTATTGAGATATAATTTAGATACCATAACATTCATCATTTTGAAGTGTACAATTAAGCATTTTCACACAGGTGTGCAACCATCACTATTGTCTAAATGCAGAACACTTGCATCAGTCCAAAACAAACCTATACCCGATAGTGTCCCACAGATCTCTGAGGTTCTGTTCCTTTTTCTTCATTTTTCTTTTCTGTTTCTCAGACTGGGTTATCTCAGTTGATTTATGTTCAAGTGTGCTGATTCTTTCTCTGCCTGTCCAAATCTGCTGTTGAGCCCCTCTAGTGAATTTTCCCTTTCAGTTATTTTACTTTTCAGCTCCATAATTTCTACTTGTTCCTTTTCATTATTTGTCTTTATTGATATTCTCTATTTGATGAGATATCATTCTTATACTTTAATTCTTTGACATGATTTCCTTTAGGTTTTTAAATTATATTTGAAATTCCTGATG
The DNA here is from genome assembly GCF_039906515.1 of Pseudorca crassidens. Classification (NCBI taxonomy): domain Eukaryota; kingdom Metazoa; phylum Chordata; class Mammalia; order Artiodactyla; family Delphinidae; genus Pseudorca; species Pseudorca crassidens. Next base: position 25,200,250 of record NC_090315.1, on the reverse strand, counting down.
GAACTGACCAGGATCCTGCAGCATCCCCCCCAAATACCCACCAAGTAGAAAGTCCCCTCCACATCCCCTGCCTCTTGTTTGTAGAAAAGGTGAAGTCTCCCAGGCCTCCCTGAGTCACAAAAGAGCAGGCCCAAGCAGCTAATGATTAGGATAATAGAGTCACAGACTCAGTGTCTGATGAAAGAATGGGATTACACTATAGCTCATAATAATCTATATCTTTGTGGACATTAGAATAATTGTAGCTTGGTCTGCCCATATATGTAAGCAGGCAACTAAAATTGTCAGCAAAGAGATGCTATAGGCCCATGTCGACATCTTCCACTCTGAAAATATAGCATCTTAGGTCAGCATGAAGAATTTACAGAAGACAGACCTTCACCCCTAATCCCATGGGAATGGAATGATGTCTGACAAGTGGAGATTTGTAAGCAGCTCATTTGCCCCTTTCCTGTTTGCCTATTTCTGCTCCCCTTAAACCTTAATTATAAAAATGAGATCAGTAGGTAACATTTGACCTAACTCATGACTTCTACTCTACTGAATGTACAGAATGCCTTGCCTAACCAGTTGATTCCTTTCCTGGATTAAAAGGAGGAAGAATGAAGAATTAAGTAGTTAAAGAATGACTGACTCTCTATTCCCATCTTCCCCTCTTAGCAAATTTGCAGGTGGACCATGTGGGCAAGATAACCTCCAAAGGAAGATCAGGAGAATTCAGCAGGTCTGCACACAATAGAAAAATGATGAAGAATATGACCTCCTACCTTAATGATTAACTGAGATTGTTTCCCCTTTTTCCCTTTAAAAATTGTCATGGCTGAGCAGAATCTTTGGAATTGGTCTCCAGATGTGAATCCTCCTTCTCCCCAGATTGCTGGCTTTTCTGAATAAAACATCTTTCCTTTCTGCTGACACTCACCCCTTGATTATTGGCTTTTGAGTGGTGAGTAGCCAAACCTGAGTTCACACTGATTTAAAGTCTTTGTTTAATAAGTCCAATATTGAGTTTCCAAGGAACAGTCTTTATTGATTGATTTTTTTTCTTGTGCATGGGCCATACTTCCTTGTCTCTTTGCATATCTAACAATTTTTTTGGTAAAATGTGGACACTTTAAATAATAGAATGTAATGTGGCAATACTAGAAATCAGATTCTCCCCTCACTTTAGGATTTATTATTGCCGTGGCTTGCTGTAGCTGTTGTTTGTTTAGTGTTTTTTCCTGAACTAATTCTATACAGTGTGTATTTTCTGTTGTGTGTGGCCACTTAAGTCTCTACTCAGTTTAGTGGTCAGCTAATTATGGACAGAGATTTCCTTAAATGCCTGGAAGTAAAAAGTCTCCTAGTCTTTTGCAGGTGCTGTGTTTTGGGCACACCTTCAGTGCTCATCCAGACAGCTCACAAGTCTGCCTTGACCTTTTCTTCCCACTTGTGCAGAGTGTCAAGCTCAGCCAGAGAAGAGGGCATGGGCCTTCTTGGGTTTCCTGGGCTTGAGCACAGCCTTCTGAGGCAGATTCGCAGGGTCTTCTAGATTCCCAAGAGTATGGTTGAGCTTTTCAAAACCCTCAGCTTTTCCTTTTAAGATTTTTGGTTAGCCTATTGTTTGCCTCAGCTGTTTTCCATCACCACAGGCAGCGGAACTCTTAAAACACTTGCCCGTAAATGTTTTAGCCAAATGTTTTCCCTCTCACAAGGCTTTCACACTGGGCCACTGATAAAGACAGGCCTTTCCAATTGGATCTTCCAGGGAACCAGCAGACAGGTCAAAGAATGGCAATTCTTTGGGAATGAGGTCTGTTCTGCTCCCTTCAGTACCAGGAATGCAGACTGCTATTTCAAGGCTACCACTGAGCTGGAGAGGAGGATGGGACTAAGGTAAATTAAAATGCTACCCTGCTCCTTGTTCTTACTGAGATTCAGCTGTTTCTATTGCATAAACACTCCCTGGGGTGCTTGCTCTAAGCCTTTGGTTAATTTTCAAAGTTCTGAAAAAGTTAATTCTGACAATTTTTTCAGTTTTTTAATTGCTTTTATGGAGGAGTGAACTTTCAGAGATCTATACTGTGCCATTTCCACTGGTGATCACCTACTCTTTTCTTTTTGAAGTTGCTGTGAAACCTATTTAGCAGTGTTGGAGTCATGTCTACACATACCAGACATCCTGTCAGTTTAGATCAGTGAGACTAATGTAACACTGACTTTGGCTACAAGACACAACCACCAGTATCTCATTATCCCCTAAAGGTGCAGAGGAATTTCCAAAACAAAATTGATTTTTACCTCACAATCTATTAATAAGGGTGAACTATAACCTTAAATTAAACTGTAAGTGGGAGGGTGCTCCAAAGTTAAAATTGTCATAATCTCCAATTAAGTATCAAACATGTCACTCCGGGCCAATGCTGTCATTGATCCATTCACTCAGTAAATCTCTATTGAATAGCTGGTGTCAATTATAGTGGCTGCCATCTAGAAGAGGTGAGGGAGGCGACAGGGAGGCCCAGTGCCTCACAGACCTCAAAGGAAGGGGCCTGCCATATCCCTCACAGACCCCCTGAATGAGGTGGCATTTGGGCTGAATGGGTTTGGGCAAAACCATTTGACATATATTCCTGACTCAGGGTTTTTATCCTTGCTCTTCTTTCCTCCTGGAACTTTCTTGCTTCACATACCTGGATCCCTTCTCTTCATTCAGATCTCAATACAGAGAGGCCCTCCTTGAGTATCCAATAAAAGCAGTCTCTTTCCCCATGACTACCCCCACTGCCTTCTAATTATCTTCCTAGACTTTGTGGTCATCGAAAAATGCCTTATTTACTTGCTTATTTATTGTCTGCTCCTTGCTTTCTGTCCCCACATCCACTTGAATACAAACCCCTGAGGACAAGGCACCTCACTGCCTTATTTATTCTTTTGTTCCCAGTGCTCAGACCAGTCCTGCACATGGTTGGTACTCAATCAGTATTTGTTGAGTGAATGAATAAACCGGTAGAAGACACATGTTAGGAAGTGCTCCCTCATTGCCCAGGTTTCTTTGCCTCATTTGTACCCCTGCCCCATGCCCTGCATACACCCACCCCGACTCTGGGCCAGGCTTGGTTGACCGAGGGAACAGGGCAATTTTTCAGTCTCATGAGCTGCGTTACAGAGCAAGGCCCTGCATATGTATAGAGGGATTGAGAGGACTCTGGGCCTGTTCTCCTCTCTGTGGTTGGAGCTGCCCTTCGTTGTCATCAGTGAGGACAGGGTCCAGAGAACTTTGAACCGAAAGGTTCTCAGCTCTTCTTTCCTGGATGATGTGGGCTAGCACTTTGAAGCAAACAGCCCAGAGAGAAAAATCACCTACTCATTTTTCTATTTTCAAGTATTAAACATTGTCTTAGGGACTTCCCTGGTGACGCAGTGGTAAAGAATCCGCCTGCCAATACCGGGGACACAGGTTCAAGCCCTGGTCTGGGAAGATCCCACATGCCACGGAGCATCTAAGCCTGTGTGCCACAACTACTGAGCCTGTGCTCTAGAGTCCATGAGCCACAACTACTGAAGCCTGCACACCTAGAGCCCATGCTCTGCAACAAGAGAAGCCACTGCAATAAGAAGCCTGCGCACTGCAACGAAGAGTAGCTCCCTGCTTGCCACAACTAGAGAAAGCCCATGCTCAGCAACAAAGACCAACGCAGCCAAAAATAAATAATAAATTTATTTTTAGAAAGGATAAGAAAACATTGTCTTATTATTTTTTAAAATTTAAATTAATGAAATAATAGAAGAGCTGCCAAATTAGCAATGACTGGAAAAGAGGTGGCTTAGAAGGCCTGTGAGTAAAACAATACAAACATGCATGGGGAGGAATTATACCTTCTTACCAACTTGTCAGAAAAAAAGAACCAGACTGATTCCTGAGAGTAGACAAATATCTCTTATAAAGAGACCCAGAAGAAGAATGTCATCCTATCACAAAAGCAAAATTTCTCAAGGAGTCAGTGGAGGTTGTATGTGTTTGTTCCTCTGTGTGTGTGTGTGTGTGTGTGTGTGTGTGTGTGTGACTTTATGTGGTTGCTTGTGTGTGTGCTTGTGTATGTTTTTGTGTAGGTAATTGCCTGCAGCACTTCCCAGACCTCATAAGTACGGTTCCACCTCTCCAATGTCATTACTCGATACTTCTCTACATGTTCTGGAATAGGGCCCAAACCCATAGAGGTGAATGTGTTGAGTTGACAGAGGCACCAAAGAGCTTTCTAGATGGGGTTCAGAGGTACCCTGGAAAGGGATTTCATGTCATGAACACCTCTCATGTCTGAGACATGAAACGTGATTTGAGGAAGAGGGAAATGGCAAAGCAGGAAGGATGGGTGTCACCTGGGAAAAGCCAGCCTTTGGGAGGAGGCTTCTCTAAGGTCCAGCACATGGAGCAGTACACAGGCCACTTTGCAAAGTCAAGATGTGGAATTTGTTTGTAAATCGAATGGGCGATGGCAGAGTTATAGGTGATGGATGCTGCAGTGTGGCCTGTGCAATCAGGTATAGGGAGTGCATTATTAAACGTGTAAACAAAGGTGAAACCATAGATGAAATTTATCTTGATTTCAGGAAAGCTGTCTCTCCTCTCCTCACAGCATTCTGATTTACAGGCAGTCAGCAGAGCCCAGGAAGTACAAGCTATTGAAATTAATTCAAATTGTTGTATCCAGAGAGTGTGAAGAAAGAAATGGTTTTGGTATAAAGCTCAATACCAGAGGACCAGTCTGCCACCTCCACTTGACAGGGATGGATGGGAGCTTGCTGAGCAAGACATTCCCAGGCTAGGGAGAGACTGCAGCTGAGCTGCACAGCAGGGACAGGGCAGAAAAGGACTGAGATCTATGAAAACACAGACAGAGACAAAGACTGAGATCTTTGGCCGCTGCAACAAACATCACCTTGTTAGTTTGACCACAGCACTCTGAAATCCCTGAGGAGAACTGGGTCCAGACACTGAAAGGTTAAGAGGATAAAATTGGCTGCTCCAGGGTAATGAGTGTAATCACAATGAGTGTTATGAGGAAACAGAGATAGTGAGCTTTCCCAACATTCTTCAACATAGTCAAATTTTAAACTTGAATCTCCAAGTCTAGGCTTTTTCATTTTCCCCTCGAAGACATATTCTCTAATGGGAAGTCTCTGAGACACTACTTGTCAAGAGTAAATCTCATCTGTCCTGTCTCTCTATTGCTCCTTGGTGCAGGCAGGATTTGAGGTGCTATGATTCCCAGAGCTCAACCCCAAAGGCTGTGTACCATGAAGGCACATCCTGAGAAGGTCACAACCCCTTTCCCCCGGCCTTGGTTGCTGTCTATTTGGATGGAGCAGACAGGCCAAGGAGACAAAGGTTTCTACAATGCTATAAAATAGCAGCCACTGGGGACATGGTGCTAGGAGGCCAGTGGGTTTGGGGCACAGGGAAGGTTCATGAATCTTTGCTTTGGGAGAACGTCAGATCTAAGGCCTTAGATAATGGGCTCAGGCAGCCTAAGCAATCTTGTGCTGGGAGAGGCACTTCTAATTACAAAAGTGGGGGTGGCAAGGGAGTTGCTCCCTGTCTGGGGAAGACAGAGGTCAAAGTCAAGGGCCTTTTCCCATACATGGGGATACTGAATGTCAGTGTCCCTATTTCCTCCTGTTTTACATTCAAATGAATGATACGGGGTTTTCTCTAACCAGGGGCTGTGGTCAATACAGCTTTTTCTCCCTGACTGACTTTTTCTACCAAACCAGTTCTGCTCTGATCTGGTCAAGATGGGTTAAGATGTTTGCTGGGCTGTTAAAACTACAGTCTACAACTTGTGGGTCTTTGTGACAGCAAAGGAATTGTCCAAGGGTTTGATGTTACTGCTTAAAACAAGAAGTGAAACTAGGTTGGGGCTGAACCTAGATACAGAGCAAAGGAGCTACTCTTAAGACTCAGAGAAACAGATGACAAAGACACATTTTAAATGATAACCCATCGTGGGGATGTGCTCCCTACAGAGCACATGACCATGCCTGTATACTCGCAAACACAGGCATTGTTAAAGGAGATGTGCCTGGTGGCAGTAATACTAATTTTAATTGAGAAGAGGGTTCACACAGATATATAGAGATGAAAATGGGTATATATCCATCTATAGTCATATAGACATAGTTACTCATGGGTATATAGACATAAATAGATGTCCATAGCTGTTGCTTTCTTTGTACTCATGGTTAGTCTAAAAGATCACACTGGTCAGAATGGCCATCATCAAAAAATCTAGAAACAATAAATGCTGGAGAGGGTGTGGAGAAAAGGGAACACTCTTGCACTGTTGGTGGGAATGTAAATTGATACAGTCACTATGGAGAACAGTATGGAGGTTCCTTAAAAAACTGAAAATAGAACTACCATACCACCCAGCAATCCCGCTACTGGGCATATACCCTGAGAAAAACATAATTCAAAAAGAGACAGGTACCACGATGTTCACTGCTGCACTATTTACAATAACCAGGACATGGAAGTAACCTAAGTGTCCTTTGACAGATTAATAGATAAAGAAGATGTGGCACATATATACAATGGAATAGTACTCAGCCATAAAAAGAAACGAAATTGAGTTATTTGTGGTGAGGTGGATGGACCTAGAGTCTGTCAGACAGAGTGAAGTAAGTCAGAAAGAGAAAAACAAATACCGTATGTTAACACATATATATGGAATCTAAGAAAAATAAGGTCATGAAGAACCTAGGGGTAAGACGGGAATAAAGACACAGACCTACTAGAGCATGGACTTGAGGATATGGGGAGGGGGTGGGGTAGGCTGTGACGAGGTGAGAGAGTGGCATGGACATATATACACTACCAAGCATAAAGTGGATAGCTAGTGGGAAGAAGCTGCGTAGCACAGGGAGATCAGCTAGGTGGTTTGTGACCGACTAGAGGGGTGGGATAGGGAGGGTGGGAGGGAGGGAGATGCAGGAGAGAAGAGATATGGGAACATGTGTATATGTATAACTGATTCACTTTGTTATAAAGCAGAAACTAACACACCATTGTAAAACAACTATACTCCAAAAAGGTTGTTAAAAAAAAAAGCATCATTTGAAAAATAAAAACTCATCTTAAGCTAGTTATTTAACTTCATGTACTCCAAGTATTTATAGTTAGAGTATTTTTTAAATGTCTAATTTACTCAGCAACAGAAGGGGAGCTTATTCTTTCCTTCTTGTCTGTCTTCTTTTACCCGTTACCATCCTGAAAGTTCAGGAATCTTCAGTAGGTCACACGGGAAATGACCCTGCCTGTGGCCTTGTCTATATGTGACTGAAATTTCTATACCTTCCCAATGCTCCCATCTGCACACATTTATGGATACTTGTTGTGTTTTGAGGCCTGGTGGGTCAACCAGGATATACCAGGTTATCCGGTCCAGGGCCATATAAAAGATTTGACCTTCTGAGACATCTTTTGTGAGCTCACAGAGAGACAAAGGCTAATGGAGGTGTGTAATGTGTCATCCACCATGTGTGTGTTGGCATCCTGGGGAGATAACAGGGCTTCCAAGTGCCAAGAGCTGGGCCTGGGCAGGGCTTGAACTGCAGTGGTGATGCTGTGGGATCTATAGTTACTTTTGCATTGAAGACCTTCTCTTTCAGTGATGTCACTTCATTTGCAATTATAATTATTTCCCTGAAAACCAGGGGCCTAGGCTTTTATTTTATGAAGTAATAAAACTAATTAACCACAACAAATCCTGTCTATGCTTAGTTTGCTCAGGATGACATCTTGTGTATTAGTTTATCTCTCAGTTGGATCCTCTTGGCTGCAATCCCGAGGGCCCAAGCTGGACTGCTCCAGCCCTGACCAGAACGAAGGTGAGACAAATACTGCATTCAAGGTAAAAGTCTGCTTCAACCCACTGACTATTCACAGAGCTGTGCCCTGGCTGAAGCTATCAGGTTTGCATCTTGAAGCCAATAGCAGAGTTCTGGGTGCTACATCTGGGAATAAAGAACAGTACTTGACACATAAGACACCAGGGTGTAATCTAGGGCATGGATAAAGAATTCAAGGCCTTGCTTAAACCCAAGAAGAAAGAGAACATGGCCACCAGCCAGGCAGACTCACCACAGACTCTCATTGCTTTTGACGAGTCTTGCCTTCAGGCTTCACATGAGGGCATTGGGAAGAAATCACCTAGTGCAAGTATAAACTCCTGGGCACTTTTGCCTAGGGTAGTTCCTGGGACCAAAAGAAATGCAGTAAGAATTAAGGTGACTGATAAAATGGAGCCTGCTATGTAAATTAAAAGCAGAAAGTGTATTTTAATTAGACTTGGCTACTGCTTTTACTTGATTTCCAAATATTAAAATTCCCCTTTCATTTCTTGTGTGAGTAATTCTGGCCCTGATTAATTGGAAACACTAGGTCCTTGCTACTACCACATATTATTCCTGGAGGGGACTGTGCTTCAGTGACAAATGTTAAAAGAATGTGCTGCATTCTCCCTCCTTGGCATAGAAAATAAAGAGGGGAAATCATTTATTCCGGGCCTCGGCAAGCAGCCTTAGGGGATCTCCAAGGCCTGGCTCTGATTCAAAGTAAGTGATGGTAGCAGTGGTGCCTTACTTAACTGGCAGACAGAACCACTGCCCTCTCATTCCATGAGCCAAGGCAGAAACATCAAACTTTTATGGAATCCATTCCAGCTGAAAAAACAGACTTCTTTATCATTGCAGCAAGAGCACTGGGAATTATTTTTCCTCTGGAAAATTAATAACTTGAATGCTCCAGGTGGATAATTCAGGATGTTCATTTTAGATGCCAAAATAGTTGAATTTTTACCCTGAGGAGAGGGAAACTGAAGTTAGAGGACTCTATTGGTTTCCTGGGGTGCTTAACAAGCGAGGCTCTCTCAGCATGTGCTAAAATGCTTTGTACTTTTGAGATGTTATGGGTCAGGTAACAGGTAATTCCCTTGTCCTACTTTTACTTCCAAAAAATGTCTGTCCTTGGAGGTCCAGTTCATAAAAACTAACTTCTTGTGTTCCTTTGTAAGCTTTTTTTTTTTTTTTTTTGCAGAACGCGGGCCTCTCACTGTTGTGGCCTCTCCCGTTGCGGAGCACAGGCTCCGGACGCACAGGCCCAGCGGCCATGGCTCACGGGCCCAACCGCTCCGCGGCATGTGGGATCTTCCTGGACCGGGGCGCGAACCCGTGTCCCCTGCATTGGCAGGCAGACTCTCAGCCACTGCGCCAGCAGGGAAGCCCTTGAAGGCCTATTTTCTAAGGTAAGATGTCTTGTTTGCTTCTTAAAGTTAAGGTGAATCCCATAATTTAAAAAAATCTTATTCAAATAACCATTTAGTCAAAGTTGTGGTGAAATGTATACAGGTTGCTATGGTTACCAGATGAGTTTTGTGTGACAGCCTTCTGGGTTACGTCCCGAAGTGATGGTTACTTGATTACTCCATTCAGTGCTGGGCAAATGGGCCAAAATGTTAGCTTTTAGCCTCTTTCATGTTATTTGGAATGTGGAAACATCTCCACAGGATTGTAAATATTTTATTTACCTCATTGATTCTTAGAGAAAACGATAGACTCTATTTTCCTCTTCTTTGGGAGCAAATGTTTAGAAGAGATCTTTCACTTCTGGCTTTTCACAGAATGCAGATTAATGCACCCAGGGACAGGGTGTGACTGCTCCAGCATTTTTAAATGAGGTGAATCCTGTTGGATAAGATAGTTCTCCAAAGGAGAGCTCACAGGCCTGATAAAGGGGTACCCTGGGGGGGCAACAGCATCTACTAAGCAGGATTTCCAGAGGACTGATGGTGAGTCTCTGGGGCTAAAAAGAGGTCTGGTCAGTCTTAACATCTCTAGCTCCAAGGATAGATCTGCTGTTAGCATCTGCAGGATCTGCCCTCTCAGACAAGGATCCTTGGTGTTTGTACTATCCATATTTGTTACATGGGGACTCCTGGCCTCCAAGTTCCCTTCTTGTGCAACAATATCATGCTTTCGTTTTGAGGAATCACATCTCAGTCCTTAAGGGCAGTCTTTTTTTTTTTCCTTAAGGGCAGTCTTGGTGGGGCTCTCAGTCAAGAAGCACTGCCCTTCCCAGGCCGGTGAGTGGGCTCTGCGTACATCATGGATTTTCAGCCTCAGTTTTGTGAGCTTCATCATGTAGTCTCAATAGATCTTTTTTTGTTTCTGTTTAAATTGGCCACAGTTTCTATTTTTACAACCTTATAATCCTTACTGAATCATGGTCTTTCATTTTGATGACTACTGGAACTTTTCTGTGTGTAGCCATAAAGTAATTTTGATTTTAAAAGAAACTCCCCAGAACTTAAATACCCAAGCATGTCTTCTTTAAAGGTTTATAAGTTCTGAAGTGTTGCATAATCTATCATTGGCTCTTATAGTAGACACTACAGGTGGTCTATCAATACCCTTATAATTTCCGCATCTTCATTTTCAGGTTTGTTTAGGTGCTTATTTTTCTCCATAACGTCATTTACTTGGGGAAGGAACCCTTTTGCTGTTTCCACTGAATGAACTTCACTAGTCTAGGGCAATCATGCTAATTCCATTCCCTTTGCTAGTGTCAGGCTTAAGAAGGGCAGGGGTTATACATATGGACAGTGGGGTGTGAAAGAATGATGGTGGCTGGCAGGCATCTAGAAAAGGGCTTCTTGGCTCTTAAGAACAGACATATTAAAGAAATAGGTCCTTGAGCACTGGAGTGTGACATCCTTGAGCATTGGAGTGTGAGCATTGTGATGCCTGAAGCAGATACAGCCATCTTGGCATGAAAAAGGGAGCCAGCTGAAGTCAACTCCAATAAAATGAGAATGGCAGAATATTAAGGTGGAGAGAACACAGGTCCTTGATAATACTATAATTCATTTGAATTATACAACTTAGAAAGTGCCCTGCCCCATTCTGCTCGTGGCATAAGACAGCAGTTCCCTTATTGTTTAAGCTACATGATTTGGGTTCTCTCTTATTTGTAGCCCAAAACATTCTAACAGATTTAGCATCAAACTTAAGTACATCACTGCCTATTGGTCATTTTTGGGCCTTTGATCCTTGAAGATAAATGTGCACCTTTTGAGAGAGGATATAATATTGAGAAACAATCAAAAATGAGGTTATCTAAACTGAATAATATTGTGTTTGATTTAACAGAAGAATTAACTATGGAATAATATATTGGTTTCTTTATGAGGCTAAAAGCTGGCCTGGAATCTGTCAAGAGAAGAGGTCCTAACATATCACGTAAAAAGGCCACACCTTTGGAACAAGTTCTCACGGTGACATCTCTGAAGGACAGCACTCATTGACTATCTACTTTTTTATATTTGTTAAGAACCAAACACATTAATAGACTCTGTATACACACCTTCTATTATATGTCATCTTCCTTCAATTCTTTAAAAACTGAGTTATACTGGGGTTTGTTTTGGGGACAATAACTGAGTCAAGAGCCCATATTCAAGTTATTTCTGGGAGGATCATATGGTGCAGATATATGGCATGGCTGGAAATGTTGGGTCCCTCCTCATGCACCAATTTTAACACCTGGTGGCATACCAATTGAGAGCATTAGGCTTCAGAATTGAACAGTAGGTGATGGAGCAAGAATTAAAACTTAATCTGATTGGATGACCTTGGAGAACCCCTAAAGCCTCATTTCTCTCATCTATAAAATGAGATAATAATAGACAGTAGTTGGGAGAACTCAATGGAAATATATAAAAAGCATTTAGGAACGTGGCTTTCTCCTAGGAGGCATTCAGCATTAATCACTATTGCAGTCAACCCAGGGACTGCCTGGGAAGTGTCTGTGCTTATAGAAAGAGCAAAGTGAACAGCTGTTAGAGACCATTCCACTAACTCCCACTGCCACTGATTTCCCTTGCCATTTGTACTTCTTTTAAGGAGGCCAAAGCCCATTGACTACTTCTGCAATGGATACTTCTGATAGTGTCAGAGAACTTAAATGCAAATTGTTATAACATTCTTTGAGGTCATGGATGCCTCAGAATCTGAGAACTACTGTATCAGGATCCTGTTTGGATTCCTGGGCCCCTCTGAAACCTACCAAATCACTATTTCAGGAGTGGGACTCAGGAATGTGCATTTACCAAACTCTCCTGGTTATTTTTATGCATGGTAAATTACATAGACTACCAGATTAAGAACCCTTGTTTAGAAGGATACAGACAAACAGCAACAGCAGCTAATGGAGCACTTAACTAGATCCCAGGCCTTGCCTTAAGCACTTTACACGTGTTATCTTGGTGAAATCCCATTAACACCTCTGTGGAATATATCCTAGTTATCCCACACAGGATTTGTAAGTTACCTGTACAAACAAGGAGACAGATTCAGAGAGGCCCAAGGGAAAGCAACCTGCCTCCAAAGCCAGACAGTGCTACAGTGACCTCTGGGCTAATTAGTGTCATAGAGCTCTTTGTTGTTCTCTTGGGCATCAAAATGTCCTAGACTAACAGAGCTTTTGGAGGGGAATGGAGAGAAGGAGGGACAGTCAACTTCTGGGTCTTAGGTCCTACACCCAGGAGTTTTGCCCTTTATTTATATAGTCAGAATCATATGGAGTTAAGAACACAGACAGACTGGGTTCAAATCCAGGGTCTGCCACTTACTAGCTGAATGACCATGGGTGGGTGACTTAACTTAGCTGGGCCTCAGTTCTCCATTTGCAAAATGAAGATAACAATAGTACCTACCTTTTAGGATTGTTATGAGAATTAAATTAGCTAATATTTATAAATTGCTAAGAGCAGTGTTTGCCACAGAGTATGGGAGTGTGTCAAATGAATAAAACAAATTCTGCAAACTCACCAAGCCTCAATAATTCCAGCTATGGATGGAGAGTGTGATTTGGAAACATGACTGGCTTTTTCCCAAGAACAGGGTGACTCCTGCCTTGACCCTGGCTGGCGCTGTGCTATTTGCACATCCATGGGCTCTCTCTACCACCAGGGCCTGGAACACATACCCGCTTCCATGTCCTAAGCAGACAGCACACAGAGGTCAGGTCAGGAGTGAAGGTGTCCTTTTTCCGTGGAGCTGGCTGCAAGCCATGTCGTTATAAGACATATAAGAGGAGGGACAGTGACATCAGAAGCAGAGCCTCACAACTGGGGGGGGAAGGATTGGAAAGTCTCAGAAAAGTGGTGAATATCAGAAAATGGCTTTAAGTTCTCTGCACACCTGACTCCATGTAGCATTCGACAAACTCCAGATGCAGTATGGAGGGCAGGCATCATCGACTGCCCACAGAGGGTGTGCTGGGCCTCCCTGGGGGAGGGGGCTTTGTTCTTGTGTTTAAAAATCACTGCAGTCTTCGATAGGGTGATGAGATACAGATGTATGTGCTCAAATATGTACCTTTGGTGTTCAGTGAGTGCTAAGGATGGTGGGGCTCAGGATGAGGGCTCCTATCAGGTTTCCTGTAGGAGGCATATTGCAGTTTCTGAGTGCATTCTATAAACCCGTCTGACTGAGTCGAAGGGGAGAGCTGGCCTCTTTTGGATTTTGTCTTGGGATTGCTCTGTTAATTGTTTTAACGTGACTGGGTCTTTTACTTGTTTCTTACATCCCTTTTCTGATTACTTAAAGTACAAATATCCATAGGGACTTAAAGCTTATTTATAGCTATAGAAAAGGTTTTGAATTATTCTGTTTCCTATCTGTAGAGCTGCTAAGTATCAGGACTTTTTTATTCATGTATTCATTCTTTCATTCATGTGGACACACATTCAACTCACCATTATTTGTTCTTTCAGTGCATAACATCACCCAACCCTCTGCTCTCTCTTGTTTGGGTTGTGATAGAGAGAGACAGTCTGGAAGAATCTTTGCCCTCAAGGAGATGTGCTCCTGTGAGGAGAATCAGTGTGTGTGACTAATGAACATACAGAGTTGAACGTGATGTTGGAGGGCAGACAATGGCCTTCATAACTAGTTCCAATCATTTTGGTCTCACCTACAGAGTTGCCTCTTCAGAGAGAACCTTCCTGGCCAGTTCATAATTCACACCACTCCCCCCATCCCATTGCACCCTGTTTTTCATTATCCTGTTTAATTTTCTTTAGAGCACTTATGGCAATGTGAAATAATCTTTTTATTTGCTTATTGTCCATCTTCCCTAGTTAGCATTCAAACTGCATGAGAGCAGGATCACCATCCATGAATCCATGACTTCACAGCACATATAACTGTGCTTGACAGAGTTCAATAAATATTAGCTGAATGACTGAAGACAGGTTTATGTTTCCTTTATGAGATTTCCAAAAGCAAAAGTAAAAATCCCAGCCACTGTCCAGGAGGAGAAACATTATTTCTCAGCAAAAAGCCCTTTTAACCACTGGTCCATTATTCACATCAGCAAAAAGGGGCCCACATTGTGGTGGCTGCAGCAGATGACCAACATCTTATGTCAAGCTGCGTTTTCTCACAATTGCTGCACAGTCCTCATTGGTCCTGTATGCAGATCCCAAGTGCAGCTGAGGGTGCTGATGGCAACACATCACGCTGATGTCTAGTCCCTGACCTGAAGACTCTCTCAACTTACTTAGGCACAATTTATAATCGCAGAACTGGAGATCTGTCATTTAAAATAGCTTCTTGTCACATATTGGCCAGTATAAGCACTGGACAATGACCATGCCCGTAAGTGATAACGGGCAGAGAAAGTCAGCTATTGGGTGGAATTTAAGCAGTAGGGAGACCTGAGATTGGCTATATCCATTACCACACTGTTGGTAGGAGCAGGCATGGGAGGCGGGATTTAAGATTACCGAGAAATCGAGGGATATTAAGGCAAAAGACATTCCTTTAACTGTTAGCAAAATATTGCTGTATCCTTTTTCCTTGGGAGCCAAGGATATGCCCCTAATTACACATGCAGAGTAAGTATGACATCCTGGGCCTGTTGACTGGCACAGCCAAGCCTTTGGATGTGGGTCTATGTGGACACATGTACTGAGCTTTGGAAATGGGCTTTGGGGAATGCTGGTGAGAGAGTGAGGCTGAAGGAAGGAGAGGGAGGGCTGGCAGATGACCCACGAAGGGGTATTTTCTAAAGTTTCAAAGAAAGGTTCTGTCCTGCTGTGTCTCCATTCCTGGGGGAGATGGGTTCCATATTCTTACAGTCTTCCAGTAGCATGTTCCTGTCCACAAAAGTCACCCATCATGTGGATTCTGTCTTCGGTCACAAATTCTATTCACTTCATATGGTGGTAGTAGGGGCTGTCTATGTAAGGTTTCAACTCCTTTTGGTGTAAAATAATGGGAACAACATCATCATATTATTGAGAAAGCTGACAAAGTATGTGGAAAGTTCTCTGCACAAAGATAGTGAAGAGAAAAGAGCTCAATAAACATTTCCTCCTGTTAATAATATTTCATTTGAAAAAAAATCACTGCAAGAGAAAAAGAGTTTCAATGGGTTAGATAAGTTTCCAGATGTAAGATGCTATGACTTTAAAGTACAAGACATGTTGGTAAAAGAGCTTGACAGAATTTCATGTTTGGGTCCTGGAGTGAGTTTGTGAAACAAGAAGTTTACCAAGATGACGCATCAGGGCCAACCTAGTTCCACTGTGTGTTTCAATGCAGGGTGAATCTGAAGGCACTTATTTTAGGCTGGGTTCTCCCAGTCATGGACCCTGAAACAAGGATTTTAGTGCAAGTAACTTATATGGGAGGTGATTCCAGAAAGCGCAGTTGAGAAGGGAGAAAAGAGATAGAGGAGGGAAGAAACAGTACAGCGTGTGCTGAAGAGCAGGGGACTGCTGTGGATAGCTGGGGCTCAAGGCTGTTGAGGGCTTTGGAAAAAGTATAGAATACATGCCTCAGAGTGATGCCTCCTGAGGGATACGCAGCTCTTTATTCCATTCCTCTATGAGAAATCTGGGGTATTTATCCTTCAGTCTTGTCTATCCTTGGCTGATGGTTTTGCTGAGGGCAGCAGATCCTCAACACTTCCTGTCTTCCTTGCTTAGGGCCCAGAGATGACTTAGTCAGCTCTTGGGTGAACATTCTCAAGTGCTCACAGTAGGAAGCTCTCAGCACAGTAGGAAGCCCGGTTACCGTGGGGAACTGGACGGGGCACCTACAAAGTCTCTAGAGGGCTCAACATCTTCTGTGGTCTAGGTTGCTCCCCATGACCTGGGGCTGTATTTGCATCCCCATTTCAATAGTATCAGGATGAAGTAGAAACATTCAAAGGCCATTTCAGAATGGTGAGCTCAGCAGCAGGAATGACTTGGACTACATCTCATTGAAAGAGCACCTACTCTGACCGAGCCTAGGTCAGGACACATCAGAGAACAAAAATTTTGGGGCTGATTCTCTTTAGACCCATTTGGGTCATGCATCCACATCTGCACCAACCACGTGACCAGATGGGTGGAAAACCTGATTGGCTAGGCCTGGGTCTTATGCCTAAATTAGAAATTAGTGGGGTCACACCCTGTCCTCACCATTTCCCCAAAACTGAGAGTAGGGAGGCATGGTTTTTCTAAAAGAAAACTGAGGTACTGCTACCAGGAGAGGGAAAATTGAGACTAGGCAGGCAAAAGCTATGGATATCCACTCATCTGTTAGATGGATATATGCCATCACTTTTAGGATAGAGAGTTTTTACAGATGCAGATACCACAGCTCAGGCAAGTTCAGAGATGTGCCTAAGGTCTCACAGGTAGTAAGAAGTGGAGCTGAGGCTGGAACTCAGAGCTGAAGTTGGAGCAAAGCCTCTGCTGCAACCGTGAAACATACAGTCTCCAAAATATAGCCAGAATTTGAGGTGGAAAACAATAGAGTCATTCAAAGGAAGCATTATCATTTCCACGGAGACTAAGCAGTGAGGTCCAGGCAGGTATATGTTGGTTGATCCTCTACTAACGTGAAATAAGAAGAAGAATGGAGGGCTTGCATTCCCCTGAGTCTGGCTTCTTTAGAGGTTGACTTAAGCTCTTGAGTTGATAGCAACTCGAGCAGGCTTACTTCTGTGCTTCCTTCTCTGGCAACCTTTTATTATTTTATTTTTTGAAATTTTGTTTATTTTTAACATCTCTATTGGAGTATAATTGCTTTACAATGGTGTGTTAGTTTCTGCTGTATAACAAAGTGAATCAGCTATATGTATATATATGTCCCCATATCTCCTCCCTCTTGCACCTCACTCCCACCCTCCCTTTCCCACCCCTCTAGGTGGTCACAAAGCACCGAGCTGATCTCCCTGTGCTATGTGGCTGCTTCCCACTAGCTATCTAGTTTACATTTGGTAGTGTATATAAGTCCATGCCACTCTCTCACTTCGTCCCAGCTTACCCTTTCCCCTCCCCATATCCTCAAGTTCATTCTCTACGTCTGTGTCTTTATTCCTGTCCTGCCCCTAGGTTTTTCAGAACCATATATATATTTTTAGTTTCCATATATATGTGTTAGCATACGGTATTTGTCTTTCTCTTTCTGACTTACTTCACTCTGTATGACAGACTCTAGGTCCATCCACCTCACTAGAAATGACTCAATTTTGTTTCTTTTTATGGCTGAGAAATATTCCATTGTATATATGTGCCACATCTTCTTTATCCATTCATCTATCAATAGACACTTAGGTTGCTTCCATGTCCTGGCTATTGTAAATAGAGCTGCAATGAACATTGTGGTACATGACTGTTTTTGAATTATGGTTGTCTCAGGGTATATGCCCAGTAGTGGGATTGCTGGGTTGTATGGTAGTTCTATGTTTAGTATTTTATGGAACCTCCATACTGTTCTCCATAGTGGCTGTGCCAATTCACATTCCCATCAGCAGTGCAAGAGGGTTCCCTTTTCTCCACACCTTCTCCAGCATGTACTGTTTGTAGATTTTTTGATGATGGCCATTCTGACTGGTGTGAGGTGATACCTCACTGGAGTTTTGATTTGTCTTTCTCTAATGATTAGTGATGTTGAGCATCCTTTCATGTGTTTGTTGTCAATCTGTGTATCTTCTTTGGAGAAATGTCTGTTTAGATCTTCTGCCCAGTTTTGGATTGTGTTGTTTGTTCTTTTGACATTGAGCTGCATGAGCTGCTTATAAATTTTGGAGATTAATCCTTTGTCAGTTGCTTCATTTGCAAATATTTTCTCCCATCCTGAGGGCTGTCTTTTCCTCTTGTTTATGTTTTCCTTTGCTGTGCAAAAAATTTTAAGTTTCATTAGGTCTCATTTGTTTATTTTTGTTTTTGTTTCCATTTCTCTAGGAGGTGGGTCAGAAAGGATCTTGCTGTGATTTACGTCATAGAGTGTTCTGCCTGTGTTTTGAGTGTGTTATTTTGTGGGCTGGGTAGAGGAAGCACCTGGGGGAGTAGATGTTCTTCTCTGCTGGTCAGGGGTCTGTGTGAGAAAGAAGGAGTTGAAGTAGGATCTCACCACTTGTGATTGTGCTGACAGAATGGAGAGAAGATTCTAGTCTGCTAGGAAGGAAAGGGAGACTAGAAATCTAGGAAAGGGTCACAGAAAGAGGGTGCACTCAAGACACTCTAGTTGATGTCAGTTTTGTTGAAGTCTGTACTCCTTGGCACTGTGGGTCCACTTTCCCTGGCATGGAAGGAAATCTTCGAGTGTCTGGTTTTGGTGACTGAGCCATCAAGCAAGCCTAGAGTGAGCCTCTGTGGTTTTGTGTGGGATCCTGGATTATCTGCAGCTCTCAAACCTGCCTTCCTGATAAGAGGAGTAATGCATGAGAAATATGATTGGGAAGAAAACTTCAGAGTCTGAACAGGTTGGTGCAAATGCTCAGGTTCTCTCCCTGCCATATGTTTAGACTGGACTGACGGGGAGTGATTTTGGCAAATACATAAATCACTGAAACGTGATTATGTGGCCTTTAAAACTCCTCGGCTTGAAGGATTCAGTTCTTCTGGGTAGAAAGAAATGGAAACAGTTTATGAAAGCACAGTGAGATGACAATGCTGATTTTTCCCCTCCAATCACCTTAATGGTTATAAAACATGACTTAATAAAGGTCTCTCTTTGGTTTGTAGCAGGCTGGAAATGAAATGTAGCAGAGGTAAGGGAGAAAAACCCAAGGGTGGTGCCTGTTATGTTAAAACCCAGAACTACTGTGATTGGCACCAGTGGCCCAGGAGATCTGACTGCTAGAGTTGAAAATGGAATAGGTTTCTACCTGAAAAGGACCAGGTTCCCAGGAGGTAATGAGACAATCTATTATGGGTCATTCTAGGCTCTGAAACTATCTCTCCATCTTGCAGCAATGGCAGAACATTTCACAATCAGAAATGCTTACGGTTCTCAAAATTTTCATATGCAACTCTTTGGCATGTTAGTGGAATATTTGCAGCTGCTGAAATTGCTACCTTTTTTCTTATAAGACAAGAGTCTCAGAACATTGGTTTCCTTGGTCAGAGACATCTCAGCTCTGGAGACCCAGTGTGAATCACCTAAGAATATGCTGCGTTCACATTTTCCTTGGACTTTTATTGCTTCCCTTGGGCTGTCTGAGAGAAAGACAGAAGCAGGGGAGGTGAGTGCTTATGTCAGCATGGGTGGCCCTGTGTCTGAGCCCACCAGTCAGCCTGAGAAGGATTCAAAAACATCTGGTGGGACAAGTTCATGGAACTCTCTACGCTTAGCACAGCACAGCTAATTAGTCCTGGACGCCCAAGGCCTTGGCTGATTTGGCACCCCCCCGTGTGCCACGACTTTTGAAAATGTGCTGTGTTAGAGAGGACTGCTGATTACCAGTAACTTGAACCCATCACCAACTGGCCTAACCAGAAAAGCCATTTATTGGCTTACATAACTGAAAAATCCTAGGACTGGGGTGCAGGGCATCTTATAACATCCTGCCATCCCCCAGTACATGGACTGAGAGCAGAAGAGGGGGTGTCTCTAAGAAAAGTTACCAGGAGCCGGGGGTGGGTGCTGCACAAGCAGGAGCAGATGTTCCAGGCTCCTGCTTGGCAGGTGGAGTCGGCTCTGTCTGATGCCCAGGTCTGTTTTCTTAGGCTCTGCACCAACTGCCTTCTGAGGCATGGCTCCTGCCAGCTCTTTTGTGTCTTTCCTGGAGGGTAAGATTTTGCCCACCAGCATTTGTGAACTTTACAGCTTGCCACACATTTAACTTATCCTTTTTCGTTCTCAGAAACATAGTATGAGATATTGTTATTGTTCCCAGTTTACAGAAGAGAAAAACTGAGGCCCTGACCAGTTCAATGATTTTGCTCTTTTCATTTTAGTTCAGCTCTAATGTGAGGGATGAAGGAAGCTGAACTGCGACTAAAAGTGAGCTATTCCAACCTGTTTAAAAACAAGTTAGGAAAATCTGTTCAGAGAATGTGCCCTTAAATCCTCCCAGCTTCTTCATCCCACTTTCCCCTGGAACTCCCCTAACAGCAGAGCCTGGCGGCATGATGATGATCCAAGCCCTGCCTCATTCCTTAGAGCCTTTCTTTGGGAAATCTGACTGAGACAGGGAGTGGCCTGGCCAGATGAGTCTTGAGTGTGTGTAGTCACTTCACCAGCTGTAGCTCACGTTGCAGGAAGCAGCGTCCAGCAGTCAGCCTCCCACACATGTGCCTACCTTCTGGGCAGTGTTCCTGGGAGGCGGCTGCAGAGCTGGGCTGTGAGTGAAGCACGGATCTCCAGAGGGGCCTGCAGAAGGACCTCAGAGAGCTCCTGGGCCAGGAGTTGGGCTCCTGCTCTGTGCCTTGACCTGTGTGTCCACTGTTTGGGATATGGGATGGGAGAAGACTCTGTCCCCTCAATCCCAAAAGTTTTTCAGTCAGTTAACAAACATTCCAGAGACAAAGCAGGTTTCCCATAAATATGACCAGAGGTTCATGTATGGGGCTAGGCAGAGAAGTCCAGCCCCAAATGTTTAGGTTTTAAAAGTTTAAACGTTAAAAGTTTAACTGAGAGAGAGCAAAAGCCACAGTGAGAGTCAGAGAGAGCAGTTCAAATAATATTGACACTTGTGCCAGTGACTCCCAGGGAGTATTTGCCCAAATGAAGCAAGGGAAAGAGCTATGGACCTACTAACTATTTCCCTGCTCAGGTTGGTCTCAGGTGCCTATAGATATGAGCATCTCACATCACTGATTGTGACTCTGGTAATTAATGGCACAATTTTCCATGAGACATGGTTAATAGAACACAAGACAACTGAGGGAGCAGATCTGTCCTGGTGCTGGACAGAAGGCTGACTGGGAGTGTGTGGTGATCTCCTGCACAACATCTTTCTAAGAGAGTTTCAAGATTAATTTTGACCATCCATGGTTTTTCTTTTTGCATCAACTTTAAAACCCAACAATATGGAGAAGCCAAAGAGGCATCTCCATTCAGTGTCATGGCATCTGGAAGCCATCCTTTGTGAAGCCTTCCCAGCCCACCTCTCCTCCGTGGACATCAGCAACAGTCATAGCAGTTTGATGCACTTTGCAGCCTTTGTCTCCAACAGTCCCCACTCCCAGGCTGGAATGAACTACCCTGAAGAGAAACACCACAACATGAGGGTTCATAAAATGATAAATATTATCATCTTCAAGGCATGAGCTGAGCCTTGAAGAGTGGATAGGGCTGAGGTTGGTGGGGAAGATCAGGGAGAATGTTGGGCTCCTGCCCTTCCCTATGTTCTCTGCTCTGTGCCTGGAGACTCAACAAGTCTAAGATTGCTGCCCACTGGGTCCCTCAACATGGGTGCCAGGACATCCCTAAACTCTCTCCTGACACTCAAGTCAAATCTTCTATCAGCCCTTACCTCAATGCTGGCACTAAGCAGCTTCGTTTTGTGGATGAATGAGAAATTCTCACTCTGGGTGATAAAGAAATATGCAGGCTTCTCTCATACCCACCTATCTGCCAGGGTGGATGGAGGGTGAGATGGTGGGAGGTGAGTATTGTGGTGTATGCACATGCAACAGTTTCATAATGAAGGAGGTGCCAGGATTGGATGGGCTTTTAAATGACTGACATGAAAAGCCTACTTGGAGAAGTTGGACATTTGTGTATTGTCAGCTTTCTGCATGGAGTTGTTCAGCTGGTATTTGTTCATGGACATATTTAAGCCCAACTCTGTGGAGATGATTAATAGTCCTTAATTAATAGTGAGGTGTAGCTGGGGTGGAAGCAGCCCATGGACCACAGGCTCAGGCCATCTTCCTACCCACATTTGCCAGCCAATTTCTCCTTTACTATTTCTTGGCTTCGCATCCTGATCAGACTTCCTCCCTTCACTCCTTGCTGTGTGTTTCCTTCTCATCTGCCCTTCTGGATCAGGGAGACATGCAGACATGGAGGGTCAAAATGTACACCCCCCCACACCCTACACATGTGGGCTTAGCAAGCAGAGTGGCAGAGTGAGACAATACACATCTGGCACAGGGTACCTACTCCATACACTTGGGCCATTATTTCTGGTTGTCACATTTTACGCATCCTGCCAAAGTTCGTTATTATTTTATAACCCTAGGCTTAACTGGTAAATCTTTGTTGGCAGTGAAAAGCAGTGTGATGCAAAGGAAAGGACAGTGGATGGAGAATCAGGAGACCTGGAGTCTCACCTAATCACACCTACTGGCTGTGTGACCTTGAGCAAGACACCAAGTCTCTCTAGGTTGAAAATTCCACATTATAGAAATGCTCCATTAGAGAAATGAACTAAATGTTTTCAAGGTCTTCTTCAGGGGTGACATTTAATGGCTCTATAAGAGTGACTATAAAAATCAGACTGTCTCTGTACGTGAAGAGGTGTGGTACCCCGTGGGATTTCTGCTCGCATACTAAGGGCCAGTTTCTGGCTGGCTGAGTTATCTCCTCAACCATCTGGCCCATTACAGTTTCACCATTTGTCACTCTGCCATATTGCCATGGCCTCAACCTATGATTGAATCAAGGCATCATTCTTTAAAACAGATTAGAAATCTTTGCCTGGGAATTAAGTCAACAGAGAAAATTGTATTGGTTCAATGAGATGTGATTCAAGAACATGCAAATGGTGACATTTTTAGCTTGGCTCACATACAGCTTTACAAGCTCAGCTCGTTAAAAGAAGATCAAATAAAATGTAGACTTACTGATTTAACCAACTACAATAAGCTAAAGCAGACTTTCTGAAAGTCAGTTAAGAATGAAACCCTGGCCTGTCCCCCAATCCACAGACGTGGAAGGGAAATGGTGACATGCGTGTTGTTCAGCAGACTGTCTGTATCCTCCTCACTAGCTTCTAGCTGCAGCACCTGGTTGTTTATGAATGCCAGTCCTTTGTGAACTGGTGAAAAGTTGATTGAGAAGGAAGGGCTGACATCTGAGGGTACCCAGTTCCCTGGAATGTAGCACATCACAGTTGACCTAAGAGCTACTATTAAACTTTGTGTTAAGGGTGTACCTGGGGAAGAGAAACTGAAGACATTAAATTTTAGAGCTCGCTATGCATGCAACTGCCAAACTCTCCAGCCCTTCCCGTGGTGCGTTTCCTGTGATCCTCCAAGCCTGAAGAAGCCATTCAACCTTTGTTACTGGGAAGCTTCCAATCAGTTTGGTTTAAGCAATTGGTTATGCCCCAGCAGCTGATAAAGCATTTTTTCAGTGCCCAGCAGTCATCCTTGATGTCTCTCCCTCACCCACAGCATCCCCGCCATCAGCCAGGACCACAGGCTTAACTCATATTCAGATTTTCTTCACTTTTCTCTCCTTTATAAAAAGTTTTACTGAGATATAATTTATATACTACACAATTCACTCAGAGTATACAATTAAATGGTTTTTGTTATTATTAATTTTTTAAAATTGTGGTAAAATATATACCATAAAATCATTTATTTTAATACAATTGTTGGGTAAAGCCACTAGTAACAGCAAGATTATAATGCAAAAACTACAAGAGATTTTGTAAGGCTTGCAGACAAAAATGGATAGCTTCAAAGGGATAAGAAAACTACAATTCCAGCTGCTGTCCTTAGTGCCAGAATCAGTGTGATTAAACACCTTTGAAATTATGGAGAATGGCTCTGATTTTGTTCAATGCTTAGCACATTTTAAGTTGACATTTAATATGTTTTTATATATAAGTGGGTATAATTTTGTTAATAAAAATATTAAATATTATATACGATGAAAACTACAAGTGGAAAAAATATTTTGATTTGATATAACTAAGTTGAAATACTTTACTGAATAAATCCTGTAAATTTTATCCATGTCAATTTTATCCAGTATCTCTTGAAAATTTTCGTAGTCCTGCAAAATACTTAAATTGCTTTTAAAATAATCAAGGTCACAAATTTATATGGCACCTTCTCTTTGGAATTCAGAAAATGTCCAAAGTGTCCTGTTTCTAACTCTGAACTTCAGCCTTAAAATAAATATAAAATGAGGAAAGAAAAAAAAATTTGCCATTTTAACCACTTTAAGTGTACAATTCAGTGGCATTAATTACATTCACAATGTTGTGCCACCATGTATTTTTTTCCCCAAACTTTTTCATCACCCCAAACAGAAGCTCTGTAATCAATAACTCCCCATTCTCCCTGGTAATCTCTAATCTACTTTCTGTCTCTACTAACTTGCCTGTTCTAAGTGTTTACTTCATATAAATGGAATTATACAATATTTCTTCTTTTGTGTCTAGCTCATTTCACTTAGCGGAATGTTTTCAAGGCTCATTCATGCTGTAGTCTGTGTCAGAACTTCATGCCTCACTTCTCTATTAGTCACTACTTCTACTGCTCGCTGCCCAGCCAGCGTGCCTGCTCCTCTGCATGACAGAAAGCCTTTGTGGCAGATGCACTCAGTGTCCCACCCATATGCCCTGGCTTCTCTTTGCAGAGCCCACTCGGCTTACAGACACATCAGGCCAGAAGTGCTGGGAATTAACCACTGTTATCACAATACTCTAGCTCTCTCAAACCTTGGTGGGATAATCTGAGATGCATGTCTACACTGCCTTCCAAAGTTCCCAGTGGCATCAGGATCCAGTTGTCCACAGTGGTGACCTGCTTGAGAACACGCCCTGGATTGGCTGCCTCTCCTTCCCTATCTCACTTCTCCCCTTTCCTACCAGTTTTCTGATATCACCTCCCAAATAAACTACTTTCACTTCATCAAAGTCTACTGCTAGGAAATGTAAATGAAGACAGCCTCCTATCCCAGCTCTCTGATTTCACTCTCATCTAAAATCCATGCTTCACGAAGCAGCTGGAGTACTCTTCTAAAGTACAAATTAGAGCATGTCACCGTTCTGCTTAAAACTGCCCCACACGCTGAGAATAAAATCCAGATACCTTACTGAGGTGGACTAGACATACAGAGTGACATCCTGACCACATCCTGGGCCTCCATGCTCCCCATGCTTCCGTGATGCCAGCTCTCTCTCTGTTCCCTCTCCTCACAGGGTCTTTATAACTCATGCTCTGACCTTTTGTCTTCTCTTGCCTGAGCCAGAGACATAGATACTAAAAATACTTAACAACCAGTACAGCTGGGCTGACCAGTCAGGAAGGACAGTGGTGTGGACAACACTGACGTCTATGCCCCCAGCTGCAGCCTTATCTCATTCGAGCCTCAGATTAAATGTCTCCCCGCTCAGAGAGCATTCCCTGACCAACCACTCTAAAGTGCCTTCCCCCCATAAACCTCTCTCTTTCATCATATCACCCCGTTTTAATCTCCATAATGCTTGCCACTATCTACAATTATTTTTATTTTTAAAATTTAATTTTTGCCTATTTAACGTAACCTCAACTAGAATGTAAGCTCCAGGAGGGCAGAGACCTTGCTGTTTTTTTCACTGCTGGGTTTCTGGAGCCTGACCCAAGCTTGTCACATGGTGGGTGTTCAAAAAATATATGCTGGATGAGTAACTGAATGGATGGGTGTCAGGTTCCCTGAAATAAAGAAACCCACAACCTCAGCAAGTGGTAGGCTTACCAGGACAGAGTCTAGATCCCATTACAGAGGCCACCTGGAGAAGACCTAGGGGCCTGCAAGCTGTCCAAAGATGGAGGTGAGGGGAAGAGTGTGGACCCACGTGCAGCTGGTTCTGAGAGGTGGGTGAGCATTAGAAATGGTGTGCTCAGGGCCCTGGTGACCTCAGAGAGTGGTGCCAGGAGCAATGGCAGGGAAGTCATGTTGCAAAGGAACAGGGAGGAAGGAGAGTGGAGGAAGCAGGTGTGACCAGGGGAGGAATACGCAATATAGGAGGAGTTGGTGGAGGTGCCTGAGGGAGGAGGCTTCTTTGTGGGCTGCAGAAATGGTAAGATGGGGAGAAGCAGAGACTGAAGGTGCAAGAGAGTGGAGACTGAGGTGAGGGAGGCCTGGTGAAGTGAGAGGGTGGGACCAGGGCCTCAAAGGGTAGGGTTTACTCTGGACCAGAAAAGGGACATTTTTCCCTAGGAGATGGGAAGAAAGGAGGAAAAGTTGGGTAGAGAAAAAGGACGTTTGTGTGGTAGAGAGAGGAGGGAAGGTGATCTCAGGGTCCTTAGAGTTAAAGGGGGCAGAGTTGGTGGGGGGTGGTCCTGAGGGCAGAAGGGGACTCTTCTTTAAGCTGATCCACCAGGGAAAGACATGAATGTGTGGGGTTTTCAGCTCTTCCCTGAGAGTGGAGAGGCTGGGCCCCTCTCTCCTCTCACCTGGAACACCAACCACAGTGATTTACACCACTGGAAATGAAACTGCCCAGTGAGGCCTCTTTGTTGGGTGGGGGTCTGCAGGGGAGTAGAGGGCAGGCTGAATAGCATTTCAAGAAAAGCTCCTCTGCTGCCTGGCAGGAGGGGTGAGGGCAGAGAGCAACTCTACCTCCTCCTGTACCTCGTGGGAGGGGCTATCAAGGCTCCACTTCTAATGTGAATAACATGCCAGGCCCCGAGGTGTTTTGGGCAGACCCTCCTGTGGACAGCTGGACTCACAAGCTATCTGCGAGTCCCATGCCTCCCTGCCTCTATCTCCAGAGGCCCTGGAAAAAAGTCCCTGACATTCCTTTCTCCCAGCCTCCAGAATCCCACATGTTTGTTGAACCTCTGGTCTCCTTGGGTTCTTAGTTGCTGCCATTGTACACAGAGAAGTCTTTTCTCCAACCTCAGCAAGTTGCAAGAGCTGGCTTGGGCCCTCTGGGCCATTTTCTCCAGCTTGGAGAGGTTTCAGTACTGCTGGGCAGATGGGGGAGGCCCAGGGGTGATGCCAGGCAGACAGATGATTGGGACCTCCCAAGCCAGGATGGGTTCTCCTCTACGTTGGGGTGCATGTGGGCTCCAGGCTCACAGGGCCCATGGGGCCTGGGATGCAAGGTGACTCAGGGAAGCAGTGGTCTATTTTGTTCCCTGAGCTGGGCTGTTCCATTAGCTACATGTGGTTATTGAGCACTAGAAATGTGGCTAGTCTGATCGAGATGTACTCAAGTACACATGCCTGATTTCAAATACTTAGTACAAAATGTCAAATATTTCATTAATACTTTTTTATATTAATTACATGTTGAAATTACAATATTTTGGATATATTAGGTCAAATAAAATATACCATTACAATTAATTTCACCTGTTTCTTTTTACTGTTTTTTTTAATGTGGTTACTGGTTACTAGAACATTTAAAATGACACACGTGGTACTCATTTTATTTTTATTCAATCCTGCTCTAGGGAGGATGATGTCCATGAAGCCACTGGTTAGAGGCCTCTAGGTGCAGCTGAGAAAGCAAGGTGCGACCTAAGCCCCATCTCTGCCAGCTCTGTGAGTAGTGAGAAATGGGGCAGGTGGGCTGTGATTGCCAGCATGTCTGGGGGGTGATGGAGGCCAGGGACTGGACAGGTGTCCTGCGGGTGCTGGGGACAAACAGCCATCCAGTCCCTGGGGTCCTCCCAGCAGATCACAGTGTAGCTGTGTGCCCCCTTCCAATGCCAGGAAGCTCGGTACTTGGTATTCTGCATGGACTTCATGACTGACACAGCAATTATAGGTTTTTGCATTGTTTATGCCTCTCCAAAAGCATAGCTGAGTGCTTTAAACCAGCGGCTAGAAGGCGCTCCACTAGGTTTCATTACAATGTGTAGTTGTATTCACTCTTTCAGGCCTCTGGGACAATTGGTACCTCACACAGCTTTAACACTATTCACTTTTCTCATAATTAAATCACTGATTGAATAAAAAAGAAAAAGAAAGAAAACCCAAATTATTTTTCTAAACAGTGGTTCATCATGGCTTAGGTTCATTAACATAAGAGCCCCCGACTCTGTCGCTCTACGTTTTTCTGCTCTGATCTAGGGCTTTGTAGCTGCCTTTGTGCCTGGCTGGCCTGGCCTCCAGCTGAGAGATGGAGCCTCCTGCCCTGCTCCTGCCCAAGGCTCTGCAGACTCCAGAAGGGCCAGTAACCTCTGTTGGTGTTCTGGCTGGTGACATTCCTGCTTCACTCTGGGCGGCTGGATTAATAAGAGGTTTCTACTACCTGTTCACATGTTCATAGCCCACGAATATTCCTCCTGCTCTGGGTACATTTGCTCAGAGTTGAGCCGAATGTTTGTGTGTGTGTGTGTGTGTGTGTGTGTGTGTGTGTGTGTGTGTATGTGTAGATATTTTTCCTTCCAAATGACACAAAATTCACAAAATGCTGAAATTAAGTAACTCCTCTCTGGATCTTCTGATTGAAAAATCAGTGGGAATGGAGCATTTCTCACACTCACTCCTCCCCTGAGAACCTCAGCTCCAGCACAGTAGGCTCCTCAGGTGCCTCATCAGGGGCGGCTCCTCTGACTGGAGATGGGCAAGCGAATGCAGGCCAGGCTCCCTCTGTGTGGGGGCCAGGCACACAGAGCTCACCCAGGAAGCTTCCCTCAGGCAGAAAAACTCACTCCTGTGGGGCCTTCTCTCCACCTCCCTTCAGCCTGAGATGTCTTTTTGTTTCACCGTTAAGACTAGGGCTTTATTGCAGATTCCCATGAGAGAGCAAACCGGTGTCTTAAATTCACATCACGGAGCAAGTGACCAATCATACCTCCCATGAGGAAGCCTTAGCAGAGTTGTAAAAATAGGACTACTACTACTACTAATAATAGCAAACTCTTCTATAGCTCTTACCAATTTCTAAGACTGTTCTAAATGTGTAAATAGGTTAACTCGCATAATCTATCAACTCTTTATTTATTTATTTATTTGAAGTATAGTTGATTTACAAGAGTGTGTTAGTTTTAGGTGTACAGCAAAGTGATTGAGTTTCATATATATATATATATATATATATATATATATATTCAGATTCTTTTCCATTACAGACTATTATAAGACATTGAGTATAGTTCCCTGTGCTGTACAGTAAATTCTTGTTGTTTATCTATTTTATATATAGTGGTGAGTATCTATTAATCCCATACTCCTAATTTGTCCCTACCTGTCTTTCTTTCCCTTTGGTAACCGTTAGTTTGTTTTCTATGTCTGTGAGTCTGTTTCTGTTTGTTTGTTTTAAATTTTATTTATTTTAAAAAATATTTATTTATTTATTTTTGGCTGTGTTGGGTTTTTGTTGCTGCATGCAGGCTTTTCTCTAGTTGTGGTGAGTGGGGGCTACTCTTTGTTGCAGTGTGCGGGCTTCTCACTGCGGTGGTTTCTCTTGTTGCAGAGCACGGGCTCTAGGCATGTGGGCTTCAGTAATTGCAGCATGCAGGTTCAGTAGTTGTTGCTCCCGGGCTCTAGAGCAAAGGCTCAGTAGTTGTGGCACACAGGCTCAGTTGCTCCACAGCCTGTGGGATCCTCCTGGACCAGGGCTCGAACCTGTGTCCCTGCATTGGCAGGCGGATTCTTAACCACTGCACCACCAGGGAAGTCCCTCTGTTTCTGTTTTGTATACAGATTCATTTGTATTAGTTTTTAGATTCCACATGTGATATTGTATAATATCTGTCTGTCTTTGTCTGACTTATTTCACTTAGTATGATATTCCATATATATATATATGTGTGTGTGTATATATATATATATATATATATATGTATGTATGTGTATATATATACACACACACCACATCTTCTTAAACCAATCGTCTGTTTTTGGGCACTTGGCTTGTTTCCATGTCTTGGCTGTTGTAAATAGTGCTGCCATGAACATTGGGATGTGTGTATCTTTTTGCATTTTGTCTTTTCTGAATATATGCCCAGAAGTTGGATTGCTGGATCATATGGTAGCTCTATTTTTAGTTTGAGGAACCTCCATACTGTTTTACATAGTGCTGCACCAATTTACATTCCACCAACAGTGTAAGGGGAATATACAAACTCTTTGAGGTAATTAAATCCCAGTGAGATAAGTAGCAAGGCCAAGACTCAAATTTGCAAGTGCCCTTATCTCATGCATTAGGCACGACATAAAAGCACATGGTAGCTGGAACTGGGATTTTTGTGGTGCTGTCAGGATGTGGAGCTTCAGAATAAACTCTGAAAACCTCTCAATGTGGATGGAGGTTGGATTCTGGGGGGATGTTAGAGGGGTGTGGTGAGAGGGGTGGACCTGGCTGATTATTTTCTAGCAATATTTAAGCCAGAAAATGGTCATTTCCCCCCTTCAATTAGCAAATGTAGGGCACTTAGAAAACTGTGTCCTAGAAAGTCAGGTGTTAAAATCAAACATTTGAATCCAGCACTTTTAATAGATTGCATGGTTGTGATAATTAGACTGCTGGGAGTAGGAGTACAGTGCTTAATTAATGTTGACTTTTTTAAAGAAAAATTCAATTGTTAAAGAAAATACAAAAGAAATTGAAACTTGAAATTACCATGAATTAGTATTACCCCCTTTCCGGAGTAGCTTGCCTTGCAAGATCTTTTTCTTGGTATTTCCTGGGGGAGTTTCCTACAGTCAGACTAGGTAGGAAAGTGGAGTCCTGTGTGGCTTGCTAGGAGGATGGAATTCTGCAGTCCCCAGATTGTGGGGATGGGAGTGGAGACATCGCAAGGATCTATCTCTATCCTCAGTCCCCTAATGGGGACCCGCATGAACCACCAGGCAGGTTCCCAGGTGCTAAGTGCACTTCATACTCTCTATATCACTAAAAGAGGCAACAACAACACAGCCACTTAAATTTCAAAGGGCATCACTACCCCTGCCTGCATTAGCCCATCAGCACCCCCTCATCCCAATTTTCCCCTCATCATCTTCCTTCCCCTTTCTAATAGGATCTCCAGAGTGATATGTCTAAAACAACAAAATAATCTCTCCAAACTTTTCAGGGAGCTCCCCACCACCCTCATGATAAAGTGTACTCCTTAATAGGATGTCTAAGGAGCTTTCTGATCTGACTCTGTACACCTGCCTGCCTCATCCCTCAACACTTGTCACGTATGTTGGACTCCAGCTCAATCCACTTGTGCTCAACCTACAAGTTATTTTTCCTTTTACTTTTCCCTCACCCAGTACTGCTGGTATTGCTGGTTCTACCTATGGATATATTTCCAATCACACCACTTCTCTTTTTCTCTACAACCACCAACTGTGTTCATGCCACTGTCATTTCTCTCCTGGACTACTAAGGTAACATCCTAATGGATCTTCCTACAATCCTTTCTCCACCAAGCAGCTAGAGCAATCTGTCTAACATAGAACTCCCAATTTAAAGCTTCCCAAAGGTTCCCCATGCACATGGAATGAAACCTTGGCCTCCTGGCCCCTCATGAGATTAGCCTACCCACCTCACCTCCAAACACTCCTTTGCTCTCTACACTCCACGCATGTTGGCCTCCTTTCTCTTCTTCAAATTGGTCTATTCTCTCTTCTTCAAATGGACCAAGTCCTCTCTGCCCTCATACCATTTCCTCTTTTTGATGCGCTCTTCCCCAGCTCTGAGAGGACTGCTGACCTTTATCCTCTAGGCTTTGCCAAAAATGTTTCCTGACCACTGTCTTACTGTGCAATCCTTCCATCCCTCATCTCCATACTCTCTCTCTCTCATCACGGGATTCACCACAGTCTGTACTTAACTGCTCTATTTTTGGATTCCTCATTATTTTCCATGAACTCTCTGAAGGCATCTGGCCTGTTCACTACTGCACTCTTGATGCTTAGCTCAGAGTGGCCCTTGATAAACATTTATTGAAGAATGATGGAACGCTGGACTATTAATTTTCCCTTTGCTCCCTGTTCTTTCTTCTTCCAGGCTCCTGGGCCTGCTGCTGTACTCTTCCTCCCCCTTTAGGCCTTGACATCATTCCCTTGAGAAGTCTTCACTGATTCCTTCATCTTCAGTTAGATGCCCTTGTGTGTGTTCCCACCCCAGCTGTATGCCCTCTATCAAGGTGCTTATCACAATTCATTGTCCTGGCCTGTTTGATTCTCTGCCCATGAGCTCAGTGAGTGCAGGGATGCTAGCTGCCTTCCACTTTGTTGTACCTCAGAACCTGCACAATGGCTGGCACACAGTATGATCCCATGAATCTAGACCATTGTGCACAAGGTCCCTGGTAGGTAATATTGTCTTTTGGTGCTCATTAAATTTTATGCCCTACATCCTTTGACTTTCATACTTGAGACACTGAACTCAACTCTTGTCTCCTAAAGTGCTCCTTTTCCTCAGAAGGCCTACTGTAGCAATTGTTTCTCCTTCCTTCATACTTTACTCATGAGCATTGGCCCCAGGAAATCTCCTGGGTACAGTATGAGCCATAGGAATTAGCTTTGGTCCTGAAAGAGTACCATCCCGGAGCAGGTAGGCTGAATCCATCTGTGTATCTAAATTCACCAGGTGTCTTGCTGTGGGATATGAAGAATGTAAATCCCTTGGTCTCTCTGTGCCTGCCTGATAGTTCTTTGGTGATGTTCTTTTCTGTACAAGAGAAAAAGGTAGCTCTCACCTAAGAGAAGAGTATAGAAAGGAGACTAGCTCCATGTGGGGTTTGTATGTAACATTCTTTTTTTTTACATTTTTTTAAACATCTTTATTGGAGTATAATTGCTTTACAATGTTGTGTTAGTTTCTGCTGTATAACAAAGTGAATCAGCTGTACGTATACATATATCCCCATATCCCCTCCGTCTTGCGTCTCTCTCCCACACTCCCTATCCCACCCCTCTAGGTGGTCACAAAGCACCGAGCTTATCTCCCTGTGCTATGCAGCTGCTTCCCACTAGCTATATATTTTACATTTGGTAGTGTATATATGTCAATGCTACTCTGACACAGGAAGGGGGAAGGGTAAGTTGGGATGAAGTGAGAGTGTATGCAACATTTCTGAGGACTTTTGGGGTCACTTTGTAAAGTCAGAGTTATCAAAAAAGAGTTTATAACTTTATGGTTATATGCATATTTTCTCGGACTAGCATCTCTTTAGAGAACTACCTCTTTCCCCATTATTCTCAGTCCTTGTGGTCCAGGTGGGGCTCACTCCATCTCCCGGTTACAAGGCATTTGACTCACACCTGGCCAATCAGGGTACCATCCCTGGTCAGGTGACCCAAGACAAACCAATTAGAGCCCTCCCAGGGCTTCTGCTGGAACTTCTGGTAAAGAAGAACTATCTTTTTTCTCAAATTTGTTTTGTGAGGATGGTGTAAGTCCACAATTATTGGTAGTTGTCTTTGCTACCATGTGGATGAAGCTGCTTAGGGAGAATCCATTACTGAGGAGAGTAGAAATAAGAACTGGAGAAACAGAGTCCCTATGACTTTGTCTGAGCCCCTGGATTCATACCCAAAGATTGCATTGCTTTTTGTTATTATATTTTTACTTAGACTAGTTTGAATTGGATTTTTATCATTTTCAACTGCAAGAATGCTGACTAATATAATGGAAGTCTTATATCAAAAGGACACATGACAAAGCAAAATATGTCAGTGAGTAAACAGATAATTAAGCTAATTCAAGAAGAGACTATTTACAAAAGTGTGGATGAGGTGTAGGGAAATCTGGAAACCAGCTGCATAGGGAGCTCTTATCACCCCCAGATCCTAAGGGAGAAAGGGAGGGAGCAATTGACAGAACCCTGGAAGGAGAGGGCCTGTAGGGAAGCTCTCCTTGAGATGAGTGGTGCCTCTATGGAGCCTGAATGAGGAGGCCACAAGATGCATAACCTGACCTTGCTTTCCTCCTTTGCTGTGCTTCTTGGCTGGGAAGCAGAGGGTATGGGAACCTGCAGTCTTTCACCAGAGAGCTGGGCAGAAAGTATGGTGAGCAGATCTGGAGGAGCCAATGGAAGATATCCAGCCCACATGTAAACCTGCAGAAGAGCCAGGGGAACAACTGGCTCTGAGTGTGGTGCTTTTACACAAAGAGAAGGTGGAGACAGTGAAGCAAAACCATGAAAAAGTGTGTAGAGCTAGCTGATGAGCAATTAGCATGTAACATTTGTGGATATTTTGTTGGTTCCTCTGATTGTGTAAAAAAAAATCTATTGTACATATGTTTGGAAGTATATACCCTTTTTGTAAAATCTTACAAGGTGAAGCAGGTTAGGTTTTTTTTTTTTACCATTGATGAAAAATAAAGTACATATGTGGAGAAGGCGGAAGATGGCGGAAGAGTAAGACGCGGAGATCACCTTCCTCCCCACAGATACACCAGAAATACATCTACACGTGGAACAACTCCTACAGAACACCTACTGAAGGCTGGCAGAAGACCTCAGACCTCCCAAAAGGCAAGAAACTCCCCACGTACCTGGGTAGGGCAAAAGAAAAAACAGAGACAAAAGAATAGGGACGGCACCTGCACCAGTGGGAGGGAGCTGTGAAGGAGGAAAAGTTTCCACACTCTAGGAAGCCCCTTCGCAGGCGGAGACTGCGGGAGGCGGAGGGGGGAGCTTCGAAGCTGCGGAGGAGTGCACAGCAACGGGTGCGGAGGGCAAAGCGGGGAGATTCCCGCACAGAGGATCGGTGCCGACCGGCACTCACCAGCCCGAGAGGCTTGTCTGCTCACCCGCCGGGGCGGGCGGGGCTGCGAGCTGAGGCCGGAGCGCAGGGAGAGGACTGGGGTTGGCGGCTTGAACATAGCCTGAAGGGGTTAGTGCACCACAGCTAGCCGGGAGGAAGTCCGGGGAAAAGCCTGCACCTGCAGAAGAGGCAGGAGACTTTTCCTTTCCTCTTTGTTTCCTGGGGCGTGAGTCGAGGGGTTTAAGAACGCTGCTTAAAGGAACTCCAGAGACGGGCGCGAGCCGCGGCTAAAAGCGCGAACCCCAGAGACGGGCGCGAGCCGCGGCTGAAAGCGCGGACCCCAGAGACGGGCGCGAGCCGCGGCTGAAAGCGCGGAATCCAGAGACGGGCGCGAGCCGCGGCTGAAAGCGCGGAATCCAGAGACGGGCGAGAGCCGCGGCTGAAAGCGCGGAATCCAGAGACGGGCGCGAGCCGCGGCTGAAAGCGCGGAATCCAGAGACGGGCGCAAGCCGCGGCTAAAAGCGCGGACCCCAGAGGCGGGCGGGAGACGTTAAGGCTGCTGCTGCCGCCACCGAGGGGCCTGTGTGCGAGCACAGGTCACTCTCCACACCCCTCCTCCGCGGAGGCTGTGCAGCCCGCCACTGCCGGGTTCCCGGGATACAGGGACAACTTCCCCGGGAGAGCTCACAGCGCGCCTCAGGCTGGTGCAAAGTCACGCCGGCCTTTGCCACCGCAGGCCCGCCCCTCACTCTGTGCCCCTCCGTCCCCGCCGGCCTGAGTGCGCCAGAGCCCCCAATCAGCGGCTCTTTTAACCCCATCCTGTCTGAGCAAAAAACAGACGCCCTCCAGCGATCTACACGCAGTGGCAGGGCCAAATCCAAAGCTTAGCCCTGGGAGCTGTGAGAACAAAGAAGAGAAAGGGAAATCTCTCCCAGCAGCCTCAGAAGCAGCGGATTAAAGCTCCACAATCAACTTGATGTACCCTGCATCTGTGGAATACCTGAATAGACAACCAATCATCCCAAATTAAGGAAGTGGACTTTAGGAGCAAGATCTATGATTTTTTCCCCTTTCCTCTTTTTGTGAATGTGTATGTGTATGCTTCTGTGTGAGATCTTGTCTGTATAGTCTTGCTTCCACCATTTGTCCTAGGGTTCTATCCGTCCATGTTTTTTTTTTAAATTTTTTTTCTTAATAATTAATTTTAATAACCTTATTATACTTTACCTTCGTTCTTTCTTTCTTTCTTTCCGTCCTTCCTTCCCTCCTTTAGACAACGAATCATCCCAAATTGAGGAGGTGGTCTCTGACAGCAAGATTTAGGATTTTTCCCCATTTACCTCTTTTAGTGAGGGTGTATGTGTATGCTTCTGTGTAAGATTTTGTCTGTATAGCTTTGCTTCCACCATTTGTCCTAAGGTTCTTTCCGTCCCTTTTTTTTTTTTTCTAAATAAGAAGTTTTTAATTCAATAACTTTATTATACTTTATTTTATTTTTACTGTATCTTCTTTCTTTCTGTCTTTTTTCCTTCTTTCCCTCCTTCCTTCCTTCCTCCCTCCCTCCCTCCCTCCTTTCTTTCCTTCTTGCCTTCTTTCCTTCTTTGCTTCTTTCTTTCTTTCTTCCTTCCTTCCTACCCTCCTTTCCTTCTTTCTTTCCTCATACTTCTACTAATTCCCTCTACTTTTTCTCCCTTTTATCCTGAGCCTGTGGATGAAAAGCTTTTGGTGCTCCAGCCAGGAGGCAGGGCTCTGCCTCTGAGGTAGGACAGCCAACTTCAGGACACTGATCAACAAGAGACCTCCCAGCTCCACATAATATCAAACGGCGAAAATCTCCCAGAGACCTCCATCTTAACACCAGCACCCAGCTTCACTCAACGACCAGCAAGCCACAGTGCTGGAAAACCTATGCCAAACAACTAGCAAAACAGGAACACAACCCCACCCATTAGCAGAGAGGCTGCCTAAAATCATAATAAGGCCACAGACACCCCCAAACACACCACCAGACGTGAACCTGCCCACTAGAGAGACAAGATCCAGCCTCATCCACCACAACACAGGCACTAGCCCCCTCCACCAGGAAGCCTACACAACCCACTGAACCAACCTTAGCCACTGCAGACAGACATCAAAAACAGGAGGAACTACAAACCTGCAGCCTGCAAAAAGGAGACCCCAAACACAGTAAGATAAGCAAAATGAGAAGACAGAAAAACACACAGCAGATAAAGGAGCAAGACAAAAATGCACCAGACCTAACAAATGAAGAGGAAATAGGCAGTCTACCTGAAAGAGAATTCAGAATAATGATAGTAAGGTTGATCCGAAATCTTGGAGATAGAATGGACAATAGATTGGACAAAATGCAAGAATCAGTTAACAAGGACCTAGAAGAACTAAAGATGAAACAAGCAACGATGAACAACACAATAAATGAAATTAAAAGTACTCTAGATGGGATCAATAGCAGAATAACTGAGGCAGAAGAACGGATAAGTGACCTGGAAGATAAAATAGTGGAAATAACTACTGCAGAGCAGAATAAAGAAAAAAGAATGAAAAGAACTGAGGACAGTCTCAGAGACCTCTGGGACAACATTAAACGCACCAACATTCGAATTATAGGGGTTCCAGAAGAAGAAGAGAAAAAGAAAGGGACTGAGAAAATATTTGAAGAGATTATAGTTGAAAACTTCCCTAATATGGGAAAGGAAATAGTTAGTCAAGTCCAGGAAGCACAGAGAGTCCCATACAAGATAAATACAAGGAGAAATACGCCAAGACACATATTAATCAAACTGTCAAAAATTAAATACAAAGAAAGCATATTAAAAGCAGCAAGGGAAAAACAACAAATAACACATAAGGGAATCCCCATAAGGTTAACAGCTGATCTCTCAGCAGAAACCCTACAAGCCAGAAGGGAGTGGCAGGACATACTGAAAGTGATGAAGGAGAAAAACATGCAGCCAAGACTACTCTACCCAGCAAAGATCTCATTTAGATTTGATGGAGAAATTAAAACCTTTACAGACAAGCAAAAGCTGAGAGAGTTCAGCACCACCAAACCAGCTTTACAACAAATGCTAAAGGATCTTCTCTAGGCAAGAAACACAAGAGAAGGAAAAGACCTATAATAACGAACCCAAAACAATTTAGAAAATGGGAATAGGAACATACATATCGATAATTACCTTAAATGTAAATGGACTAAATGCTCCCACCAAAAGACACAGATTAGCTGAATGGATACAAAAACAAGACCCTTATATATGCTGTCTACAAGAGACCCACTTCAGACCTAGAGACACATACAGACTGAAAGTAAGGGGATGGAAAAAGATATTCCATGCAAATGGAAGCCAAAAGAAAGCTGGAGTAGCAATTCTCATATCAGACAAAATAGACTTTAAAATAAGGACTATTAAAAGAGACAAAGAAGGACACTACATAATGATCAAGGGATCGATCCAAGAAGAAGATATAACAATTGTAAATATTTATGCACCCAACATAGGAGCACCTCAATACATAAGGCAAATACTAACAGCCATAAAAGGGGAAATCGACAGTAACACATTCATAGTAGGGGACTTTAACACCCCACTTTCACCCATGGACAGATCATCCAAAATGAAAATAAATAAGGAAACACAAGCTTTAAATGATACATTAAACAAGATGGACTTAATTGATATTTATAGGACACTCCATCCAAAAACAACAGAATACACATTTTTCTCAAGTGCTCATGGAACATTCTCCAGGATAGATCATATCTTAGGTCACAAATCAAGCCTTGGTAAATTTAAGAAAATTGAAATTGTATCAAGTATCTTTTCTGACCACAACGCCATGAGACTAGATATCAATTACAGGAAAAGATCTGTAAAAAATACAAACACATGGAGGCTAAACAATACACTACTTAATAATGAAGAGATCACTGAAGAAATCAAAGAGGAAATCAAAAAATACCTAGAAACAAATGACAATGGAGACACAACGACCCAAAACCTGTGGGATGCAGCAAAAGCAGTTCTAAGGGGGAAGTTTATAGCAATACAAGCCCACCTTAAGAAGCAGGAAACATCTCGAATAAACAACCTAACCTTGCACCTCAAGCAATTAGAGAAAGAAGAACAAAAAAAAAACCCAAAGCTAGCAGAAGGAAAGAAATCATAAAAATCAGATCAGAAATAAATGAAAAAGAAATGAAGGAAACAATAGCAAAGATCAATAAAACTAAAAGCTGGTTCTTTGAGAAGATAAACAAAATAGATAAACCACTAGCCAGACTCATCAAGAAAAAAAGGGAGAAGACTCAAATCAATAGAATTAGAAATGCAAAAGGAGAGGTAACAACTGACACTGCAGAGATAAAAGAGATCATGAGAGATTACTACAAGCAACTCTATGCCAATAAAATGGACAATCTGGAAGAAATGGACAAATTCTTAGAAATGCACAACGTGCCAAGACTGAATCAGGAAGAAATAGAAAATATGAACAGACCAATCACAAGCACTGAAATTGAAACTGTGATTAAAAATCTTCCAACAAAGAAAAGCCCAGGACCAGATGGCTTCACAGGCGAATTCTATCAAACATTTAGAGAAGAGCTAACACCTATCCTTCTCAAACTCTTCCTAAATATAGCAGAGGGAGGACCACTCCCTAACTCCTTCTACAAGGCCACCATCACCTTGATACCAAAACCAGACAAGGATGTCACAAAGAAAGAAAACTACAGGCCAATATCACTGATGAACATAGATGCAAAAATCCTCAACAAAATACTAGCAAACAGAATCCAACAGCACATTAAAAGGATCATACACCATGATCAAGTGGGGTTTATTCCAGGAATGCAAGGATTCTTCAATATACGCAAATCTATCAATGTGATAAACCATATTAACAAATTGAAGGAGAAAAACCATATGATCATCTCAATAGATGCAGAGAAAGTTTTTGACAAAATTCAACACCCATTTATGATAAAAACCCTGCAGAAAGTAGGCATAGAGGGAACTTTCCTCAACATAATAAAGGCCATATATGACAAGCCCACAGCAAACATCATCCTCAATGGTTGAAAAACTGAAAGCATTTCCACTAAGATCAGGAACAAGACAAGGTTGCCCACTCTCACCACTATTATTCAACATTGTTTTGGAAGTTTTAGCCACAGCAATCAGAGAAGAAAAGGAAATAAAAGGAATCCAAATTGGAAAAGAAGAAGTAAAGCTGTCACTGTTTGCAGATGACATGATCCTATACATAGAGAACCCTAAAGATGCTACCAGAAAACTACTAGAGCTAATCAATGAATTTGGTAAAGTGGCAGGATACAAAATTAATGCACAGAAATCTCTGGCATTCCTATACACTAAGGATGAAAAATCTGAAAGTGAAATCAAGAAAACACTCCCATTTACCACTGCAACAAAAAGAATAAAATATCTAGGAATAAACCTACCTAAGGAGACAAAAGACCTGTATGCAGAAAATTATAAGACACTGATGAAAGAAATTAAAGATGATATAAATAGATGGAGAGATATACCATGTTCTTGGATTGGAAGAATCAACATTGTGAAAATGACTCTACTACCCAAAGCAATCTATAGATTCAATGCAATCCCTATCAAACTACCACTGGCATTTTTCACAGAACTAGAACAAAAAATTTCAC
Source organism: Pseudorca crassidens (assembly GCF_039906515.1). NCBI lineage: Eukaryota > Metazoa > Chordata > Mammalia > Artiodactyla > Delphinidae > Pseudorca > Pseudorca crassidens. Next base: position 25,159,668 of record NC_090315.1, on the reverse strand, counting down.
AATTTGTATGGAAACACAAAAGACCCCGAATAGCCAAAGCAATCTTGAGAACGAAAGAAGGAACTGGAGGAATCAGGCTCCCTGACTTCAGACTATACTACAAAGCTACAGTCATCAAGACAGTATGATACTGGCACAAAAACAGAAAGATAGATCAATGGAACAGGATAGAAAGCCCAGAGATAAACCCATGCACATATGGACACCTTATCTTTGATAAAGGTGGCAGTAATGTACAATGGAGAAAGGACAGCCTCTTCAATAAGTGGTGCTGGGAAAACTGGACAGGTACATGTAAAAGTATGAGATTAGATCACTCCCTAACACCATACACAAAAATAAGCTCAAAATGGATTAAAGACCTAAATGTAAGGCCAGAAACTATCAAACTCTTAGAGGAAAACATAGGCAGAACACTCTATGACATAAATCAAAGCAAGATCCTTTCTGACCCACCTCCTAGAGTAATGGAAATAAAAACAAAAATAAACAAATGGGACCTAATGAAACTTCAAAGCTTTTGCACAGCAAAGGAAACCATAAACAAGACCAAAAGACAACCCTCAGAATGGGAGAAAATATTTGCAAATGAAGCAACCGACAAAGGATTAATCTCCAAAATTTACAAGCAGCTCATGCAGCTCAATAACAAGAAAACAAACAACCCAATCCAAAAATGGGCAGAAGACCTAAATAGACATTTCTCCAAAGAAGATATACAGACTGCCAACAAACACATGAAAGAATGCTCAACATCATTAATCATTAGAGAAATGCAAATCAAAACTACAATGAGATATCATCTCACACCAGTCAGAATGGCCATCATCAAAAAATCTAGAAACAATAAATGCTGGAGAGGGTGTGGAGAAAAGGGAACACTCTTGCACTGCTGGTGGGAATGTGAATTGGTTCAGCCACTATGGAGAACAGTATGGAGGTTCCTTAAAAAACTACAAATAGAACTACCATATGACCCAGCAATCCCACTACTGGGCATATACCCTGAGAAAACCAAAATTCAAAAAGAGTCATGTACCAAAATGTTCATTGCAGCTCTATTTACAATAGCCCGGAGATGGAAACAACCTAAGTGCCCGTCATCGGATGAATGGATAAAGAAGATGTGGCACATATATACAATGGAATATTACTCAGCCATAAAAAGAAACGAAATTGAGCTATTTGTAATGAGGTGGATAGACCTAGAGTCTGTCATACAGAGTGAAGTAAGTCAGAAAGAAAAAGACCGTATGCTAACACATATATATGGAATTTAAGAAAAAAATGTCATGAAGAACCTAGGGGTAAAGCAGGAATAAAGACGCAGACCTCTTAGAGAACGGACTTGAGGTTATGGGGAGGGGGAAGGGTGAGCTGTGACAGGGCGAGAGAGAGTCATGGGCATATACACAGTAACAAACGCAGTAAGGTAGATAGCTAGTGGGAAGCAGCCGCATGGCACAGGGATATTGGCTCGGTGCTTTGTGACAGCCTGGAGGGGTGGGATGGGGAGGGTGGGAGGGAGGGAGACGCAACAGGGAAGACATATGGGAACATATGTTTATGTATGACTGATTCACTTTGTTATAAAGCAGAAACTAACACACCATTGTAAAGCAATTATACCCCAATAAAGATGTTAAAAAAAAAAAAAAGTACATATGTGAATTTACTGCCTTTTTCTTAACCAGGCAAATATGCTGAGATTTGTGGTCTAATATATGGAGAATAAATAATGATAATGGTAATGCTTAACATTATCTGAAGGCTTCTTATGCACCCACTTTCTTATACAATTGTCACAAAACATCAAAGCGTAGGTGCTTTTATTTTTCCCTATTTTGCAAGTTGAATAATCTCAGTGGAGTGATAAAACTTGACAGACATTAGTGGTGGAGGTGTATGACATGGAGCCTGAGGTTGTGGCCTCTCTGTCATTCCTTCTAGCTCTCTGGCCAGAGAGCTTTGGCTGTCTCACCCTTTGTGTTTTACCCAAACTTGTTGTGAACCATTCTGCTCAGAGCCAAGCACCTTGAGAAAGCTGCTAATGGTGGGCTCCAGGAGAGGAGATCCCTTTAAAATCCATAAAGCATAATTATGTCAAGATCATGGCCCATTATATATATGATGCCATCTCATGACACCCTGCCTGACTGTCACTCCAGTGGAAAGGGCCCACTGGAAGAAAGGAACAAAGAAACTACAAAACAGCCAGAAAACAATTAACAAGATGGCAACAATAAGTTCTTACCTATCAATAATTAATTTAAATATAAATGGACTAAATTATCCAATTAAAAGATATACAGTGGCTGAACAGATAAAAACAAGACCCACCTACATAATGCCTAAGAAAGTCTCACTTTAGCTTTAATAACACACATAGCCTGAAAGGGAAAAAATGGATAAGCTAATCCCATGTAAATGGAAACCAAAGGAGAACAGAAGTATTTATATTTGTATCAGCTAAAATAGATGTTAAGTCAAAAACTGTAATAAGAAACATAGTCATTATATATGATAAAAGAATCAAGTAATCAAGAAGATACAATTGTAATACATGTACACACGTTTTGCCATACTTGACCCCAAATTTCACAGTGACAGAACCTCCTTTTTTCAGAATCCTGCCCTTTATATCTCTATCATCTGGCTGTGGATTCATATCCTTTAATATCCTTTGTAATAGACCAGTAACCTAGTAAGTAAAGCGTTTTACTGTGTTCTGTGATCTGCTCTAGCAAATTAATTGAACACAAGGAGGGAGTCATTGGAACCTCCAATCTATAGCCAGTGAGTCAGAAGCACAGATAAAAACCTGAATTTGTAATTGAAATCTGAAGTGGGAAGGGGGCAGTCCTGTAGGACTGAGCCCTTATCCTGTGGAATCTGACAGTATCTCTCGGTAGAAGGTATCAGAATTGAGTTAAATTGTAGGACACACAGCTGATGTTGGAGAGTTGCTTGGTGGTGTGAGGATAAAACCCACATGTTGGAATTGTATGTAGAATTGTATGAACTATGAAAGAAAGAGAGAAGACTTAAAATCAGAAATGAAAGAGGAAGCATTACAACTAATATAGCAGAAATACAAGGATCATAAGAGACTAACAAGCTGGATAACCTAGAAAAATGCATAAATTCCTAGAAAAATAAAACCTGCTTAAACTGAATCATGAAGTTATAGAAAATAGATTGAATCAGTAATCAAAACTCTCCCAACAAAGAAAAGTCCAGGACCACATGGTTTCATGGATGAATTCTACCAAACATTTGGAGATGAATTAATGACAAACTTTTTCAAACTCTTCCAAAAAATTGAAAAGGAGGGTATACTTCCAAACTAATTTTGCAAGACCAACATTACCCTGCTACCATAGCCAGACAAAGAAAGTTACAGGTCAATATCCTTGATGAATATAGGCAAAAATCCTAAATTAAATATTATGAAGCTGAATTCAGTAGCATATTAAAATGATCATAGACCTCCATCAAATGGGAATGTACCTCAACATACTAAAGACCATTTATGAAAAGTCCACAGCTAGTATCATTCTCAATGGTTAAAAGCTGAAACTTTTCTTCTAAGATTAGGAAGAAAGATGTCCACTTGCACCACTTCTATTCAACACAGCAGTGAAAGTTCTAGCCAGAGCAGTTAGGCAAGAAAAAGAAAAAAATTCATCCAAATTGGGAAGGAAAAAGTAAAATCATTTCTGTTAGCATATAACATGATCTTACATATAGAAACTCTAAAGACTGCACCAAAAAAAACACAAAAAAACTAAAAATCCTGTTAGAACTAATAAACAAATTCAGTAAAATCGCAGGACCAAATCAACACACAAGTCAGTGGCATGTCTATAACTAAAAACGAACTATCAGAAAGAGAAATTAATAAAACATTCCTATTTACAACAGCATCAAGAACAACATAATGCTTAGGAATACTTACTTAACCGAGAAGGTGAAAGACCTGTACAACTGAAAATTAAAGACATTGGTGAAAGAAACTGGCGAAGTCACAAATAAGTGGAAATATCTCCTGTGTTCATTGATTGGAAGAATTAACATTGTTAAAATGTCCATACTACCCAAAAGTGTCTATAGATTCAGTATAATTCCTATCAAAATTCCAATGGCATTTTTCACAGAAATAGAAAAAAAATCCTAAAATTGTGTGTATGAAACTACAACAGATCCTGGATAGCCAAAGCAATCCTGAGAAAAAAAGAACAAAGCTAGAGGTATTACATGTCTTGATTTTTTTCTTTTTTTTTTTTTTTTTTTTTTTTTTTTAGATTTCACATGTAAGTGAGATCATACAGTATTTGGCTTTCTCTGACATATTTCACTTAGCATAATGCCTTCAAGATCCAGCAATGTTGTCATAATTGGCAGGATTTCTTCATTTTTATGACTGAAAGTATTCCACTGTGTATCTCTCTCTGTCTCTCTCTCTCTCTGTGTCTCTCTGTCTCTGTCTCTCTCTCTATATATATATAATTTAAAAATTTTTTTAATTTAATTTTATTTATTTATTTGAGCAGCAGGTTCTTTTTAGTCATCAATTTTATACACATCAGTGTATACATGTCAATCCCAATTCCCCAATTCGTCATGCCACCACCACCACCACCCCTGCCTTTCTCCTCTTGGTGTCCATACATATGTCCTCTACATCTGTGTCTCAATTTCTGCCCTGCAAACCGGATCATCTGTGCCATTTTTCTAGGTTCCACATATATGTGTTAATATACGATATTTGTTTTTCTCTTTCTGACTTACTTCACTCTGTATGACAGTCTCTAGATCCTTCCACGTCTCTACAAATGACCCAATTGCATTCCTTTTTATGCCTCAGTAACATTCCATTGTATGCAAGTACCAAATCTTCTTTATCCATTCATCTGTTGTTGGGCATTTGGGTTGCTTCCATGACCTGGCTATTGTAAATAGTGCTTCAATGAACATTGGGGTGCATGTGTCTTTTTGAATTATGGTTTTCTCTAGGTATATGCCCAGTAGTGGGATTGCTGGATCATATGGTAATTCTATTTTTAGTTTTTTAAGGAACCTCCATACTGTTCTCCATAGTGGCTGTATCAATTTATATTCCCACCAACAGTATAAGAGGGTTCCCTTTTCTCCACACCCTCTCCAGCATTTGTTGTTTGTAGATTTTCTGATGATGCTCATTCTACCTGGTGTGAGGTGATACCTCATTGTAGTTTTGATTTGCATTTCTCTAATAATTAGTGATGTTGAGCAGCTTTTTGTGTGCTTCTTGGACATCTGTATGTCTTCTTTGGAGAAATGTCAATTTAGGTCTTCTGCCCATTTTTGGATTGGGTTGTTTGTTTTTTTAATACTGAGCTGCATGAGCTGTTTATATATTTTGGAGATTAATCCGTTGTCTGTTGATTTGTTTGCAAATATTTTCTCCCATTCTGAGGGTTGTCTTTTTGTCTTGTTTATGGTCTCCTTTTCTGTGCAAAAGCTTAAGTTTCATTAGGTCCCATTTGTTTATTTTTGTTTCTATTTCCATTACTCTAGCAGGTGGATCAAAGAGGATCTTGCTGTGATTTATGTCATAGAGTGTTCTTCCTAAGTTTTCCTCTAAGAGTTTTATAGTGTCCGGTCTTACATTTAGGTCTCTAATCCATTTTGAGTTTATTTTTGTGTATGGTGTTAGGGAATGTTCTAATTTCATTCTTTTACATGTAGCTGTCCAATTTTCCCAGCACCACTTATTGAAGAGACTGTCTTCTCTCCATTGTATATCCTTGCCTCCTTTTTCATAGATTAGTTGACAGAGGTGCGTGGGTTTATCTCTGGGCTTTCTATCTTGTTCCATTGATCTATGTTTCTGTTTTTGTGCCAGTACCATATTGTCTTGATTACTGTAGCTTTGTAGTGTAGTCTGAAGTCAGGGAGCCTGATTCCTCCAGCTCTGTTTTTTTTCCCTCAAGACTGTTGTGGTTATTTGGGGTCTTTTTGTGTCTCTATACAAATTTTAAGATTTTTTCTTCTAGCTCTGTAAAAAAGGCCATTGGTAATTTGATAGGGATTGCATTGAATCTGTAGATTGCTTCGGGTAGTATAGTCATTTCACAATATTGATTCTTCCAATCCAAGAACATGGTATATCTCTCCACCTGTTGGTATCATCTTTAATTTCTTTCATCAGTGTCTTATAGTTTTCTGCATACAGGTCTTTTGTATCCCTAGGTGGGTTTATTCCTAGGTATTCTATTCTTTTTGTTGCAATGGTAAATGGGAGTGTTGCCTTAATTTCTCTTTCAGATATTTCATCATTAATGTATAGGAATGCAAGAGATTTCTGGGCATGAATTTTGTATCCTGCTGCGTTACCAAATTCATTGATTAGCTCTAGTAGTTTTCTGGTAGCATCTTTAGGATTCTGTATGTATAGTATCATGTCATCTGCAAACACTGACAGTTTTACTTCTTCTTTTCCAATTTGTATTCCTTTTTTTTTCCTCTGATTGCTGTGTCTAGGACTTACAAAACTATGTTGAATAATAGTGGTGACAGTGGACATCCTTGTCTTGTTCCTGATCTTACAGGAAAGGCTTTCAGTTTTTCACCCTTGAGAATGATGTTTGCTGTGGGTTTGTCATATATGGCCTTTATTATATTGAGGTAGGTTCCCTCTATGCCCACTTTCTGGAGAGTTTTTTTTTATCATAAATCGGTGTTGAATTTTGTCAAAAGTTTTTTCTGCATCTATTGAGATGCTTATATGGTATTTATTCTTCAATTTTTTTAATATTGATTGGTTTGCGTATATTGAAGAATCCTTGCATCCCTGGTATAAATCCTACTTGATCATGGTGTATGATCCTTTTACTGTGTTGTTGGATTCTGTTTGCTAGTATTTTGTTGAGGATTTTTGAATCTATATTCTTCAATGATATTGGTCTTAATTTTCTTTTTTTTTAGTATCTTTGTCTGGTTTTAGTATCAGGGTGATGGTGGCCAGATAGAATGAGTTTGGGAGTGTTCCTTCCTCCACAATTTTTTGGAAGAGTTCTCTAAATGTTTGATAGAATTCACCTGTGAAGCCATCTGGTCCTGGAGTTTTGTTTGTTGGAAGATTTTAGATCACAGTTTTGATTTCATTAATTGTGATTGGTCTGTTCATATTTTCTATTTCTTCCTGATTCAGTCTTGTAAGTTTATACCTTTCTAAAAATTTGTCCATTTCTTCCAGTTTGTCCATTTTATTGACATAAAGTTGCTTGTAGTATTAGGATGCTTTATATTCTGTGGTGTCTGTTGTAACTTTTCCTTTTTCATTTCTAATTTTATTGATTTGAGTCCTCTCCCTCTTTTTCTTGATGAGTCTGGTTAATGGTTTATCAATTTTGTTTATCTTCTCAAAGAACCAGATTTTAGTTTTATTGATCTTTGCTATTGTTTTCTTTGTTTCTATTTCATTTATTTCTGCTCTGATCTTTATGATTTCTTTCCGTCTACTAACTTTGGGTTTTGTTTGTTCTTCTTTCTCTAGTTCCTTTAGGTGTAATGTTACATTGTTTATTTGAGACTTTTCTTGTTGCTTGAGGTAGGCTTGTATAGCTATAAACTTCCCTCTTGGAACTGCTTTTGCTGTATCCCATTGGTTTTGAATCATTATGTTTTCATTGTCATTTGTCTTAGGTATTTTTCAATTTCCTCTTTGATTTCTTCAGTGATTTCTTGGTTATTTAGTAACGTATTGTTTAGCCTCTATGTGTTTGTGTTTTTTACGTTTCTTCCCTGTAACTGATTTCTAATCTCAGCTGTTAACCTTATGGGAATTCCCTCGTATGTTATTTGTCCTTTTTCCCTTGCTGCTTTCAATAATTTTTTTCTGTCTTCAATTCTTGCCAATTTGATTACTATGTGTCTCAGTGTGTTTCTCCTTGGGTTTATCCTGTATGGGACTTGCTGCACTTCCTGGACTTTGGTGGCTATTTCGTTTCCTGTGTTATGGAAGTTTTCAACTATAATCTCTTCAAATATTTTCTCAGGTCCTTTCTCTCTCTCTTCTCCTTCTGGGCCCCCTATACTGAGAATATTGTTGTGTTTAATGTTGTCCCAGAGGTCTCTTAGGCTGTCTTCATTTCTTTTCATTCTTTTTTCTTTATTCTGTTCTGCAGCAGTGAAGTCCACCATTCTGTCTTCCAGGTCACTTATCCATTCTTCTACCTCAGTTATTCTGCTATTTATTCCTTCTAGTGTAGTTTTCATTTCAGTTCTTGTATTTTCATCTCTGTTTGCTTGTTCTTTTTTTTTTTCTTTTTTCTTTTTTTTTTTGCGGTACGCGGGCCTCTCACTGTTGTGGCCTCTCCCATTGTGGAGCACAGGCTCTGGACGCACAGGCTCAGTGGCCATGGCTCATGGGCCTAGCCGCTCCGCGGCATGTGGGATCTTCCCAGACCGGGGCACAAACCCATGTCCCCTGCATCAGCAGGTGGACTCTCAACCACTGTGCCACCAGGGAAGCCCTGTTTGTTTGTTCTTTAATTCTTCTAGGTCTTTGTTAAACATTTTTGCATCTTCTCGATCTTTGCCTCCATTCTTTTTCCAAGGTCCTGGATCATCTTCACTCTCATTATTCTGAATACTTTTTCTGGAAGGTTGCCTATCTCCACTTCATTTAATTGTTTTTCTGGGGTTTTATCTTGTTCCTTCATCTGGTACATAGCTCTCTGCCTTTTCATCTTTCTGTGAATGTGGTTTTTTCCCACAGACTGCAGGATTGTAGTTCTTCTTGCTTCTTCTGTCTGCCCTCTGGTGGATGAGGCTATCTAAGAGGCTTGTGTAAGTTTCCTGATGGGAGGGACTGGTGGTGGGTAGCTATATATCATATTTTAAAAATTAATTTATCTTTTGATGAACACTTAGGTACTTAGGTTGTTTCTATGTCTTGGCTATTGTAAATAATGCTGCATAGACATCCTAATTTCAAATTATATTATAAAGCTATAGTAATCATAACATTATGTATTGGTAAAAAAAACAAACAAACAGACACATAGACCAGTGAAACAGAATAGATATCCCAGAAATAAACACACATCTTAGTTAACTAATATTTGACAATGATGCCAAGAATATATGGTGAAAGATAGTCTCTACAATAAAAGGTATTTTAAAAATGGATATCCACATGCAAAAAATCAAACTGAACCCCATCTTACACTACTCACAAAAATTAACTCAAAATAGAATAATTTTAAGACCTGAAATCATAAAACTCCAGAGTAAATTAGGCAAAAAGCTATTTGATATTGGTCTTGGCAATGATTTTTTATATATGACACCAAAAGCAAAAGTAAATAAGTGGAATTACATCAAACTAAAATGCCTCTGTACAGTAAAGAAAATAATAAATGAAAAGGCAGCCTACAGAATGGGAGAATATATGTACAAATCATATGTCAAAGAAAGGGTAATGTCCAATATATATAAGGAACTCATACAATTCAGGAGCCAAAAATAAATAATCCAATTTAAAAATAGTCAAAGGAACTGAATAGACATTTTTCCAAAGAAGATATACAAATGTTCAACAGTTACATGAAAAGGTGCTCAGCATCACTAATCGTTGTGGAAATGTAAATCAAAACCACACACGTGTTAGGATCATTATTATCAAAAAGACAAGAGACAACAAGTGTAGGTGAGGATGTAGAGAAAAACGAACCCTGTGCACTCTCAGTGGAAATGTGAATTGTTATAGCCATCATGGAAAATGATATTGAAGTTCCTCAAAAGTTTAAAAATAAAACTATCATATGATCCAGCAATCCCACTTCTGGTAATATATCTGAAGGAAGTGAAATCAATGTCTTGAAGAGCTATCTGCACTCTCATGTTCATTGCAGCATTATTCACAATAGCCAAGATATGGAAACAATCCAGATGTCCATTGATGGATGAATGGATAAAGAGGAGTGGATATATATATTATTAATGCATAAGAAGAAGGCAATCCTGCCATTTACAACAAGATGGATAAACCTGGGAGGCATTATACTAAGCAAAATAAGCTAGAAAGAGAAAGACAAATATTGTATCTGTTCTATGTGGAATGAAAAAAAAAAAACAACTGAGCTCATGGAAACAGATTAGAATGGTGGTTGCCAGGGACAAGGGGGTGGGGAAAATGGGGAGATGTTTGTCAAAGGATACAAAGTTTTAGTTACAAGATGAATAAATTTTGATGATCCAATGTACAGCATGGTGACTATAGTTAATAATACTGTATTGTATATTGAAATTGCTAAGAGAGTAGATCTTAAAATTTTTTCACCAAAAAAAAGATAATTATTTGTGGTGATAGATGTTTGTTGATTAACTTGATTTTGGTACTCATTTCACAATATATATAAAATCATCACATTGTACACTTTAAACATATACAATTTTGATGATAATAAATAAACATATACAATTTTATTTGTCAGTTATACCTCAATAAAAAATATGCCCTGAAATGCTTATGGTCCTGCAATTTCTAAGATTGGAGTGATTGGATTATGACATCCCAGAATATTATCTTTTATCTGCATTACTGCCCTTTTGCTTGACAATTTTTTAATACTGAATAAAGGTTTTTATATTATTTTTAGAGATAGACAATGTATTTGCATTATTTTTTTTCAAGTTGAGAGAAACCGAGATGAAGTTTAAAATTTTTTTTTTTTTTGCTTTTCATTTGAAATAAGGCAGATGGAGAAATACAATTTCTTTAAAAAAAATTAAATCTAGTATTTTCCTCTATGACAGCAAACACCATTTTATCATTATAATTGGCTATTTGAAAGTGTGTTTGATGAAATATAGTCTCAAAAATGTTGCACTTTCATTAACTTTCCACTAAATAGTAGTGTTCATGAAAAAACTTCCTTCATATCTTTCTCCTTTTCCTCTTCCTCTCCCTCCTCCATTTCTTCCCTGACTATATCTCTCCACTCCTTTCTCTGCATACTTCTCTCCTACTCCTTTCTCTGCATACTTCGGGAGCACATGCCCACAGTTAGTACAAAACAGATCTTCCTACTGAAAGGAATTCTATTTTCTAAGGACTCAGATTAGATTTAAATGAATGGACACATCTGAACATCCCTTGTGAAAGTGTAAAAGTTTTATTTGGTCAAGTAGTTAAGTAAAGTAGTTGGGTTAATCTATGATCTTTGCATAGCGGGTCAAAGCAAATAGAATTTGAAAGAGATGTTTTCACTTAGAGCTGGTAGGAAAGTGGTTTTTCTGGGAAACCCAAGTGGATGTGGTTTTGATGATGGTAAATGATAGTGATGATGATGATAGAGGATTTGCTGAGACTCAGAAAATGGTGACTTTATGATGTTAAGACACATGGAAATTTTACTCTTTAAGCTCCTAAAATACAAACACGTAGAGGACATGGTCTCTTTCCCCAGGAGGTAAGTTAGACACTACTATAAACTCACTGTGTCGAGTGGTATATAGTGAAGTGTTTAGTGATCAATGCAGGGGCAGTTATTGTATGTCCTGGGGCCAGAAGAGGCCTCTGGAGGAAAGAAGAACATTGGGATGGGCAGGAGGTGTGAGGCAACATCTGTGGACTCTGGTATCTCCTGAAGAGAAGGGGGAGCAACTTGAAAAGGACAGGCAGAGAGAGGTTAGCATCAGAACCCTGGAGTGCACAAACTCCTTTAGCCCCTGACACTCAAGAAAGGCATCACTCTTCCTGTCTGGCTAAGGCCATCTGAAGGGTGGTGATAACTGCTTAGGTACTTCTTCAACTAGGGAAGGGTAGGAGAAGGAATTTTCAGGGACATTGGGAGAGAGGAATAGAAGTCAGTAAAACCAAAGTTCTGGAAATTTGCCAAGTTTCAAAGTCCTCTCTCCCCTACCCCGCAAAAAAACAAAAAAACCCCAGCTGTTCCATGGCAATGCCAGCCTTTAACTTCTCAGCTTCAAGGAGCCAGGATTGACACTCATGGAAAAGGTAATATTGTGCTCAAGGGCATTTCCTCATTTGCCCGTCCCTGTAGATTGCTTATTTGTGGCTCAATCTTAATTCTTATTTTTCACTTGTAACTTACTGTGATTGAAGTCAGAGCCGTTGTCACATGATGGGGATGCAGTAGAACAGTGCCTTTGGATAATGAAAGAAAAATGTGCTGCATACGTAATATGTGTTATGCAATGTGCAGAGCAACTTATGCACAATACCTTCTTTAATCTTCAAAACAACTCAGTAAGGTAGATTCTACTCTCTCCATTTTATAAGGAAGGGGACTTTACGGTTAGCACCATGCTCATGGAGTCTTACACACTGTTTGGGAATGGCTGAACTGTTGTTCCCTGCAGTTCTATCTCAGCAGTTATACAAGGAGAGGGAGAAAAGATGGGCAGTGACATAGAGGACTTAATCCAGAAGGGTCTTCTATTTCAGGTATATATTTTGGTACATATTAAAAACCAGGCTGGTTTAAGCAATACTGAGAATTCATTGGCTTGTGTAATTGAAAAATACAGAGTTAGTCTCCCTTCAGGGATAGTTTGATCCAGCCTCAGACAGTATGCCCAGGATATACTTTCTTTGTTTATTTCTTGGCTCAACTTCATTGATGTTGGCTCCATTCTCTTGATGGTTCTTTCCTCATGGCTTCAAGATGACTGTCACTAATTCAAGAGCTACAGCTTTCTTTGCATTTACAGCAGAAAAGAGGTAGCTGAAGAGAAATTTTAGGCTTGACCTTCACTGACCTGATTTAGGTCTAATGCCCATCCAAGAATCAATCACTGTGGCAAAAAGAAAGGATATGCTGTTTGGTTAAAGCCCATTATTGTCATCCTCTGGGGCTGGGGGGTTGGGTCAATATTTCCCAACTGACATGGAGTGAGAATGAGGGAGGTATGATTACCCAGAGGTTCACTTCATTAAAAGAAGGGTGAAAGAATGATGGGCAGCCAGAACAACTGGTGTCAACTACAGGCATGAAAAGATGAGCTCACTGCTGGTCCCATAAAGTGCTGATAAGGTTTTTAGGGCTTGCTTGAAACATAGAATTTGTCATTAGAGGATGGGCCTACATTTTCCCCTTCAAATTGTTGGACAAGTTCAGTCCTTCTAGCTCTAACAGTGAACACATTGAATTAATATATTACATGAGTTTTAATTATGTTTTGAAATTTTCATATGTGTTGTCCTATTTGCTCAGGGATTCTGACTGCATGGAGTCTGGCTGGGTGCAGAGAAAGTGGGGTGAAAGCAGGAAAGGCTTCAGGCAGCAGACCTCTGGAAATGTGCTGTGAAGGACGGGCTCCTCTCATAGTCTATTTAGTGTTTTCAGTTCTGAGGCTGGCTTAGGCTTCTTTGCAGACTTCTCACCCCAAACAAATTCTCATAAACCCAAGTTAATGCAAACAGTGTTAGGAGAGCCTCTAAGTCTTTAGCTGTTCGATGGGGCAAACGCTGAAATGTGTGGATGATAATGTATCCAGCTCTCAGTGGATACGTTCCTGTAGGGATCAAGGAAAGGAGGGAAAAGCTAGGCTAACTACCCTGGGATGGAGATGGGGCACAGGTGGCCGCCCTGCCCTGGCAGCCCTCTCCCCTGTACTGTATCTCGTGAGCTTGCCTGGCTCCAGGATATAAATGCTGAGATGATGATTCCTACTGAAATTTAATTTAAGTTTCTCCCCTGGCATCAGGCTTTCTCTCCTACTTATTTACGTATGCTCTGCAACTTGTTTTTCATTACTGCTAAAAACTTATTAATAAAAATGGTCTTAGCTTCTGTATTTAAGAGTTTAATTATTTCAGCTCAGAGAGCAAGAATGTTCTTGGATTTCTTTCCCTCTGTGTTACTGAAATGCTTTCTTGGAACCACAGTCTGCTCTAGGCAGGAAAGCTCTGGTGGATCCTGACACACACACACACACACACACACAAATTTATGTGACAATAGCATTAACACTTAGCATGGCCAAGAATTGTTCTAAACACTTTATATAGAAGAATCTCTTTAACTCTCTTAACAAGTCTAGGTACTACCTAAGTCTAGGTAGGTACTATTATGAGGAAACTGAGGCATGGAGAGATGAAGTAACTTATCCAAGGCCACACCATAAGTACTGAAGCTGGGATGTGAACCCAACTGCCTCATCCAGGTCATTTCACCATAGCAGAGGCTGTCGATGTCTTACCTGTATCCTTGCATGCTGACTCTACCCAGGACTTCCTACTCTTTGCCTGAGGGCTTTCTTGGCCACTAACCTGCTCGGGTTACATGCAGACTGGCCAGAAGCTCTAGGAATTTTTGCCCCCTGGAGCATCCCTTAATTAACAATGGGCAGAAAGGAGTATCAATATTCCAGCACTCTTGCCCATTGGGCTGGAGAATTCTAAGGCATGCTGTCTACATCATCTCCCAGAGGTATCCAATGGGATGGGACACCCAGTTGCTCACAGTGATAACCTGCTCACTAACACACTTTTTCCCTTTACCTTCTTCATTTCCCTGCTTCCCTGTTATCTGAGATTTCCTCCCAAATATACTACTGGCACCCGAATCTTTGTCTCAGTCTGTTTTGGGGGAAACCTAGCCTTAGACTCTGACAATTCTTCCTACCTCTGTTTTGAATATTTTTTGATATTTCATGTTTCAATTGTCTGACTCCCTTCGAGTCCTAAGCAGGTAATCTAATAATTCCGTAGGGTAAATTGCAAAACTGGCCACAAATTATGGACCTTATTCACCATGTAACTTGTTTTGGCCAATGGCACATTAGCAAAAAGTGACACAAGCAGAGATTTGAGAAACAGTTGTGCATTGCAGCTCCATCTCTTGCTGTTGTTAGACCCCTGAGGCCACCATGTGAATGAACCTGAGCTAGCTTGCTGGAGGATGAGAGGCCACATGGGGTGGAACTGGTCTCCATCCTGAGTGAAGCCATCCTAGACCATCCACAGATGATAGAGTACAGCAGAGATCAGCGAACCTAATCTGGACCAGAAGAACCACCCAGCCAGCCACAGAATCATGAGAAATGATAAACATTTGTTGATCTAAGCCAGTAAGCTTTGGGCTAATTTACTATGTAGCAAAAGCTAGTTGATACATTTCCTGATGCTATTAGTAAGTGTTGAGCCAGCTGGTCCTGTCTGTTGTCCTAGTGTTATGACCTGTCAAGCTCCATGATCTGTCTGGGAAGCCTTGGAGGAAAGGCAAATGTCCTTTAAGCATATTTCTTTGAGAGATAACACACCAGCATGGGTGTATGTTATACCTTATTAATTACTTCTAATACATTTTTTTTAACTTTCATTTTCAGGGTGGGCTTGTTGATTTTCATGCCTGGCCAATCATCTCTAGATAATGGTTTTGTGGTCCTGAAATTGATATGAGAAGTGGAAAATTGGGTAACTTATAACAATTAGTTACAAGTCTCATCCCCTTGGAGCATCCATGGGTCACCAGTCTCTCCAGTCTCCATTTCCACATCATCTGGAAAAATTCAATGAATCTTACATACATAAGTTCCAATAAAGCTTAGAACACATGCTTTGAGAGGAAGGCTTTGTTTCTGACAGTGCCAGAAATGTGGGTTTAATTTTTACCAGCAGCAAAAGTAATTTAAGTTACTTTGAGATTCATGATCTAAGTTCCTCTGGCAACATGTCAGCCTTCTAGCTTTTGACAAAAGTGTTGACAATCCAATCAGTTGGATTTGAAGGGAAGAAGCAATGAAAAGTGACTAGGAGACAGAGAAGAGCAGGGAGCAGTATCAGGAGGCCTCTTCATTTGGAAGGCTTTATCCAATTAGGAAAACAAGTCCAGGAATTCTCCCTCTGGAGTCACACTTGTATTTGTTTTGTTTTAGATCCCCTGAGACCATAGTGTACAGAAGAGAAGGATTTTTGGTATCTCCATTTTCCAGTGCATTTCTCTGTCCCTCTGCTGCATTCTCTTCACCTCACACCTAGAACAACCCATTCAAACTTTGGAAGATTGGTTGAAGCTAACAACTAACCAGTGTAGTTGTAGTAGTCATGAACCACATAGTGTACTTTTATATAAACTATAAGACATCTAAGCTGAGTGAAAGAGGAAGCTTGGCTTAGGGTAAGGGTATTAAATTTGGTGAAAGACTGAACTAGAAATCATTTCTTTCTCTCCCAGCCTTGCCTGGTACTTTCTGCCTCTGACAATGGACAAGAGGTTGTGTGTTGGTGACTGTGCCTTCTGTTCTGAGTCAGAGCACACTTTGTGAGGTCTCCTCCAATAGAAATGTGCACTTCCCCAGAAAGGCGACATAAGTGATGAAGCAGGATACTAGTAGGTGAATTCCACATTTTAGGAATAAACTCTTTTCCAATCTTATTGACTCAGGCAACTTCCTCAGACTACCTTCCTATTCACCAGTTTTGACAGAGAGGTGGGGACCAAAAAACATGTCAGTTTTCCTTTTATCCTTACAATAGCATAAGTGTAATGACAAATGGCAATTGGCATTGGACAACTGACACTGGAAGACAGTTGGGAGTTCCCAGGACTCTTCATCTGGAGGGCTCAAGGTCAGCTGGAGCCAGCATTTTTTGTAGTTGAGAAGGAATGTGGGCCCAGTGTTGACAAATGCTTTTTTTTAAAAGAAGATAGAAATCTGGATTTTTGATATGAAAAATATCTTTAATTTTTAAAAATTAATTAATTAATTTGATTTTTGACTGCTTTAGGTCTTCATTGCTGTGTGCTGGCTTTCTCTAGTTGTGGAGAGCAGGGGCTTCTCTTCTTTGTAAAGCACAGGCTCTAGGTGCGCGGGCTTCAGCAGTTGTGGCACAGAGGCTCTGGAGTGCAGGCTTAGTAGTTGTGGTGCACGGGCTTAGTTGCTCCACGGCATGTGGGATCTTCCAGGACCAGGGCTCGAACCCATGTCCCCTGCAATGGCAGGTGGACTCCCAACCACTGTGCCACCAGGGAAGTCCCTACCTTTATTATTTTTTACAAGATAGATCTTGGGTTTGAGAGCCCACATGTTCCAGACCAAGGCATCTAAAATGATTCAGGAGGCACATTATGCCCACAGAGCAGGTGTGCCATCCTTACCATCCTCAGAGCCAGATGTTCTTGGTTCAGCCAGGAATTTTCCTAGGCTCCTGGGAGATACACAGGCTACCAAAAATAGGGAGATAAGCACAGTCAGATTTTATTTATAGCATGCATTAGCTTCATTTCAGAACATAAAATATTCGTTCCAATTATGAGGTGGAAAATACATTTCCGTTTATTCACTGAAATCGAGGAGGAGAGTGTGCTGTGAAGGGAAGACTTGTTTATAAGGTCTTACTTTCCTCTGAAGCATTTCATATATTCAGACAGTTAATTGTTCCACTGAGGTTTCCTTTATTTTATTTTATATGATGGCAACCAGGGAGAGCAAAAGAGTCGGCTGGGTCTCAAATGAAATGATGTGTGGGTCTGTCAGAGTGACAATGGCTCTATATTCAGAGGGAGAAATGGCTTCCCTTTGTCCTTTCTCTTGCGGTGATTTGCTGCTGGGAGGACTTGCTCCCAGAGAGGATAAGTGCTCCATAAACATGCCTGTGTGGTTAACACAGTCATGAAGGGGATGGATTGCGTTGACTAGCTAGAGGCTTTTCCACTCCTAGCTAAGCCATTCTGGAAATAGAGTAAATGCCCTCATACCAGGCGCTGATGCGGGAACATTTCCAGGAATTCTGGGTTCCATTCTGAGCACAGTTGGGAAGAGCGGGACACGGTAGCCAAGTGCTGGTGGGATATGGGGTCATGCCACAACAACTGTGCTTGCTTCTACCATGTCAGAGCTCGAGATCTACTCACCACTTCCATTTGCAAATTATGACCAACAATAAAGCTATCATTGAAAGCTTGTCACTAACTGTGGGGGTTCACACATAGCCCTTCTGCTGATATGAAGGGAACTAATATTTTCTTTCTTTATTACCAGTTATCAATTAATACCACCAACACCCAGTTTGATATCTCATTTCTCATTGCTATTTCTCATCAATAATTTCCTTCATAGATTTAGCCTGGTTCTGACATGCTTCTGGGTTCATTCAGGCACAGCAGTGACCACAAAAGTGACCAATTTATGTTGGGCAATGAGAGATTTGATTCATTCTTCCAGGGTTTTGAATCCTTTTCATATTTGGGTTATTTGCAAAGAGTAATTCAATTTATACACAAACACCTATGTTGCTAATGTTGCAATATAAGTGAGACAGATGCAAGCTTACAGTCTGTCCATCATTACTGCAAACACACTACAGTGTCAACTGCATTAAAGTCAGATCCTCTTTAGCAGGTATTGTCTACTTCAATAATTACTGTGGATTTGTTTTAACATGTATTCTAGAGAAACCACACATTTTTATTCTGTGCAGCCATTCTATATATGTCTTGGTTGATTGGTTTTAGATTAGCTTTTTAATGAAAATAAAATGTGTTTAGAGAGCTTCGATGCCTCTGTCAGTTTATCAGGAGCTCTGCAGACATAAAAATGAAATTATTTGGTAGGTTCCTCTCCCTTAATGGGAAAGTCATGCTACAGGCAACTCCTTGGGATAATGAAAGGAGCAGGGTGTAAAATGTAAACATGCAACTGGGGAGGCCTAGCTGTTTGGTGTGTTTATCTACTGCATAATTCTTCAAACTAATTAATTTTATGCTAAAATGTGTGAAATCTGGATAATTCAGGCCTGATTTGATTACCCATCTCTTAAAAAAGGAAACACTTGTATCAAATATTTATCCATTGGCAAGCAGGTTGCTCTTAGGTCCTGGGATATTTTAGTGTTTGGTCTCAGCCTAGATTGAGGCGGGAGGGAGGGCTACCGCACTAGCAAAATGTTTGTGGAAAGCTCTGCATATCATTCCATTCCAATCTAGAATTAATACACTGAGGCCTCCTGGGTGGTCAGAAATGTCTTGTAAATCTCAAGTATCTGATAAAGAAAGATAAGCTCTTTTTCCTACCTTTTCCCCTTCTGTATCCTGAAAGGCTGATTTCTCTAAGATGGACGGGATGTTGACTTGTCTGTATGTCTCAGGCCCAGCTCTTGGAGAGGAGTTCTTTGCATGTGAGGCTATTTTTTATTGGAAAGTCGGTGGTCCCTGAATGTTGTGATTAATTGGCATTAGATGGTGTTCTAGATCTCAAATTTCTTACATGTTGATGGTTGAGAGTCTTCCATCTGCAATTAACGTCTTCGCATTTATTGCTTCCTAGCAAGATCTCTTATAGGCTGCAAATGCTCCTGGGAGGGGTAATGCACCCCAAGTATTTTTTTTCTTACACCCCAAGTATTTTTCCCTCACTTCTAGGACCTGCTTTTACATTGTCTTTGATTGAATTTTGGGAGTTACTTGGTTGATTTCCAGACTGGTCTGGAGTTAGGAGCTTGGAGATAGAGGGTGTCAGTGAAAAATTATCAAGAAGACAGTATATACCCTCCGTGGGAAAGCCGTGCGAAAGAGACTTGATTTATGCATGTTCATGTTTTACCTTTGCCATAATTGTTCTAATGACACTGTAACAAGAAACAGGTGGCTCTGCTTACAGGATCTCTCCGGAAACCAGATGGTGTGAACATCTGAGACAAACTGGGGTCTGTTGGCAAGGGGAACACTAATGGAGGAAAGGTCCACAGGCTTTGACTTGCACAGAGCTCCAAAGCTTATCAAGCTGAGCCATACACCCATATGGGGCCGGGGGGTGGAATTTAGCCAGAGATGACCACTGAGGCTTCTGGCCGGTGGGGTATCTCTAGAAATAGTGTCTCTTGGTCTGGAAATCCCCTTGGTCTTGTTCCTTATGGCATTCAACATCACACTGAAGATGGTTGTTTGCTACTTCCTGCAAGGGCATTAAACAACTCATAGTCACCTATGAAAGGTATGGATATGGCATGCAGGCCAGAAGTGGTCCAGACATTTCAGATATAGAGGCAAACAGTTATATTTGTAGCCAGGAAAAATGTTGAACAATTTAAATAGAAATATTCATGAAATAGGCATGACAAAATAATTCATGCAGCAACATTTAAGATTTGCACACAAATAATATTCAATAAATATTGAATTAAACCTCTAAATGTTGAATTTCCCTGGGTTAGGGGAATTACTATCTTCTTTTCCACTCTTTTACCAGTTTATCTAATTCATTTCTGTTTTCAATACCTTCTGGTCACCACTGATGCCCACGTTCCCAAGCTGGATGCCTCTTATGATCCACCTGCTTGCCATCTCTGCCTGAAGACATCTGAAACTCATGTGCAAAATGAAACCTTTGACTTCTCTCCCAGACCCGTTTCTGCCATGTTTCCCAACCAGTACATGTCACTACCAGCCACTTCATTTTTTAAGCCAGGGAATGGTCCTTGTTTTCTCCCTCTCTATCTCCCCTTGTTCCCCGATAATTATCAATTCCAAATATAACTTGAACCTGTCCTCTTCCCTCCAAATCCAATGCCACCATGCTTGTCCAAACCATCGCCGCTGATCTTTTGATACAAAATCATCTGCTCTGCCCATTCCTAGTCCCTTTTCTACATAATAGTCACCACAATTTCTTATAAACATAAATTAGGTGATATCTCTTCCCTGCTTAATACCTTCCAGTGACTTCCCATTGCACTTGGAGGAAAAACTCACATCTCTGTCATGGCTTACAAGGCCCTGCAACCTGGTCCCTGCCTCCTTCTGTGATCTTACCTCATGTCACATGCCCTCCATGACCATTCCCTCCCCCATGTCCTCTCTGCTCCTCTGTCACCTCAGGTTCTCTGCACCTTCTGAGCACTATGAGTAGATTGCCCCAACTAGCATGACCCTGAGACTAACATATTCATTAGTTATCTCAGCTTAAATGTTGATTCCTTACAGACTTCCCTGTCCACCTGTCTATTTAGTTCCCTTGTCCCTGTTATTCTCTCTCTCTGTAAACAGTACATTTCCTTCATTGCCTGTACCACAATTTGCAATTACAGTTTTGCTTGATTCCTTATATATTTTTTCTCTGCCCCTGGACTTTAAACTCTGTGAGAGCAGGGGTCATGTCTTTCAAATTTCATCTTTGAATGAATGAAGTGCATCCATTGTTTTGATAGAATAAGCTTAAACTAACACGTTGTTTTGGACACTTAAAAGCCTGCTCAAAATCAGCTCCTTTAGGAAAACATCCTCAACTTCAAGTTACCCCACCACTGGGCTCCCTTGAGGGACTTCTTGTCAACCTGGCCACTAACTCATGGAAGTCCTGGGGTAGAGAAATGCTCACTGCCAGAAAATGTTTAGGACTCACTTCTGGATAATAATTAGTGCTTATGGAATCCTGACTGTGCACTAGGCACTGTGTGTAACTCTCACAATGAACCGATGAGGGGTTGTATTCATCGGAGTTCCAACAAAACCAATAGAAATTCAAAGGGAATTTAAGTAAGTGGCTATGTACAGAGATGTGAGTGGGAATAAAAAGTTAAGTGGGGATGTCCAAGGCATTGACAGTGGAGGAAAGCTGTCATCACTCTGTAGTGGATGCAGAGTGCTCTGTCCAAGTCCCTCATCAGGCCAGGAGAAATTCTAGGCAGCTGGTGGTAGTGCTGCCAGCTGCCAGCCATTAGCAGCCACCACTCTGGGAACTGCCTTGGCTGAAGAAAACCACCTGTATCCAATGTCTGATCTATATGAGAGGGACAGGAGCCTGGTCCCCTTGGGACAACTCTGAAGGTCTGTCCCAGCTTCAGAGGTGTCCACAGAGTCAGCAGAAATCTTTAAGACTGTAAACTCTCTCTGCCCAATCCTGATTCCTTCCTTTCCCCACAGGGGTTGATCCTGAGTCTTACTAATAAACTACTTGCACATGAATCTCATTTCAGAGTCTGCTTCCTGGAGAACCTAACTTAAAGCATCCTCTTGGCCTGAAGATGCAAGTAGAAGGAGGGATAATACCAGAGTTCAGTGAATCTGTAGCTATTGGAGGGGAGCTGCATAACAGAAGTTATTGTCAGAGATGAAGAAACTCACCCACATTACTCCTTCAGGGGATGGGGAGAGGCACAAATGCACTGACCTCTCTTTTCTCTCACTCTCCATCCTCCTGCAGCTGCCTTGCATCAGCCAAACACAAGTAGAAACTGCAGCATGAGTGGAAGATCACCTTTCTGGGCCAGAGAGCTGGGCAGAGAAGGGTGAAGAATCAATCTGGAGGGGAAAATGCAAAAGAATCATCATAGATAGTTTCTGAAATTGCTCCTTGTTTACAGATGAGGAAGCAGATTTAGAGACGTGATATCACCTGAGTAAGGTCAAGCAGCTTTTCAGGGACAGAACTAAGATTTGGACCTCAAGATCTGTGCTCTTAACCACTGCTCTATACTGCCTCTCTTGATTTCCAGAGCTTCTTTCCCTTATAGGACCTAATGCTTCTTTAAGCACTAGGACTGGCCTTTCTACTTCTTTTGCAGTCCTATTATTGCATCATTCATTGCTCGAGAAACATAAGATGCTTGTTGAGCATCTGTGAAGCTTTGATATTTTCTGGTATGCTTAGGGAATCTAACGGCTGTGAACACTCAAAATGGATTTAGCCAGTTTGTATGAGACATGAAAACTGGGGAGAAACATTAGAAACTGAATGTGTGATGTCACCAAATCCCTGCTGAGTATCTATTCATGTCCACAGTCCTGTTTAAGTTGATCAACAGCTTCAGTTTAAGGAATAAAATATCAAACAGTTGTTTGAACTGTGAAATCTTAATTATGTGGAATGCCAGATGTGAAACCCCAGCATATTATCTTCTTCTGGGCAGTGATGCTTCTGATTAGAAAGGGCATGTTACTTAAAAGCGAGCCTACAATTAATCTTGCAAAAAGAATTGTAAATAGTATCCTAATTCATGGCTTAGGATACCATTGATCTTGGCTTATTGATTTTCCCTGCTGTGTTGACTCAGCCTTAGAGATTTTTTCAGCACTTCCTTCCAGAGGACAGCTCTCTTTGTGGGGTGTCTGCAGAAACAATCCAGCCTAATCGAAGCCTTGCTGTTGGTCTTCAGAGGGTAGAGGTCTCAGATGAGCCTGAATTGGGACAGGGAGGGCAGGAGTTTTACCAACAGGACTTTGGAAAAGGAATCATAAGTGGATGCTGATATTTTAGTTGTCATTTTTTTCTGGAGGAGATGATGCCATGGTCTTGTCCAGGGCCACTGCTGAATATCAAAAAAGAAGGTCCTGCCAGGAAGTCCTGGCAGTGGGATAAGATCAGGGATTCCTTTTTGGGTTCCCTTTCTCTCTGTTCTTAGAACTCACAAAAAAGTGTTTTTACCTTCGGGTCCTTGAAACTGATTTTTTCTTTGCTGGCAATGATTTCCTCAGCACACGCATAGATGACTGCTTCTCCTCATTCAAGTCTCTGCTCAAATGTTGTTTTCTCAAAGAGGCCTTCCCTGACCATGCTGTAGAAAGTGGCTCTATTCTCCTGGGCATTCTTAATTCTACTTCCCAATTTTATTTATTCACATAATTTATCAGTTTATGAAATTATCTCATTTATTTTATATCTCTCCAGTTAAAATATATGCTCTGCAAGGCCAGAGACTCTGTTTTGTTTGCTGTTTACACAGAGTGCAGTAGGTTCTCAATAAATGTTTCTTAAGTGAATGAATGAGTGAGTAAATGAATGAACTGCAGGGGCCATACCTGCCATGATAGAGGCAGCTGGTCAGGTGGGTCTACTTTGCCCAGGAAGCAGACAGATTTTGAGACTCCAGCTCAGACTACTTCTTCTGGAAAGCCTCTGAGATGAGTCAAGGTTTGAATGAAGTAAACAGGGATACAACTCTGTGGTGGATAAAAGGAGACTTTTACTACTTTCCTTAACTTCAGCTGGAAATCTTTCCTGAGGCAAAATTTTCAATTTTGGCTATTTAATAAGTCATCAGAGGGTCTATGGTCGATTTTGGTTGTCAGAAGACTAAACAAATGCAATTCTCTAATTAGCTTCTGGAAGGAAACTGCATCCAACTTTGAGCCAAGTACGATTCATTGTGTGTGCTGGACAGGGCGCTAGGAGAAGGAGTAATTGGCCAGCATCGAAAAGGAATAAATTTGATTTAGGCATTCAGGAAAAAGACTGCTTTGTCAGATAAATCAGGCAGTGGAATGATCCTATTAATGAACATGAAATAATTGTTTGCTGCTTTGAAAACAAGGCTAGAAATACTGAGGGGAGAGTGAATGAGAAATTGAGGGAGAAGATGAGACAAGAAAATCTTCTCATTCTGCTTGTTCCTATCATCAACTTTGGACCACTTCTGCTTCAAAGGGAAGCTGAGGCTCACACACAGATAAGTTTAGAGGGGTGTAAAATTTCACTTAAAACCAGCATTAAAATGCATCTTATGCTTTAAATTTTTAAGTTAAAGTATAATACATGTGGTAAAATTTACAAACTGCACTGATCTTAAATATACAACTGAATTAATTTTTATCTTTGTAGGCATCACCAGAAAAAGACATAAAACCTTTCTAGCACCACAGAGGCTTCCCTTTTTGTCTCTTCCCAACTAATAAGCCCTAGAGATAATCATGTCCTGAATTGTATCTCCATGGATTAGCTTTGCCAGTTTTTGAAATTTACATAAAAGGAATCATACAGTATGTACTCTTTTGTGTCTGGGTTATTTTGCATAACTTAAAGTCTGTGAGAATTATCCATGTTACTATATGTCAGTAGTTTACCCTTTCTTATTTTCTATGTCATATGCCATTAGATGAATATACTAAATTTATCCATTTTCCTGCTGATAGGCATTTTTTCCAATTTTTGGCTATTATGAATAAAGTGGATATTGGAAATATGCTTGAATATTTGGTGGGCCCTTTGTGAGTGGCCAGGAAGGTAGGGATTTGGAATTTGTGGACTAAAGCCGCATGTCAAGTCTGAAAGATAAGCAAAGGTGCACTCTGGTTTTCAGCAGAACTCCATATGGCAGAAATTATGAAAATTCCTGGGTCTTACACAAAGTTAAGCAATTTATCTATGCTGGATGAATGCTCCTTTGCAGTGGAGACAGTGAATACCTCCTCTTATATGATGGCTCAGAAACAAGAACAATATAATAGGCAACATTTATTAAACATATATTGTGTCCCAAGTCCTGTGCAAGCTCTTTATTGCATTATCTTATTAATTCTTATTAACATCTTATAAGATAGGCACTATTGGTATCTCTTTTTTTTTTTAAAGATGAGTAGACATAGGAAAGATATTTTAAATACTAAGCACAAAAGTAATGTAAGATCATATTCTTCAATGATCATAGACTCAAGTGTAGAAATTCAAAATGGGTGGAAATTGGCAGGTTGGGTTAAGACAGAGACAGGGCATCTGTGGTCTTGTGTCCCCAGATAAGTTAAGTATTTGAGCAAAAAGCACAGTGTATAGATCAGTGGTACCCCGATCAGGGCCATCTGCAATGTGAATGGATTAAGTGCTTCATAAAAATGCAGATTCCTCAATCCTACACTAAGGTTACTAAACCAGAATTTTGGGGGATGGTGCCAAGGCCTTTTGTTTTTAACATACACTTCTGATGATGCTGATGAGTAACCAGGGTTGATGTCTCTAAAACCCCTGGCAGCAGTGGTTTGTAGAAAACTTTCACCTTCATTGTCTTATCTGTCCAATATGTGAGTGATGAACTAGACCTCTGAATGCATTGACCAGATGGTTTGGTGTCATGAAGACTTAGCCAATACTTATACAAAACTATTTTCACATATAACTGTGCAATTCTTTCTATGATGACTATTTTTATTTCCATGAAAATCAAGACTACAATACATCTAATTAGACTCACAGAATTCCTCTTGTTCATGAGTTTGGATTTTGGAATTTCTCATTTAATTTTTCAATGATGGAGATGGGACAGAGGGAGCATAGTTTCCTTTAAAACCTAATTTTCAACTTTATAAATTCTTCAAGACTCATTATGACCTATTTTTCCAGGGATCAGTAATAATCTGGTGCTTACATTTCATAAAAAACCCACACTGGAGATGAAAATACATGCTGCTCTGCTTGCTGGCATTCCATTTGGAGAGTATTTTATCAAAGTGTCAGGCAGATGAGTAAAATGTCCTTATCCATATTCAAATTTGCCAGAAAACCCACTGGCAAAATGGCTTCTAGTAATTTGAAGTAACTTAATATACTGTAAGCAAAAGCCCTTTTCCCCATTTGTTTTCTTAAGTGAGAGAAATGTCACCCAAGATTGCATTAATGTTACTGTTGAAAAGCTTCCATATGTCTCCAGAAAGACCAAGGGGTACTGAGGGATTTTGCCCTTGGTACAAGGGATTTCCTTGACCAAGTGAGTGCATTTGCCTTCCAGGTGTATCATAAAGGTCAGGAAGATGTGTCCGGATGAATTGCAGGGACCTAAACTCTGTCTACTTCAGGCTCCCTTAGTTCCAGGATGGAGAGTGGGGAAATGGCCAATACTTGCTTGTGGATGACAACTGAGGAGCTGATTCTTTGGTGGAATGGAGTCAAACAGTTCCTGGTTTGGATCCTGGGCATGTGCCCTTGGGCAAGCTATCTAGCCTGCTGTGCATCCACTTTCTCGTCTGTAAAATGAGCATGAGTATAGTATCAGCCTCCATGGGGCTCCTGTATGTGTTCCATGCCAAGGTACATCAAGCTGCACACCCAGTACAATCAACTGTCAATTTTTAAATTATCTGGTGCTGTAGACGCCCCAGACCTTTCCCAGTGGACCCCATGAACATTTGACTATGAAGCTTTTACAATGTATAACTTGCTGTCTTATTCAGCTTTTGTCTACACATGGATGGTTTTTATAATAAGGCAGAAAAGCTAGATTACTCTGTGGGAAAAGAAAAAGAAAGAAAGAAGAAAGAAAGAGAAAGAAAGAAAGAAAGAAAGAAAGAAAGAAAGAAAGAAAGAAAGAAAGAAAGAAAGAGAGAGAGAAAGAAAGAAAGAAAGGAAGGAAGGGAGGAAGGAAGGAAGGAAGGAAGGAAGGAAGGGAGAAAAACTCCTGGCATGGTGAGGTTAGGTAGGCATTTCAGGGAGTGTCAATTGCCTGAGATGATATATGTGATTTGGATAGATGGATTAGAGTGGGGAGCTGATGGACAAAAGCCTCTCAACTACACACCCTACCAGCTCGCTGGGGTGTCCAGTATTCCACCCTTAAGACATGCAGGTTAGGTGAGGGCATGGGGGGGGCAGTTCTCCTGAATGAAAACTGGCACCACCTGGCAGAGTCCTGGGAGAATAAGATGTATGTGTTTTGTGGGGGAGAAGCATGGAGACATGAGTGCTGTGAGTCCAGTGGAGCCAGTGAACCAAGAAGGGCAACAAAGACCCTGCTGTGATGCCATCACCACTGTAGCCCAGCTCCCCCCACACTCCATTCACAGAAGGTGCCCTGTGGTCATATGACTGCAATGTAGGTTCTTCCCCTTGTCCTTCCAGATTCCTCAGGCCTTAAGGACTCTTTTTCCTATCTCCTGACACCCCTTTGTCCTAAGTGTCCTTTAAGTCTCAGCTTATCCAGAGCTTTGCCAGCCTTTTAAAATAATTTCATTCTGAATGCCTTGAGACTGGGTATATATTCAGTTGCCTCCATTCCTAGCTCTGGCAACCCCAGGCTTCACTATTTTCCCCTCCTGCCTGACCCTCTTGGCACTTAAATCTATTGCCTTTGGGAAGGTATGATTTCCTTCAGGGAGTCTTCACTGTAGCCTCCAAGAATCAAGCACTTCTCTGTATTTCTACAGCACTCTCTATTTCTTCATCACAGTGCTTCTGACACAATATTTTTTCTGTAGTTTTACCTGGAAATAGTTATAGATTCATAAAAGTTGCAAAAATGGTACAGAGAGATATATCTATCATCCAGCTTCCCCCAATGGTAATATTTTATATAA
This sequence comes from Pseudorca crassidens, assembly GCF_039906515.1. Classification (NCBI taxonomy): domain Eukaryota; kingdom Metazoa; phylum Chordata; class Mammalia; order Artiodactyla; family Delphinidae; genus Pseudorca; species Pseudorca crassidens. The sequence goes on along the minus strand of NC_090315.1, from coordinate 25,131,658 downwards.
CTATAGAACATTCTCAAAAACAGGACATTGACATTAGCATGATGTAGTTAACTACTGGACTACAGATCTTACTTGGTTTCACCAGTTCTTACATGCACTCATTTGTGTGTATGTTTCTGTGTATAGTTATATGACATTTTATCACATGTATAGTGATAAAGACTCTCTCCTTGACCAAATTCTAGTCATGCTCCTCTGAGGTCTTTTCAACTACGCCGTATCCTTGGACATGTTCTCAAGAGCCCAATGTTAGCAAGAATCCTGCTGAACAGAATCCCCAACCCTCCCTACCTGATAACTCTTGATAGCTGACCAAACTCCTCACCTCTCAACAACCCCTGGGGGATGTCTGATCACACTGACCAGCCTTCAGCAGAATCTCCCTCCCTTTACACTTGATGTGTCCTTTTAGTAATTTTCCATCCATCAATGCTCTGCCTCTCCCCAACCCTGCTCCTTGGCTATAAATTCCTACTTTTCCTTGTTATATTCAGAGTAGAGCTCAATCTCTTTCCCCTACAGCAAAAAGTCATTTTAGTAGTCCCAATTTCTATCATGATAGTCCGCCTGAATAAAGTCTGTCTTATCATTTAAATAAGTGTAAAGAATAAATGCTTTTTCTTTAAAAATAAAGATTACTATAAGCATCACCACAATCAGATACAGAACTTTCCCTCACTTCCAGGGATTCTCTCTCCACACAGTATCTTCTCCTCATACTTGTCTGATGCCTCCAGCAGATGGTCAGACCCCTCAGGGTAGAGTTTTGTTCACCCCTGAATCTCATATGAAACAGAGTAAGGTGCTCAGAAAATATAAGTTGAATAATGGGTGACTGAATCCAGAGTCATTCTGGAATGACTGCTGCATGCTCAGCACTGTGCTGCGGGGGTGTCAGAGGCACCAGAACGTGATTTCCTGCCCTCTAGTGGCTGCTGAGGACCTGGGAAAAGAGGCTGGCCTTGGGTAGGAAAGATTCTGCACTTCAAAGCCCGGAGATAGAAACAACCTAAGTGTCCATCATCGGATGAATGGATAAAGATGATGTGGCACATATATACAATGGAATATTACTCAGCCATAAAAAGAAACGAAATTGAGCTATTTGTAATGAGGTGGATGGACCTAGAGTCTGTCATACAGAGTGAAGTAAGTCAGAAAGAGAAAGACAAATACCATATGCTAACACATGCATATGGAATTTAAGAAAAAAAAATGTCATGAAGAACCTAAGGGTAAGACAGGAATAAAGACACAGACCTACTAGAGAATGGACTTGAGGATATGGGGAGGGGGAAGGGGAAGCTGTGACAAAGCGAGAGAGTGGCATGGACATATATACACTAACAAACGTACGGTAGATAGCTAGTGGGAAGCAGCGGCATGGCACAGGGAGATCAGCTCAGTGCTTTGTGACCACATAGAGGGGTGGGAGGGAGGGAGACGCAAGAGGGAAGAGATATGGGAACATATGTATATGTATAACTGATTCACTTTGTTATAAAGCAGAAACTAACACACCATTGTAAAGCAATTATACTCCAATAAAGATGTAAAAAAAAAAAAGCTTAGAACTTCCAGGGGCAAACATGTGGGCTTGAAGCCCCAGATGCCCACAAGTCATTTTCTGGTCTTCATGTTGGTTTTAGGAAACCCATTTGGTCACCTCTTATGACAGTGTTTTGGCACTGAAGGAAGTCAGTGATGTAGACACTAGCTAACAAGCTGTTCAAGCAGCTGGGGTGGATCTTTTTAAGAACTCTGTGCTCACCCTTTTCCCAGAACAATTATTCAGAGTGGAAGAGCCCATCTTCTTCCACCATCATTTCCAACCCCCACATTTTCAAGATATGTTTGGATTTTATCCTCCCTCTACCACCCGGATACATAAAAGAGTTAAGAAACTGACTCAATAGGAATATTATTTTATTTTATTTTTTTTTGCGGTACGCGGGCCTCTTACTGTTGTGGCCTCTCCCGTTGCGGAGCACAGGCTCCGGACACGCAGACCCAGCGGCCATGGCTCACAGGACCAGCTGCTCCGCAGCATGTGGGATCTTCCTGGACCGGGGCACGAACCCATATCCCCTGCATCGGTAGGTGGATTCTCAACCACTGTGCCACCAGGGAAGCCCTCAAGAGGAACTTTTTTTTTTTTTTTTTTTTTTTTTTTGCGGTACGCAGGCCTCTCACCGCTGCGGCCTCTCCCGTTGCGGAGCACAGGCTCCGGACGTGCAGGCCCAGCGGCCATGACTCACGGGCCCAGCCGCTCCGCGGCATGTGGAATCTTCCCAGACCGGGGCACGAACCCGTGTCCCCTGCATCAGCAGGCTGACCCCCATCCACTGCGCCACCAGGGAAGCCCCGGAACATTTTTTAAGGCTTTTGCTTTGATCTTGTCCATTATTTTCTGCCTGTTTTTGTTTATTTACTTGTTTACTTACTTTGTTTGCATACTTGTGTAGGTTGTTTGGAGAAATTTTATGAGTACAGATCATGTAGCCAAGATTAATTTTGTCCCATAATCAAATCTATTCCTGTGACAAAAAAAAAATTAAGCTTAAGTTTAAAAGCATTTGGTGAATAAAATTAATCTCATCAACTAAATAAAATGCATTCTGTCCAATACATATAGATGTTCTGTCAACAAGACAAATGGACTCAGTAGTATAAGTATCTGTGTGGATGAAATGCATAATAATGTAATTACTTTGCCAACAAAATGCTAACTTGCTTTAATCATTCTGTTCATAACATAACGTAAAGTGATTTAGTGGGTAAAGTGAATCTACTTACAAATTGTTTTATGGTCATAATGTAGGCCTTTGGTGGAATGTGTATTGATGATAATAATTTTATGGGTAAATGATTTTTCAATTAAAATGACTTTTCACAGACAAAATGGGAGTGTTACAAATGGCTCCCGATAACCGCATGCCAAGTAGCAGACAGAAAGCGCTGTCACCCACACTAACCAAAGCCTCAACTGAAAAGGCTTGAAAGCTCAAAGGTGATTTATTTTTATCAAACTTGTAATTTCCTTCCCTCCCATTTGAGGAGGCTTTTCTTCCTGCTTTTACTGACCAGTAACAAAAATTAGATCCTGTGACCAGCCCACCAATCACTGGCTGCCATGGTTCTTTCCTGGGCCTTAATGGACTATGCAGTACTGTTCATTAATAAGCACTTAGAACCAGGGCAGTTCTTCCTTCTATCTTACATGGACCCCATTATCTTCGGTGCAATTATTACTGCACCTGTGAAAATGGAATAAATCATTACAGTAGAGTGTTGTATTTTTTAACATCTTTATTGGAGTATAATTGCTTTACATTGTTGTGTTTGTTGCTGTTGTATAACAAAGTGAATCAGCTATACGTATACATATATACCCATATCCCCACCCTCTTGTGTCTCCCTCCCACCCTCCCTATCCCACCCCTCTAGGTGGTCACAAAGCACCGAGCTGATCTCCCTGTGCTATGTAGCTGCACCCCACTAGCTATCTATTTTACATTTGGTAGTGTATATATGTCAATGCCACTCTCTCACTTCATCCCAGCTTACCCTTCCCCTCCCTGTGTCCTTAAATCCATTCAGTAGAGTGGTTTTTAATTTGAAGGTTGTAATGGAGGGAAAAAATGTTTCTATTTGGGCTACTTGTCATAATTCCTTTTTAGCAAGATGCAATACCACACCCTCCCCCCGCCCCAAATTGCTGTCCAGTTGGAACTTCAATTACTTTTTCAGTCTTAGTTGCTTGGAGACGGCTCCTTCCCCAAAGAGTTAGCCTTGTTAGAAAGAAGAGCCGTTTGTTCTCTCCATAACAAGACACAAGGGTGAAGGGCCCACCCTTGTCCTACCAAGAGAGGTGGGAAGCAGTTCCCCAACATGCCTCCCTGGCGTGGTCACTGCCTGCACAGTGATGTCTGCTTACTGTCCTTCCCTCCTTAAGCAAGGCAGCTTCATTTCTCTTCCTGTTGAGAGGCTCATATTCTTTCAGGTTTCCTTTTCTGGAGGCCAGTCTCAATGGAAATGAAGCATCTTTTAAGACTGTACAGAGGAGAGGGTCATGTCAGAGATGCTGGGCAGTTCTGTGGAGAGGCGGCACAGTCAACCGGTGAGAGCAGAGACTGCTAGGTAGACAGATCTGGAGTGGAAGTTGGCTCTGCTGCTTCTTGGCTGGCAATATCTTGAGCAAGCCACTTTACCATACTGAGCCTCCATTTTTGCATCTTATAGAATAGGAATAAAGTAGTATTTACTTTAGATTGCAGAGGCAATTAAATGAGATAATGAAAGGACTCATACAGTACACAGTAAATGACAGCTATTATTGTCACTGGAGTCACTACCACTCAGATAGGCCCTGGGATCAGGAGGTGGGACAGCAAGAAAAAAATATACAGTGTATAGCCCTAACTTCCCTTAGGAAGAGGAATTAATTGATGATGGTGGAATAAAAAATTCAAATGTATTTGTCCCCTCCTGATTTATGTTGAATCTCAGCTGGAGTTTCTGACTGCATACACAGCCCCCTCATTATTGTCTTCTCCTCCTCCTTGGAAGCCAGGGCCCACTGCCTGCAGTGCTCTCAAGACCTGTGGGAAGAATGCTGGCACATTGCTCAAGAGATTGCCACCATGGGCTTTCAAAGCCCAGTCTCATTTTCCTCCACAGATAATTGATCCCCTCTTGTCCATTATGGCTCACAGTTTGTCCAACCCAACATCAGAGGCAGGGCTGCCTCAGGGTCCAGGGGACCTCTCTGAAGATGGCTTCTTTGGCTTCTGCCTGAGGTATCCCTTTGTGCAACTCTGGCCTGGTCCCTGGAGCTGGGTGGGGCAGATAGCAGCCATTACCTTGTCTCTTAGCAAAAGCACCCAATTTGGGGGAGAGAACCACTCTTTCTGTTCTCTCAGCTCAGTGGGCCATGTCTCTCTGACCACTGTGACTAGTTTCAGCATGAAGACATGACCAGTGGGTCCACTTCCAAGTGGTAGCTGGATGATGGTCAGCTTGCTGTGCTGGGTGAGACCTGGGCCACCCCAGAGCTGAGGCCTTGCTCTGCCTTGTCCACCCTCTGTGCCAGGAATGGCACAGGACTGGGACAGAGGCTGGGGCAGATATTGTATCAGCCTGCAAACAGGCCCATTGGGTAAGAGCTTTAAAATGGTGAGCACAATACTTCATGTGAGGAAATATTGGAGGGACCATGGCTGGAGGGCTTATTTGTTGGTGAGTGAGGGAAGTGACATTTATTGAGGTATGTGATATACTGTACACATACCTGACATAAATTATCCAGTTTCATTCTCAAGCTTGTCCCATTATGTTAATATTATCCCCATTTAAAAGTTCTGTGTTAGATAAGGATTTGAGATTCATGTAATCTCAGGGAAGTTATTTAATCTCTTTGTGACATAGTTAACTAACCTCTTATACAGAGAGAGAAAGTAAGTGTCCACTTTAGACCTCAGTTGTACTATAATTTTGGATGATATTGAAAAAGAAAAAAATTAATAATAGTAAAAGTTTATAATTTGATCTGCAGTCACTCCTTCATACCAAAGCGTTCTACATCTGCAGATTCAACCAACTGTGGATCAAAAATGTTTGAAAAAAAAAAACTCCGGGCTTCCCTAGTGGTGCAGTGGTTGAGAGTCCGCCTGCCGATGCAGGGGACACGGGTTCGTGCCCCGGTCCGGGAGGATCCCGCATGCCGCGGAGCGGCTGTGCCCGTGAGCCATGGCCGCTGAGCCTGCGCGTCCGGAGCCTGTTGCTCCGCAGCAGGAGAGGCCACAACAGTGAGAGGCCTGCGTACCACCAAAAAAAAAAAAAAAAAAAAATCTCAGAACGTTCTAAAATGCAAAACTTGAATTTGCTGCATTCCAGCAACTATTTACATAGCATTTACAATACATTGTATTAGGTATTGTATGTAATGTAGAGATGATTTAAAGCGTAAGGGAGAATGTGCATAGGTTACATGTAAATACTAAGCCATCACATATAGGGGACTTGAACATCTGCAGATTTTGGTATTCACATGGGGTTCTGGAACTAATCTCCCCTACCCAGGTACTGGGGGATGACTGTATTTATATAATACAAAATGTAGTCTGATTTAAATTGTCCATATCCTTCAAAACAAATATTTGCCATCTAAAAAATAAAATATACAAGGGTGAACAGATTGAAGCAGTAAATGTCTTTTCTCCCAACCCTTAGTGCCCCATGGCCAGGCTCCCTAGGATTGGCCCTGTTGCCCTTTTCATAAGCTGAGGTTATCACACCTACAGCCACCTCCCCAAAGAGTGAGTTCTGGTAGGAGGGCAGAGGTGGATAGGAAGTTGGGCTGAATCAGGGAAAGCTATTACATGCATTGTCTTATTTAATTATCACAACAACCCTGTGAGGTAAGCACTGTTATCATCTCTATTTTAAAGATGAGGAAACAGAAATTCAGGGAGGTTAAGTAACCTGCCCAAGGTGTATAGTTAGAGCCCAGGTTGGGATGAACTTCAAGTTTGTGTTCTCTCTCCTACCGTGATGTACCTAACGAGATATTTTGAGATAGAAATCAACTTTTTACCCATTCATTCTGTCTTCATCTTTGCACATTTCTTAGGCAATTGTCACTCTCGAGAGATGATAGATACAAAGATGATCAAGACATAAATCTGATATTTGAGAAGTTCAAAGGTAGCAGGAAGAGGGAGGGGGCGCTCAATAAGTTTAGTACAGAATATTTGTTAGACCTTGCTTCTTTTAAGGAAGGTAAGTTTTCAAAACTAAACAGAAGGAAGAAAAGTACTTGTCAAGAAATCATCCTCTAAAACGTGGTCACAACTTGCTAATTTCTTTTCAGATGATTTTAAACAATGGAATTCTGCAGTATTTTAGCAAACAATTATGTCAAAATTCAAAATCTCTGGAAATTGCTAAAAACCGGATTTTAGAGAATCGGAGAACCATAAGGGCATGAGCCTTGTGGGCCTGTAGTTGTCAGTGCCTCTTTTCTGGACTCTGGTTGAGTGGATGCATTAAAAGATAGGAGAGATGACCACTGGGACCTAATCAGACCTCCTGAGCCAGCTCCTCCTCTCTTTGTATTTGGGTTCTGCTGGGGATAATTCCCCTAGGGAGTCATGAGATCTTTAAACTTTTTTTGTTTGTTTGATAATAAAGAGACACAGACCTTTAATGTACTAATGCGCACAGACAATACTTGTAATTTTTTTGAAATTAGATACTTTTTCTTGGGTATTATTCTTGGCCTTTGCTGTTTTACAGGTAAGATTTCAGCAGATGAGAGAAAAATGTACAAATACAGAAGGAGAATGGGAAACCATTTTTCTGTTAAGCTGAGAAGAGAACAAATAGGTTAAAGAAACTTGGAGTCCTGTCTTTGAAAAGTCATTTCAAGTTCCATTCAGCTGCACAATCTGGCTCCGAGCTACTGTGACAGCTAGGCATAGGCATTTGGCTGTCAAACACTCAGATGAACTTGTGTGCATGATTCAAACTGAAAAGTTAACCAGCCTTACAGAGCCAGTCAGCAGGATGGGCGAGACAGCTAAAGCCTGGTGCAGAGGGCGCTTCCTCCCAATGCAGTGTGTCCTGGGGCTCTACAGCAAATGTGCTTCTTTGCCTAGAATCAGGCACTTACCTGGGGGAAAGTACTGTGAAAAATAGGGCCCAGCGTGTAGGGCCTCTCTGCTTGTATCAACTCACCAACCTCCCCAAGTCAGGGCCAAGCTCACTAATTGGGTGCAGGTGGATTTCATTATGACATTTTTCAGGGACTGGCTAGAACTCTGACAAAATACTGCTTTTATGTGCTTGTCTGTTTTCTATAATGAAACAATCAATAGTTTTCCTCTCTTTCCTATTTTGCTTTATAGGTTAAATATGTGTAATAAATTCTGTCTTTTGGGCCTCATGATGAAATAAACCTGCCATTGAATTATTTCTTTTATATTGTTCTCATTAATTTGTTCAAATTAAATTTAGTTATTTACCTCAGTGATACCTGAGTTTCATCATACAGTCCATTAGTAAAGCCTTTGAAGCCTGCCCCCCCGCAATATATCAGTATTTATTTATAAATTATAAATATGTTCTATCTTTAGCTAATAGCTGAAGGCACCATTGACCCTTAGGGTGAGGTTTATCATTAATGACAGTATATATAAAAAAATTACTGATTGTTTTGTTTGTTTTTGTTGATATTTTGACCACTCTAGTTAGATAATGGTGATTTTAGCCTTGTAATGTGGCAGACAAAGAGCTCAAACTATGAGATGGAGTTCTGTCACCCCATTATCTTATTGATCCCTTCTTCTCACTTCATCAGTATTATCTCCATTTTGCAGTTCCTCTGTAGGAAACTTCTGAAGCCTTCTGTTCATTGGTCAGTATTGGTTTGATTAAAACAAGACATTACCATCCTCAAATCCACTAACCAAGCACAAGTAAATTGCAGAAGGAACACTCAGTTCCGATCTGTGAAACTCTTCATTCCTCTCAAGGTACCTCATGGAATTCATAGGACATGTGCCATCTGACAACCTAGGAGAGGGATTCAGGGACAATCATGCATTAACTATTAGTAAACTTATTTTTTTCTTATTATTTCTAATGTTTCTCTCCTGTACTCCAGTGGATTGTCCTGTGCATGCATCCTGGGAGGGCATATAATGGTTTTCAAGACAGTGTCTGAAACCTGCAGAACTTTGCTGGATCTGAGGACCCAGTTTGGGGACCTTGTCTGAGGCAGGGGGAGATATAGGACTAGCAGGGGTTGAGCCATGAGGTGACAAAATTCCTGATGTGAAAGTGGCTTCAGAAAGGAGCATGTGGTATGTCGAAGTGTCAAAGGTAACCTTCATTAGGTCCCATTTGTTTATTTTATTTACTTATTTAATTTTTAACATCTTTATTAGAGTATAATTGCTTTACAATGTTGTGTCAGTTTCTGCTTTATAACAAAGTGAATCAGTTATACATACACATATGTTCCCATATCTCTTCCCTCTTGCATCTCCCTCCCTCCCACACTCCCTATCCCACCCCTCTAAGTGGTCACAAAGCACAGAGCTGATCTCCCTGTGCTATGTGGCTGCTTCCCACTACCTATCTATTTTACATTTGGTAGTGTATATACGTCCATGCCACTCTCTCACTTTCTCCCAGCATATCCTTCTCCCTCCCCGTATCCTCAAGTCCATTCTCTATAGGTCTGCGTTTATTCCTGTCTTGGCCCTAGCTTCTTCTGACCATTTTTTTTCTTTTTCTTTTTCTTTTTTTTTTAGATTCCATACATATGTGTTAGCATATGGTATTTGTTTTTCTCTTTCTGACATACTTCACTCTGTATGACAGACTCTAGGTCCATCCACTTCACTACAAGTAACTCACTTTCGTTCCTTTTTATGGCTGAGTAATATTCCATTGTATATATGTGCCACATCTTCTTTATCCATTCATCTGTTGATGGACACTTAGGTTGCCTCCATGTTCTGGCTATTGTAAATAGAGCTGCAATGAACATTTTGGTACATGACTCTTTTTGAATTATGGTTTTCTCATGGTATATGCCCAGTACTGGGATTGCTGGGTCATATGGTAGTTCTATTTTTAGTTTTTTAAGGAACCTCCATACTGTTCTCCATAGTGGCTGTATCAATTTACATTCCCACCAAGAGTGCAAGATGGTTCCGTTCTCTCCACACCCTCTCCAGCACATACTGTTTGTAGATTTTTTGATGATGGCCATTCTCACCAGTGTGAGATGATATCTCGTTGTACTTTTGATTTGCAGTTCTCTAATGATTAATGATGTTGAGCATGCTTTCATGTGTTTGTTGGCAATCTGTATATCTTCTTTCGATAAACGTCTATTTAGATCTGCCCATTTTTGGATTGGGTTGTTTGTTTTTTTGATATTGAGCTGCATGAGTTGCTTGAATGTTTTGGAGATTAATCCTTTGTCAGTTGCTTCTTTTGCAAATATTTTCTCCCATTCTGAGGGTTGTCTTTTCGTCTTGTTTATGGTTTCCTTTGCTGAGCAAAAGCTTTTAAGTTTCATTAGGCCCCATTTGTTTATTTTTGTTTTTATTTCCATTTCTCTAGGAGGTGGGTCAAAAAGGATCTTGCTGTGATTTATGTCATAGGGTGTTCTGCCTATGTTTTCCTCTAAGAGTTTGATGGTGTCTGGCCTTACATTTAGGTCTTTAATCCATTTTGAGTTTATTTTTGTGTATGGTGTTAGAGAGTGTTCGAATTTCATTCTTTTACATGTAGCTGTCCAGTTTTCCCAGCACCATTAATTGAAGAGGCTGTCTTTTCTCCACTGTATATTCTTGCCTCCTTTATCAAAGATAATGTGACCATATGTGCGTGGGTTTATCTCTGGGCTTTCTATCCTGTTCCGTTGATCTATATTTCTGTTCTTGTGCCAGTACCATACTATCTTGATTACTGTAGCTTTGTAGTATAGTCTGAAGTCAGGGAGCCTGATTCCTCCAGCTCCATTTTTCTTTCTCAAGATTGCTTTGGCTATTTGGGATCTTTTCTGTTTCCATACAAATTGTGAAATTATTTCTTCTAGTTCTATGAACAATACCAGTGGTAGTTTCATAGGGATTGCATTGAATCTGTAGAATGCTTTGGGTAGTAGAATCATTTTCACAATGTTGATTCTTCCAATCCAAGAACATGGTATATCTCTCCACCTATTTATATCATTTTTAATTTCTTTCATCAGTGTCTTATAATTTTCTGCATACAGGTCTTTTGTCCCCTTAGGTAGGTTTATTCCTAGATATTTTTTGTTGTTGTTGCAGTGGTAAATGGGAGTGCTTTCTTAATTTCAGTTTCAGATTTTTCATCATTAGTGTATAGGAATGCAAGAGATTTCTGTGCATTGATTTTGTATCCTGCTAAGGCAACCATAAACAAGATGAAAAGACAACCCTCAGAATGGGAGAAAATATTTGCAAATGAAGCAACTGACAAAGGATTAATCTCCAAAAATACAAGCAACTCATGCAGTTCAATATCAAATAAACAAAAAACACAATCCAAAAATGGGCAGAAGAACTAAATAGACATTTCTGCAAAGAAGATATACAGATTTCCAACAAACATATGAAAGAATGCTAACATCATTAATCATTAGAGAACTGCAAATCAAAAGTACAATGAGATACCATGTCACACTGGGCAGAATGGCCATCATCAAAAAATCTACAAACAATAAATTCTGGAGAGGGTGTGGAAAAAAGGGAACCCTCTTGCACTGTTGGTGGGAATGTAAATTAATACAGCCACTATGGAGAACAGTATGGAGGTTCCTTAAAAAACTAAAAATAGAACTACCATATGACCCAGCAATCCCAGTACTGGGCATATACCATGAGAAAACCATAATTCAAAAAGAGTCATGTACCAAAATGTTCATTACAGCTCTATTTACAATAGCCAGTGCATGGAAGCAACCAAACTGTCCATCGACAGATGAATGGATAAAGAAGATGTGGCACATATATACAATGGAATATTACTCAGCCATAAAAAGGAATGAAAGTGAGTTATTTGTAGTGAGGTGGATGGACCTAGAGACTGTCATACAGAGTGAAGTGCGTCAGGAAGAGAAAAACAAATACCATATGCTAACACATATATATGGAATCTAAAAAAAAAAAAAGAAGAAGAAAAAGAAAAAGAAAAAAAATGGTCAGAAGAAGCTAGGGCCAAGACGGGAATAAAGATGCAGACCTACTAGAGAATGTACTTGAGGATACCGGGAAGGGAATGGGTAAGCTGGGACAAGGTGAGAGAGTGGCATGGACGTATATACACTACCAAACCTAAAATAGATAGGTAGTGGGAAGCAGCCACATAGCACAGGGAGATCAGCTCAGTGCTTTGTGACCACCTAGAGGGGTGGGATAGGGAGTGTGGGAGGGAAGGAGATGCAAGAGGGAAGAGATATGGGGACATATGTATATGTATAACTGATTCACTTTGTTATAAAGCAGAAACTAACACACCATTGTAAAGCAATTATACTCCAATAAAGATGTTAACAAAATAAAATAAAATAAAAAATACAAAAAATAGGTAAGCTTCACCTGCATCATAATTTTGATGTGAGCTAAACATTTTTTCTTCTGCCTGATGTTCTGACCTTTAACATGGTTTTTGAATTAAATGGTACTGTGTACTAGACATAGTAACCCATATTTGTTGAATAGTAGCATTTAATGTCAATTTATATTGTTTTGCTGCCTTTAAATTTAGTAATGAAGAGCTTAATGGTGTTTCTCTCTCTTTAAATCTTATGCATTTTCCAACTCGACAGCTTTTGTTTTATATCTGTTGCATGAATGTATTTGCTATATTCCAGATCATTCTGCAATTGTCTTCATCACCCACTAGTCCATCCATAAGCTCCCTGAAAGCAGGGCTGGATCTAGGGCACCTCTGAACTCCCTATATCACCCAGAAAAATTCTGAGCACAGAATGAGTACTAAAACAAAACTTTAAATTGGAGGGTGAAAACTGGCCATGTATGGGAAAATTCAGCCCTGAGATATATAAGCTTGTGGTGCTATACATCTGTATAACATTTCTATATGCCCGAAGTCTACTTTTTCTTCATCAGTTTCCAACATTTAAAAGTCAGGAGATGCTGCATCAGGAGCCAGATTCCCAACGTTCTTAAAAAAGAGAAGATATGGAAAACCTAGACCTAGCCTGCATTCCTGCATAGCAACTATCAGCTGGAGGTGACTCCTGGCTGCCATTCTTGACTGGGCACTCTGTCCCAGTCCTCACCACTTCCTTTGGGATCCCTGATATAAGACTGAGTATCAGGTGGTCATTTATCATCATACATGTCCTTTTGGTTTTATTTATTGAACCTATAGCAGTTGCTCTTTGTGCCTTAAATATTTCCCCGCTGCATTCACCTCTTATGCCCAAGGCTGCTTAGTAACAGTCATGGCTGCAGCAGGGCAGGCCAGAGTGCTAGAAAGTTAACACTCCTAGAAGTGGCCCACAACCAATAACAAGAAGCTGGGGGGTAAGAAGCCCAGCCTCCTTGACTCTCAGGTGGAATTCTCTGAGGCATGTTCCATTTCATTTCCCAGAGTCCCCAGCAGGTTGAGCCCACAGTTGCCCACAGTTCTTAATAGCACACCCTTTATTGGCTTCCTTCCCTTCTTGTCCTACACATTCACCCCCCCCCCACCCCGACCAGAGAGTCCTAGGATCACCTCCCAAAGAAACCACTTGTTCTCAAACATTTGTCTCAGGTTTTGCCTTTCCGGAAACTCAAACTGAGCACCCTTGTTTCTATCATAAGTAAAGGAAAGAATTTATGAATCATATGTTTCAAGAAAATGGGAGTGAGACTATTTCTTTATTAGCATATTAAACATATAGGAATAGTCTTTACTTGAACAAATTGTGTCACTGTTGAAATAATAACTCAGCACACTTTGCCCGTTTACATTATATTTCTGTAGGCATCTGAGATTTCAAGCTCTGCTTTAATAGAATAATAAATGAATGAATAAAAAGTAAAAATATCTAAATTAAGTGTTACTGTTCTTAAGCTTTCTTGAAGGTTTCTGAGCCTTAAGAAAGCTGCTGGGATTGAAATAAGACTATAATTTAGAATTCATTGGAACCTCCTCTTTTGTAAAACTCACACCAAGGCCAGTTTCCTATAGCCTCTAAACAAATGCTTAATGAGAGTGTGACCTAAGTGGTCACTAGAGTTCCAAGGCATATCTGCTGTGACTAACTATGTCACGGTAGATGTGTGAGCCTTTAGAATCACAGCATTACCTTATTTTCTGAAGCACCGATTTGGCTGCTGGATCCAGGAGAGATCATTTCATAGGTTCTGGGACTCTAGGTTTTGTAGAGAGAAAACAAATAATAAAAAGAAAATGTAGCTGTAATTCCGAACGGCAACATGTCCCACTTTTCACTACGTTCTCCTAAAGGCAATTAAGTGAGTTGCAATTAGTTAAAGATAAGTATCTGAGATTTAAAGGTGCATTCTGAAAGTGGGGAGCCTGGCCTCAGATGTATATTAATGATCAAAAGGATTAAATCAGAACTGCAACCATGGGCTTCTCTGGTGGTGCAGTGGTTAAGAATTCACCTGCCAATGCAGGGGACATGGGTTCTAGCCTTGGTCTGGGAGGATCCCACATACTGCGGAGAGACTAAGCCCGTGCACCACGACTACGGAGCCTGTGCTCTAGAGCCTGCGTGCCACAACTACTAAGCCCATGTGCCACAACTACTGAAGCCTGTGCACCTAGAGCCCATGTTTGGCAACAAGAGAAGCCACCACAATGAGAAGCCCGCACACCACAATGAAGAGTAGCCCCGCTCGCTGCAACTAGAGAAAGCCCACGCGCAGACCCAAAACAACCAAACATAAATGTAAATAAAATAAATAATTTTTAAAAAACCCCTGCAGCTGCTCTGTTTTGACTCAAAGATTTCCCTTTTTTCTTTTTCTACTGCTACCTGCCTTGCTCTTTTTTCTTTTTCTTTTTTCTAAAGTTAATTTTTATTAGAGTATAGTTGATTTACAATGTTGCATTAGCTTCTGCTGTACAGCAAAGTGAATCAGTTATACCTACACATATATCCACTCTTTTTTAGATTCTTTTCCCACATAGCTCATTACAGACTATTGAACTCTTTTCCTATGCTATACAGTAGGTTCTTATTAGGTATCTATTTTATATATAGTAGTGTATATAAGTTAATCCCAATCTCCCAGTTTATCCCTCCCCCCCACTTTGGTAACCATAGTTTGTTTTCTACATCTGTGACTCTATTTTTGTTTTGTAAATAAGTTCATTTTTACCATTTTTTAGATTCCACATATAAACGATATCATATGATATTTGTCATCCTCTGTCTGACTTACTTCACTCAGTATGACAATCTATAGTTCCAACCATGTTGCTGCAAATGGCATTATTTTGTTCTTTTTTATGGCTGAGTAATATTCCATTGTATATATATATGTACCACGTTACCCGTTCTGCTGTTGTTGGACATTTAGGTTGCTCCCATGTCCCGGCTATTGTAAATAGTGCTGCAGTGAACATTGGGATCCATGTAACTTTTCGAATTATGGTTTTATCCAGATATATGCCCAGGAGTGGGATTGCTGAGTCATATGGCAGTTCTATTTTCAGTTTTTTTAAGGAATCTCCATACTGTTCCCCATAGTGGCTGTACCAATTTACATTCCCGCCAACAGTGTAGGAAGGTTCCCTTTTCTCCACACCCTCTCCAGCATTTACTGTTTGTAGATTTTTTGATTTATAGCCATTCTGACCAGTGTGAGGTGATACCTCATTGTATTTTTGATTTGTATTTTTCTAATAATTAGTGATGTTGAGCAGCTTTTCTTGTGCCTCTTGGCCATCTGTGTGTCTTCTTTGGAGAAATGTCTATTTAGATCTTCTGCCTATTTTTTGATTGGGTTGTTTGTTTTTTTGATATTGAGATACATGAGCTCTTTGTATATTTTGGAGATTAATCCATTGTTGGTTGCTTCATTTGCATATATTTTCTGCCTTTCTGAGGGTTGCCTTTTCATTTTCTTTGTGGTTTCCTTTGCTGTGCAAAATCTTTTATGTTTAATTAGGTCCCATTTGTTTATTTTTGTTTTTATTTCCATTACTCTAGGTGGAAGATCAAAAAAGATCTTGCTGTGATTTATGTCAGAGAGTGTTCTGCCTATGTTTTCCTCTAAGAGTTTTATAGTATCCAGTCTTACATTTAGGTCTTTAATCCATTTTGAGCTTACCTTTGCGTATGGTATTAGAGTAGTTGTCCCCAACCATTTTGGCACCAGGGACAGGTTTCTTGGAAGACAATTTTTCCATGGACCAGGGTCGGGGGATGGTTTTGGGAAGAACAAGTGCATTACATTTATTGTGCACTTTATTTCTATTACTATTACATTGTAATATATAATGAAATAATTATGCAGAATCAGTGGGAGCCCTGAGCTTTTTTTCACTTGCCACTCACTGATAGGGTTTTGATGAGTCTGCAGGCAATTGATTTATTATTATCTCTGTGCAGTCAAACCTCTCTGCTAATGATAATCTGTATTTGCAGCTGTTCCCCAGTGATAGCATCACTGCCTCAGCTCCACCTCAGATCATCAGGCATTAGATTCTCATAAGGAACGTGCAACCTAGATCCCTCGCACCTGGAGTTCACAGTAGGGTTTGTGATCCTATGAGAATCTAATGCCGCTGTTGATCTAACAGGAGGTGGAGCTCAGACAGTAATGCAAGTGATAGGGAGTGGATGTAAATACAGATGAAGCTTTGCTCGCTTGCCCACAACTCACCTCTTGCTGTGTGGCCTGGTTCCTAACAGGCCACAGACTGGTACTGTTCCGTGGCCCAGTGGGTGGGGACCCCGTGTTAGAGAATGTTCTAGTTTTATTCTTTTACATGTACCTGTCCAGTTTTTCTCAGCACCACTTATTGAAGAGACTGTCTTTTCTCTAATGTAAATTCTTGCCTCCATTTTCATAGATTAGGTGACCATAGGTGCATGGGTTATCTCTGGAACTTCTATCCTGTTCCATTGATGTATATTTCTGTTTCTGTGTCAGTACCATACTGTGTTGATTACTGCAGTTTTGTAATATAGTCTGAAGTCATGTAGCCTGACTCCTCCAGCTCCGTTTTTCTTTCTCAAGATTGCTTTGGCTATTTGGAATCTTTTGTGTATCCACACAAATTGTAAAATTTTTGGTTCTAGCTCTTTGAAAAAGTCTGTTGGTAATTTGATAGGGGTTGTACTGAATCTGTAGATTACTTTGGGTAGTATAGTCATTTTGACAATATTGATTCTTCCAATCCACGAACATGGTATATGTCTCTACCCATTTGTGTCATCTTTGATTTCTTCAATCAATATCTAATAGATTTCTGAGTACAGGTCTTTTGCCTTCTTAGGTAGGTTTATTCCTAGGCATTTTATTCTTTTTGATGTGACAGTAAATGGGATTGTTTCCTTCATTTCTCTTTCTGATTTCTTGTTGTTAGTGTATAGGAATGCAGGAGATTTCTGTGCATTAATCGTGTATTGTGCCACTTTACCAAATTCATTGATGAGCTCTAGTAGTTTTCTGGTGGCATCTTTAGGATTTTCTATATATAGTATCATGTCATCTGCAAACAGTGACAATTTTACTTCTGTTTTTTCCAATTTGGATTCTTTTATTTCTTTATCTTTGATAGCCATGGCTAGGACTTCCAAAACTATGTTGAATAAAAGTGGGGGAATTGGAATCCTTATCTTGTTCCTGATCTTAGAGGAAATGCTTTCAGCTTTTCACCATTGAGAAGGATGTTTGCTGTGGGATTTGTTGTATATGACCTTTATTATGTTGAGGTAGGTTCCCTCCAAGCCCATTTTATGGGGAGTTTTTATCATAAATGGATGTGACTATTGTCAGAAGATTTTTATGCATTTATTGAGATGATCATATAGTTTTTATTCTTCAATTTGTTAATGTGATTGGCAGGTACTGAAAAATCCTTGCATCCCTGGGATAAATCCCACTTGGTAATGGTGTATGATCCTTTTAAGGTATTGTTGGATTCAGATTGCTAGTATTTGGTTGAGGATTTTTGCGTCTATGTTCATCAGTGATATTGGCATCTAATTTCCTTTTTGTGTGGTGTCTTTTTCTGGTTTTGGTATCAGGGTGATGGTGACCTCATACAATGTGTTTGAGAGTTTTCCTTCCTCTGAAATTTTTTTTGGAAGAGTTTGAGAAGTGTAGGTGTTAGCTCTTCTCTAACAATTTGATAGAATTCACTTGTGAAGCCATTTGGTCCCGGACTTTTGTTTGTTGGCAGTTTTTTTTTTTTTTTTTTTAACACAGTTTCAATTTCAGTACTTGTGATTGGTCTGTTTATATTTTCTATTTCTTCCTCGTTCAGTCTTGGAAGGTTTTAGCTTTCTAGGAATTTGTCCATTTCTTCTAGATTGTCCATTTTATTGGCATATAGTTGCTTGTAGTAGTCTCTTATGATGCTTTGTATTTCTGTGATATCCATTGTAATTTCTTCTTTTTCATTTCAAATTTTATTGATTTGAGTCCTCTCCCTTTTTTTCTTGATAAGTCTGGCTATAGGATTATCAATTTTGTTTATCTTCTCAAAGAACCAGCTTTTAGTTTCATTGATCTTTCCTATTGTTTTCTTCATCTCTATTTCATTTATTTCTGCTCTGATATTTATGCTTTCTTTCCTTCTACTAGTTTTTGTTTCTTCTTCTTTCTCTAGTTGCTTTAGGTGTACAGTTAGGTTGTTTATTTGAGATTTTCCTTGTTTCCTGAGGTAAGATTGTATTGCTATAAACTTCCCTCTTAGAACTGCTTTTGTTGCATTGCATACGTTTTGGACCATCGTGTTTTCATTGTCATTTGTCTCAGGTATTTTTTGATTTCCACTCTGATTTCTTCAGTGATCTATTGGTTGTTTAGTAACACATTGTTTAGCCTCCATGTGTTTGTGTTTTATACGTTTTTTCCCCTGTAATTGATTTCAAATCTCATAGAATTGTGGTTGGAAAAGATGCTTGATACGTTTTCAATTTTCTTAAATTTACTGAGGCTTGAATTTTTGTCCCAACATATGGTCTATCCTGGAGGATGTTCCATGTGTACCTGAGAAGAATGTGTATTCTGCTGCTTTCAGATGGAATGCCCTATAAATATCAATTTAGTCTATTTGGTCTAATGTGTCATTTAAGGCTTTTGTTTCCTTCTTAATTTTCTGTCTGGATGATCTGTCCACTGGTGTAACTGGGGTGTTAAAGTTCTCCACTATTACTGTGTTACTGTTGATTTCCCCTTTTATAACTGTTAGTATTTGCCTTATATATTGACGTGCTCCTATATTGCGTGTGTATATATTTACAATTGTTGTATCTTCTTCTTGGGTTGATTCCTTGATCACTATTTAGTGTCCTTCTTTGCCTTTTTTTTAAAGTTTATTTTGTTTGATGTGAGTGTTGCTACTCCAGCTTTCTTTTGATTTCCATTTGCATGGAATATTTTTCTCCATCCCCTCACTTTTAGTCTGTATGTGTCCCTAGGTCTGAAGTGGGTCTCTTGTAGACAGCTTATCCAGAGGCCTTGTTTTTGTATCCACTCAGCCAGTTTATGTCCTTGGTTGGAGCATTTAATCCATTCACATTTAATGTAATTATCGATATGTATGTCCCTATTACCATTTTCTTAATTATTTTAAGTTTGTTTTTGAAGATATTTTTTCTTCCCTTCCTCTTTTGTTCTCTTACCTTGTGGTTTGATAACAATCTTTAATGTTGTGTTTGGGTTGCTTTTTCTTTTTTGTGTGTGTATCTACTGTAGTTTTGGGGTTTGCTCTTCCCATGAGGTTTTGATATAGCAGTCTATATATGTACAAGGTTGTTTTAAGTTGCTGGTCCCTTTTCCACCTAGAGAAGTTCCTTTAGCATTTGTTGTAAAGCTGATTTGGTGGTGTTGAATTCTCTTAGCTTTTGCTTGTCTGTAAAGTTTTTGATTTCTCTGTCAAATCTGACTGAGAGCCTTACTGGATAGAGTATTTTTGGTTATAGGTTTTTCCCTTTTATTACTTGAAATATGTTGTGCCATTCCCTTCTGGCTTGCAGAGTTTCTGCTGAAAAATCAGCTGATAACCTTATGAGGATTCCCTTGTATGTTATTTGTTGCTTTTCCCTTGTTGCTTTTAATGTTTTTTCTTTGTCTTTAATTTTTGTCAGTTTGATTAATATTTGTCTCAGAGTGTTCCTCCTTGGGTTTAATCTTGCATGGGAATTTCTGCACTTTTTGGACCTGGGAGACCATTTTCTCCCCCATGTTAGGGAAGTTTTTGACTATAAGCTCTTCAAATATTTTCTCAGACCGTTTCTCTTTCTCTTCTTCTGGGACCCTTATAATTCAAATGTTAGTGCATTTAGCATTGCCCCAGAAGTCTCTGAGGCTGTCCTCATTTGTTTTCATTATTTTTTCTTTATTCTCTTCTGTGGCAGTGATTTCCACCACTCTGATTTCCCAATCACTTATTCGTTTTTTCTGCCTCAGTTATTCTGCTATTGACTCCTTCTAGTGTATTTTTCATTCCAGTTATTGTACTGTTCATCTCCGTTCTTTCAATCTTCTAGCTCCTTGTTAAACATTTCTTGTATCTTCTCAATCTATGCCTCCAATCTTTTGCAAGATTTTGGATGAACTTTACTATGATTACTATGAATTCTTTTTCAGGTAGTTTGCCTATCTCCTCTTCATTTAGTTGTTCTTGTGGGTTTTTATCTTGTTTCTTCATTTGCAGCATATTTCTCTGTCATCTCACTTTGTCTAACTTTCTGTGTTTGTGGTCTCCTTTCCTCAGGCTGTAGGATCATAGTTCTTTTTGTTTCTGGTGTCTGTCCCTGATTAATGAGGTTGGTCCAGGGGCTTGTACAGGCTTCCTATGGGAGGGGCTGGTTCCTGCCCTCTGGTGGGTGGAGCTGGGTCTTGTCCCTCTAGTGGACAAAGCCTTGTCAAGGGGTTTGTTTTGAGGTGGCTGTGAACTCATTATGACTTTAGGCAGCCTGTCTGCTGATGGGTGGAGCTGTGTTCCTATCTTGGTTGTGTGGCCTGAGGCTTTCCAGCACTGGAGCCTGCAGGTTGTTGGGTGGGAATGGGTCTTGGTGCTGAAATGTGGACCTGTAGGAGAGCTCACACAGATCAATATTCCCTGGGGCTTCTGCTACCAGTGTCTTTGTCCCCACAGTGAGCTATAGTCGACTTTTGCCTCCCTAGGAGATCCTCCATGACCGCTAGGTATGTGTAATCCTGGTTCCTATGGAGATACTGCTTTGTGTTGGGTCCCAGTTCATGTGAGACCTTGTGTGTGCCCTCCAAGAATGGGGTCTTTATTTCCCCCACCCCTGTGGAGCTCCTGCACTCAAGCCCTGCTGGCCTTCAAGGCTAAATGCTCTTGGGGTTCTTCCTCCTGATGCCAGACCCTCAGACTGTCTTGGAGTGCTATTTTTATGTGGGAAAGTCCCTGTGTAGCCTGAGTAGTTTAATATTTTTTGGTACAAGGGCTGTTTTTAGTATAAATCTCACCACCTCTTTCCTCAGCGTATGCTGGTCATTATCCCCATGATAGAAGGCGTGACTGATGGTGCGGTGATCAGAGCCTGCACTGGATATTGAGCAGGGCCTCCCCTTTACTCTGTGGTTGTCACTGCCCTGTCATATTTGGGGTCTGCTCCCTAGTTGTTGGAGTAGAGGGCCCCAGATATGTTTCTTAGCTGTGTATCTGATCTGCAGTGCAAGGTAGATGGGATTGAAGCACTCCCAGTTGGAGGGAAGCCACTGACTATTCCTCCTCTGGATCTGTTCACCTGTGGGTGTGTCCTGTTGTGTCACCTTTCACCCATTGTGTGAGCTCTCAGGTTACACTGTTCTTGGCACTGTTCTAAGTCCCACCTTAACTGTGGGTATGCTGGCAATTGGCCCTGGTGTGTCTCAGACATTGTTTTCACCAGGCCATCAGCATAGATGCACTGAAGTCAGGTCTTAGGATTGCAGTAATCATGGATCTGGACCTGCTGTGGTCACTACTGGGGCAGCTGAGACTCTGGCTTGGCCCAAGCCCCACATGTATGTGCCCACAAAGTCTACAACTGCTAAAACTAGACCTGTCTTGGCTGCTGGAGCACTCGTTGTCTGTTCAGATGTTCTGTAGGCACTGAGTTTACAAAGCTGGTCACAGGGATATCAGTTCTCAGTTTGCACAGCAATGAGGAAAGATTTTAGCTTTTCTTCCTTAGTTGCATGGCCCCTGGGTCTCAACTGTGGTTTCAGTCCCACCTCTACATGTGTGCCATCCACAGAAGTATGATCCTGAGGCTGCCCAGGAGCACACGAGTCCACCCCAGTGTGGAAGCAGCATCAGCTGGGGTTGTGTGAGCCCCAGTGGGGATGTGTCATGCAGGGAAGCTGGCAGCCATGGGCGTGAGAGAGCCAGTCCCAGTGAGAGCCCTTCCTAGTGCCTGGGGAGGCAGGGGTCATCATGTGGGGAGAGAGGCTGCCATAGTGGCTCCACCCATTCTGCATGATTCAACAGTTGTGCTTTACTTCTATGGCAGTCTGGGCTTCCTCTAGGAGCATTCCTGCTTGCGAATTTTCTCACTCCCATCCCCTCAGGCTTTCTCCTCACATCCAACAGCAGTCCTCTCCACTCGTTTGCTCTCCAAACACCATGTTCAAGCACCCAGCTCTTGTTCACACTGGCAGACACATGTCTCAGGCTGGGGCCTGCAGGGCTGTAACACAGACCGTCTTTGTAGGTCTCAATCTGCCTTGTCTGCCACAGACCAGTTGCTGTGTTCTCCTCTGATAGCTCCCAAAGGTCCCCTTCTGTCCCAACTGATCTATCTGCTGGTGAGGGGTCTTCCCAGATGTAGGAACCTCTCTTCTCCTTCAGCTGCCCACCAGGGGCACAGGTCCCATCCCGCTTCTTCTCTTCTTCCTTTTCCCTTCTTCTTTCTTTCATCCTACCTGGTTACACAGGGATCTTCCTTGTCCTTTTAGGTGTCCAAGGTCCTCTGTTAGTGTTCAGCTGGTACTCTGTGAGAATTGTTCCATCTGTGAATGTATTCTTGGTGCATTTGTGAGGAGAGATGAACTCCATGTCATCCTACTCCTCTGCCATCTTGACTCTTTTTTCTTTTTCATCATACTTTTCAAGTGTCTTCTCTGTGCTTAGGCATGTAAGTGACCAGGTGTATAACTCATGACCCTTAAGAATGGCCAATATCTTTTTTTTGGTGATTTACATATCATTTGTTTCACAGGCCAGGTAGGCCACCTCCAATAGGTCAGAAGTGTGAAACATATTAAGTTGCATCTGAGCTCAGTAAGCAAATGCAGAGATTGATTGCTCATGTCTTCTATGGGTGGAGGTGTGGTCACTCACTGCACACTTGTCATTTGTGCTACAGACAGAGGTGGCACACTGTGGGCAGCATCTGATACACAATAGTGGTATGTTTAGCTAGGATACTATTAGCCCACAATGTGCATGTGTTTAAAAAAGGTATTGTCGGGCTTCCCTGGTGGCGCAGTGGTTGGGAGTCCGCCTGCCAATGCAGGGGACACCGGTTCATGCCCCAGTCCGGGAAGATCCCACATGCCGCCGAGTGGCTAGGCCCGTGAGCCATGGCCGCTGGGCTTGTGCGTCCGGAGCCTGTGCTCCGCAACGTGAGAGGCCCGCGTACCGCAAAAAATAATGATAATAAATAAAATAAAATAAAAAAGGTATTGTCAGCACTTAAACCTCATAGGTTTACATTTTAAAAACCTAGATTCCTGGCTTCTTGCTAAATTTCTATTGAAATTTAGAAGATCTGGTGTGATTGAGCCTATATGGCCTGGTGAGAGAAGTTGCAGAAGTTAAGGAGCACCTGTGCTCATGTGCTTCCCAATTCACCTCAGTGCTCTCTGCTCCATATCACTTTCTCAAATCTGTACCTGCTGATCCCCTGTGAGCATTTGAGTTTGTGAATACAGGTCCATACTCATGAAAAGGCTATTTCTAGTGTGTTCTCTCTCTTCCCCAAAACAGCAATGCAACCCAGCTAAGATGGCACTGACCTTGGAAACAGAAGGTTTGTTTTCACATTTAAGGGCTGGTGTGGCTTTCAGAAAGTCACTTAAACTCTCAATTCCTCAGTTGCCTTAATTATAAAATGAAGAGAGTCAACTCTTAGATAGTTATTTGGCAATCAAATGAGATGGTGTATTTGAAAGTTGTAAGTGTTATGTTTAAGATCACAGATTAACAATGGTAATTAAAAGCCACAACAACCTATTATTTTTACACAATAAAAATATTGAAGAAAATTTAAATTGTTTTCATAATGAAGAAAATTGCCTTCAATCAGAGGACATTTTTTAAAGAAATTCATTTTGGCCCCAAGAATGGAAGGAAGATAGGAAGTGAGAAGAAAGTAAAAAGTTTATTAAGGAAATTGTGATTTTTGTTTTTGTTTTTTGCAACAGCAACAGAGTGGGGGGTTTGACCCTTTCCTATTAACAAGCAAAACAAGTTATTGAGCAGGGACAACTGACATGGGAGCCTGATATAGACTTTTGCCACTGCAGTGTGTTTACAGCATTCTGGTTGTCAACCTGTCAACCTGACAATCTTTGGTTACTGGCAACTTATTATTCAAGCAAATAAATGAGAGTGTGTGTAATCTCAGAATACGTATAAAATTCCATGGATCCTAAAAGAAATTCGACTCTGGGTGAGGGAGAATGTCAGCATTCAAAGAAATGGATGACAGTGTTGCTGGTTTTGTTTCATCTATTAGAACAAATGATATAAAATTATCATTTCTGTAAGTAAAAGATGACAGAATATTGGCAATAGCATATGATTCCAACTTGTTTTAGTCTGTTTAGGTTGCTATAATAGAATACGACAAACTGTGTGTCTTTTAAACAATATCTATTTATCTTTTACAGTTCTAGAGCCTGGCCAATTTATTGGCTAGTGAGAACCCACTTCCTGTTTCGTACTGGTCATCTTCTTGCTATTCCCTCACATGGTGGAAGGGGTAAGGGATCCCTCTGGGGCCTTTTTCACAAGGGCACTAATCCCATTTATGAGGAGTCCACCTTCATGGCCTAATCATTTCCCAAAGGTTACCACTTCCTAATACCATCACACTGGGAGTTAGGATTCCAACTTATGAATTTGGGGGAACACAAACATTTAGTCTATAGCACAATGAATATTAAAACAAAAACTATTAATTTTGTATCCTGCAACTTTACTGAATTTATTGATGAACTCTGGTAGTTTTCTGGTGGCATCTTTAAGATTTTCTATGTATAGTGTCATGCCACTTACAAACAGTGACAGTTTTACTTCTTCCTTTCCAACTTGGATTCCTGTTATTTATTTTCCTTGTCTGATGCTGCGGCTAGGACTTCCAATACTATGTTGAATAAAAGTGATGAGAGTGGGCATCCTTGTCTTGTTCCTGATCTTAGAGGAAATGTTTTCAGCTTTTCACCATTGAGTATTATGTGGGTTTGTCATATATGGCCTTTATTATGTTGAGATATGTTCCCAATATGTTCATTTTCTGGAGAGTTTTTTTTTAAATACCATAAATGGATATTGAATTTTGTCAAAAGCTTTTTTTTGCATCTATTGAGATGATCCTATCGTTTTTATTCTTCAATTTGTTAATGTGGTGTATCACACTGATTGATTTGCAGATATTGAAAAATCTTTGCATCCCTGGGATAAATCTCACTTGATCATGGTGTATGATTCTTTTAATGTATTTTTGGAGTCAGTTTGCTAGTACTTTGTTGATAATTTTTGTATCTGTGTTCATTAGTAATATTGGCCTGTGATTTTCTCTCATTCTTTCCTTTTGTTTTTTGGTATCTTTGTCTAGTTTTGGTATCAGGGTGGTGGTGTCTTCATAGAACGGGTTTGCGAGTGTTCCTTCCTCTGAAATTTTTTGGAATAGTTTGAGAAGGGTAGGTGTTAACTCTTCTCTAAATGTTTGGTAGAATTCACCTGTGAAACTATCTGGTCCTGGACATTTGTTTGTTTTTTTTTGTTTTTTTTTTTTTTTGCGGTACGCGGACCCCTCACCGCTGTGGCCTCTCCTGTTGCAGAGCACAGGCTCCGGATGCGCAGGCTCAGCGGCCATGGCTCACGGGCCCAGCCGCTCTGCGGCATGTGGGATCTTCCCGGACCAGGGCACGAACCCGTGTCCCCTGCATCGGCAGGCGGACTCTCAACCACTGCGCCACCAGGGAAGCCCTGTTTGTTAGTTTTTAAATTACTTATTCAATTTCATTATGGTAATTAGTCTGTTAATTTCTATTTTTTCCTGGTTCAGTCTTGGGAGATTTCTAAGAATTTGTCCATTTCTTCTAGGTTGTCCATTTTATTGACATATAGTTGTGCAATTCCACTCCTGGGTATATGTTCAAAAAAACCAAAAATAATAATTTGAAAAGATACATGTATCTCAATGTTCATAGCAGCATTATTTACAGTTGCCAAGATATGGAAGCAACCTAAGTGTCCATCAACAGATGAATGGATGAAGAAGATGTGAGATGCACATTGGAATACTACTCAGCCATAAACAATGGAATTTTGCCATTTGTAACAACATGGGTGGATTTGGAGAGTATTATGCCAAATGAAATAAGTCAGACAGAGGAAGACAAATACTGTATGACATCACTTATATGTGGAATCCAAAAAATAAAACAAACTAGTGAATATATAAAAAAGAAGCCAACTCACAGATATAGAGCACAAACTAGCGGTTAGCAGTGGGGAGAAAGAAGCGGGGAGGGACAATATAAGGGTAGGAGATTAGGAGGTACAAAGTATTATATATAAAATAAAGTACAAAGACATATTGTACCACACAGGGAATACAGACAATATTTTATAATAACTATAAATGGAGTATAAACTTAAAAATTGTGAATCACTATATTGTGCACCTGCAACTTATATAATATTGTACATCAACTATACTTCAATAAAGATTTAATTAATTAATTTACTATTAAAAAAATAACTAAAATAACTAAGAGCTGACTTTGCCCTATTGGACTAGGGTGACATGTGAAGAAACAAGGCTGAATCAGATCTGGACTCTTCCCTCCAGAAACAGCCCTGTTTATGGCCAACCAGGAGAAGGCCCATGGCCGAGCTCAGCAATTACAGTGACAGAGAAGCTAATCTTGTCTGGGGCAATCTGGGAGAGCCTGCTGGAGAGAGTGAACTGTGAACTGGTTCTTGAAAGAAGAGCAAGAGTGTGGAGTAGGGCTGGGTGATGGTGGTGATGGAAAACATGAGTTTCTCCTTTAAATCCTGTTATTAGCTCATAAAAACACTTATTTCTAGCAACTGGCACGGCAATATCTAAGCCCACAGAGTCTGGGAACATCTGGAAGAAAAGAAAGATGGTTTCAACCAACTCTCCCAGATCCTAAGTCTGTAGAAGAGCATCTGTATGTTAGTCAACATATGAATATTAATATTAAAGTAAAAATTAAGGTCCAATATAGTGACCAGGAAAGGGGTGCAGATTTATTGAGAAATAACTCAGTCCCTGCATTGGTCAGAGAAATGTGTACAGAGCACATAGTACAAACACATTCACATTTCTATTTGCTCCCCTTCCCCCCCCCCCAAGATTTAATCTTTCAGCACTGACAGCATAGAAAGGAACTTAGATTTATTTTTATCTTATAGTCTGAGATGTGGGTACAACTTAACTTTTTCATTCTGACTTAAATAAAAATAACTCATGTGCATTTCCATCTCAGCAGCCAGGATCACTCTGATAGTATCTTCATTTTTTTTTGGTACCATTTTCCACTGGGGGTTGTTGCCAGAACTCTAACAAGAACAGTAATTTGTTATATCATGAAAAAAATGTATATAAATCCTTAGGGACTTGTCATATTAGAAAGAATTTAACTTCACGGTATGAGCAAAACTTTGTAGAATCAATGATAATAGTAAATAAGAAATAGCAGGTGGTTTAAATTGATATTGACATTGTACAATGCCAGCTATCTCTACCCCATTACACCTGCCCTAACCCTGGAGGGATGCCTAGGATCACTTATACTGTGTCAAGAGAAGAGAGTTTGAAGAGCATCAGTTTTGAATATGTTATATTTTAGTTCTTTTGTGCACCTAAGGGGGACGCTATAATTCATATTTTAACTTCAAGTCTCTTAAAGATGTAGAGATTGTCACTGCTTGAAAACAGATGGGGATTTCAGACAAAGCTAGGTATCCTTGAAAATGTGCTTAGTGTCAGTCAGAATAAATTTGTGGTTGGAATTCTAGGCAGATTGACTTTTTCTTTAAAAGATTAAAATTTCCAGGTGGAAAGAAAGAATGATGGTGTAAAGGACCTGATGAAGGATTCCCCTGCTATTTCTAGAAAGGAAAGTATATTTCTAGTAATTAAGAATTTCTGAAATGAAATCCCTGCCCAGACCTGCATGGGAGGATGTTGAATAGGGATTTCTGGAACCTCTAGGGCTGGCTATGAAACTGGTGTGAAATGCGCAAATCCAGCATGGTGAGGTGTGGCTGTGAGCCAGTGTTTCTGCTTTCACATGTTTAATTGAGCAGTAAACTGACAGAGGGGCAAAAGTTTAGCTTGGTCATTTGGAAGTTAGAAAGTATGTTCTTTATTATTTTTTCTTGGAGTATAATTGCTTTATAATGTTGTGTTATATTCTGCTGTACAACAAAATGAATGTGCTATGTGTATATATATATACCCTCCCTCTTGAACCTCCCTCCTACCCAACCCTTCCCACCCATCTAGGTCATCAGAGAGCACCGTGCAGAGCTCCTTGTGCTATACCGCAGGTTCCCACTAGCTATTTATTTTACATACGGTAGTGTATATATGTTAATCCTAATTTCCCAATTGATCCCACGCTCTCCTTCCCCCTACTGTGTCCACACATCAATTATCTACATCTATGTCTCTATTCCTGCCCTGGAACTAGGTTCATCTGTAACACTTTTCTACATTCCACATACATGTGTTAATATTTGATTTTTTTTCTATTTCTGACTTACTTCCCTCGGTTTATTTTTCTTATGTCAATGTTACTCTCTCACTTCGTCCTAGCTTACGCTTCCCCTTCCCTGTGTCCTCAAGTCCATTCTCTACGTCTGCATCTTTATTCCTGTCCTGCCCCTAGGTTCATTAGAACCATTTTTTTAGATTTCATATTATGTGTTAGCATACAGTATTTGTCTTTCTCTTTCTGACTTACTTCACTCTGTATGACAGACTCTAGGTCCATCCACCTCACTACAAATAACTCATTTTCGTTTTCTTTTATGGCTGAATAATATTCCATTGTACATATGTACCAAATCTTCTTTATCCATTCATTTGTCAATGGACACTTAGGTTGCTTGCATGTCCTGGCTATTGTAAATAGTGCTGCAATGAACATTGTGGTACATGACTGTTTTTGAATTATGGTTTTCTCAGGGTATATGCCCAGTACTGGGATTGCTGGGTCACATGGTAGTTCTATTTTTTGTTCTTTAAGGAATCTCCATACTGTTCTCCATAGTTGCTGTATCAATTTAAAACCCCACCAACAGTGCAAGAGTGTTCCCTTTTCACCACACCCTCTCCAGCATTTATTGTTTGTAGATTTTTTGATGATGGCCATTCTGACTGGTGTGAGGTGATACCTCACTGGAGTTTTGATTTGCGTTTCTCTAATAATTAGTGATGTTGAGCACCTTTTCATGTGCCTCTTGGCCATCTGTATGTCCTCTTTGGGGAAATGTCTATTTATGTCTTCTGCCCATGTTTTGATTGTTTTTTTTTTTCTTTTTTTGTTATTGAGCTGCATGAGCTGTTTATATATTTTGGAGATTAATCCTTTGTCCATTGCTTCATTTGCAAATACTTCCTCCCATTCTGAGGGTTGTCTTTTCATCTTGTTTATGGTTTCCTTTGTTGTGCAAAACCTTTTAAGTTTAATTAGGTCCCATGTGTTTATTTTTGTTTTTATTTTCATTATTCTAGGAAGTGGGTCAAAAAAGACCTTGCTGTGATTTATGTCAAAGAGTGTTTTTCCTATGTTTTCCTCTAACAGTTTTATAGTGTCCGGTCTTACTTTTAGGTCTTTAATCCATTTTGTGTTTATTTTTCTGAATGGTGTTAAGTAGTGTTCTAATTTCATTCTTCTACATGTACCTGTCCAGTTTTCTCAGCACCAGCTATTGAAGAGACTGTCTTTTCTACATTGTATGTTCTTGCCTCCTTTGTCATAGATTAGGTGACCATAGGTGTGTGGGTTTATCTCTGTGCTTTCTATCCTGTACCATTGATCTATATTTTTGTTTTTGTGCAAATGCCATACTGTCTTGATTACTGTAGCTTTGTAGTATAGTATGAAGTCAGGAAGACTGATTCCTCCAGCTCAGTTTTTCTTTCTCAAGAATGCTTTAGTTTTTCAGGGTCTTTTGTGTTTCCATACAAATTGTAAAATCTTTTGTTCAAATTCTGTGAAAAAAATATCATTGGTAATTTGATAGGGATTGCATTGAATCTATAGATTGCTTTGGGTAATATAGTCATTTTGACAATATTGATTCTTCCAATCCAAGAACATGGTATATCTCTGTTTGTGTCACCTTTGATTTCTTTCATCAGTGTTTTACCGTTTTCTGAGAACAGATATTTTGCCTTCTTAGGTAGGTTTATTCTTAAGTATTTTATTCTTTTTGTTGTGATGGTAAAGGGGATTGTTTCCTTAATCTCTCTTTCTGATCTTTAGTTGTTAGTGTATAGGAATGCAAGAGATTCCTGTGCATTAACTGTGTATTGTGCCACTTTACCAAATTCATTGATGAACTCTAGTAGTTATCTGGTGACATCTTTAAGATTTTCTATGTATAGTGTCATGTCATCTGCAAACCATGACAGTTTTACTTCTTCTTTTCCAATTTGGATTTTTTATTCCTTTTTCTTCTCTGATTTCCATGCCTAGGAATTCCAAAACTATGCTGAATAACAGTGGCAAGACTGGACACCCTTGTCTTGTTCCTGATCTTAGAGGATACACTTTTAGGTTTTCACCATTGAGAATGAGTTTGCTGTGGGTTTATCTTATTTGACCTTTATTATGCTGAGCTAAGTTCCCTCTGAGCCCACTCTGGAAAGTTTTTATCATAAATGGGTGTTGAATTTTGTCAAAAGTTTTTCTGCATCTACTGAGATGATCATATGGTTTTTATTCTTTAATTTTTTAATATAGTGTATCACATTGATTGATTTGCATATATTGAAGAATCCTTGCTTCCCTGGGATAAATCCCACTTTATAATGATGTATGATCCTTTTAATGTGTTGTTGGATTCTGTTTGCTAGTATTTTGTTGAGGATTTTTGCATCTATCTTCCTCAGTGATATTGGTCTGTAACTTCTTTTTTGTGATCTCTTTGTCTGGTTGGGTATAATGGTGATGGTGGCTTTGTAGAATGAGCATGGGAGTTTTCCTCCTTCTGCAATGTTTTGGAAGAATTTGAGAAGGATGGGTGTTAGTTCTCCTCTAAATGTTTGATAGAATGCACTTGTGAAGGTATCTGGTCCTAGACATTTTTTTGTTGGAAGATTTTAAATTACAGTTTCAATTTCATTACTTGTTATTTATCTGTTTCTATTTTCTAATTCTTCCTGGTTCAGTCTTGGAAAGTTTTATCTTGCCAAGAGTTTGTCCATTTCTTCCAGGTTGCCCATTTTATTGTCATATAGTTGCTTGTAGTAGTCTCTTATGATCCTTTATATTTCTGTGGTGTCAGTTGTAATTTCTCTTTTTTCATTTCTAATTTTATTGATTTGAGTCTTCACCTTTTTCCTTGATGATTCTGGTTAAAGGTTTATCAATTTTATCTATCTTCTCAAAGAATCAGCTTTCATTTTTTTGATCTTTGCTATTATTTTCTTCATTTCTATTTCATTTATTTCAGTTCTAATCTTTATGATTTCTTTCCTTCTACCAACTTTGGGTTTTGTTTGTTCTTCTTTCTCTAGTTCCTTCAGGTATAATGTTAGATTGTTTATTTTAGATTCTTCTTGTTTCTTGAGGCAGGCTTGTATTGCTATAAACTTCCCTCTTAGAACTGCTTTTGCTACATCCCATCGGTTTTGTATCATCGTGTTTTCTTTGTAATTTTTCTCTAGGTATTTTTTTATTTCACCTTTGGTTTCTTCAGTGATCTTTTGGTTATTTAGTAACGTATTGTTTAGCCTCCATGTGTTTGTGTTTTATACTTTTTTTCCCTGTAATTGATTTCTAATCTCATAACATTGTGGTTGGAAAAGATGTTTGATATGATTTCAATTTTCTTAAATTTACCAAGGCTTGATTTGTAACCCAAGATGTGATCTATCCTGGAGAATGTTCTGTGCACACTTCAGAAGAAAGTGTAATCTGCTGGTTTTGGATGGAACGTCCTATAAATATCAATTAAATCTATCTGGTCTATTATGTCATTTAAAGCTTGTGTTTCCTTATTAATTTTCTGTTTGGATGATCTGTCCATTGGTTTAAGTGAGGAGTTAAAGTCTCCCACTATTATTGTGTTACTATCGATTTCCCCTTTTTTAGCTGTTAGCAGTTGCCTTACGTATTGAGGTGCTCCTATGTTGGGCGCATATATATTTATAATTGTTATGTCTTCTTCTTGGATTGATCCCTTGATCATTATGTAGTGTCGTTCCTTGTCTCTTGTAACAGTCTTTATTTTAAAGTCTATTTTATCTGATATTAGTATTGCTACTCCAGCTTTCATTTGATTTCCATTTGCATGGAATATCTTTTTCCATCCCCTCACTTTCAGTCTGTATGTGTCCCTAGGTCTGAAGTGGGTCTCTTGTAGACAACATATATGGGTCTTGTTTTTGTATCCATTCAGCGAGCCTGTGTCTTTTGGTTGGAGCATTTAATCCATTCACGTTTAAGGTAATTATCGATATGTATGTTCCTATGACCATTTTCTTAATTGTTTTGGCTTTCTTTTTGTAGGTCCTTTTCTTCTCTTGCATTTCCCACTTAGAGAAGTTCTTTTAGCATTTGTTGTAGATCTGGTTTGATGGTGCTGAATCCTCTTAGCTTTTGCTTGTCTGTAAAGCTTTTTTTTCTCCATTGAATCTGAATGAGATTCTTGCTGGGTAGAGTAATCTTGGCTGTAGATTTTTCCCTTTCATCACTTTAAATATATCCTGTATTCCCTTCTAGTCTGAAATTTTTCTGCTGAAAAATCAGCTAATAATGTTATGGGGATTCCCTTATATGTTATTTGTTTCCTTGTTGCTTTTAATATTTTTCTTTGTATTTAATTTTTGTTAGTTTGATTAATACATGTCTTATTGTGTTTCTCCTTGAGTTTATCCTCTGTGTGACTCTCTTCACTTTCTGTACTTCAGTGACTATTTCCTTTCCCATGTTAGGGAACTTTCCTACTATAATCTCTTCAAATCTTTTCTCAGGCCATTTCTCTTTCTCTTCTTCTTCTGGGACCCCTTCAATTCGAATGTTGGTGTGTTTAATATTGTTCCACAAGTCTCTGAGACTGTCCTCAATACTTTTCATTGTTTTTTTTTTATTCTGCTTCTCAGCAGTTATTTTCACCATTCTATCTTCCAGTTCACTTATTCATTCTTCTGCTTCAGTTATTCTGCTATTGATTCCTTCTTGTGTATTTTTTCATTTCATTTATGTTTTTGTTCATCACTCTTTGTTCTGTAGTTCTTTTAGGTTCTTGTTAAATATCTCTTGTATTTTCTCAATCCATACCTACATTCCATTTCCGAGATTCTGGATCATCTTTACTATCATTACTCTGAATTCTTTTTCAGGTAGGTTGCCTATTTCCTCTTGATTTATTTGGTCTTGTAGGTTTTTTATCTTACTCCTTCATCTGTAACATATTTTTTGTCATCTCATTTTTTTATTGTGTGGGGCTGTTTTCCCATCTTACTGGTTATTTGACCTGAGGTGTCCAGCAGTGGAGTTTGCAGGTAAGTATGTAGAGCAAGGTCTTGGTGCTGAAATGAGAACCTCTGTAAGACCTCACTCTGATTAATATTCCCTGGGGTCTGAGATTCTCTGTTAGTCCAGTAGTTTGGACTCAGCACTCTCACTATAGGAGCTCAGACCTGACTCCCAGCTTGGGAACCAAAATTCTGCAAACCAAGTGGCACTGAAAAAAAGCAGAACAGTAACAAAGAATAAAAAATAAAATAAAATTAGAAAAATAAAAAATATTATATATTAGAAAAAATAAAACTATTAATGAAAAACAACAAGAAGGCAAAACAGAACCACAACAGCAAAAAAACCACAAGGGGCCAGAAAAGGTCTGGCTGTGGGGGATGGGGCCTAGTTCAGGACCAGCACATCAGGTAAAGGTCCTGGGTGTGTGGTAGGCATGGGGCTTAGTCTCAGTGTGACCATAGGGGCCCTCGGAGTGTGAAGGTTTAGGCCCAGGACACCACAAGGCTTGCTGGTGACCGTGTGGGCAAGAGAAATGCTGGCTGCATTCCCCTCTGATCCCCTAATTGCCCAAATGTCTCTCACCTTCCATGCTGATCCTCTCACCGTAAGTGGGCTCCTCCAGAGCATGGGAACCCCTCACCTCCCCCTGCTACCCCTTAGGGGCACTGGTCCATCTTACCTCTTCTTTTCCTCCCCTCTTCCCTCCTTCCATGCCCCTAGGACTGCACAGACAGATGGGGCCTCGGAAGTTGGAGGCTCAGTTCTGGGACCCCAACACTCTCCTCAGGGCCTGAGCAGGTGGGGAAACACTGTCCACATTCCCTTCCAATCCTCTGATTCCCCTGAAGGTCTCTCCTTGTCCCTGCTGATCCCCTTGCCGTGAGTGGGCCTCTCCAAGCATGGGAACCCCTCCCCTCCCCCAGCTGCCCCTCAGGGGTGCTGGTCCCATCCTGCCTCCACTTATCCTCCCTCTCTCAGCCCCCCTTCTACCCAGTCACACGGGGGTTCCTTCCATACCCTTAGGTGTCTGAGGTCCCCCAGCAGTTCCTGGTAGGTGCCCTAGTTGTGAGGAGATGCAAACTCTGTGTCCCCCTACTCTGCCATCTTGTAGAAAGTATTTTCATTTCTCTGACGTCCCTCAATCCTGATCTCTTTTGTTGTCTGTTCAGTTGTAAAACAGACCATTCCATATACCAGGAGCTGGAAACAAACCTGTCTGTCACATTTAATAGCAGTTTGAAACTAGTGGTGAATTGGAATTGGACTTAAGTGGTCATGTGAATGATCAGCCTGTACAAACAGATCTTTCATGCAAAGTAATGAACTTTCTGTTGGATTTACGAGGTGGGGTGAGGCCATTCATCCCCAGACCATGGTATTGCTGCTTGATGGAATACTCATTTCCTATTTGTGTTTCATGTTTTTCTGTAGCAGTTTGTCAGCGTCAATTTTACAGGCTCAGGCTCCTTGAGGCATTTAACAAAGGGTTGTGTTCTCTGTGGAAGCTTTTCCTGGAGGCACTGTAATTCAGAAATCATAGACTATTTTCCACCTTTGGATGGGGGGAAATGGACTCCAAGCATCCTGCTACAATGAAATATTATGAGAAAAGCAACCAGTAATATGGACAATTATTTTAAATATTCTAGATGCACAGATCATCTAGATTCCACTTCTTATGAGTTTTTGAAACAAATGTGATGTTTGGTAAATTAACCTTTCTGTTGCATTTTGCTAGAAAATCTGGGGATTACTGCTTGATGCTGACATTCATTAAAATGTCATTGCAGTTAATGGATGCAAATATTAGTACACTTAATGTTATCCCAGAGGTCTCTTAAACTTTCCTCATTAAAAAAAAATTCTTTCTTCTTTTTGCAGTTCTGATGGAACGATTTCCACTGTTCTTATTCCAGGTCAGTTTTCTCTTCTGTATTATCTAATCTGCTGTTTATTTCCTCTAGAATAATTTTTACTTAAGATATTTTATTCTTTGGTTCTGACTGATTTTTTATTATATTTTAAAGTCTTTGTTGAAATTCTCACCAAGTTCCTCCATTCTTTTCGTGAGTTTGGTGAGCATCCTTATGACCGTTTCTTTGAACTCTTTATCAAGTAAATTACTTATCTCTGTTTATTAGGGGTTTTTTCCCCTGGACTTTTTTTCTTTCATTTGGAATATATTCATCTGTCTCCTTATTTTGTTTGACTTTTGGCTTATGGCCCCTACTTGGAAACACACAGTGCTACACCCAAGGACAACTTAGTGGAGTGACTGGTGCTGGAGTGGTCTTAGCCTGGGGGCAGTGCCTTGGGAACACTGTGCTTGAGACTTCCTTGGTGGAGTGAGGAGCCACATTACTTTTTGAAGATGTGAAGGGAACTGCCTACCCCAGTCTGTGAGTAGTTTAAGACCTACTTGGGAACACCTAGCACCCCTCTCTGTCTCCACATATATACCAGAAGTGCTGGATCAGAGTTGTTATTCCAGCTTCATTTCCTAGAAACTGAAATTAATGTTTAAGGGAAACTGCTAGAGAGTCTCAGAGTTGCTGGTGGCCAAGTCAGGGAAAGGAGAGCTAGATGGTGGCAGATTCAAAGAGGATTTTAGAGAAAGGAGAGGAGTCAGACACTTTGGTCCTGATTCAAAGCATCACTGCTGTCTACCCCCACCCCACCTTAACCTAGGCCCACACAATGCCAGCCACAAGGAATGATTTAATGCATATACAATAAAATATGAATAAGAGAGTCATTGATTAGCTATTTTCTTGTAAATCTTAACCAGTGTTGTGACAATAATAACATTATTATTATTATTTGACATTACTGAGAAACTACTCTGGGCCAGGTCCTAGGCTAAGTACTTTACATGCATTATCAGGCTTAATACTTATATACACAGTCTATGAAGTCCATGAAGCCATTTTTTCCCTCTACGATGAAACAGACATTAAAAAATTTGAGTCACCACCTGAGGTCATATACATAAGAAACCAGAAGGAACCAGGATTCCAGGGACCATGCATGTTCATAACCATGATGCTCTACTGCAATGTCTTGAAGTTCCTATTGGGGTGGCCTCTGTACAATAATTTCTACTTCTCTGCAATGCAAGCTACATGGGTCATGTTACTGTCGTGTCCCCAGAATTTGGTGCAGTGCCTGGGACATTGTACACATTCATTAATGCCTATTGACGGGATGTTGGAGGAATGCAGACCCCCTGTTGCAAAATGGAAGGATCCCAGTGGCCATGGCTATGCTGGAAGATCCTGCCCTTTTGCCTTAGCTCAGGGACAGATCTCTTCCTGCAACCCACACTGTTGGTGTCCTTCCCAGAACCTTTTTATCTGGCCAGCGTCTTCCCCATCTTCTGTGGGTGTTGGATGGAAATGGCTCACACTTGCACCTTTTTCAGGAGGATTATTCTCAGCTGACAAGCGCTGTCTTGTCTGGTGATGTCTAGGGGGGGTTATGTGCTGCCACCTCCTAACACGCCTCACAGGAATGGACCTAGCAAACATCTCTAGTGCATTCACACTCTAGAGCACCCCATAGAATCAGGTTAAAGATAGACTTCTCCTAAAAACACATCATTGCTATGCTTCTTCTCCTTCTTTCACTTCCTAACAATCTTTCCTGAGAATATCCCTCAGTAAGTCACTTATACAAGAATTATCATATTAGTCTTTGCTTTTAGGAAACATGAACTAGGATACCCTAGAATTTAAAATGTGAAAGGAAGATATCTGTGTATTCCCTACTACCTTTCTCTCATATTCATGAAATACTCTAGCATATTTCTAGACATTTTGCTGAGGCCAACTGGGGTGGATTTTGTTGCCAGTAAGCAAAATAAACTTGAAATATGCAAACCCATCTCTCTGTTTTTAATCAGTCAGTAAAGAGATTTAAAATTCAGAGACTGAACAGAGTTCCTATAATACCACCATACATTGAGGTTGTGGGTATCTTGATCTAAGATGGTGAGTTAGATCTGATGATAGTCCTGATAATCTCAAAATATGTCCTTGCTACAGGCTAGGACTTGTGTCTGTCACATCAGAGAAGCTTAATTATCTGAAAGCACCACTCAAAAGAGCCTTTATAAACTTCCTGTGGAAGAAAGATTGCTGCTGCCACCAGCTTTTGTTCTTGCTGACAAGGTTGCATTAGCAGCCTTGGATTCTATCCAAATTCATCAAGATCTTAAAGTAGTTAATGGGATCTTTGTACTAATAAATAGAGTGTCCAGAATAAGGGAGGAGTAACCCCACTTTTCCTGTTGCTGTTCAGATACCAGATGAAGTGTTATAGTCAGTTAGGAAAGCATCAATTAAGTTGGTGGTTGACAATCTGGATGGAGAAGGACCAGGAGGAAAAGGGCCTGAAAATCATGCCACCTGAAGAACTAAGGATGCTGTGCCTCTTTTTAAAAAAGAGACATCACTGGGACATACCTAGGTCAGTCTTCATGTTTTGGAAAGGCTGCCATGTAGTTGCAGAGGAATAATTAAGAGTGGGTGGAAGCTATGCAGAAATCATGCTGTCCTAACATAAGGAAGTGTTTCTAACAAACAAAATCATTGAAGTACTTGAATTCCCATCACTGAGCCGTTGGAGCTGATGTCTGAGGACCATTTACCCCACTGTATAACAAGACAGTGTGTGTTGTGCAGAGGTCTATATTAGGCGGCCTCTGGGTTCCCTTTAAACATGAAAGCCTCAAATTCTATGAATTAGGTTTAAACAGAGAAACATACCTGTTAGATATGATCTGGCAATTTACACAACTTTTGTTGGGCTACTCTTGGGGATAACAGTTGAGATAAACCAAAGAAAAGACAATACATTGCATTTGTAAGATTTTTAGGCTCTAGTCCTCTAGCTTGGGAAGTGAGGTTGTCACTGCTGGGGCAGTTGGATATGTATCCTAACCCTATCAGGCAGCCGTTCTATTTTAGGGATGATTCACTGTGGTTAAATAAGGCTTCCTCAGCACACGTTGGGAAACACCATCAGTGCCAAACCTGGGGGTGCTGGCTCTTCTGCTCATTATCTTTCTGACATTGAGAAAGTTCTCTAAGCTCTCTGTTTCCTGTGACAATGAAAATTTCTGCCATGTCTACTGATGAGATAAAAGAGGATATGGGAAGATACCCAGAGATGACTTCAAATTTCCAGGCTTGGCAGTAGCAAAACTGAAGCCCAGTTACTGATAGAAATGCCACATTTTCTGTGTAAATTGCTGAGCTCCTCTTGAGACGTGCTGAGACTGCTGGAGAGATGGAGAGTTGGGTAAGTAACCCCGAAGCACAATTAAGAGGAAAATCAGGGCTGGGGCTATGAATGTGGGAGCCACTAAGTATTTACTGGGGCCATAGAATGGATGATACCTGAGAAGAAAAGTATGCAGAGAAAGAGCAGATGCTTGAGACAGAACTTGGATAAGGAGGGGAAGCCAGGTAATGGAAGGATTTATAGGGTTATCAAAGGAATTCAAGAGAGTGATTTAGAGCCAGAGGGGTCAAAGAGGGGAAGAAGGAAAGCCACCAAGGTGTGGATTCATGGACTGAGTGTATGATTTTTTTTATTAATTTTTATGGGAGTATAGTTGCTTTATAATGTTGTGGTAGTTACTGCTGTACAGCAAAGTGAATCAGTCATGCATATGCATATATCCACTCTTTTTTAGACTTCCTTCCCATTTAGGACACCACAGACCATTGTGCTATACAGTAGGTTCTCATTAGTTATCCATTTTATACAAGGTAGTGCATAAATGTCAACCCAGTCTCCCAATTCATTCCACCACCACCCCCTTCTCCACTTGGTAACCATAAGTTTGTTTTCTACATCTGTCACTCCATTTCTGCTTTGCAAATAAGTTCATCTGTACAATTTTTCTAGATTCCATATATAAGTGATATTATACAATAATTGTCTTTCTCTTTCTGACTTACTTCACTCTGTATGACAATGTCTAGGTCCATCCATGTCACTTCAAATGGCATTATTTCATTCCTTTTTATGGCTGAGTAATATTCCATTGTATATATGTACCACTTCTTTATCCATTCCTCTGTTGATGGACATTTAGGCTGCTTCCATGTCCTGGTTATTGTAAATAGTGCTGCAATGAACACTGGGGTGCATGCATCCTTTCGAATTATGGTTTTCTCCGGACATATGCCCAGGAGTGGGATTGCTGTATCATATGGTAGCTCTATCTTTAGTTTTAAAGGAACCTCCATACTGTTCTCCATAGTGGCTGTACCAATTTACATTCCCACCAACAGTGTAGGAGTTCTCTTTTCTCCACACTCTCTCCAGCATTTATTGTTTGAAGATTTTTTTAATATAAATTTAATTATTTATTTTTTGCTATATTGGGTCTTCATTGCTGTGTGCAGGCTTTCTCTAGTTGTGCAATTGAGGGCTACTCTTTGTTTTGGAGTGCAGGCTTCTCATTGTGGTGGCTTCTTTTGTTGCCAAGCATGGGCTCTAGGTGCATGGGCTTCAGTGGTTATGGCATATGGGCTTCAGTAGCTATGGCATGCAGGCTCAGTAGTTGTGGCACACAAGCTTAGTTGCTCCACGGCATGTGGGATCTTCCTGGACCACGGCTTCAACTCATGTCCCTTTCATTGGCAGGTGGATTCTTAAGCACTGCGCCACCACGGAGGTCCTATTGTTTGTAGACTTTTTGATGATGGCCATTCTAACCGGTGTAAGATGATACCTCCTTGTAGTTTTGATTTGCATCTCTCTAGAAAATAGTGGTGATAAGTATCTTTTCATGTGCTTTTTGCCCCTCTGTATGTCTTCTTCGGAGAAATGTCTATTTAGATCTTCTGCCCATATGTCGATTGGGTTATTTGTTTTTTTTCATATTGAACTGCATGAGCTGTTTGTATATAGTGGAGATTAAAACCTTGTCAGTTGCTTCATTTGCAAATATTTTCTCCCATTCTGTGGATTGTCTTTTCATTTTGTTTATGATTTCCTTTGCTGTGCAAAAGCTTTTAAGTTTAATTAGGCCCATTTGTTTATTTTTGTTTTTATTTTCATTACTCTAAGAGGTGGATCAGAAAAAGATCTTGCTGCAATTTTCTTCAAAGAGTGTTCTGCCTATGTTTTCCTCTAAGAGTTTTATAGTATCCAGCCTTACATTTAGGTCTTTAGTCCATTTTGAGTTTATTTTTGTGTATGGTGTTAGGGAGTGTTCTAATTTCATTCTTTAACATGTAGCTGTCCAGTTTTCCCAGCAACACTTATTGAAGAGACTGTCTTTTTTCCATTGTATATTCTTGCCTACTTTGTCATAGATTAGGTGGCCATAGGTGCGTGGTTTTATTTCTGGACTTTCTATCTTGCTCCACTGATCTATGTTTCTTTTTTTTATGTGTGTGCCAATACCATACTGTCTCAATTACTGTAACTTCTGGTAGAGTCTGAAGTCAGGGAGAATGACTCTTCTAGCTCTGTTCTTCTTTCTAAAGATTGCTTTGGCTATTCAGGGTCTTTTGTGTTTCCACGCAAATTGTAAAATTTTTTGTTCTAATTCTGTGAAAAATGCCATTGGTAATTTGATAGGGATTGCATTGAATCTGTAGATTGCTTTGGGTAGTATAGTCATTTTTACAATGTTGATTTTTCCCATCCAAGAACATGGTATCTATCTGTTTATGTCATCTTTGATTTCTTTCGTCAGTTTCTTACAGTTTTCCGAGTACAGGTCTTTTGCTTCCTTAGGTAGGTTTATTCTTAGGTATTTTATTCTTTTTGTTTCAATGGTAAATGAGATTGTTTCCCTAATTTCTCTTTCTGATCTTTTTGTTGTTAGTGTATAGGAATGCAAGAGATTTCTGTGTATTAATTTTGTATCCTGCAACTTTACCAAATGCATTGATTAGCTCTAGTAATTTTCTGGTGGCATCTTTAGGATTTTCTATGTATAGTATCATGTCATCTGCAAGCAGTGACAGTTTTACTTCTTCTTTTTCAATTTGGATTCCTTTTGTTTCTTTTTCTTTTCTGATTGCCATGGCTAGGACTTCCAAAGCTACGTTGAATAAAAGTGGTGAGAGTGGACATCCTTGTCTTGATCCTGACCCTAGAGGAAATGCTTTCAACTTTTCACCATTGAGTATGATGTTAGCTGTAGGTTTGTCATATACGGCGTTTATTACATTGAGGTAGGTTCCCTCTAAGCCCACTTTCCAGAGAGTTATTATCAAAAATCGGTGTTGAATTTTGTCAAAAGCTTTTTCTGCATCTATTGAGATGACTGTATTTTTTTACAATAATATATATATATTTATTGGAGTATAGTTGATTTACAATGTTGTGTTAGTTTCTGTTGTACAGTGAAGTGAAATAGCTATATGTATAAATATATATCCTCCCTCTTGGACCTCCTTCCCACTCCCCACCCATCTAGGTCATCACAGAGCACCAGGCTGAGCTCCCTGTACTATACTGCATGTTTCCACTAGCTATCTATTTTACACATGGTAAGTGTATATATGTCAATCCTAATTTCCCAATTCATCTCACACTTCCCTTCCCCCAAACCCCCATGTCCACATGTCCATCCTCTACAACTGACCTCTGTTCCTGCCCTGCAAATAAACTCATCTGTACCATTTTTCTAGATTCTACATATATACCTTAATATATGAAAAATTTTTTCTCTTTCTTACTTCACCCTGTATGACAGACTCTAGGTCCATTCACATCTCTACAAATGACCCTGTTTCATTCCTTTTTATGGCTGAGTAATATTCCATTGTATATATGTACCACATCTTTATCCATTTATCTGTCAATGGACATATAGGTTGCTTCCATGACCTGGCTATTGTAAATA
The DNA here is from genome assembly GCF_039906515.1 of Pseudorca crassidens. NCBI lineage: Eukaryota > Metazoa > Chordata > Mammalia > Artiodactyla > Delphinidae > Pseudorca > Pseudorca crassidens. Next base: position 25,089,085 of record NC_090315.1, on the reverse strand, counting down.
GTGCTGCAGTGAACACTGGGGTACATGTGTTTTTTTGAATTATGGTTTTCTCAGGGTATATGCCCAGTAGAGCGTTTTCTGGGTCATATGTTAGTTCTATTTTTATTTTTTAAAGGAACCTCCATACTGTTCTCCATAGTGGCTGTATCAATTTACATTCCCACCAACAGTGCAAGAGTGTTCCCTTTTCTCCACACCCTCTCCAGTATTTATTGTTTGTAGATTTTTTGATGATGGCCATTTGACCAGTGTGAGGTGATGCATCATTGTAGTTTTGATTTGCATTTCTCTAACAATTAGTGACGTTGAGCATCTTTTCATGTGCCTCTTGGCCATCTGTATGTCTTCTTTGGAGAATTGTCTATTTAGGTCTTCTGCCCATTTTTTGACTGGGTTATTTTGTGTTTTTATTTTTTAATATTGAGCTGCATAAGCTGTTTGTATATTTTAGAGATTAATCCTTTGTCCATTGCTTCATTTGCAAATATTCTCTCCCAACTGAGGGTTGTCTTTTCGTCTTGTTTATCATTTCCTTTGCTGTGCAAAACATTTTAATTATATATCAATGGTACAGGATAGAAAGCCCAGAGATAAACCCACACACCTATGGTCACCTAAAATATGAAAAGGGAGGCAAGAATATACAATGGAAAAAAAGACAGTCTCTTCAATAATTGGTGCTGGGAAAACTAGACAGCTCTTGTAAAAGAATGAAATTGGAACACTACCTAACACCACACAAAAACTCAAAACGGATTAAAGACCTAAATATAAGGCAGACACTATAAAACTCTAATAGGAAAACATAGGAAAAACACTTTCATATAAATCACAGCAAGATCGTTTTTGACCCACCTCCTAGAGTAATGATAATAAAAACAAACAAATGGGACCAGATTATATGTTTTTTATTCTCCAATTTGTTAATGATGTGTATCACATTGATTGATTTGTATATATTGAAGAATCCTTGCTTCCCTGGGATAAATACTGCTTAATCACGGTGTATGAGCATTTTAATGTGTTATTGGATTCAGTTCGTTAGTATTATGTTGAGGATATTTGCGTCTATGTTCATCAGTGATACTGGCCTGTAAATTCCTTTTTTGTGATATCTTAGTCTGGTTTGGTATCAGGGCGATGGTTGCCTCACAGAATGAACTTGGGGGTATTCCTCCCAATGCAATTTTTTGGAAGCGTTTCAGAAGGGTAGGCGTTAACGCTTCTCTAAATGTTTGATAGAATTCACCTGTGAAGCACGTGGTCCTGGACTTTTCTTTTTTGGGAGTGTTTTAACCACAGTTTCCATTTCGTTGCTTGTGATTGGTCTGTTTATATTTTCTATTTCTTCCTCCTTCAGTCTTGGAAGGTTTTACCTTTCTAGGAATTTTTCCATTTCTTCTAGGTTGTCCATTTTATTGGTGTATAGTTGCTTGTAGTAGTCTCTTATGATCCTTTCTATGTCTGTGGTGTCTGTTGTAACTTCTCCTTTTTCATTTCAAATTTTATTGATATGAGTCCTCTCCCTTTTTTTCTTGATGAGTCTGGCTAAAGGTTTATCAATTTTGTTTTTCTTCTCAAAGAACCAGCAGTTAGTTTCATTGATCTTTTCTATTGTTTTCTTCATCTCTATTTCATTTATTTCTGCTCTGATCTTTATGATTTCTTTCCTTCTATTGTACTGCTTGGGTCTTGCTTGTTCTTCTTTCTCTAGTTACATTAGATGTAAAGTTTGATTGTTTTGGGTTTTTAATTTTTTTACATCATTATTGGAGTATAATTGCTTTGCAATGGTGTGTTAGTTTCTGCTTTATTACAAAGTGAATCAGTTATACATATACGTATGTTCCCATATCTCTTCCCTCTTGTGTCTCCCTCCCTCCCACCTCCCTATCCCACCCCTCCAGGTGGTCACAAAGCACCGAGCTGATCTCCCTGTGCTATGGGGTTTTATTGTTTTTTGTGGGTTTTTTTGAGATTTTTCTTGTTTCTTGAAGTAAGCTGGTATTGCTATAAACTTCCCTCTTAGAACTGCTTTTGCTGAGTCCCATAGGTTTTGGATTGACGTGCTTTCATTGTCATTTGTCTCTAGGCATTTTTTGATTTCCTCAGTGACCCATTGGGTATTTAATAACATTGTTTAGCGTCAATGTGTTTGTGTTTTTACAGTTCTTTTTTTCCTTTAATTGATTTCATATCTCATAGTGCTGTGGTCAGAAAAGATGCTTGATATAATTTCAATTTTCTTAAATTTATCAAGGCTTGATTTGTGTCCCAAGATGTGATCTACCTTCCAGAACATTCTGGTGTACTTGAGAAGAAAGTGTATTCTGCTGCTTTGGATGGAAAGCCCTATTAATATCAATTAATTCTATTTGGTCTAATGTGTCATTTAAGGGTTGTGTTTCCTTATTAATTTTTCTGTCTGGATGATCTGTCCATTGGTGTTAGCGGGGTGTTAAAGTCTCCCACTATTATTGTGTTATTGTTGATTTCCCCTTTTATGGCTGTTAGCATTTGCCTTATGTATTAAGGTGCTCCTATGTTGGGTGCCTATATATTTACAATTGTTATATTTTCTTCTTGTATTGATCCATTGATCATTATGTAGTGACCTTCCTTGTCTCTTGTAACAGTCTTAATTTTAAAGTGTTTTTGTCTGATATGAGTACTGCTACTCCAGCTTTCTTTTGATTTCCATTTGCATGGCATATCTTTTTCCATCCCCTCAGTCTGTTATGTGTCCCTAGTTCTGAAGTAGGTCTCTTGTAGACAGCATATATAGGGGTCTTGTTTTGGTATCCATTCAGCCAGTCTTTCAGTTGGAGCATTTAATCAATTTACATTTAAGGTAATTATCAACATGTATGTTCCTATTGTCATTTTCTTAATTGTTTTGGGTTCGTTTTTGTAGGTCTTCTTTCTTCCCTCCTCTTTTGTTCTCTTCTCTTGTGGTGTGATGATTATTTTTAGTGCTGTGTTTGGGTTCTTTTTTTCTTTTGTGTGTGCATATCTATTGTAGTTGTTTGGTTTGCATTCCCCATGAGGTTTTTTTTCCCTTCTTTTAACATCTTTATTGGAGTATAATTTGTTTACAATGTTGTGTTAGTTTCTACTGTATAAAAAAGTGAATCAGCTATATGTATACATATAGCCCCATATCTCCTCCCCCTTGTGCCTCCCTCCCACCCTCCCTATCCCACCTCTTTAGGTGGTCACAAAGCACTGAGCTGATCTCTCTGTGCTATGCAGCTGTTTCCCACTAGCTATCTATTTTACATTTGGTAGTGTATATATGTCAATGCTACTCTCTCATTTTGTCTCAGCTTACACTTCCCCTTTCCGTGTCCGCAAGTCCAATCTCTATGTCTGTGTCTTTATTCCTGTCCTACCCGTAGGTTCATCAGAACCATTTTTTAAAATTCCATATATATGTGTTAACATATGGTATTTGTTTTCTAGAGTCTGTCATACAGAGTGAAGTATGTCAGAAAGAGAAAAACAAATCTCATGAGGTTTTGATAAAGCAGTCTATATGTATACAAGCTTGTTTTAATTTGCTGGCCTCTTCGTTTCAAATGCAATTCCCTTTTCCTGCATTTGTACTCTTCTCACTGTTGCTGGTTTTTATATCATATTTGTGTTTGGTTGATTTCCTGTTTTTACTGTATGTTTGCCTTTACCAGTTAGCGTTCCCATTTGTGATTTTCTTGTTTCTAGTTGTGGTCTTTTTTTCCCCCCTGCCTAAAGGAGTTCCTTTGGCATTTGTTGTAGGACTGGTTTAGTGGTGCTGAATTCTCTTAGTTTTTGATTGTTTGTAAATGTTTTGATTTCTCTGTCAAATCTGAATGAGAGCTTTCTTGTTAGAGTATTCTTGGTTGTAGGTTTTCCCTTTTACTACTTGAATTATATCATACCACTTCCTTCTGGCCTGCAGAGTTTCTGCTGAAAAATCAGTTGATAATCTTATGGTGACTCCCTTATATGTTATTTGTTGATTTTCCCTTGTTGCTTTTAATATATTTTCTTTGCATTTAATTTTTGTTAGTTTGATTAATATGTGTCTCGGCATTTTCCTCCTTGGGTTTATCCTGCATGGGACTTTCTGCACTTCTTGGACTTGGGTGACTATTTCTTTTCCCATGTTCAGGAAGTTTTTGACTATAATCTCCTCAAATATTTTCTCAGACCCTTTCTCTTTCTCTTGTTCTTGGACACCTATAATTCAAATGTTAGTGCATTTAACGTCCCAAAGGTCTCTGAGACTGTCCTCATTTCTTCTTATTTTTCTTTATTCTGTTCCATGGCAGTGATTCCCACCATTCTGTCTTCCAGCTCACTTATCTGTTTTTTTTGCCTCAGTTATTCTGCTATTGATTCCTTCTAGAGTATTTTTTTCATTTCAGTTATTATGTTGTTCATCTCTGTTTGTTCTTTAGTTCTTCTAGGTATTTGTTAAACTTGCCTTACATCTTCTCAATCTATGCCTCCATTCTTTTTCTGAGATCTTGGATCATCTTTACTATCATTATGCTGAATTCCATTTCAGATAGATTTCCTATCTCCTCTTCATTTATTTGTTCTTGTAAGTTTTAATCTTGTTCCTTTGTCCACAAGAGATTTCTCTGTCATCTAATTTTGTCTAACTTATTGTGTTTGTGGTCTTTCTGCAGGCTGCTGGATTGTAGCTCCTCTTCCTTCTGCTGTCTGCCCCCTTGTGGTTGAGGTAGATATTGAGCGAGGTCTCCCCTTTGCTCTGTGGTTGTCACTGCCCTGTCAGAGGCGTGGTGTTGTCCCTAGTTGTTGAAGTAGAGGCCTCAAGATTTGTTTCTTAGCTGTGTTTCTGATCTTCCATGTGAATTAGGTGGGATTGGAGCACTCCCACTGGGAGAGAAGGCTCCAAGTATTCCTTCTCTGGGATTGTTCACCTCCGAGTGTGCTCTGTTGTGACCCCTTTTTCCCATTGTGCAGTCTCACAAAGTACACTGTTGCTGACACTGCTCAGTCCCACCTTAACTGTGAGAAGGCAGGCAAATTGTTCTCAGGTGTTGTTTTCACCAGGCCACCAGTGCAGATCCACTGAGGTCAGGTCCCAGGATTGCATTTGTCATGCACGTGGACCTGCTGTGGGAGCAATGGAGGTAGCTCAGACTTTGGACTGTCTCAACCTCCATGTGTACATGCCCACAAAGCCTACAGCTGTTAAAGCCAGACTTGTCTCAGCTACAGGAGTGTTTGTTTTGTCCATTCAGATGTTCTACAGGTTCTGAGTATAGGAAGCTGTCAGCAGAGGTGTAACTCTGTGGTTCATGTAGCTGCTAGGAGAGATTTCAGCTTGTCTTCCTTAGTTGCACGACCTCTGGGGCTCAGCTGTGGTTTCAGCACCTCCTCTGTGTTTGTTCCTCCTACCAGCATCTCTTCCCAAGGATGCCCCAGAGCACACATGCCCACACAGGCAGGCAGGGGTGGAGGCGTCATTAGGCATGACCACTGGGACAGGCATGGCCCAAGGAGTTTCGTGGGGTTGGCACTTGGGCCGCCAGGGCCTGCACAGTTGGAGGAGGCTTTGGCTTGAGGGGTGGGTGAGACTGCTCAGGCAGGCACGCTTACTAGTACCTGCAGAGGCAGGGGCTGGTGCATGGGGAAGGGGGTTGCAATGGCAACCCTGCCTCTTGCGCACTACTCAAAAATGGCATCTTGCTTCTATGGTGTCCCTGGCTTCTTCTGCAAATTACCCAGTTGTGGAGCTCCTTACTCCCATCCCTTCAGGCTGTCTCTTCACAGCCAACACTGTCCCCTTCCTGGGCCCACTCTCGAAATCCCACATTCCAGCACCCCCACACACACCAGGAGACACACAATTCAAGCTGGGATGCTCAGGGATGCGGCATGGGCCATGCACCTAGGTCTTACTCTGTCCTGCCTTCCACAGACCAGTTGTTGCATTCCACTCCAATCTCTTGAAGCTCCCTCTTGCTTCCAGTTGATCTCCCTGCTGTGAGGATGCTTCCCTGCATCCAGGAATCTCTCCTCTCTTTCAGCAACCCCCAGGGGTGCTGCTCCCATGCCATTTCCGATTTTTCTTTCTTTCTTTCATCCTACCCAGTTGTGTGGGGATTTCTCTTGTCCTTTTAGGTGTCCAAGGTCCTCCGCTAGTGTTCAACAGGTGCTCTGTGAGAACTGTTCCTTTTGTAGATATATTCTTCATGCGCTTGTGAGGAGAGGTGAACTCCACGACTTCCTATTCTGTCATCTTGACTCCTCCCCCTAGTGTATGATTAACAGTGTTATATTTTCAGGCTTTCAAAGAGGCTGAGGACTAAGAAAGGAATACTGGTCTGGTTGACTGGGGAGTCACTACTAGTGAGTGAACAGCATAGGACTCTCTTAGCTGAAACCTAACAGAAATTAGGAGAGTTAAATCGGGAATGTAATAGCTCTTAAAATCACAGGAAGGACTGATTCAGCAAATCACAAAGAGGGCGAGAGATGTAGATATCTTTGGATAGCTGGAACCGAGAACTCAGGCCACCAAGCCTCTCCAGCTTTCACTCTTGCTTCTCTCTGCATATTGGCTCCATTCTTTCAGATTGACTTTTTCACAAGGCCAGAAACCTGATAAAAGCAACTCTACACTAACCCGAACTTTTCCACAATATAGTATAGGCATCACCCTTCAAACCCACGTAAATGTCATAGAGAACACACCGGGCCTCGGTGTGCCTTCCTGTGGTAAGGAAACTTTGCATTTCATTCCTTGGGTGGCACACTGGCTCAGGACTGCCCTACCCCAGAGACTCACAGCGCACAGCCCGATTGGTTGAGATCAGCCCCCTCGGCGCTTCCAAGGATGAAACCAACTCGGGAAAGAGCCGTTCAAAAGCTGGGGACCGTGGTGGCTTTCACTAGTCTTCACAGCCCGACCACCCTGAAGGAGAGGAGCTGCTGAAGTCCGCTAGCAAAGTCTTCTAATCCGAAGAGGAGCCTTTCCTTTAAAGGGGCTTCCAAAGGCCTTGATGCATTTTCGCGGTTATCTAGCGTGGAGGCCTGTCGCCTGGCAGACTCCCCCAGTGGCCTGCTTCCCTGGCTGGGATACGGAAACGCTGCCTGCTGCAGCCAAAAGGGACAGCTTAGAGTAAAGGTAAAAACCCAGTGTGTAAACGTTCTTGCCTAGCCCTCGCCACAAGCACAAGCGTATAGGCCTCTGGTCAAAGGCTTTCGCCACAAGCTGAACACGTTTGGTCTCATCGAGCCTCTGAAGCCCGAGTTTACCCAGCAACGAATCAAATTTCAGAAAACGTACTCAGGGTGGTTCGGACTGCCAAGTATTTCACCAGGCAGCCTAGATCGAGTACAAATACTTGTGTATTAAACGGGCAGAAGAAATGGTGTCAATAGCACGCCTCCATCTGCCGGGTGACGTACAAATTTTCTCCATAAGATGCAAGCCCTTCCTTCAGTGTGAAAGGCCTCTACTCCTCTTCACGCTCACAGCACAGAGGTGCCACCAGCTCTGAAAATCTTCCAAAGGCACAGGGTCACACAACGTGTGAACCACCGAGCGGGTGCAGCACACACCTAGGTCTTCTCTGTCGGCCTGAGAACACCCACGGCACAGGGCTTCTTGGGTGCACACACGTGGTGGCGGTCGGTGATGCATTCTGCTACATGAAACCTTCTAGCGGACACATAGAATGAGCGCACGTAGATTAGCCCTACACCTCATCCCTGTTTCTTGAGTGAGTTGTACTGCTACAAGGCAAAACTCCCTGCTGGAATCTCGGTGTGGCGTAAGTATCCTCCGGGAAGCGATCGCTGCTAGAGACACTGTGCTGGTATCTAGGATAACGGTCTGTGCCTCCACTGCGCTGTTGTTGTCTCCAAGCCGTTTGCAAAGGCTTTTTGGAAGAGGTTGCTCACAGTGTCGTTTCCTTAGAGTAACCCACAGGCATACGTGGATACCGGTTCTGTGAAGTAAAATGCTACCTGCCTCAGCCACTTGGGCGCAGTTTTGTACAGGAAAGGACACTCCGCCTTGAAGGTTCTTCCTTCCGGATTGCCACTTGCACTGGCAGTGTCTCCTAAATCTCGCAGGGTTTCCAGCCGTCACAAGGTCCATATCTCAGGCCTAGAACGGCAGAGCGTCCGGCAGCTTTGAAAGAGACCTTTGGCATTCTGGCCCTTTGGCTCCCTCCATGAGGAACAAGGCCCTCAGCACCATGCGTCTTTAGTTCTTTCATGTCAGAACCTCTGTGGGCGACCTCATTCCTCCCCCCACGTAAGAGACACACAGACTTGCCATTAGGGGTGGAAGGTTTCAGAGTCCAGAAGGGAGGCTGGCGCTCCCACGCAACATTCCTACACGGAACTGAGCCCGGGTGCGTGAGACCGTGAGAGGGGGCAAGACAGGCGTACCAGCGAGCTGTTCACAGTGTGCTATGACGCATCTCCCTTCAAGCTCACGTTCATTTCATGGAGAGAACACGAGGCCTTGATGCTCTTTCCTGTGGTAAGTAAACTTTGGTTGCATCCCTTGGTGGGCACATCGGCTCAGGACTGCCCTGTCCCAAAGGCTCAAGGTGTGGAGCCCGATTGTTGGAGATCAGCCTCACGTGGATCTTTCACCGACGAAACCGGCTGGCAATGGGACGGTTCACAAGCTGGGGACCGTGGTGGCTGTTAGGCGTCGGCACACCAAGAGCACTCCGAGGGAGAGGAGCTGCTGACGTTTGCCAGCACAGTCTCCAATTCCGAATTGGAACCTTTCCCTGTAAGTGGCTCCCGAAAGCCTCGACGCATTTTTCTCAGTTAGCTATATAATGGAGGCCAGTCACTTGGCAGACTCCCCCAACGCCCTGCCTCCCAGGCTGTGAAACAGACACGCCGACTGCTTCAGCCAACAGGGACAGCTTAGAGTAAAGGTAAGAATCCTGCGTGTCAAAGTACTTGTGTGACGCTGGCCAGAAGCACAAACATTTAGGGCAGGGCATCAAGGCTCTTGGCCGCACGCTGAGCAAGTTTGTTCTCATCTCGCCTCTGAACGCCGAGTTTAAGCAGCTAGGAAGCAAACTTCAGGAAAGGTACTCAGGGTGCCGCCGATTCAAAATTCTTTCACCAGGCAGCCCAAATCGTGTCCGCCTCATTGTATTTTCCACGGGCAGAACAAAATGGTGTCCACCTGCACGCCTCCAGCTGGGGGTGGGGTGGGGTGGGGTGGGGTGGGGGGTGGGTGACGTACACTTTCTCCCTGGGAAACAAGCCCACGCCTTCAGTGTGAAAGGCCTCTACGTCTCTCTGCTTTTGCAGCCCAGGGGTAGCCTCAGCTCTGAAAAGCTTCCAGAGGAGGAAGGTCAGAGAACCTTTGAACCACCCAGCAGGTGCAGCACAGAACAAGGACTTCTCTCTTGGCCTGAGAACACCCACTGCCCAGCGCTCCTTTGGTGTACACACGTGGTGGTGGAAGGGTGCTGGATTCGGCTCCGTGAGAACTCCTCTGGGCCACGTAGTGTGAATGCAAGTTGATGAGCCCTACCTCTCATGCCAGTCTCCTGTGCAAGTTGGACAAGGCAAACTCCCTGCTTGAATCCCTGGGTGGGTTAAGTACCCTCCAGGGAAGGATCGTTGCTTGGGACACGGGGCTGGAATCAAGGTGAATGCGCAGAAACGTGAGGAACCCAGGCAGGATCAGACTCTCACCACAGGGCCCACATTACCAAGGGGATGGGAACCAGGCAGGAGTGTCCTCACACCAGTGGGGCCACATCCACATCATCGAAAGTTGTGGAACCCAGCACATGTGGCCTCAAACCAGAGGACCCACATCACCAAGGGGCTGGGAGTGAGGCAGGCAGGAGGAGCCTCACAACAGAGGGCTCACGGAATAAAAAGGTGAGGAATCCAGCAGTTGGAATCCCCCAGCAGGCGGCACGGAGCACCGAGGCTATGGGATCCAGGCTGCAGTGAACTCACACCAGAGGGCCCCACACCATGAAAGTGTGAGAAAGCCAGCCGTTGAGACCTCAGAGCATAAGGCTCACAACCCCATGGGGATGGGAACCTGGCAGGGGTGTCCTGGCAACACTGGGCACACATCAGGAAACGTGGGGGGAGCCCAGCAGTTAGGGCAACAGTCTTGCCTCTTATGCTGATGCCATTATGATGTGTCTAACTCAGGCCCTGAATTTAGTCCCAAGGCCGTGGCACTGTCCCTAACTGAGGCCTAGATGCTCTTCCTAAATCTGGCCCAGAACTGTCCCTCACTAAAGCCCTAACACTATTCCTAACTCAGGTCCTGATACAGTACCTAACAGAGGCCCAGATGCTAGTCCTAATGCAGGCTCTGACACTGTCTCTAACTAAGGCCCTGCTGCCATCAATGTCTAAAGTCCTGACATTATCCTGAGGTAATATCCTGAACCAAGTCTTACCAAGGTCTTGAAATTGTCCTAAAGTATGCCCTGACGCTGTCCCTAAGTGAGGCCCTGAAGCTGTGCCTATCAGAGGCCCTGAGAAGGTCTTTAATGAAGACCCTAATACTGATACTACAGAGGCCATTATACTACTAAGTCATGCCCTGACACTGCCCCTCACTCAGGCTCTAAAGATAGGCCTCACTTAGGCCCTGTTGCTGCACCTTAGTTAGGCTCTGACGCTGTCCCTACATCAAGTCCTGACACTGTTCTTGATTAAGCCCCTCACACTGGTCCTAACTAAGGCCCTGATGCTTTCAATAACTAAGGTCTTCACGCTATCCCTGGCTCATTTACTGACACTATCCCTGGCCTGGAACCTGACTTTGTCCCGAGATAATTTCCTGCATCTTATCCTCACTGAAACCCTTATGCTCTCCCTAACAAAGGCCCAGAGTAGTCCTAACTAAGGCCCTGACACTGTCTCTAACTAAGCCCGGAATCTGTCCCTAATATAGGACTTCCTGCTGGCAACAACAAAATCCGGACACTATCCTGAGTTAATAAACTGACACATTTCTAACCAAGGTCCTATCACTGTCCCTAATAAAGCTCTCTCGCTGTCCCTATGTGAAGTCCTGAGGCTGTACCTAACTCAGAACCTGATCATGTCTTTAACTAAGATCCTATTGCTGACCCAACAAAGGCCCTGATGCACCTCCTACATCATGCCCTGACAGTGTCCCCAGCTAAGGGCCTGACGCTAGGCCTCACTCAGGCCCTGTGGCTCTCCTTAAGTCAGGCTCTGACGCTGTCCCTACCTGAAGCCCTGACACTGGTCCTAATTAAGGCCCTGATACTCTCAGTGACTAAGGTCTTGACACTACCCCTAGGTCATTTCCTGACATGATCCCTATAATTTACCCTAAGCCTGTTCCTTGCAACTGTCCTGCATCTTATGCTAACTGAAGCACTTTTGCTGTGCCTAACTCAGGCCCTGAATTCAGTCCCAAGGCTGTGACACTGTCCCTAACTGAGGCCTAGATGTTCTTCCTAAATCTGGCCCAGAACTGTCCCTCACTCAAGCCCTAACACTATTCCTAACTCAGGCCCTGACACGGTACCTAACAGAGGCCGAGATGCTAGTCCTAATTCAGGCCCTGACACTGTGTCTAACTAAGCCACTGCTGCCATCAATATCTAAAGTCCTGACATTATCCTGACCTAATATCCTGAGCCATGTCTTACCAAGGTCCTGAAACTGTCCCAAAGTAAGCCCTGACGCTGTCCCTAAGTGAGGCCCTGAGGCTGTCCCTATCAGAGGCCCTGAGAATGTCTTTAAGGAAGACCCTAATGCTGACCCAACAAAGGCCCTGATGCAGCTCCTACATCGTGCCCTGACAGTGTCCCCAGCTAAGGGCGTGACTCTAGGCCTCACTCAGTCCCTGTGGCTCTAAGTCAGGCTCTGACGCTGTCCTTACCTGAAGCCCTGACACTGGTTCTAATTTAGGCCCTGATACTCTCAGTGACTAAGGTTTTGACAGTATCCCTAGGTCATTTCCTGACACGATCCCTAAACTTTACCCTAAGCCTGTCCCTAGCAACTCTTCTGCCTCTTATGCTAACTGAAGCCCTGATGCTGTGAATACCTCAGGCCCTGAATTTAGTCCCAAGGCTGTGACACTGTCCCTAAACAAGGCCTAGATGCTCATCCTAAATCCGGCCCTGATACTGTCCCTAACTATGGCCCTAACACTCTTGCTAACACAGGCCCTGACACGGTACCTAACAGAGACCCAGATCCTATCTAAGGCCTTGACACTGTCCCTAACTAAGGCCCTACTGCCGTCAATATTTAAAGTCCTGACAGTATCCTGAGCTTATTATTTCCTGGCCCATGTTTTATTAAGGTCCTCAAACTGTCCCAAAGTAAGCCTTGACGCTGTCCCTACGTGAGGCTGTGAGGCTGTCTCTCACAGAGGCCCTGAGAATGTCTTTAACAAACCCCTTAGGCTGTTCCTACCAAGGCCCTTATGCTGCTCCTAAGTCATGCCCTGACACTGTCCCCAGCTAAGGCACTGACTCTACGCCTCACTCAGTCCCTGTCGCTCTCCCTAAGTCAGGCTCTGATGCTGTCCCTACCTGAAGCCCTGACACTGGTTCTAAATTAGGCACTGATGCTCTAAGTAACTATGGTCTTGACACTATCCCTACGTCATTTCCTGACGCTATTCCTAGACCTTAACCTAACCTTGTCTTTAGCTAATGTCGAGTCTCTTATGCTAACTAAATCCCTGATGCTGTCCCTAACTAAGACCCTGAATTTAGTCCCGAGCCCGTAAGCCTGTCTCTAACTGAGGCCTGGAGGCTGTCCTTAACAAAGGCCGTCAACTTATCTTTAACTGAGGCCCTGACACTCTCCCTAATTAAGGACTGAGGCTGTCTCTGACTAAGGCCCTGAGTCTCTCTTTAACTACTGGCCTCACTCTTTCCCTAACAAAGGTCCTGAAACTTTCCCTAAGACCCTGACACAGTCCCTAATAACTTGAGCTGTCCCTTATTACTGCCCTGATGTGGCCCATAAATGATGTACTGAAGACGGCACGAAGGTCCAGACGATGTCACTAATGACCCAACATGTCTCTTACTAAGGCCCTCAAATTACCTCTAACTGAGGCCCTAAAGATGTCCATAACTAAGGCCCTGACACTATCTCGAACTAAGACCCTCAAGTTATCTTTAACTGAGGCCATGACAGTGTCCCTAACAAAGAACCTGACACTGTCTCTAACTAAGGCCCTGAGTCTGTCTTTACCTAATGGCCTCACTCTTTCCCCAACTACTCCCTGATGCTGCCCCTACTCAAGGCCCTGACGGTGTGCCTAACTGCCTGAGCTGTCTTTCACTAATACCCTGACCCTGTCCATAACTAATGCCCTGATGATGTCCCTAACGAACAGCCTGAAGCCTCTCTTACTAAGGCCCTCAAGGTTTTCTCTGAGGCCAGGAAACTCTCCCTAATTAAGGCCTTGACACTGTCTGTAAGTAATGGCCTGATGCAGCTCCTACCTGAGATGCTGATGCTCTCACTGAGACCCTGAAGTCTCTACCTGAGAAGCTGACACTGTCTGTAACTAATTTTCTGGCTTTTTCCTTAATTAACATCCTAATTTTGTCCCTAAATAAGGCCCTGACACTGGTCCTAACTACGGCCCTGATGCTGACCCTATCTAAGGCCCTGACGATGTCCCTAATAGACTTAGATGTCCCTTACTGTTGGCCTGAACCTGTCCCTCACCAAGGCCCTGACCCTCTTCCTAACTAAGGCTGTGATGATGTCTCTACCTGAGGCACTGTCACTGTCTATAATAACGGCCGACTCTTTCCCTAACAGCCTGATGCTGTCCCTAATAGCCTCATGTATCTCTCAATAATGCCCTGATCCTGTCCATAACTAAGGCCCTGAATATGTCCCTAAGTATGTCTCTGACGCTGTCCTTAACTAAGGCCCTGATGCTCTCTCTATGTAAGGCACTGACACTATCTATAATAATGGCCTGACTCTTTCCCTAACTAATACCCTGATGTTATCGCTAATTGAGGCCCTGAAGATGTCGCTAATACGCTTAGGTGTTCCTCTCTATGACCCTGATCCTGTCCATAGCTAAGGCCCTGAATATGTCCCTAGGTAAGTCTCTGACCCTGTCCCTAACTAAGGCCCTGATGCTGTCTCTACCTCAGAATCTGAAATTCTAATGTCCTGACTCTCCCTAACTAACATCCTGACGCTGCTCCTAAGTGAGGCTCTGACACTCTTCTTAACTAAGGACTTGCCGCTGTCCCTACCTAAAACCCTGACACTGGTTCTAATTATGGCCATGATGCTGGCTCTAAGGCCCTGAAGATATCCCTAAGTAACAGCCTGAACTGTGTCTAACTAAGGCTCTCACGTTATCTCTAAGTGAAGCACTGACACTGTCCCTAACTTACGCCCTTATAGTCTAAGCTGTCACTAAATAATGCCCTGATCCTGTCCCTAAGTAAGGTCCTGAATATGTCCCTAAGTGCATCTCTGACGATGTCCTTAACAGCCTGAACTCTCTTCAAGTTATCTCTGAGGCTCTGACACTGGCCCTTCCTAAGGCCTCACCCCAGGGTTGTCCCAGGCTGCTGGGCGGTTTTCTCTTGTCCGCATCTCTAGCCAGCTGCCTGCCATCGGCCACTCTAAGATTCTGCGATACAGTGGTCCCACGTGGGATGTGCCTGTGTAGGCTCACCTGCGGGAGGAGAGTCATGGCCGCTCCACCTTCCAGGGGACTGCGGCTCAGGGTAGGAGCCTCACAGCCAGTGTCTGGACACAGGGTTCTGTGTCCTTGTTTGTTGTAATTCCCTTGGAGTTACCTCTAACATTTTTGAATGGATATCGCCCCCTCTGCATATTTATAATATAAATTATTTACCACATTAAAATCCAGGAATGACATTCTTAGAACGAGCAGGAGAACACTGGATGCCCCCCCAATGATCTATTACTTGGAGGATTTAAAATTCTAATGAGAAAACACTCACTCTCCTCACCCTCTTGGGCGTCAGCACAAGGCGGGAATCAGCCGCATCCTTTATTTATCCCTCTGATTTTCCAGAACCTTTCCTTCCAGGAGAAATCTCTGGGCTCTTCAGGAGCTGTGAGTGGTGGCCGTCAGGTAAATCTGAGACTGAAAAGCAAGAGAAAGACAGACAGAGGAGGAGATGAGAATTGGTGATGGGGAGAAGCAGGGGCGTCCTACGTTCAATCGCAGGCTGAGACTCTGGGTTAGTCTCCAGCGAAGCTAAGGACCACCAGGGTCTGGCCCCACTGGCCTTGTCACCTGGTGTGGGGACTGGGGACAGCCAACCCCCCATGGCCACTGTCAGAGAAATCAGGGAGGTGGGAGGGCACCCCTGAGAGCCAGATTGAAAATGGTCATGCTGTGAAATAATAAGATGCCCTTTCAGAAAAGTGAAGACTGTTCTCTTGGTTCTCAAAGACTTGCAAATACTCTGTGTCCTTCTGGAGGCATGCTGAAGCCTTCAGCCTTTGAGGGCAGTAATGGGAGTGCATCTGGGCTCAAAACCATCCAGCACTCACTCCCTGAGGGTGCTGAGGATGACCCGTGTCCACCCCTCGGGTGCTGTGGGGCCTGAACCCCCCTGATCACTGAGGACAGGAGGGGTCGCACAGACACGCCACTGGACCACCGGGGGCTTGGCTGCTGGGCTACAGTCCTTTATCAGATACATGGTTTGCAAACATCTTGGGCCATTTTGGATGGTGGATTATCTTATTCCTTGCTCCTTTTATACACAACTGTTTTTCATCTTGAGGAAGTCCAGTTCATGTATTTTGTCTTTTGTTGCTTGTGCTTTTGGTAGATCTAAGAAATCATGACCAAATCCAAGGTCATGAAGATTTACTCTCATGTTTTCTTCTAGGAGTTTTCTAATTTTGGTTCTTACATCTAGGCCTTCGGTTGATTTTGTATATGAGGTGGGGGGAGGTAAGGGTCCAACTTTACTCTTCTGCATGTGGGTATCCAGTTGTTCCAGAACCTGTGCTCCCTGTTTGGGAGAAAATACCTGCAAATGACGTGACCAACAAGGGCTTAATTCTAAAATATACAAACAGCTCATACAACTCAAAAGAGGAAAAAAATAAAAAAATAGGCAGAATTTTAGAAGGTCTAAATAGACATTTCTCCAAGGACATACAGATGGCCAAGAGGCACGTGAAAAGATGCTCCACATCGCTAATTATGAGAGAATGCAAATCAAAACTACAGTGAGTTATCACCCCGTAGTGGTCAGAATGGCCATCATTAAAATGTCTAGAAATAAATGCTGGAAGGGGTGTGGAGAAAAGGGAACCCTCCTACACTACTGGTGGGAATGTAAATTGATGCAGCCGCTATGGAAAACAGTATGGAGGTTCCTCAAAAACTAAAAATAGAATTACCATATGAACCAGCAATCTCACTCCTGGGCACACATCCAGACAAAACTATAATTCGAAAAGGTACGTGTACCCCAGCATTCACAGCAGCACTCTTCACAATAGCCAAGACACGGAAGCAACCTGAATGTCCCTCAACAGATGAATGGATATAGAAGATGTGGTACATATATACAATGGAATATTACTCAGCCATAAAACAGAATGAAATAATGCCATCTGGGGCTACATGGATGGACCTAGAGATTATCATACAAAGTTTAGTAAGTCAGACAGAGAACAACACATACCATGTGATATCACTTATATGTGGATTATAAAATGAGACACAAATGAACCTATCTACAGAACAAAAACACACTCACAAATATACAAAACAGACTTGTGGTTGTCAAGGGGAAGACAGGGGAGAGGGATGGATTGGGAGTTTGGGATTAGTAGATGCAAATTATTATATATAGGATGGATAAACAAGGTCTTACTGTACAGCACAGGGAACTGTATTCAATACCCTGTAATTAACCATAATGGAAAAGAATATGAAAAATATGTATGTATGTATGTTTGTATATATGAATCACTTTGCTGCACAGTAGAAATTAACACAACATTGTAGGAGCACGGACACTCCGGTCAGACTCAAGGTGACCTCTGGAGCCAGGACAGAGGCCCGGCCTCTCTGTGGGCAGGCAAACCCACACCGCACAGGCTCTGGTGCAGTACCCGTTCCGTGGGGTCTGGTGGGTGCACGCAGGTCAGCCAGTGTCTGTGTGTCTCAGCCTGTAACCACAGACCACACTGTCCTGCTCTGCTCACAAGAGCGAGGCCAATGGAGGGACAACAGGGGTGGGAACAAAGCCGGGTCATGGTCTGGCCGGGTGAGAAAGGGTCCAAGGAGCGAGAACCCGGCTGCCCTTGCCTGGTGAGCCAAGAGCTGACGTCCACCCTATGGGCAGCTCCTCTCCCCACGTCCCGAGGTAAAGCTACCTTTCCTGCACCCTGGGCAGTGTCATTCCCGTGTATACAGCAGGACACACAGCAGTGCACGCAGCAGGCCTGATGCCTGCCCTTGCCATGTACTTGGGGGCTTCCTGAGGGTGGAACATCCCGACAGGACACGGGCCGACCCTGGGGAGGATGTAGGGGTGAAGCGTTTGGGAGCCTCTGGAGGGGATCCTCACCTGTCTGCACAGGTGGACTGAGGACACCAACCAAGGGTGAGCAGGTGGGGAGCCCCGCAAGGGTCCTAGGACTTCCCAATATAAAGGACTTCCCTTTCCTCCCTGTTGTGGATGACTTGGATGTGGTCGAAACGGCGGGATTTTGGAAGTTCAATTTTCCACATCATTCCACCAAAAAATACTGTTAGAAATAATAAATGAATTCAGTAAAGACACAAAATCAGTACACACAACTCAACTGCATCTCTAAACACTAATAATGAACCATCAGAAAGAGAAAAAAACCCTATTTACAACCGCATCAAAAAGAACAAAATACCAAGGAATAAATTTAACCGAGGATGTGAAAGACCTGAAAACTTTAAGACACTCATGAAGACATTGAAGAAGACACAAGTCGGTGGAAAGACTCCCCGTGCTCACGGAATGCAAGAAGTACTGTTGCTAAAATGTCCATTCTACCCAAAGCAGTGCACACAGGGAAGGCAGGCCGTCCTGAAATTCCAATGGTGTTTTTCACAGAAATGGAGCAAATCCTCCTAAGATGTGTGTGGAGCCACAAAGGACCCCGAAGAGCCAAGGCGACCCTGAGAAAGGAGAACGGGCCGCAGGCATCTCCCTCCCTGACTTCACACTTCATCACGAAGCTACAGTCCCCAAAACAGTGCGGAACTGGCGCAAAACAGGCGCACAGACCAGAGCGACGGGACAGAGAGCCCAGAACACATCCTGCACGGTGGGGGGGGGGGGGGGGGGAGGGGTCCATTAAGTTACGACAAGGGGGCCAAGGACACACCAAGCGGAAGGGCAGCCCCACGGTAAACGGCGCGGGGAAGATTGCACACCCCATAACCCACGCGGCTCCACCGCACACCAGCCTGACCAAAAACCCAGCTTTGCACACCAAGGCCTTCCTGGGTCGCATGAAGACGGACCCCGCAGCCATCAGTCGCCCCCAGGAAGCTTCTCCCCACTGTTCCTCACTGTCTCCTCACCTGTTCCTCCGGTGTTGCCTGCGTCCTCAGGAAACCCAGCTCCCGCCAGCGTGGACGCAGCCCCACGTTGTCCTGAAGCCGAAACCACAGCGACTCCTTAAGGAGACCGAGCGCCCGTCAGCAGCCACAACCCGGCGGTGCCTGAGGAGACCCAACTCCCCTCAGCTGCGCTCAGAGCGGGGTCCGCGGGGAACGCGCATGCGCTGTGGGTCACAGAGGCGGGATCAGCTCCACCCTGTGGTCGGTGCGGGAAGTGCAGGCCGCCCCTCCCTCACGGGTCACTGGAGACAGAGACCCTGCTGGCAGAACTGCTGAACCCATTAAATGGTGGAAATCAAACAAATGAAGACAATATCCCATAGCTTCTCCAAAGTAGTTAGGGAACAATGAATTGGAAACCATATGGAATAAGATGAATGTAGACACGAGCTTTACAACTTACACCAAATTCACTCAAAATGATTCAGAGACAAGTTTGAAATGCAAAACTATTCAAAATTATAGGAGAAAACATAAAAGAAAATTGATATGAGCTTGGGCTTGGTCATGGCCATCACAAGCTTTGTGGTTTTAACACACAACACAAAAAAGGAGTCCAGAAAGAAAAACAAGGGATTCTGTGGACTTTATAAAATTAAAGATTTCTACTGTGTGAAAAACCTCATTCAGAAAATCAAAAGACAACACACACTGGGGGAAAAAAACTGCAAACATATCTAATAAAGAATTTGTCTCAAAATATACAAAGAACTACAACACAACCCCATTAAAAATAGGGAAAGCTCTAAATAGACACCTGGTCAAAGAAGGTACAGAGATAGTATACAAAACTATGCCCAGGACTGTGGGGCAGAGAAACAGTGGTCCAGTTCAACTCCCTGAGTCATGTGTGACCCAGGACTAGTCCTGTCCTTCCTGGAAGCCTCAGAGTGATGGGGAGGGAGGAAGGGGAAGAGGGCGGATTCTGCTTAAACCTAACTCTAACCCCGACCACTCTCACCACTTTCATTCAACATGGTCTAGGAAGTCCTAGACATATAATTACATGCGAAAAAGAAATAAAAGGAATCCAATGGCAGAGGAAAAAGTAAAACTGTCACTGTTTGTAGATGAGATGATGCTTTATATTTCATTTATTTATTCATTCATTTATTTATTCTGGTTTCGCTGGGTCTTAGTTGTGACAGGTGAGCTCCTTAGTTGTGGCAGGCATGTGGGATCTAGTTCCCTGACCAGGGATTGAACCCACGCCCCCTCCATTGGGAGTGCGGAGTATTAACCTCTGGACCACTGGGGAAGTCCCGACATGATGTTTTATTTAGAAAATCCTTCAGATGACCCCCCAAAACAAATAGAAATCATTGGAAAATTCAGTTAAGTTGCAGGATACAAAATTAACCTATAGAAATCAGTTGCATCTCTATCCACTGGCAACAAACTTTCAGAATGAGAAATTAAGAAAACAAACCCATTGACAGTGGTATTAACAAAAATGAAATACCTAGGAATACATCTAACCCAGGAGGTAAAAGACCTGTACTCAGAAAACTGGAAGACACTGATGAAAGAAACTGGAGACGACACAAATGGACAGATATAATGTGTTCATGGACTGGGAGAATTCATATTGTTAAAATGATTCCACACCCCAGAGCAATCTAGAGATTTGATGCCATTCTTATCAAAATACCAATGGAATTGTATGAGAACTAGAACAAAGAATTCTGATATGTGTAAGGAAACAGAAAAGAACCTGAATAGTCAATACGATCTTAAGAAAGAAGAACAAACTTGGACATATCACACTCCCTGTTTCAAACTAGACGACATATGTAGAGTAATCAAGACAGTATGGTATAGGAACAAAAGAAACAGATCCATAGAACTATGGAACAGAACTGAGAGCCCCAAAATAAACATCCATGGAACAGAACTGAGAGCCCCAAAATAAACATAGGCATATATGGTCAATTCATCTATGACAAAGGAGGTGAGACTATACAATGGGGAAAAGATAGCCTCTTCAATGAATGGTGGTGGGAAAACTGGACAACTACATTCACAAGAATCAAACTGGAATCCTTTCTTATACCACCTACACAAGCAACCTCAAAATGAATCAAATACTTCAATGTAAGACCTGAAGCCATAAAGCTCCTTGAAGAAAACATAAGTAGTCTGCTCTTTGACATCCGTCTTAGCAATATTTTCTGGATCTGTCTCCTCAACAAGAGGAACAAAAGCAGAATAAACCAATGGGACTCCATCCAACTTTAAAGCTTTTCAATGGCAAAGGAAACCATCCACAAAATGAAGAGGCAGCCTACCGAACGTGAGAAAATAGTTGCAAACAATATGTCTGAAAAGGGGTCCATATCCAAAATAGATGAAGAACTCACACAACTGAACCTCCAAAAACCCAAAACCCAATTAAAACATGGGACCAAACATTTTTCCAAAGAGTACTTACAGATGGCCAAGAGACATACGAAAAGATGACCAATATCACTTATCATCAGGGAAACGCACATCAAAAGAACAATGAGATTATCACCTCACACCTAAAAATTTGGCTATCGTCCAAAAGACGACACTGTACCTAACAAAGGCTCTGATGCTCCTCCTAAGTCAGACCCTGACACTGTCTCTAAGACCCTGCGGCCATCAATATCTAAAGTCCTGACATTACCTTGAGCTAAATCCTGACCCATGTCTTACCAAGGTCGTGAAACTGTCCCAAAGTAAGCCCTGACGCTCTCCCTAAGTGAGGCCCTGAGGATGTCCCGATCAGAGGCCCTGAGAATGTCTTTTACAAAGACCCTAAGGCTGATCTTACAGAGGCCCTTATACTACTCCTACGTCATGCCCTGACACTGTCCCTCACTCAGGCTCTAAAGATAGGCCTCACTTAGGCCCTGTTTCCGTACCTTAGTTAGGGTCTGACGCTGACCCTACATCAAGCCCTGACACTGGTCCTGATTAAGCCCCTGACACTGGACCTAATTAAGGCCCTGTTGCTCTCAATCACTAAGGTCTTCACGCTATCCCTAGCTCATTTCCTGACACTGTCCCTGGCCTGGAAGGTGACTCTGTCGTGAGCTAATTTCCTGCCTCTTATCCTCACAGAAGTCCTAATGCTCTCCCTAACTAAGGCCCAGATTAGTCCTAACTCAGGCCCCCACACTGTCTCTAACTAAGGCCCGGAATATATCCCTAATATAGGACCTGCTGCCGGCAATAACTAAAATCCGGACACTATCCTGAGTTAAGAATCTGACCCATTTCTAACCAAGGTCCTGACGCTGTCCCTAAGAAAGCCCTGTCTCTGTCTCTAAGTGAAGGTCTGAGGCTCTGCCTAACTCAGACCCTGAAGCTATGCCTACCTGAGGCCTTGAGGCTGTGACTACATTTGGCCCTTATCATGCCTTTAACTAAGGCCCTGTTGCTGACCCAACAAAGGCCCTGATGCAGCTCCTAGATCATGCCCTGACAGTGTCCCCAGCTAAGGGTCTGACGCTAGGCCTCACTCAGGCCCTATGGCTCTCCCTAAGTCAGGCTCTGATGCTGTCCCCACCTGAAGCCCTGACACTTGTTCTAATTAAACCCCAGATACTCTCAGGGACTAAGGCCTTGACACTACCCCTAGGTCATTTCCTGACACGATCCCTAGACTTCACGCTAAGCCTGGCTCTTGTAACTGTCCTGACTCTTATGCTAACTGAAGCCATTATGCTGTGACTAACTCAGGCCCTGAATTTAGTCCCAAGGCCGTGACTCTGTCCCTAACTGAGGCCTAGATGCTCTTCCTAAATCTGGCCCATAACTGTCCCTCACTAAACCCTAACACTACTCCTAACTCAGGCCCTGACACGGTACCTAATAGAGGCCCAGATGCTAGTCCTAATACAGGCCCTGACATGTGTCTATCTAAGGCCCTGCTGCCGACAATATCTGAAGTCCTGACATTATCCTGACCTAATATCCTGAGCCATGTCTTACCAAGGTCCTGAAACTATCCCAAAGTAAGCCCTGAGGCTGTCCCTATCAGAGGCCCTGAGAAGGTCTTTAACGAAGACCCTAATGCTGATCCTACAGAGGCCCTTATACTACTCCTAACTCATGCCCTGACACTGTCCCTCACTCAGGCCCTAAACACAGGCCTCACTTAGGCCCTGTTGCCGTATCTTAGTTAGGCTCTGACGCTATCCCTACGTCAAGACCTGACACTGGTACTGGTTAAGTTCCTGACACTGGTCCTATCTAAGGGACTGATGCTCTCAATCACTAAGGTCTTCACGCTATCCCTAGCTCATTTCCACACATTATCCCTGGCCTGGAACCTGACTGTGTCCCGAGGTAATTTCCTGCCTCTTATCCTCACAGAAGCCCTAATGCTCTCCCTAACTAATGCCAAGACTAGTCCTAACTCGGGCCCTCCCACTGTCTCTAACTAATGCCCGGAATCTGTCCCTAATATAGGCCCTGCTTCCGGCAATAAGTAAAATCCGGACACTATCCTGAGCTAATATCCTGGCCCATTTCTAACCAAGGGCCTGAAACTGTCCCTAAGAAAGCCCTGTCGCTTTCCCTAAGTGAAGGCCTGAGGCTATGCCTAACTCAGGCCCTGAAGCTATGCCTACCTGAGGCCTTGAGGGTGTGACAACCTCAGGCCCTGATCATGTCTTCAACTAAGACCCTATTGCTGACCCAACAAAGGCCCTGATGCAGCTCCTACATCATGCCCTGACAGGGTGCCCAGCTAAGGGCCTGACGCTAGGCCTCACTCAGGCCCTGTCACTCTCCCTACGTCAGGCACTGGCGCTGTCTCTACCTGCAGCCACGATACTGCTTCTAAATAAGGCCCTGATACTCTCAGTGACTAAGGTCTTGACACTATCCCTAGCTCATTTCCTGACACGATCCGTAAACTTTAACCTAAAACTTGGCTTAAAAAATGTCCTGCCCCTTATGCTAATTGAAGCCCTTACTCTGTGCCTAACACAGACACTGAATTTAGGCCCAGGGCCATGACACTGTCACTAACTAAGGCCTAGATGCTCGTCCTAAATCCGGCCCAGAACTGTCCCTCACGAAACCCTAACACTATTCCTAACTCAGGCCCTGACACGGTACCTAACAGAGGCCCAGATGCTAGTCCTAACACAGGCCCTGACACTGTCTCTAACTAAGGCCCTCATACCATTAATATCAAATGTCCTGACACTATGCTGAGCTCATTTCCTCACCCATCTCTTACCAAGATCCTGAAACTCTCTGAAAGTAAGCCCTGACGCTGTTCCTAAGTGCAACCCTGAGGCTGTCCCTAACAGAGGCCCTGATAATGGCTTTAACAAAGCCCCTGAGGCTGATCCTACTGAGGCCCTTATGCTGCTCCGAAGTCATGCCCTGATATTATCCCTAGCTAAGGCCCTGACACTAGGCCTCACTCAAGCCCTGTCACTCTTCCTAAGTCCGGCTCTGACCCTGTCCCTACCTGAAGTCCTGATACTGGTCCTAAATTAGGCCCTGATGCTCTAAGTAACTGAAGTCTTGGCACTATTCCTAGGTCATGTCCTGACACTATCCCTAGACCTTAACCTAACCTTGCCTTTAACTAATGTCGAGCCTCTTATGCTAACTAAATCCCTGATGCTGTCCCTAAGGCCCAGAAATTAGTCCCGAGGCCGTGACGCTGCCCCTAACTGAGGCCTTGAGGCTTCTCGTAACTCAGGCCCTGACACAACCCCTAACTCAGTCCCTGACACTGTACCTAACAAAGGCTCTGATGCTCCTCCTAAGTCAGGCCCTGACACTGTCTCTAAGGCCCTGCTGCCATCAATCTCTAAAGTCCTGACATTATCCTGAGCTGATATCCTGACCCATGTCTTACCAAGGTCCTGAAACTGTCCCAAAGTAACCCCTGACGCTGTCCCTAAGTGAGGCCCTGAGGATGTCCCGATCAGAGGCCCAGAGAATGTCTTTTACGAAGACCCTAAGGCTGATCCTACAGAGGCACTTATACTACTCCTACGTCATGCCCTAACACTGTCCCTCACTCAGGCCCTAAAGATAAGCCTCACTTAGGCCCTCTTGCCGTATCCTTAGTTAGGCTCTGACGCTGTCACTACATCAAGCCCTGATACTGGTCCTGATTAAGGCCTTGACACTGGTCTTAACTAATGCCCTGATGCTCTCAATAACTAAGGTCTTCACGCTATCCCTCGCTCATTTCCTGACACTATCCCTGTCCTGGAAGCCGACTCTGTCCCGAACTCATTTCCTGCCCCTTATCCTCACAGAAGCCCTACTGCTCTCCCTAAATAAGGCCCAGACTAGTCCTAACTAGGGCCCTGACACTGTCTCTAAATAAGGCCGGGAATCTGTTCCTAATATAGGTCCTGTTCCCGGCAATAACTGAAATCCGGACACTATCCTCAGCTAATATCCTGACCCGTCTCTAACCAAGGGCCTGACACTCTCCCTAAGAAAGCCCTGTCACTGTCCCTAAGTGAAGGTCTGAGGCTGTACCTAACTCAGGCCCTGAAGCAAGGCCTACTTGAGGCCTTGAAGCTGTGACCACATCAGGCTCTGATCATGTCTTTAACTAAGACCCTATTGCTGACCCAACAAAGGCCCTGATGCAGCTCCTACATCATGCCCTGACAGGGTGCCCAGCTAAGGACCTGACGCTAGGCCTCACTCAGGCCCTGTTGCTCTCCCTAAGTCAAGCAATGGAGCTGTCCCTACCTGAAGAAATGATACTGTTTCTACATAAGGTCCTGATACTCTCACTGACTAAGGTCTTTTCACCAACCCTAGGTCATTTCTTGACACGATTCATAAACTTTATCCTAAACTTAGCCCTAGCAACTGTCCTGCCTCTTATGCTAATTGAAGCCCTTACTCTGTGCCTACCACAGACACTGAATTTAGGGCCAAGGCCATGAAACAGTCCCTAACTGAGGCCTAGATGCTCGTCCTAATTCTGGCCCAGAACTGTCCCTTACGAAAGCCCTAACATTATTCCTAACTCACGCCCTGACACGGTACCTAACAGAGGTCCAGATGCTAGTCCTAACGCAGGCCCTGACACTGTGTGTAACTATGCCCCGGCTGCCGTTGATATTTAATGTCATGACATTATCCAGAGATAATATTATGACCCAAGTCTAACCAAGGTCCTGAAACTGTCCCAAAATAAGCCCTGATGCTGTCCCTAAGTGAGGCCCTGAGGCTGTCCGTATGCAACACTAGAAATCCTAGAGCGGGTGGCCCGGAGCACTGTAGCTATGGGATCTAGGCCACAGTGAACTAACACCAGAGGGCCCACATCATGAAACTGTGAGCAACCCAGAAGGTTGGACCTCAGAGCACAAGGTCGGCATTCCCATGGGGATGGGAACCTGGCAGGAGTGTCCTCGCACCACTGGGCCCACATGAGAAAATATGGGGAGGCCATCAGTTAGGGCCTGACGCCAGAGGATCCTCATCACCGAGGAGAAGAGGCTCCCAGCAGGTTCCAACTGACACCTGAGGGCTCACGTCACCAAGGCGACATGTGCCAGGGAGGAATGACCTCAGAGCAGAGGGCCCACCTCACAGAACGGTGAGAAACGCAGCCTGGATCAGATTCTCACCAGAGGGCCCACATCACCAAGGGGATGAGAACGAGGCAGGAGTGTCCTCACACCAGTGGGGCCACATCATCAAAAGTTGAAGAACCCAGCACATGTGACCTCAAAGCAGAGGACCCACAACAGCAATGTGCTTGGAGTGAAGCAGGCAGGAGGAGCCTCAAAAAAGAGGGCCGATAGAATAAAAAAGGTGAGGAATCCAGCAGTTGGAACCTCCGTGCTGGCGGCCCAGCAAACCGAGGCTATGGGATCCAGGCCGGAGTGAACTCACACCAGAAGGCCCACATCATGAAACTGTGCGAAACCCAGCCATTGGGAGCTCACAGCAGAGGGCCCACATCCCCATGTTGATGGGAACCTGTCAGGAGTGTCCTCGAACCACTGGGTGCACATCCGACAATGTGGGGAGCCAAGCAGTTAGGGCCTGACGCCAGAGGGCCCTCATTACCGAGGGGAGGAGTCTCCCAGCAGGCTACAACTGACACGAGAGGACCCACGTCGCAAAGGCGGAGTGTGCCAGCCAAGCAGGAGTGACCTCACAGCAGAGGGCCCAACTCATAAAAGGCTGAGATACCCAGCCAGGATCAGACTCCCACCAGAGGGCCCACATCACCAAGGGGATGGGAACCAGACAGGAGTGTCCTCACACCACTGCGGCCACACCATCGAAAGGTGAGGAATCCAGCACATGTGGACTCAAACCTGAGGACCCACATCACCAAGGGGTTCTGAGCGAGGCATGCTGGAGAAAGCTCACAACTCAGGGCCCATAGAATATAAAAGGTGAGGAAACTAGCAGTTGGCACCTCCCAGCAGGTGGCCCAGAGCGCCGAGGCTACGGCATTCAGGCCGCAGTGAACTCACACCAGAGGGCCCACATCATGGAATTGAGCAACCCAGACTTTGGGACCTCAGAGAAGAAGGCCCACATCCCCAAGGGGATGGGATGCTGGCAGGGGTTTCCTCGCACCACTGGGCGCACATCAGTTAGGCCCTGACGGTAGAGGGCCCTCATCTCCGAGGGTGAGAGGCTCCCAGCAGGCTCCAACTGACAACAGATGGCCCACGTCGCCAAGGTGACGTGTGCCAAGCTGGCAGGAATGACCTCCCAGCAGAGGGCCCAACTTACAGAAGGGTGAGGGACCCAGCAAGGATCAGACTCTCAACAGAGGGCCCACCTCACCAAGGGGATGGGAACCAGATAGGAGTGGCCTCACACCAGCGGGGCCACATCATCGAAAGGTGAGGAACCCAGCACATGTGGCCTCAAACCAGAGGACCACACCAACAAGGGGCTGGGAGTGAGGCAGTCAGGAGTAGCCTCACAACAGAGGGCCCACACAATAAAATGGTGAGGAATCCAGCAGTTGGAAACTCCCAGCAGGCGGCCCAGAGCACAGAGGCTATGGGATGCAGGCCGGAATGAACTCACACCAGAGGGCCCACATCATGAAACTGTGAGCAACCCAGCACATGGGACCTCAGAGCAGAAGGCCCACATCCCCATGGGGATCGGAACCAGGGAGGAGTGTCCCCACACCACTGGGCGCACATCAGAAAGTGTGGGGAGCTCAGAAATTATTGCCTGATGCCAGAGGGCACTAATCACCAAGGGGAGGAGGCTCCCAGCAGGCACCAACTGCCACGAGAGGGCCCACGTCACCAAGGAGATGTGTGCCAGCTAGGCAGGAGTGACGTCACAGAAGAGGGCCCACCTCACAGAAGGGTGAGGAACCCAGCCAGGATCAGACTCTCACCAGAGGGCCCCCATTACCACGAGGTTCGGAACCAGGCAGGAGTGTCCTCACTCCAGTGGGGCCACACCAACGTAAGGTGAGGAACCCAGCACATGTGGCCTCAAACCAGAGAACCCACATCACCAAGTGGCTGAGAGTGAGGCAGTCAGGAGTTTCCTCACAAGAGAGGCCCATAGAATAAAAAAGATAAGGAATCAAGCAGTTGGAACCTCCCAGCACATGGCCCAGAGCAGCAAGGCTATGGGATCCAGGCCGGAGTGAACTCACACCAGTGGGCTCACATCATGAAACTGTGAGCAACCTAGCCGTTGGGACCTCAGAGCAGAACACCCACATCCCAATGGGGGTGGGACCCTGGCAGGAGTATCCTCGCAACACTGGGTGCCCATCAGAAAATTGGGTAACCCAGCAGTTAGGGCCTGACTCCAGAGGGCCCTCATCACCCAGGGTAGGAGGCGCCCAGCAGGCTCCAACTGCCCCCAGAGGGCCCACGT
Organism: Pseudorca crassidens; assembly: GCF_039906515.1. NCBI lineage: Eukaryota > Metazoa > Chordata > Mammalia > Artiodactyla > Delphinidae > Pseudorca > Pseudorca crassidens. Next base: position 25,060,626 of record NC_090315.1, on the reverse strand, counting down.
CGCCAAGGAGACGTGTGCCAGCTAGGCAGGAGTGACGTCACAGAAGAGGGCCCACCTCACAGAAGGGTGAGGATCCCAGCCACGGTCAGACTCTCACCAGAGGGCCCACATCACCAAGGGGATGGGAGTGATGCAGGCAGAAGTAGCATCACAACAGAGGGCCCATAGAATAAAAAATGTGAGGAATCCATCAGTTGGAACCCCGATGCAGGCGACACAGAGCACGGAGGCTATGGGATCCAGGCCTGAGTGAACTCACACCAGAGGGCCCACATCATGGAACTGTGAGCAACCCAGCCGTTGGAACCTCAGAGCATAAGGCCCACAGCCCCAAAGGGATGGGAACCTGGCAGGAGTGTCCTCTCTCCACTTGGCGCAAATCAGATAATGTGGGGAGCCCAGAATTTAGGGCCTGACGCCAGAGGGCCCTCATCACCGCTGGGAGAAGGCTACCAGCCGACTCCAACTGCCACCAGAGGGCCCACGTCGCTCAGGCGATGTACGCGAGCCAGGCAGGAGTGACCTCACATCAGAGGGCCCACCTCACAGAAGGGTGAGGAACCCATCCAGCCACAGACTCTCACCAGAGGGCCCAAAACACCAAGGGGACGGGAACCAGGCAGGAGTTTCTTCACACCAGTGGGGCCACACCATCTCAAGGTGAGGAAACTAGCACATGTGGACTCAAACCAGAGGAACCACATCACCAGCACATGTGGACTCAAACCAGAGGAACCACATCACCAAGCGGCTGGGAGTGAGGCAGGCAAGAGTAGCCTCAAAACAGAGGGCCCATACAATAAAAATGGTGAGGAATCCAGCAGTTGGAAACTCCCAGCAGGCGGCCCAGAGCACCGAGGATATGGGATGCAGGCCGGAGTGAACTCACAACAGAGGGCCCACATCATGAAACTGTGAGCAACCCAGCACAAGGGACCTCAGAGCAGAAGGCCCACATCCCCATGGGGATCGGAACATGGCAGGAGTGTCCTCGCACCACTGGGCGCACATCCGATAATGTGGGGAGCCCAGAAATTATTGCCTGCCGCCAGAGGGCGCTAATCACCAAGGGGAGGAGGTCCCAGCAGGCACCAAATGCCAGGAGCGGGCCCACTTCGCCAAGGAGACGTGTGCCAGCTAGGCAGGAGGGACCTCACAGAAGAGGGCCCACCTCACAGAAGGGTGAGGAACCCAACCAGGATCAGACTCTCACCAGAGGGCCCACATTACCACGAGGTTCGGAACCAGGCAGGAGTGTACTCACTCCACTGGGGCCACACCAGCGTAAGGTGAGGAACCCAGCACATGTGGCCTCAAACCAGAGGACCCACATCACCAAGTGGCTGAGACTGAGGCAGGCAGGAGGAACCTCACAAGAGAGGCCCATAGAATAAAAAAGATAAGGAATCCAGCAGTTGGAACCTCCCAGCACATGGCACAGAGCAGCAAGACTATGGGATCCCGGCCAGAGTGAACTCAAACCAGTGGGCTCACATCATGAAACTGTGATCAACCCAGCCGTCGGGACCTCAGAGCAGAAGACCCACATCCCAATGGGGGTGAGACCCTGGCAGGAGTATCCTCGCAACACTGGGTGCCCATCAGAAAACTTGGGGAACCCAGCAGTTAGGGCCTGACGACAGAAGGCCCTCATCACCCAGGGGAGGAGGCGCCAAGCAGGATCCAACTGCCACCAGAGGGCCCACGTCGCCAAGGAGACGTGTGCCAGCTAGGCAGGAGTGACCTCACAGAAGAGGGCCCACCTCACAAAAGGGTGAGGATTCCAGCCACGGTCAGACTCTCACCAGAGTGCCCACGTCAACAAGGGGATGGGAACCAGACAGGAGTGTCCTCACACCAGTGGGGCCACATCATCGAAAGGTGAGGAACCCAGCACATCTTGCCACAAACCAGAGGGCCCACATCACCAAGGGGCTGGGAGTGTGGCACGCAGGAGTAACCTCACAAGAGAGGGACCACAGAAAAAAAAAAGGTGACGAATCCAGCAGTTGGAACTTCCAAGCAGGCAGCCCAGAGTACCGAGGCTATGGGATCCAGGCCAGAGTGAACTCACACCAGAGGGCCCACATCATGAAACTGTAAGCAACCCAGACGTTGGGACCTCAGAGCAGAAGACCCACATCCCCACGGGGATGGGAACCGAGCAGAAGTGTCCTCGCACCACTGGGCGTGCATCAGAAAACGTGAGGAGCCCAGCACTTAGGGCCTGACGCCAGATGGGTCCTCATCATCGAGGGGAGGAGGCTCCCAGCAGGCTCCAACTGACACCAGAGGACTCACGTCGCAAAGGCGACATGTGCCTAGCAGGAGTGACCTCACAGCAGAGGGCCCACGTCACAGAAGGATGAGGAACCCAGACAGGATCAGACTCTCACCAGAGGGCCCACGTCAACAAGGGGATGGGAACCAGACAGGAGTGTCCTCACACCAGTGGGACATCGAAAGGTGAGGAACCCAGCACATGTGGCGACAAACCTGAGGACCCAAATCACGATGGGGCTGGCAGTGAAGCAGCCAGGAGTAGCCTCATAAGAGAGGGCCCACAGAATAAGTAAGGTGAGGAATCCAGCAGTTGGAAGCTCCCAGCAAGTGACCCAGAGCACCGAGGCTATTGGGCCCAGGCCGGAGTGAACTCACACAAGAGAGCTCACATCATGAAACTGTGAGCAACCCAGCAGCTCAGACCTCAGAGCAGAAGGCCCACGTCCCCATGGGTACGGAAACCTGGCAGGAGTGTACTCGCACCACTGGGCGCACATCAGAAAACGTGGGGAGCACAGCAGTTAGGTCCTGAAGCAAGAGGCCCCTCATCACCAAGGGGAGGAGGCACCCAGCAGGCTCCAACTGCCAACAGAGGGCCCACGTCGCCAAGGGGACGAGATCCAGCCAGGCAGGAGTGACCTCACAGAAGAGGGCCTACCTCACAGAGGGGTGAGGAACCCAGCCAGGATAAGACTCTCGCCAGAGGGCCCTCATCACCAAGGGGATGGGAACCCGGCAGGAGTGTCCTCACACCAGTGTGGCCACATCAACGAAAGATGCGAAACCCAGTAACGTGGACTCTAATCAGAGAACCCACATCACGAAGGGGCTTGGAGTGAGGAAGGCAGGAGGAGCCTCACAACAGAGGGCCCACAGAATAAAAAAGTTGAGGAATCCATCAGTTGGCACCTCCCAGCACGCGGCCCAGAGCACGGAGGCTATGGGGTCCAGGCCGGAATGAACTCACACCAGAGGGCCCACATCGTGAAACTCTGAGCAACCCAGCAGATGGGACGTCAGAGCCGAAGGCCCACATCCCAATGGGGATGGGAACCTGGCAGGAGTGTCCTCGCACCACTAGGCACACAACAGAAAATGTGGGGAGGACAGCAGTTAGGGCATGACGCCAGAGGGCCCGCATCACCCAGGGGAGGAGGCGCCCAGCAGGCCCTCACTGTCACCAGAGGGCCCTCGTCGCCAAGACGAAGTGTGCCAGCCAGGCAGGAGTGACCTCACAGCACAGGGCCAACCACGCAGAAGGTTAAGGAACCCAGCCAGGATTACGTTCTCACCAGAGGACCCACATCAACAAGGGTATGGGAACCAGGCAGGAGTGTACTCACACCAGTGGGGCCACATCATCGAAAGGTGAGGAACCCAGCACACGTGGCGTCAAACCAGAGGACCCGCATCACCAAGGGGCTGGGAGTGTGGCAGGCAGGAGTAGACTCACAACAGAGGGACCACAGATTTAAAAAGGTGAGGAATCCAGCAGATCGAACCTCCTAGCAGGCGGCCCAGGGAACCGAGTCTATGGGATACAGACCGGAGCGAACTCACACCAGAGGGTCCACATCATGAAACTGTGAGTAACTCAGCCGTTGGGACCTCAGACCAGACGGCCCACATCACCATGGGAACGGGAACCTGGCAGGACTGTCCTCGAACCACTGGGGGAACAATTCAGGAAATGTGGAGAGACCAGCAGTTAGGGCCTGACGCGAGAGGGCCCTCATCACTGAGGGGAGGAGGCCCCCAGCAGGCTCCAACTGCCACCAGAGGTCCCACGTCGCCAAGGCGAAGCGTGCCAGCCAGGCAGGAGTGACCTCACAGCAGAGGGCCCACCTCACAAAAGGGTGAGGAACCCAGCCAGGATCAGACTCCCACCACAGGTACCACATCACCAAGGGGATGGGAACCAGAGGGGAGTGTCCTCACACCAGTGGGGCCACACCATCGAAAGGTGAGGAACCCAGCACATGTAGACTCAAACCTGAGGACCCACATCACCAATGGGCTCTGAGTGAGGCATGCTGGCTGGAGAAGTCTCAAAACTCAGGGCCCACAGAATAAAAAAGGTGAGGAATCTAGCAGTTGGCACCTCCCAGCAGGTGGTCCAGAGCACCGAGGCTACGGGATTCAGGCCGCAGTGAACTCACACCAGAGGGCCCACGTCATGGAGCTGAGCAACCCAGCCTTTGGGAACTCAGAGCAGAAGGCCCACATCCCCAAGGGGATGGGAAGCTGGTAGGAGTTTCCTCGCAAAACTGGGCGCACACAAGAAAATGTGGGGAGCCCATCAGTTAGGACCTGACGACAGAGGGCCCTCATCTCCGAGGGTAAGAGGCTCCTAGCAGGCTCCAACTGCCAACAGATGGCCCACGTCGCCAAGGTGAAGTGTGCCAAGCAGGCGGGAATGACCTCCCAGCAGACGGCCCAACTTACAGAAGGGTGAGGGACCCAGCCAGGATCAGACTCTCACCAGAGGGCCCACAAGACAAAGGGGATGGGAACCTGGCAGGCGTGACCGCACACTAGTTGGGCCACATCATCGAAATCTAAGAAACCCAGCACATGTGGCCTCAATCCAGAGGACCCACATCACCAAGGGGCTGGGAGTGAGGCAGACAGGAGTAGCCTCACCACAGAGGGCCCATAGAAAAAAAAAGGTGAGGAATCCAGCAGTTGGAACCTCCCGGCAGGCGGCCAGGAACACAGAGGCCATGGGATCCTGGTAAGAGTGAACTTACTTACATCAGAGAGCCCACACCATGGAACTGTGAGCAACCCAGCCATTGGGACCTCAGAGCAGATGGCCCACATCCCCAGCAGGACGGGAACCTGGCAGGAGTGTCCTGGCATCACTGGCTGCACATCAGAAAACGTGGGGAGCCCAGCAGTTAGGATCTTAAGCCATAGGGACCTCATCAACCAGGGGAGGAGATGCCCAGCAGGCTCCAACTGCCACCCGAGGGCCCACGTCGCCAAGGCGATGTGTGCGAGCCAGGCAGGAGTGACCTCACATCAGAGGGCCCACCTCACAGAAGTCTGAGGAACCCAGCCAGGATCAGACTCTCACCAGAGGGCCCACATCACGAAGGGGATGGGAACCAGGCAGGAGTGTCTTCACACCAGTGTGGCCACATCATCGAAGGGTGAGGCACCCAGCACACGTGGCCTCAAACCAGAGAACCCACATCACCGACGGGCTGAGACTGAGGCAGGCAAGAGTAGCCTCACAACAGAGGGCCCACAGAATAAAAAAAATGTGAGGAATCCAGGAGCTGGACCCTCCCAACAGGGGGCCCAGGGCCACGAGGCTATGGGATCAGTGCCGGAGTGAACTCACACAAGAGGGCCCACACCATGGAACTGTGACCAACCCAGACGTTGGGACCTCAGAGCAGAAGGCCCACATCTCCATGAGGATGGGAACCTGGCAGGAGTGTCCTTGCACCACTGGGGGCGCACAGCAGAAAATATGGGGAGCCCAGGACATCGGGCCTGACGCCAGAGGGCCCTGATCACCCAGGGGAGGAGGCTCCCAGCAGGCTCCAACGGCGACCAGAGGGCCAACGTCACCAAGGCAACGAGTGCCAGCCAGGCAGGAGTGACCTCACAGCCGAGGGCCCACCTCACAGAACGTTGAGGGACCCAGGCAGGATCAGACGCTCACCGAAAGGCCCACATTACCCAGCGGATTGGAAGAAGGCAGGAGTGTTCTCAAACCAGCGGGGCCACATCATCGAAAGGTGAGGAACACAGCACATATGGCCTCAAACCAGAGGACCCACATCACCAAGGGGCTGGGAGTGAGGCAGGCAGGAGTAGCCTCACCACAGAGGGCCCATAGAATAAAAAAGGTGAGGACTCCCAGCATTTGGAATTTCCCAGCCTGTGGCCCACAGCACCAAATCTATGGGATCCTGGTCTGAGTGATGCAACACCACCGGTTCCACTTCATGAAGTGGGTCCCACAGCAACTGGGACCTCAGAGCAGAAGGCCCACGTCCCCTTGGGGATGGGAACCTGCCAGGAGTGTCCTGGAACCACTGGGTGCACATCGGAAAACGTGGGGAGCCCAGCAGTTAGGGCCTGATGACACAGGGCTCTCATCACCGAGGGGAGGAGGCTCCCAGCAGGCTCCAACTGACACCAGAGGACTCACGTCGCAAAGGCGACATGTGCCTAGCAGGAGTGACCTCACAGCAGAGGGCCCACGTCCCAGAAGGATGAGGAACCCAGACAGGATCAGACTCTCACCAGAGGGCCCACATCACCAAGGGGATGGAAAACCGGCAGCAGTGGCCTCACACCACTGTGGCCACATAATCGAAAGGTGAGGCACCCAGCACACGTGGCCTCAAACCAGAGAACCCACATCACCAACGGGCTGGGACTGAGGCAGGCAGGAGTAGCCTCACAACAGAGGGCCCACAGAGTAAAAAATGTGAGGAATCCAGGAGCCGGGCCCTCCCAACAGGCAGCCCAGGGCCACGAGGCTATGGGATCAATGCCGGAGTGAACTCACACAAGAGGGCCCACACCATGCAACTGTGAGCAAGCCAGCCGTTGGGACCTCAGAGCAGAAGGCCCACATCCCCATGAGGATGGGAACCTGGCAGGAGTGTCCTCGCACCACTGGGTGCACAGCAGAAAATATGGGGACCCCAGGACTTAGGGCCTGACGCCAGAGGGCCCTGATCACCCAGGGGAGGAGGCTCCCAGCAGGCTCCCGCTGCGACCAGAGGGCCCACGTCGCCAAGGTGACGAGTGCCAGCCCGGCAGGAGTGACCTCACAGCAGAGGGCCCACCTCACAGAACGTTGAGGGACCCAGGCAGGATCAGACGCTCACCGAAAAGGCCCACATTACCAAGGGGATGGGAAGCAGGCAGGAGTGTTCTCAAACCAGCGGGGCCACATCGTCGAAAGGTGAGGAACCCAGCACATATGGCCTCAAACCAGAGGACCCACATCACCGAGGGGCTGGGAGTGTGGCAGGCAAGACTAGACTCACAGCAGAGGGAACACAGATTTAAAAAGGTGAGGAAACCAGCAGATCGAACCTCCTAGCAGGCGGCCCAGGGAACCGAGTCTATGGGATCCAGACCGGAGTAAACTCACACCAGAATGCCCACATCATGAAACTGTGAGTAACTCAGCCGTTGGGACCTCAAACCAGACGGCCCACATCCCCATGGGAATGGGAACCTGGCAGGACTGTCCTCGAACCACTGGGGCACATTCAAGAAATGTGGAGAGACCAGCAGTTAGGGCCTGACGCGAGAGGGCCCACATCACCGAGGGGAGGAGGCCCCCAGCAGGTTCCAACTGCCATCAGAGGTCCCACGTCGCCAAGGCGAAGCGAGCCAGCCAGGCAGGAGTGACCTCACAGCAGAGGGCCCACCTCACAAAAGGGTGAGGAACCCAGCCAGGATAAGACTCTCGCCAGAGGGCCCTCATCACCAAGGGGATGGGAACCCGGCAGGAGTGTCCTCACACCAGTGTGGCCACATCAACGAAAGATGCGAAACCCAGTAACGTGGACTCTAATCAGAGAACCCACATCACGAAGGGGCTTGGAGTGAGGAAGGCAGGAGGAGCCTCACAACAGAGGGCCCACAGAATAAAAAAGTTGAGGAATCCATCAGTTGGCACCTCCCAGCACGCGGCCCAGAGCACGGAGGCTATGGGGTCCAGGCCGGAATGAACTCACACCAGAGGGCCCACATCGTGAAACTCTGAGCAACCCAGCAGATGGGACGTCAGAGCCGAAGGCCCACATCCCAATGGGGATGGGAACCTGGCAGGAGTGTCCTCGCACCACTAGGCACACAACAGAAAATGTGGGGAGGACAGCAGTTAGGGCATGACGCCAGAGGGCCCGCATCACCCAGGGGAGGAGGCGCCCAGCAGGCCCTCACTGTCACCAGAGGGCCCTCGTCGCCAAGACGAAGTGTGCCAGCCAGGCAGGAGTGACCTCACAGCACAGGGCCAACCACGCAGAAGGTTAAGGAACCCAGCCAGGATTACGTTCTCACCAGAGGACCCACATCAACAAGGGTATGGGAACCAGGCAGGAGTGTACTCACACCAGTGGGGCCACATCATCGAAAGGTGAGGAACCCAGCACACGTGGCATCAAACCAGAGGACCTGCATCACCAAGGGGCTGGGAGTGTGGCAGGCAGGAGTAGACTCACAACAGAGGGACCACAGATTTAAAAAGGTGAGGAATCCAGCAGATCGAACCTCCTAGCAGGCGGCCCAGGGAACCGAGTCTATGGGATACAGACCGGAGCGAACTCACACCAGAGGGTCCACATCATGAAACTGTGAGTAACTCAGCCGTTGGGACCTCAGACCAGACGGCCCACATCACCATGGGAACGGGAACCTGGCAGGACTGTCCTCGAACCACTGGGGGAACAATTCAGGAAATGTGGAGAGACCAGCAGTTAGGGCCTGACGCGAGAGGGCCCTCATCACTGAGGGGAGGAGGCCCCCAGCAGGCTCCAACTGCCACCAGAGGTCCCACGTCGCCAAGGCGAAGCGTGCCAGCCAGGCAGGAGTGACCTCACAGCAGAGGGCCCACCTCACAAAAGGGTGAGGAACCCAGCCAGGATAAGACTCTCGCCAGAGGGCCCACATCACCAAGGGGATGGGAACCTGGCAGGCGTGTCCTCACACTAGTTGGGCCACATCATCGAAATGGAAGAAACCCAGCACATGTGGCCTCAACCCAGAGGACCCACATCACCAAGGGGCTGGGAGTGAGGCAGGCAGGAGTAGCCTCACAACAGAGGGCCCATAGAATAAAAAATGTGAGGAATCCCGGAGCCGGGCCCTCCCAACGGGCGGCCAGGAACACAGAGGCCATGGGATCCTGGTCGGAGTGAACTCACACAAGAGGGCCCACACCATGGAACTGTGAGCAACCTAGCCCTTGGGACCTCAGAGCAGAAGGCCCACATCCCCATGAGGATGGGAACCTGGCAGGAGTGTCCTCGCACCACTGGCTGCACATCAGAAAACGGGGGGAGCCCAGGACTTAGGGTCTTACGCCAGAGGGCCCTGATCACCCAGGGGAGGAGGCTCCCAGCAGGCTCCAACTGTGACCAGAGGGCCCACGTCGCCAAGGCAACGAGTGCCAGCCAGGCAGGAGTGACCTCACAGCCGAGGGCCCACCTCAGAGAACGTTGAGACACCCAGGCAGGATCAGACGCTCACCGAAAAGGCCCACATTACCAAGGGGATGGGAAGCAGGCAGGAGTGTTCTCAAACCAGCGGGGCCACATCGTCGAAAGGTGAGGAACCCAGCACATATGGCCTCAAACCAGAGGATCCACATCACCAAGGGGCTGGGAGTGAGGCACGCAGGAGTAGCCTCACACCAGAGGGCCCATAGAATAAAAAAGGTGAGGACTCCAGCATTTGGAATCTCCCAGCATGTGGCCCACAGCACCAAATCTATGGGATCCTGGTCTGAGTGATGTCACACCACAGGTTTCATTTCATGAAACTGTGAGCTACGCAACAACTGGGATCTCAGAGCAGAAGGCCCACATCCCCTTGGGGATGGGAACCTGCCAGGAGTGTCCTCGAACCACTGGGCGCACATCCGAAAATGTGGGGAGCCCAGCAGTTAGGGCCTGACGACACAGGGCCCTCATCACCGAGGGGAGGAGGCTCCCAGCAGGCTCCAACTGACCCCAGAGGGCCCATGTCGCCAAGGCGACATGAGCCACTCGGCAGGAGTGACCTCAAAGCACAGGGCTCACCTCACAGAAGGGTGAGGAACCCAGCAAGGATCAGACTCTCAACAGAGGGCCCACCTCACCAAGGGGATGGGAACCAGATAGGAGTGGCCTCACACCAGCGGGGCCACATCATCGAAAGGTGAGGAACCCAGCACATGTGGCCTCAAACCAGAGGACCACACCAACAAGGGGCTGGGAGTGAGGCAGTCAGGAGTAGCCTCACAACAGAGGGCCCACACAATAAAATGGTGAGGAATCCAGCAGTTGGAAACTCCCAGCAGGCGGCCCAGAGCACAGAGGCTATGGGATGCAGGCCGGAATGAACTCACACCAGAGGGCCCACATCATGAAACTGTGAGCAACCCAGCACATGGGACCTCAGAGCAGAAGGCCCACATCCCCATGGGGATCGGAACCAGGGAGGAGTGTCCCCACACCACTGGGCGCACATCAGAAAGTGTGGGGAGCTCAGAAATTATTGCCTGATGCCAGAGGGCACTAATCACCAAGGGGAGGAGGCTCCCAGCAGGCACCAACTGCCACGAGAGGGCCCACGTCGCCAAGGAGATGTGTGCCAGCTAGGCAGGAGTGACGTCACAGAAGAGGGCCCACCTCACAGAAGGGTGAGGAACCCAGCCAGGATCAGACTCTCACCAGAGGGCCCCCATTACCACGAGGTTCGGAACCAGGCAGGAGTGTCCTCACTCCAGTGGGGCCACACCAGCGTAAGGTGAGGAACCCAGCACATGTGGCCTCAAACCAGAGAACCCACATCACCAAGTGGCTGAGAGTGAGGCAGTCAGGAGTTTCCTCACAAGAGAGGCCCATAGAATAAAAAAGATAAGGAATCAAGCAGTTGGAACCTCCCAGCACATGGCCCAGAGCAGCAAGGCTATGGGATCCAGGCCGGAGTGAACTCACACCAGTGGGCTCACATCATGAAACTGTGAGCAACCTAGCCGTTGGGACCTCAGAGCAGAACACCCACATCCCAATGGGGGTGGGACCCTGGCAGGAGTATCCTCGCAACACTGGGTGCCCATCAGAAAATTGGGTAACCCAGCAGTTAGGGCCTGACTCCAGAGGGCCCTCATCACCCAGGGTAGGAGGCGCCCAGCAGGCTCCAACTGCCCCCAGAGGGCCCACGTCGCCAAGGAGACGTGTGCCAGCTAGGCAGGAGTGACGTCACAGAAGAGGGCCCACCTCACAGAAGGGTGAGGATCCCAGCCACGGTCAGACTCTCACCAGAGGGCCCACATCACCAAGGGGATGGGAGTGATGCAGGCAGAAGTAGCATCACAACAGAGGGCCCATAGAATAAAAAATGTGAGGAATCCATCAGTTGGAACCCCGATGCAGGCGACACAGAGCACGGAGGCTATGGGATCCAGGCCTGAGTGAACTCACACCAGAGGGCCCACATCATGGAACTGTGAGCAACCCAGCCGTTGGAACCTCAGAGCATAAGGCCCACAGCCCCAAAGGGATGGGAACCTGGCAGGAGTGTCCTCTCTCCACTTGGCGCAAATCAGATAATGTGGGGAGCCCAGAATTTAGGGCCTGACGCCAGAGGGCCCTCATCACCGCTGGGAGAAGGCTACCAGCCGACTCCAACTGCCACCAGAGGGCCCACGTCGCTCAGGCGATGTACGCGAGCCAGGCAGGAGTGACCTCACATCAGAGGGCCCACCTCACAGAAGGGTGAGGAACCCATCCAGCCACAGACTCTCACCAGAGGGCCCAAAACACCAAGGGGACGGGAACCAGGCAGGAGTTTCTTCACACCAGTGGGGCCACACCATCTCAAGGTGAGGAAACTAGCACATGTGGACTCAAACCAGAGGAACCACATCACCAGCACATGTGGACTCAAACCAGAGGAACCACATCACCAAGCGGCTGGGAGTGAGGCAGGCAAGAGTAGCCTCAAAACAGAGGGCCCATACAATAAAAATGGTGAGGAATCCAGCAGTTGGAAACTCCCAGCAGGCGGCCCAGAGCACCGAGGATATGGGATGCAGGCCGGAGTGAACTCACAACAGAGGGCCCACATCATGAAACTGTGAGCAACCCAGCACAAGGGACCTCAGAGCAGAAGGCCCACATCCCCATGGGGATCGGAACATGGCAGGAGTGTCCTCGCACCACTGGGCGCACATCCGATAATGTGGGGAGCCCAGAAATTATTGCCTGCCGCCAGAGGGCGCTAATCACCAAGGGGAGGAGGTCCCAGCAGGCACCAAATGCCAGGAGCGGGCCCACTTCGCCAAGGAGACGTGTGCCAGCTAGGCAGGAGGGACCTCACAGAAGAGGGCCCACCTCACAGAAGGGTGAGGAACCCAACCAGGATCAGACTCTCACCAGAGGGCCCACATTACCACGAGGTTCGGAACCAGGCAGGAGTGTACTCACTCCACTGGGGCCACACCAGCGTAAGGTGAGGAACCCAGCACATGTGGCCTCAAACCAGAGGACCCACATCACCAAGTGGCTGAGACTGAGGCAGGCAGGAGGAACCTCACAAGAGAGGCCCATAGAATAAAAAAGATAAGGAATCCAGCAGTTGGAACCTCCCAGCACATGGCACAGAGCAGCAAGACTATGGGATCCCGGCCAGAGTGAACTCAAACCAGTGGGCTCACACCATGAAACTGTGATCAACCCAGCCGTTGGGACCTCAGAGCAGAAGACCCACATCCCAATGGGGGTGAGACCCTGGCAGGAGTATCCTCGCAACACTGGGTGCCCATCAGAAAACTTGGGGAACCCAGCAGTTAGGGCCTGACGACAGAAGGCCCTCATCACCCAGGGGAGGAGGCGCCAAGCAGGATCCAACTGCCACCAGAGGGCCCACGTCGCCAAGGAGACGTGTGCCAGCTAGGCAGGAGTGACCTCACAGAAGAGGGCCCACCTCACAAAAGGGTGAGGATTCCAGCCACGGTCAGACTCTCACCAGAGTGCCCACGTCAACAAGGGGATGGGAACCAGACAGGAGTGTCCTCACACCAGTGGGGCCACATCATCGAAAGGTGAGGAACCCAGCACATCTTGCCACAAACCAGAGGGCCCACATCACCAAGGGGCTGGGAGTGTGGCACGCAGGAGTAACCTCACAAGAGAGGGACCACAGAAAAAAAAAAGGTGACGAATCCAGCAGTTGGAACTTCCAAGCAGGCAGCCCAGAGTACCGAGGCTATGGGATCCAGGCCAGAGTGAACTCACACCAGAGGGCCCACATCATGAAACTGTAAGCAACCCAGACGTTGGGACCTCAGAGCAGAAGACCCACATCCCCACGGGGATGGGAACCGAGCAGAAGTGTCCTCGCACCACTGGGCGTGCATCAGAAAACGTGAGGAGCCCAGCACTTAGGGCCTGACGCCAGATGGGTCCTCATCATCGAGGGGAGGAGGCTCCCAGCAGGCTCCAACTGACACCAGAGGACTCACGTCGCAAAGGCGACATGTGCCTAGCAGGAGTGACCTCACAGCAGAGGGCCCACGTCACAGAAGGATGAGGAACCCAGACAGGATCAGACTCTCACCAGAGGGCCCACGTCAACAAGGGGATGGGAACCAGACAGGAGTGTCCTCACACCAGTGGGACATCGAAAGGTGAGGAACCCAGCACATGTGGCGACAAACCTGAGGACCCAAATCACGATGGGGCTGGCAGTGAAGCAGCCAGGAGTAGCCTCACAAGAGAGGGCCCACAGAATAAGTAAGGTGAGGAATCCAGCAGTTGGAAGCTCCCAGCAAGTGACCCAGAGCACCGAGGCTATTGGGCCCAGGCCGGAGTGAACTCACACAAGAGAGCTCACATCATGAAACTGTGAGCAACCCAGCAGCTCAGACCTCAGAGCAGAAGGCCCACGTCCCCATGGGTACGGAAACCTGGCAGGAGTGTACTCGCACCACTGGGCGCACATCAGAAAACGTGGGGAGCACAGCAGTTAGGTCCTGAAGCAAGAGGCCCCTCATCACCAAGGGGAGGAGGCACCCAGCAGGCTCCAACTGCCAACAGAGGGCCCACGTCGCCAAGGGGACGTGTTCCAGCCAGGCAGGAGTGACCTCACAGAAGAGGGCCTACCTCACAGAGGGGTGAGGAACCCAGCCAGGATAAGACTCTCGCCAGAGGGCCCTCATCACCAAGGGGATGGGAACCCGGCAGGAGTGTCCTCACACCAGTGTGGCCACATCAACGAAAGATGCGAAACCCAGTAACGTGGACTCTAATCAGAGAACCCACATCACGAAGGGGCTTGGAGTGAGGAAGGCAGGAGGAGCCTCACCACAGAGGGCCCACAGAATAAAAAAGTTGAGGAATCCATCAGTTGGCACCTCCCAGCACGCGGCCCAGAGCACGGAGGCTATGGGGTCCAGGCCGGAATGAACTCACACCAGAGGGCCCACATCGTGAAACTCTGAGCAACCCAGCAGATGGGACGTCAGAGCCGAAGGCCCACATCCCAATGGGGATGGGAACCTGGCAGGAGTGTCCTCGCACCACTAGGCACACAACAGAAAATGTGGGGAGGACAGCAGTTAGGGCATGACGCCAGAGGGCCCGCATCACCCAGGGGAGGAGGCGCCCAGCAGGCCCTCACTGTCACCAGAGGGCCCTCGTCGCCAAGACGAAGTGTGCCAGCCAGGCAGGAGTGACCTCACAGCACAGGGCCAACCACGCAGAAGGTTAAGGAACCCAGCCAGGATTACGTTCTCACCAGAGGACCCACATCAACAAGGGTATGGGAACCAGGCAGGAGTGTACTCACACCAGTGGGGCCACATCATCGAAAGGTGAGGAACCCAGCACACGTGGCGTCAAACCAGAGGACCCGCATCACCAAGGGGCTGGGAGTGTGGCAGGCAGGAGTAGACTCACAACAGAGGGACCACAGATTTAAAAAGGTGAGGAATCCAGCAGATCGAACCTCCTAGCAGGCGGCCCAGGGAACCGAGTCTATGGGATACAGACCGGAGCGAACTCACACCAGAGGGTCCACATCATGAAACTGTGAGTAACTCAGCCGTTGGGACCTCAGACCAGACGGCCCACATCACCATGGGAACGGGAACCTGGCAGGACTGTCCTCGAACCACTGGGGGAACAATTCAGGAAATGTGGAGAGACCAGCAGTTAGGGCCTGACGCGAGAGGGCCCTCATCACTGAGGGGAGGAGGCCCCCAGCAGGCTCCAACTGCCACCAGAGGTCCCACGTCGCCAAGGCGAAGCGTGCCAGCCAGGCAGGAGTGACCTCACAGCAGAGGGCCCACCTCACAAAAGGGTGAGGAACCCAGCCAGGATCAGACTCCCACCACAGGTACCACATCACCAAGGGGATGGGAACCAGAGGGGAGTGTCCTCACACCAGTGGGGCCACACCATCGAAAGGTGAGGAACCCAGCACATGTAGACTCAAACCTGAGGACCCACATCACCAATGGGCTCTGAGTGAGGCATGCTGGCTGGAGAAGTCTCAAAACTCAGGGCCCACAGAATAAAAAAGGTGAGGAATCTAGCAGTTGGCACCTCCCAGCAGGTGGTCCAGAGCACCGAGGCTACGGGATTCAGGCCGCAGTGAACTCACACCAGAGGGCCCACGTCATGGAGCTGAGCAACCCAGCCTTTGGGAACTCAGAGCAGAAGGCCCACATCCCCAAGGGGATGGGAAGCTGGTAGGAGTTTCCTCGCAAAACTGGGCGCACACAAGAAAATGTGGGGAGCCCATCAGTTAGGACCTGACGACAGAGGGCCCTCATCTCCGAGGGTAAGAGGCTCCTAGCAGGCTCCAACTGCCAACAGATGGCCCACGTCGCCAAGGTGAAGTGTGCCAAGCAGGCGGGAATGACCTCCCAGCAGACGGCCCAACTTACAGAAGGGTGAGGGACCCAGCCAGGATCAGACTCTCACCAGAGGGCCCACAAGACAAAGGGGATGGGAACCTGGCAGGCGTGACCGCACACTAGTTGGGCCACATCATCGAAATCTAAGAAACCCAGCACATGTGGCCTCAATCCAGAGGACCCACATCACCAAGGGGCTGGGAGTGAGGCAGGCAGGAGTAGCCTCACCACAGAGGGCCCATAGAAAAAAAAAGGTGAGGAATCCAGCAGTTGGAACCTCCCGTCAGGCGGCCAGGAACACAGAGGCCATGGGATCCTGGTAGGAGTGAACTTACTTACATCAGAGAGCCCACACCATGGAACTGTGAGCAACCCAGCCATTGGGACCTCAGAGCAGATGGCCCACATCCCCAGCAGGACGGGAACCTGGCAGGAGTGTCCTGGCATCACTGGCTGCACATCAGAAAACGTGGGGAGCCCAGCAGTTAGGATCTTAAGCCATAGGGACCTCATCAACCAGGGGAGGAGGCGCCCAGCAGGCTCCAACTGCCACCCGAGGGCCCACGTCGCCAAGGCGATGTGTGCGAGCCAGGCAGGAGTGACCTCACATCAGAGGGCCCACCTCACAGAAGTCTGAGGAACCCAGCCAGGATCAGACTCTCACCAGAGGGCCCACATCACGAAGGGGATGGGAACCAGGCAGGAGTGTCTTCACACCAGTGTGGCCACATCATCGAAGGGTGAGGCACCCAGCACACGTGGCCTCAAACCAGAGAACCCACATCACCGACGGGCTGGGACTGAGGCAGGCAAGAGTAGCCTCACAACAGAGGGCCCACAGAATAAAAAAAATGTGAGGAATCCAGGAGCTGGACCCTCCCAACAGGGGGCCCAGGGCCACGAGGCTATGGGATCAGTGCCGGAGTGAACTCACACAAGAGGGCCCACACCATGGAACTGTGACCAACCCAGACGTTGGGACCTCAGAGCAGAAGGCCCACATCTCCATGAGGATGGGAACCTGGCAGGAGTGTCCTTGCACCACTGGGGGCGCACAGCAGAAAATATGGGGAGCCCAGGACATCGGGCCTGACGCCAGAGGGCCCTGATCACCCAGGGGAGGAGGCTCCCAGCAGGCTCCAACGGCGACCAGAGGGCCAACGTCACCAAGGCAACGAGTGCCAGCCAGGCAGGAGTGACCTCACAGCCGAGGGCCCACCTCACAGAACGTTGAGGGACCCAGGCAGGATCAGACGCTCACCGAAAGGCCCACATTACCCAGCGGATTGGAAGAAGGCAGGAGTGTTCTCAAACCAGCGGGGCCACATCATCGAAAGGTGAGGAACACAGCACATATGGCCTCAAACCAGAGGACCCACATCACCAAGGGGCTGGGAGTGAGGCAGGCAGGAGTAGCCTCACCACAGAGGGCCCATAGAATAAAAAAGGTGAGGACTCCCAGCATTTGGAATTTCCCAGCCTGTGGCCCACAGCACCAAATCTATGGGATCCTGGTCTGAGTGATGCAACACCACCGGTTCCACTTCATGAAGTGGGTCCCACAGCAACTGGGACCTCAGAGCAGAAGGCCCACGTCCCCTTGGGGATGGGAACCTGCCAGGAGTGTCCTGGAACCACTGGGTGCACATCGGAAAACGTGGGGAGCCCAGCAGTTAGGGCCTGATGACACAGGGCTCTCATCACCGAGGGGAGGAGGCTCCCAGCAGGCTCCAACTGACACCAGAGGACTCACGTCGCAAAGGCGACATGTGCCTAGCAGGAGTGACCTCACAGCAGAGGGCCCACGTCCCAGAAGGATGAGGAACCCAGACAGGATCAGACTCTCACCAGAGGGCCCACATCACCAAGGGGATGGAAAACCGGCAGCAGTGGCCTCACACCACTGTGGCCACATAATCGAAAGGTGAGGCACCCAGCACACGTGGCCTCAAACCAGAGAACCCACATCACCAACGGGCTGGGACTGAGGCCGGCAGGAGTAGCCTCACAACAGAGGGCCCACAGAGTAAAAAATGTGAGGAATCCAGGAGCCGGGCCCTCCCAACAGGCAGCCCAGGGCCACGAGGCTATGGGATCAATGCCGGAGTGAACTCACACAAGAGGGCCCACACCATGCAACTGTGAGCAAGCCAGCCATTGGGACCTCAGAGCAGAAGGCCCACATCCCCATGAGGATGGGAACCTGGCAGGAGTGTCCTCGCACCACTGGGTGCACAGCAGAAAATATGGGGACCCCAGGACTTAGGGCCTGACGCCAGAGGGCCCTGATCACCCAGGGGAGGAGGCTCCCAGCAGGCTCCCGCTGCGACCAGACGGCCCACGTCGCCAAGGTGACGAGTGCCAGCCCGGCAGGAGTGACCTCACAGCAGAGGGCCCACCTCACAGAACGTTGAGGGACCCAGGCAGGATCAGACGCTCACCGAAAAGGCCCACATTACCAAGGGGATGGGAAGCAGGCAGGAGTGTTCTCAAACCAGCGGGGCCACATCGTCGAAAGGTGAGGAACCCAGCACATATGGCCTCAAACCAGAGGACCCACATCACCGAGGGGCTGGGAGTGTGGCAGGCAAGACTAGACTCACAGCAGAGGGAACACAGATTTAAAAAGGTGAGGAAACCAGCAGATCGAACCTCCTAGCAGGCGGCCCAGGGAACCGAGTCTATGGGATCCAGACCGGAGTAAACTCACACCAGAATGCCCACATCATGAAACTGTGAGTAACTCAGCCGTTGGGACCTCAGACCAGACGGCCCACATCCCCATGGCAATGGGAACCTGGCAGGACTGTCCTCGAACCACTGGGGCACATTCAAGAAATGTGGAGAGACCAGCAGTTAGGGCCTGACGCGAGAGGGCCCTCATCACCGAGGGGAGGAGGCCCCCAGCAGGTTCCAACTGCCATCAGAGGTCCCACGTCGCCAAGGCGAAGCGTGCCAGCCAGGCAGGAGTGACCTCACAGCAGAGGGCCCACCTCACAAAAGGGTGAGGAACCCAGCCAGGATAAGACTCTCGCCAGAGGGCCCACATCACCAAGGGGATGGGAACCTGGCAGGCGTGTCCTCACACTAGTTGGGCCACATCATCGAAATGGAAGAAACCCAGCACATGTGGCCTCAACCCAGAGGACCCACATCACCAAGGGGCTGGGAGTGAGGCAGGCAGGAGTAGCCTCACCACAGAGGGCCCATAGAATAAAAAAGGTGAGGAATCCAGCAGTTGGAACCTCCCATCAGGCGGCCAGGAACACAGAGGCCATGGGATCCTGGTCGGAGTGAACTTACATCAGAGAGCCCACACCATGGAACTGTGAGCAACCTAGCCGTTGGGACCTCAGAGCAGAAGGCCCACATCCCCAGCAGGATGGGAACCTGGCAGGAGTGTCCTGGCATCACTGGCTGCACATCAGAAAACGGGGGGAGCCCAGCAGTTAGGGTCTTATGCCGTAGGGACCTCATCAACCAGGGGAGGAGGTGCCCGGCGGGCTCCAGCTGCCACCCGAGGGCCCACGTAGCCACGGCGACGTGTGCGAGCCAGGCAGGAGTGACCTCACATCAGAGGGCCCACCTCACAGAAGTCTGAGAAACCCAGCCAGGATCAGACTCTCACCAGAGGGCCCACATCACGAAGGGGATGGGGACCAGGCAGGAGTGTCCTCACACCAGTGGGGCCACATCATCGAAAGGTGAGGCACCCAGCACACGTGGCCTCAAACCAGAGAACCCACATCACCAACGGGCTGGGACTGAGGCAGGCAGGAGTAGCCTCACAACAGAGGGCCCACAGAGTAAAAAATGTGAGGAATCCAGGAGCCGGGCCCTCCCAACGGGCGGCCCAGGGCCACGAGGCTATGGGATCAATGCCGGAGTGAACTCACACAAGAGGGCCCACACCATGCAACTGTGAGCAAGCCAGCCCTTGGGACCTCAGAGCAGAAGGCCCACATCCCCATGAGGATGGGAACCTGGCAGGAGTGTCCTTGCACCACTGGGGGCGCACAGCAGAAAATATGGGGAGCCCAGGACATCGGGCCTGACGCCAGAGGGCCCTGATCACCCAGGGGAGGAGGCTCCCAGCAGGCTCCAACGGCGACCAGAGGGCCAACGTCACCAAGGCAACGAGTGCCAGCCAGGCAGGAGTGACCTCACAGCCGAGGGCCCACCTCACAGAACGTTGAGGGACCCAGGCAGGATCAGACGCTCACCGAAAGGCCCACATTACCCAGCGGATTGGAAGAAGGCAGGAGTGTTCTCAAACCAGCGGGGCCACATCATCGAAAGGTGAGGAACACAGCACATATGGCCTCAAACCAGAGGACCCACATCACCAAGGGGCTGGGAGTGAGGCAGGCAGGAGTAGCCTCACCACAGAGGGCCCATAGAATAAAAAAGGTGAGGACTCCCAGCATTTGGAATTTCCCAGCCTGTGGCCCACAGCACCAAATCTATGGGATCCTGGTCTGAGTGATGCAACACCACCGGTTCCACTTCATGAAGTGGGTCCCACAGCAACTGGGACCTCAGAGCAGAAGGCCCACGTCCCCTTGGGGATGGGAACCTGCCAGGAGTGTCCTGGAACCACTGGGTGCACATCGGAAAACGTGGGGAGCCCAGCAGTTAGGGCCTGATGACACAGGGCTCTCATCACCGAGGGGAGGAGGCTCCCAGCAGGCTCCAACTGACACCAGAGGACTCACGTCGCAAAGGCGACATGTGCCTAGCAGGAGTGACCTCACAGCAGAGGGCCCACGTCCCAGAAGGATGAGGAACCCAGACAGGATCAGACTCTCACCAGAGGGCCCACATCACCAAGGGGATGGAAAACCGGCAGCAGTGGCCTCACACCACTGTGGCCACATAATCGAAAGGTGAGGCACCCAGCACACGTGGCCTCAAACCAGAGAACCCACATCACCAACGGGCTGGGACTGAGGCCGGCAGGAGTAGCCTCACAACAGAGGGCCCACAGAGTAAAAAATGTGAGGAATCCAGGAGCCGGGACCTCCCAACAGGCAGCCCAGGGCCACGAGGCTATGGGATCAATGCCGGAGTGAACTCACACAAGAGGGCCCACACCATGCAACTGTGAGCAAGCCAGCCATTGGGACCTCAGAGCAGAAGGCCCACATCCCCATGAGGATGGGAACCTGGCAGGAGTGTCCTCGCACCACTGGGTGCACAGCAGAAAATATGGGGACCCCAGGACTTAGGGCCTGACGCCAGAGGGCCCTGATCACCCAGGGGAGGAGGCTCCCAGCAGGCTCCCGCTGCGACCAGAGGGCCCACGTCGCCAAGGTGACGAGTGCCAGCCCGGCAGGAGTGACCTCACAGCAGAGGGCCCACCTCACAGAACGTTGAGGGACCCAGGCAGGATCAGACGCTCACCGAAAAGGCCCACATTACCAAGGGGATGGGAAGCAGGCAGGAGTGTTCTCAAACCAGCGGGGCCACATCGTCGAAAGGTGAGGAACCCAGCACATATGGCCTCAAACCAGAGGACCCACATCACCGAGGGGCTGGGAGTGTGGCAGGCAAGACTAGACTCACAGCAGAGGGAACACAGATTTAAAAAGGTGAGGAAACCAGCAGATCGAACCTCCTAGCAGGCGGCCCAGGGAACCGAGTCTATGGGATCCAGACCAGAGTAAACTCACACCAGAATGCCCACATCATGAAACTGTGAGTAACTCAGCCGTTGGGACCTCAGACCAGACGGCCCACATCCCCATGGCAATGGGAACCTGGCAGGACTGTCCTCGAACCACTGGGGCACATTCAAGAAATGTGGAGAGACCAGCAGTTAGGGCCTGACGCGAGAGGGCCCTCATCACCGAGGGGAGGAGGCCCCCAGCAGGTTCCAACTGCCATCAGAGGTCCCACGTCGCCAAGGCGAAGCGTGCCAGCCAGGCAGGAGTGACCTCACAGCAGAGGGCCCACCTCACAAAAGGGTGAGGAACCCAGCCAGGATAAGACTCTCGCCAGAGGGCCCACATCACCAAGGGGATGGGAACCTGGCAGGCGTGTCCTCACACTAGTTGGGCCACATCATCGAAATGGAAGAAACCCAGCACATGTGGCCTCAACCCAGAGGACCCACATCACCAAGGGGCTGGGAGTGAGGCAGGCAGGAGTAGCCTCACCACAGAGGGCCCATAGAATAAAAAAGGTGAGGAATCCAGCAGTTGGAACCTCCCATCAGGCGGCCAGGAACACAGAGGCCATGGGATCCTGGTCGGAGTGAACTTACATCAGAGAGCCCACACCATGGAACTGTGAGCAACCTAGCCGTTGGGACCTCAGAGCAGAAGGCCCACATCCCCAGCAGGATGGGAACCTGGCAGGAGTGTCCTGGCATCACTGGCTGCACATCAGAAAACGGGGGGAGCCCAGCAGTTAGGGTCTTATGCCGTAGGGACCTCATCAACCAGGGGAGGAGGTGCCCGGCGGGCTCCAGCTGCCACCCGAGGGCCCACGTAGCCACGGCGACGTGTGTGAGCCAGGCAGGAGTGACCTCACATCAGAGGGCCCACCTCACAGAAGTCTGAGAAACCCAGCCAGGATCAGACTCTCACCAGAGGGCCCACATCACGAAGGGGATGGGGACCAGGCAGGAGTGTCCTCACACCAGTGGGGCCACATCATCGAAAGGTGAGGCACCCAGCACACGTGGCCTCAAACCAGAGAACCCACATCACCAACGGGCTGGGACTGAGGCAGGCAGGAGTAGCCTCACAACAGAGGGCCCACAGAGTAAAAAATGTGAGGAATCCAGGAGCCGGGCCCTCCCAACGGGCGGCCCAGAGCCACGAGGCTATGGGATCAATGCCGGAGTGAACTCACACAAGAGGGCCCACACCATGCAACTGTGAGCAAGCCAGCCATTGGGACCTCAGAGCAGAAGGCCCACATCCCCATGAGGATGGGAACCTGGCAGGAGTGTCCTCGCACCACTGGGTGCACAGCAGAAAATATGGGGACCCCAGGACTTAGGGCCTGACGCCAGAGGGCCCTGATCACCCAGGGGAGGAGGCTCCCAGCAGGCTCCCGCTGCGACCAGAGGGCCCACGTCGCCAAGGTGACGAGTGCCAGCCCGGCAGGAGTGACCTCACAGCAGAGGGCCCACCTCACAGAACGTTGAGGGACCCAGGCAGGATCAGACGCTCACCGAAAAGGCCCACATTACCAAGGGGATGGGAAGCAGGCAGGAGTGTTCTCAAACCAGCGGGGCCACATCGTCGAAAGGTGAGGAACCCAGCACATATGGCCTCAAACCAGAGGACCCACATCACCGAGGGGCTGGGAGTGTGGCAGGCAAGACTAGACTCACAGCAGAGGGAACACAGATTTAAAAAGGTGAGGAAACCAGCAGATCGAACCTCCTAGCAGGCGGCCCAGGGAACCGAGTCTATGGGATCCAGACCGGAGTAAACTCACACCAGAATGCCCACATCATGAAACTGTGAGTAACTCAGCCGTTGGGACCTCAAACCAGACGGCCCACATCCCCATGGGAATGGGAACCTGGCAGGACTGTCCTCGAACCACTGGGGCACATTCAAGAAATGTGGAGAGACCAGCAGTTAGGGCCTGACGCGAGAGGGCCCACATCACCGAGGGGAGGAGGCCCCCAGCAGGTTCCAACTGCCATCAGAGGTCCCACGTCGCCAAGGCGAAGCGTGCCAGCCAGGCAGGAGTGACCTCACAGCAGAGGGCCCACCTCACAAAAGGGTGAGGAACCCATCCAGGATAAGACTCTCGCCAGAGGGCCCTCATCACCAAGGGGATGGGAACCCGGCAGGAGTGTCCTCACACCAGTGTGGCCACATCAACGAAAGATGCGAAACCCAGTAACGTGGACTCTAATCAGAGAACCCACATCACGAAGGGGCTTGGAGTGAGGAAGGCAGGAGGAGCCTCACCACAGAGGGCCCACAGAATAAAAAAGTTGAGGAATCCATCAGTTGGCACCTCCCAGCACGCGGCCCAGAGCACGGAGGCTATGGGGTCCAGGCCGGAATGAACTCACACCAGAGGGCCCACATCGTGAAACTCTGAGCAACCCAGCAGATGGGACGTCAGAGCCGAAGGCCCACATCCCAATGGGGATGGGAACCTGGCAGGAGTGTCCTCGCACCACTAGGCACACAACAGAAAATGTGGGGAGGACAGCAGTTAGGGCATGACGCCAGAGGGCCCGCATCACCCAGGGGAGGAGGCGCCCAGCAGGCCCTCACTGTCACCAGAGGGCCCTCGTCGCCAAGACGAAGTGTGCCAGCCAGGCAGGAGTGACCTCACAGCACAGGGCCAACCACGCAGAAGGTTAAGGAACCCAGCCAGGATTACGTTCTCACCAGAGGACCCACATCAACAAGGGTATGGGAACCAGGCAGGAGTGTACTCACACCAGTGGGGCCACATCATCGAAAGGTGAGGAACCCAGCACACGTGGCGTCAAACCAGAGGACCCGCATCACCAAGGGGCTGGGAGTGTGGCAGGCAGGAGTAGACTCACAACAGAGGGACCACAGATTTAAAAAGGTGAGGAATCCAGCAGATCGAACCTCCTAGCAGGCGGCCCAGGGAACCGAGTCTATGGGATACAGACCGGAGCGAACTCACACCAGAGGGTCCACATCATGAAACTGTGAGTAACTCAGCCGTTGGGACCTCAGACCAGACGGCCCACATCACCATGGGAACGGGAACCTGGCAGGACTGTCCTCGAACCACTGGGGGAACAATTCAGGAAATGTGGAGAGACCAGCAGTTAGGGCCTGACGCGAGAGGGCCCTCATCACTGAGGGGAGGAGGCCCCCAGCAGGCTCCAACTGCCACCAGAGGTCCCACGTCGCCAAGGCGAAGCGTGCCAGCCAGGCAGGAGTGACCTCACAGCAGAGGGCCCACCTCACAAAAGGGTGAGGAACCCAGCCAGGATCAGACTCCCACCACAGGTACCACATCACCAAGGGGATGGGAACCAGAGGGGAGTGTCCTCACACCAGTGGGGCCACACCATCGAAAGGTGAGGAACCCAGCACATGTAGACTCAAACCTGAGGACCCACATCACCAATGGGCTCTGAGTGAGGCATGCTGGCTGGAGAAGTCTCAAAACTCAGGGCCCACAGAATAAAAAAGGTGAGGAATCTAGCAGTTGGCACCTCCCAGCAGGTGGTCCAGAGCACCGAGGCTACGGGATTCAGGCCGCAGTGAACTCACACCAGAGGGCCCACGTCATGGAGCTGAGCAACCCAGCCTTTGGGAACTCAGAGCAGAAGGCCCACATCCCCAAGGGGATGGGAAGCTGGTAGGAGTTTCCTCGCAAAACTGGGCGCACACAAGAAAATGTGGGGAGCCCATCAGTTAGGACCTGACGACAGAGGGCCCTCATCTCCGAGGGTAAGAGGCTCCTAGCAGGCTCCAACTGCCAACAGATGGCCCACGTCGCCAAGGTGAAGTGTGCCAAGCAGGCGGGAATGACCTCCCAGCAGACGGCCCAACTTACAGAAGGGTGAGGGACCCAGCCAGGATCAGACTCTCACCAGAGGGCCCACAAGACAAAGGGGATGGGAACCTGGCAGGCGTGACCGCACACTAGTTGGGCCACATCATCGAAATCTAAGAAACCCAGCACATGTGGCCTCAATCCAGAGGACCCACATCACCAAGGGGCTGGGAGTGAGGCAGGCAGGAGTAGCCTCACCACAGAGGGCCCATAGAAAAAAAAAGGTGAGGAATCCAGCAGTTGGAACCTCCCGTCAGGCGGCCAGGAACACAGAGGCCATGGGATCCTGGTAAGAGTGAACTTACTTACATCAGAGAGCCCACACCATGGAACTGTGAGCAACCCAGCCATTGGGACCTCAGAGCAGATGGCCCACATCCCCAGCAGGACGGGAACCTGGCAGGAGTGTCCTGGCATCACTGGCTGCACATCAGAAAACGGGGGGAGCCCAGCAGTTAGGATCTTAAGCCATAGGGACCTCATCAACCAGGGGAGGAGGCGCCCAGCAGGCTCCAACTGCCACCCGAGGGCCCACGTCGCCAAGGCGATGTGTGCGAGCCAGGCAGGAGTGACCTCACATCAGAGGGCCCACCTCACAGAAGTCTGAGGAACCCAGCCAGGATCAGACTCTCACCAGAGGGCCCACATCACGAAGGGGATGGGAACCAGGCAGGAGTGTCTTCACACCAGTGTGGCCACATCATCGAAGGGTGAGGCACCCAGCACACGTGGCCTCAAACCAGAGAACCCACATCACCGACGGGCTGGGACTGAGGCAGGCAAGAGTAGCCTCACAACAGAGGGCCCACAGAATAAAAAAAATGTGAGGAATCCAGGAGCTGGACCCTCCCAATAGGGGGCCCAGGGCCACGAGGCTATGGGATCAGTGCCGGAGTGAACTCACACAAGAGGGCCCACACCATGGAACTGTGACCAACCCAGACGTTGGGACCTCAGAGCAGAAGGCCCACATCTCCATGAGGATGGGAACCTGGCAGGAGTGTCCTTGCACCACTGGGGGCGCACAGCAGAAAATATGGGGAGCCCAGGACATCGGGCCTGACGCCAGAGGGCCCTGATCACCCAGGGGAGGAGGCTCCCAGCAGGCTCCAACGGCGACCAGAGGGCCAACGTCACCAAGGCAACGAGTGCCAGCCAGGCAGGAGTGACCTCACAGCCGAGGGCCCACCTCACAGAACGTTGAGGGACCCAGGCAGGATCAGACGCTCACCGAAAGGCCCACATTACCCAGCGGATTGGAAGAAGGCAGGAGTGTTCTCAAACCAGCGGGGCCACATCATCGAAAGGTGAGGAACACAGCACATATGGCCTCAAACCAGAGGACCCACATCACCAAGGGGCTGGGAGTGAGGCAGGCAGGAGTAGCCTCACCACAGAGGGCCCATAGAATAAAAAAGGTGAGGACTCCCAGCATTTGGAATTTCCCAGCCTGTGGCCCACAGCACCAAATCTATGGGATCCTGGTCTGAGTGATGCAACACCACCGGTTCCACTTCATGAAGTGGGTCCCACAGCAACTGGGACCTCAGAGCAGAAGGCCCACGTCCCCTTGGGGATGGGAACCTGCCAGGAGTGTCCTGGAACCACTGGGTGCACATCGGAAAACGTGGGGAGCCCAGCAGTTAGGGCCTGATGACACAGGGCTCTCATCACCGAGGGGAGGAGGCTCCCAGCAGGCTCCAACTGACACCAGAGGACTCACGTCGCAAAGGCGACATGTGCCTAGCAGGAGTGACCTCACAGCAGAGGGCCCACGTCCCAGAAGGATGAGGAACCCAGACAGGATCAGACTCTCACCAGAGGGCCCACATCACCAAGGGGATGGAAAACCGGCAGCAGTGGCCTCACACCACTGTGGCCACATAATCGAAAGGTGAGGCACCCAGCACACGTGGCCTCAAACCAGAGAACCCACATCACCAACGGGCTGGGACTGAGGCCGGCAGGAGTAGCCTCACAACAGAGGGCCCACAGAGTAAAAAATGTGAGGAATCCAGGAGCCGGGACCTCCCAACAGGCAGCCCAGGGCCACGAGGCTATGGGATCAATGCCGGAGTGAACTCACACAAGAGGGCCCACACCATGCAACTGTGAGCAAGCCAGCCCTTGGGACCTCAGAGCAGAAGGCCCACATCCCCATGAGGATGGGAACCTGGCAGGAGTGTCCTCGCACCACTGGGTGCACAGCAGAAAATATGGGGACCCCAGGACTTAGGGCCTGACGCCAGAGGGCCCTGATCACCCAGGGGAGGAGGCTCCCAGCAGGCTCCCGCTGCGACCAGAGGGCCCACGTCGCCAAGGTGACGAGTGCCAGCCCGGCAGGAGTGACCTCACAGCAGAGGGCCCACCTCACAGAACGTTGAGGGACCCAGGCAGGATCAGACGCTCACCGAAAAGGCCCACATTACCAAGGGGATGGGAAGCAGGCAGGAGTGTTCTCAAACCAGCGGGGCCACATCGTCGAAAGGTGAGGAACCCAGCACATATGGCCTCAAACCAGAGGACCCACATCACCGAGGGGCTGGGAGTGTGGCAGGCAAGACTAGACTCACAGCAGAGGGAACACAGATTTAAAAAGGTGAGGAAACCAGCAGATCGAACCTCCTAGCAGGCGGCCCAGGGAACCGAGTCTATGGGATCCAGACCGGAGTAAACTCACACCAGAATGCCCACATCATGAAACTGTGAGTAACTCAGCCGTTGGGACCTCAAACCAGACGGCCCACATCCCCATGGGAATGGGAACCTGGCAGGACTGTCCTCGAACCACTGGGGCACATTCAAGAAATGTGGAGAGACCAGCAGTTAGGGCCTGACGCGAGAGGGCCCACATCACCGAGGGGAGGAGGCCCCCAGCAGGTTCCAACTGCCATCAGAGGTCCCACGTCGCCAAGGCGAAGCGTGCCAGCCAGGCAGGAGTGACCTCACAGCAGAGGGCCCACCTCACAAAAGGGTGAGGAACCCATCCAGGATAAGACTCTCGCCAGAGGGCCCTCATCACCAAGGGGATGGGAACCCGGCAGGAGTGTCCTCACACCAGTGTGGCCACATCAACGAAAGATGCGAAACCCAGTAACGTGGACTCTAATCAGAGAACCCACATCACGAAGGGGCTTGGAGTGAGGAAGGCAGGAGGAGCCTCACCACAGAGGGCCCACAGAATAAAAAAGTTGAGGAATCCATCAGTTGGCACCTCCCAGCACGCGGCCCAGAGCACGGAGGCTATGGGGTCCAGGCCGGAATGAACTCACACCAGAGGGCCCACATCGTGAAACTCTGAGCAACCCAGCAGATGGGACGTCAGAGCCGAAGGCCCACATCCCAATGGGGATGGGAACCTGGCAGGAGTGTCCTCGCACCACTAGGCACACAACAGAAAATGTGGGGAGGACAGCAGTTAGGGCATGACGCCAGAGGGCCCGCATCACCCAGGGGAGGAGGCGCCCAGCAGGCCCTCACTGTCACCAGAGGGCCCTCGTCGCCAAGACGAAGTGTGCCAGCCAGGCAGGAGTGACCTCACAGCACAGGGCCAACCACGCAGAAGGTTAAGGAACCCAGCCAGGATTACGTTCTCACCAGAGGACCCACATCAACAAGGGTATGGGAACCAGGCAGGAGTGTACTCACACCAGTGGGGCCACATCATCGAAAGGTGAGGAACCCAGCACACGTGGCGTCAAACCAGAGGACCCGCATCACCAAGGGGCTGGGAGTGTGGCAGGCAGGAGTAGACTCACAACAGAGGGACCACAGATTTAAAAAGGTGAGGAATCCAGCAGATCGAACCTCCTAGCAGGCGGCCCAGGGAACCGAGTCTATGGGATACAGACCGGAGCGAACTCACACCAGAGGGTCCACATCATGAAACTGTGAGTAACTCAGCCGTTGGGACCTCAGACCAGACGGCCCACATCACCATGGGAACGGGAACCTGGCAGGACTGTCCTCGAACCACTGGGGGAACAATTCAGGAAATGTGGAGAGACCAGCAGTTAGGGCCTGACGCGAGAGGGCCCTCATCACTGAGGGGAGGAGGCCCCCAGCAGGCTCCAACTGCCACCAGAGGTCCCACGTCGCCAAGGCGAAGCGTGCCAGCCAGGCAGGAGTGACCTCACAGCAGAGGGCCCACCTCACAAAAGGGTGAGGAACCCAGCCAGGATCAGACTCCCACCACAGGTACCACATCACCAAGGGGATGGGAACCAGAGGGGAGTGTCCTCACACCAGTGGGGCCACACCATCGAAAGGTGAGGAACCCAGCACATGTAGACTCAAACCTGAGGACCCACATCACCAATGGGCTCTGAGTGAGGCATGCTGGCTGGAGAAGTCTCAAAACTCAGGGCCCACAGAATAAAAAAGGTGAGGAATCTAGCAGTTGGCACCTCCCAGCAGGTGGTCCAGAGCACCGAGGCTACGGGATTCAGGCCGCAGTGAACTCACACCAGAGGGCCCACGTCATGGAGCTGAGCAACCCAGCCTTTGGGAACTCAGAGCAGAAGGCCCACATCCCCAAGGGGATGGGAAGCTGGTAGGAGTTTCCTCGCAAAACTGGGCGCACACAAGAAAATGTGGGGAGCCCATCAGTTAGGACCTGACGACAGAGGGCCCTCATCTCCGAGGGTAAGAGGCTCCTAGCAGGCTCCAACTGCCAACAGATGGCCCACGTCGCCAAGGTGAAGTGTGCCAAGCAGGCGGGAATGACCTCCCAGCAGACGGCCCAACTTACAGAAGGGTGAGGGACCCAGCCAGGATCAGACTCTCACCAGAGGGCCCACAAGACAAAGGGGATGGGAACCTGGCAGGCGTGACCGCACACTAGTTGGGCCACATCATCGAAATCTAAGAAACCCAGCACATGTGGCCTCAATCCAGAGGACCCACATCACCAAGGGGCTGGGAGTGAGGCAGGCAGGAGTAGCCTCACCACAGAGGGCCCATAGAAAAAAAAAGGTGAGGAATCCAGCAGTTGGAACCTCCCGTCAGGCGGCCAGGAACACAGAGGCCATGGGATCCTGGTAGGAGTGAACTTACTTACATCAGAGAGCCCACACCATGGAACTGTGAGCAACCCAGCCATTGGGACCTCAGAGCAGATGGCCCACATCCCCAGCAGGACGGGAACCTGGCAGGAGTGTCCTGGCATCACTGGCTGCACATCAGAAAACGTGGGGAGCCCAGCAGTTAGGATCTTAAGCCATAGGGACCTCATCAACCAGGGGAGGAGGCGCCCAGCAGGCTCCAACTGCCACCCGAGGGCCCACGTCGCCAAGGCGATGTGTGCGAGCCAGGCAGGAGTGACCTCACATCAGAGGGCCCACCTCACAGAAGTCTGAGGAACCCAGCCAGGATCAGACTCTCACCAGAGGGCCCACATCACGAAGGGGATGGGAACCAGGCAGGAGTGTCTTCACACCAGTGTGGCCACATCATCGAAGGGTGAGGCACCCAGCACACGTGGCCTCAAACCAGAGAACCCACATCACCGACGGGCTGAGACTGAGGCAGGCAAGAGTAGCCTCACAACAGAGGGCCCACAGAATAAAAAAAATGTGAGGAATCCAGGAGCTGGACCCTCCCAACAGGGGGCCCAGGGCCACGAGGCTATGGGATCAGTGCCGGAGTGAACTCACACAAGAGGGCCCACACCATGGAACTGTGACCAACCCAGACGTTGGGACCTCAGAGCAGAAGGCCCACATCTCCATGAGGATGGGAACCTGGCAGGAGTGTCCTTGCACCACTGGGGGCGCACAGCAGAAAATATGGGGAGCCCAGGACATCGGGCCTGACGCCAGAGGGCCCTGATCACCCAGGGGAGGAGGCTCCCAGCAGGCTCCAACGGCGACCAGAGGGCCAACGTCACCAAGGCAACGAGTGCCAGCCAGGCAGGAGTGACCTCACAGCCGAGGGCCCACCTCACAGAACGTTGAGGGACCCA
The DNA here is from genome assembly GCF_039906515.1 of Pseudorca crassidens. Classification (NCBI taxonomy): domain Eukaryota; kingdom Metazoa; phylum Chordata; class Mammalia; order Artiodactyla; family Delphinidae; genus Pseudorca; species Pseudorca crassidens. Next base: position 25,029,253 of record NC_090315.1, on the reverse strand, counting down.
GGCAGGATCAGACGCTCACCGAAAGGCCCACATTACCCAGCGGATTGGAAGAAGGCAGGAGTGTTCTCAAACCAGCGGGGCCACATCATCGAAAGGTGAGGAACACAGCACATATGGCCTCAAACCAGAGGACCCACATCACCAAGGGGCTGGGAGTGAGGCAGGCAGGAGTAGCCTCACCACAGAGGGCCCATAGAATAAAAAAGGTGAGGACTCCCAGCATTTGGAATTTCCCAGCCTGTGGCCCACAGCACCAAATCTATGGGATCCTGGTCTGAGTGATGCAACACCACCGGTTCCACTTCATGAAGTGGGTCCCACAGCAACTGGGACCTCAGAGCAGAAGGCCCACGTCCCCTTGGGGATGGGAACCTGCCAGGAGTGTCCTGGAACCACTGGGTGCACATCGGAAAACGTGGGGAGCCCAGCAGTTAGGGCCTGATGACACAGGGCTCTCATCACCGAGGGGAGGAGGCTCCCAGCAGGCTCCAACTGACACCAGAGGACTCACGTCGCAAAGGCGACATGTGCCTAGCAGGAGTGACCTCACAGCAGAGGGCCCACGTCCCAGAAGGATGAGGAACCCAGACAGGATCAGACTCTCACCAGAGGGCCCACATCACCAAGGGGATGGAAAACCGGCAGCAGTGGCCTCACACCACTGTGGCCACATAATCGAAAGGTGAGGCACCCAGCACACGTGGCCTCAAACCAGAGAACCCACATCACCAACGGGCTGGGACTGAGGCCGGCAGGAGTAGCCTCACAACAGAGGGCCCACAGAGTAAAAAATGTGAGGAATCCAGGAGCCGGGCCCTCCCAACAGGCAGCCCAGGGCCACGAGGCTATGGGATCAATGCCGGAGTGAACTCACACAAGAGGGCCCACACCATGCAACTGTGAGCAAGCCAGCCATTGGGACCTCAGAGCAGAAGGCCCACATCCCCATGAGGATGGGAACCTGGCAGGAGTGTCCTCGCACCACTGGGTGCACAGCAGAAAATATGGGGACCCCAGGACTTAGGGCCTGACGCCAGAGGGCCCTGATCACCCAGGGGAGGAGGCTCCCAGCAGGCTCCCGCTGCGACCAGAGGGCCCACGTCGCCAAGGTGACGAGTGCCAGCCCGGCAGGAGTGACCTCACAGCAGAGGGCCCACCTCACAGAACGTTGAGGGACCCAGGCAGGATCAGACGCTCACCGAAAAGGCCCACATTACCAAGGGGATGGGAAGCAGGCAGGAGTGTTCTCAAACCAGCGGGGCCACATCGTCGAAAGGTGAGGAACCCAGCACATATGGCCTCAAACCAGAGGACCCACATCACCGAGGGGCTGGGAGTGTGGCAGGCAAGACTAGACTCACAGCAGAGGGAACACAGATTTAAAAAGGTGAGGAAACCAGCAGATCGAACCTCCTAGCAGGCGGCCCAGGGAACCGAGTCTATGGGATCCAGACCGGAGTAAACTCACACCAGAATGCCCACATCATGAAACTGTGAGTAACTCAGCCGTTGGGACCTCAGACCAGACGGCCCACATCCCCATGGCAATGGGAACCTGGCAGGACTGTCCTCGAACCACTGGGGCACATTCAAGAAATGTGGAGAGACCAGCAGTTAGGGCCTGACGCGAGAGGGCCCTCATCACCGAGGGGAGGAGGCCCCCAGCAGGTTCCAACTGCCATCAGAGGTCCCACGTCGCCAAGGCGAAGCGTGCCAGCCAGGCAGGAGTGACCTCACAGCAGAGGGCCCACCTCACAAAAGGGTGAGGAACCCAGCCAGGATAAGACTCTCGCCAGAGGGCCCACATCACCAAGGGGATGGGAACCTGGCAGGCGTGTCCTCACACTAGTTGGGCCACATCATCGAAATGGAAGAAACCCAGCACATGTGGCCTCAACCCAGAGGACCCACATCACCAAGGGGCTGGGAGTGAGGCAGGCAGGAGTAGCCTCACCACAGAGGGCCCATAGAATAAAAAAGGTGAGGAATCCAGCAGTTGGAACCTCCCATCAGGCGGCCAGGAACACAGAGGCCATGGGATCCTGGTCGGAGTGAACTTACATCAGAGAGCCCACACCATGGAACTGTGAGCAACCTAGCCGTTGGGACCTCAGAGCAGAAGGCCCACATCCCCAGCAGGATGGGAACCTGGCAGGAGTGTCCTGGCATCACTGGCTGCACATCAGAAAACGGGGGGAGCCCAGCAGTTAGGGTCTTATGCCGTAGGGACCTCATCAACCAGGGGAGGAGGTGCCCGGCGGGCTCCAGCTGCCACCCGAGGGCCCACGTAGCCACGGCGACGTGTGCGAGCCAGGCAGGAGTGACCTCACATCAGAGGGCCCACCTCACAGAAGTCTGAGAAACCCAGCCAGGATCAGACTCTCACCAGAGGGCCCACATCACGAAGGGGATGGGGACCAGGCAGGAGTGTCCTCACACCAGTGGGGCCACATCATCGAAAGGTGAGGCACCCAGCACACGTGGCCTCAAACCAGAGAACCCACATCACCAACGGGCTGGGACTGAGGCAGGCAGGAGTAGCCTCACAACAGAGGGCCCACAGAGTAAAAAATGTGAGGAATCCAGGAGCCGGGCCCTCCCAACGGGCGGCCCAGGGCCACGAGGCTATGGGATCAATGCCGGAGTGAACTCACACAAGAGGGCCCACACCATGCAACTGTGAGCAAGCCAGCCCTTGGGACCTCAGAGCAGAAGGCCCACATCCCCATGAGGATGGGAACCTGGCAGGAGTGTCCTTGCACCACTGGGGGCGCACAGCAGAAAATATGGGGAGCCCAGGACATCGGGCCTGACGCCAGAGGGCCCTGATCACCCAGGGGAGGAGGCTCCCAGCAGGCTCCAACGGCAACCAGAGGGCCAACGTCACCAAGGCAACGAGTGCCAGCCAGGCAGGAGTGACCTCACAGCCGAGGGCCCACCTCACAGAACGTTGAGGGACCCAGGCAGGATCAGACGCTCACCGAAAGGCCCACATTACCCAGCGGATTGGAAGAAGGCAGGAGTGTTCTCAAACCAGCGGGGCCACATCATCGAAAGGTGAGGAACACAGCACATATGGCCTCAAACCAGAGGACCCACATCACCAAGGGGCTGGGAGTGAGGCAGGCAGGAGTAGCCTCACCACAGAGGGCCCATAGAATAAAAAAGGTGAGGACTCCCAGCATTTGGAATTTCCCAGCCTGTGGCCCACAGCACCAAATCTATGGGATCCTGGTCTGAGTGATGCAACACCACCGGTTCCACTTCATGAAGTGGGTCCCACAGCAACTGGGACCTCAGAGCAGAAGGCCCACGTCCCCTTGGGGATGGGAACCTGCCAGGAGTGTCCTGGAACCACTGGGTGCACATCGGAAAACGTGGGGAGCCCAGCAGTTAGGGCCTGATGACACAGGGCTCTCATCACCGAGGGGAGGAGGCTCCCAGCAGGCTCCAACTGACACCAGAGGACTCACGTCGCAAAGGCGACATGTGCCTAGCAGGAGTGACCTCACAGCAGAGGGCCCACGTCCCAGAAGGATGAGGAACCCAGACAGGATCAGACTCTCACCAGAGGGCCCACATCACCAAGGGGATGGAAAACCGGCAGCAGTGGCCTCACACCACTGTGGCCACATAATCGAAAGGTGAGGCACCCAGCACACGTGGCCTCAAACCAGAGAACCCACATCACCAACGGGCTGGGACTGAGGCCGGCAGGAGTAGCCTCACAACAGAGGGCCCACAGAGTAAAAAATGTGAGGAATCCAGGAGCCGGGACCTCCCAACAGGCAGCCCAGGGCCACGAGGCTATGGGATCAATGCCGGAGTGAACTCACACAAGAGGGCCCACACCATGCAACTGTGAGCAAGCCAGCCCTTGGGACCTCAGAGCAGAAGGCCCACATCCCCATGAGGATGGGAACCTGGCAGGAGTGTCCTCGCACCACTGGGTGCACAGCAGAAAATATGGGGACCCCAGGACTTAGGGCCTGACGCCAGAGGGCCCTGATCACCCAGGGGAGGAGGCTCCCAGCAGGCTCCCGCTGCGACCAGAGGGCCCACGTCGCCAAGGTGACGAGTGCCAGCCCGGCAGGAGTGACCTCACAGCAGAGGGCCCACCTCACAGAACGTTGAGGGACCCAGGCAGGATCAGACGCTCACCGAAAAGGCCCACATTACCAAGGGGATGGGAAGCAGGCAGGAGTGTTCTCAAACCAGCGGGGCCACATCGTCGAAAGGTGAGGAACCCAGCACATATGGCCTCAAACCAGAGGACCCACATCACCGAGGGGCTGGGAGTGTGGCAGGCAAGACTAGACTCACAGCAGAGGGAACACAGATTTAAAAAGGTGAGGAAACCAGCAGATCGAACCTCCTAGCAGGCGGCCCAGGGAACCGAGTCTATGGGATCCAGACCGGAGTAAACTCACACCAGAATGCCCACATCATGAAACTGTGAGTAACTCAGCCGTTGGGACCTCAGACCAGACGGCCCACATCCCCATGGCAATGGGAACCTGGCAGGACTGTCCTCGAACCACTGGGGCACATTCAAGAAATGTGGAGAGACCAGCAGTTAGGGCCTGACGCGAGAGGGCCCTCATCACCGAGGGGAGGAGGCCCCCAGCAGGTTCCAACTGCCATCAGAGGTCCCACGTCGCCAAGGCGAAGCGTGCCAGCCAGGCAGGAGTGACCTCACAGCAGAGGGCCCACCTCACAAAAGGGTGAGGAACCCAGCCAGGATAAGACTCTCGCCAGAGGGCCCACATCACCAAGGGGATGGGAACCTGGCAGGCGTGTCCTCACACTAGTTGGGCCACATCATCGAAATGGAAGAAACCCAGCACATGTGGCCTCAACCCAGAGGACCCACATCACCAAGGGGCTGGGAGTGAGGCAGGCAGGAGTAGCCTCACCACAGAGGGCCCATAGAATAAAAAAGGTGAGGAATCCAGCAGTTGGAACCTCCCATCAGGCGGCCAGGAACACAGAGGCCATGGGATCCTGGTCGGAGTGAACTTACATCAGAGAGCCCACACCATGGAACTGTGAGCAACCTAGCCGTTGGGACCTCAGAGCAGAAGGCCCACATCCCCAGCAGGATGGGAACCTGGCAGGAGTGTCCTGGCATCACTGGCTGCACATCAGAAAACGGGGGGAGCCCAGCAGTTAGGGTCTTATGCCGTAGGGACCTCATCAACCAGGGGAGGAGGTGCCCGGCGGGCTCCAGCTGCCACCCGAGGGCCCACGTAGCCACGGCGACGTGTGTGAGCCAGGCAGGAGTGACCTCACATCAGAGGGCCCACCTCACAGAAGTCTGAGAAACCCAGCCAGGATCAGACTCTCACCAGAGGGCCCACATCACGAAGGGGATGGGGACCAGGCAGGAGTGTCCTCACACCAGTGGGGCCACATCATCGAAAGGTGAGGCACCCAGCACACGTGGCCTCAAACCAGAGAACCCACATCACCAACGGGCTGGGACTGAGGCAGGCAGGAGTAGCCTCACAACAGAGGGCCCACAGAGTAAAAAATGTGAGGAATCCAGGAGCCGGGCCCTCCCAACGGGCGGCCCAGAGCCACGAGGCTATGGGATCAATGCCGGAGTGAACTCACACAAGAGGGCCCACACCATGCAACTGTGAGCAAGCCAGCCATTGGGACCTCAGAGCAGAAGGCCCACATCCCCATGAGGATGGGAACCTGGCAGGAGTGTCCTCGCACCACTGGGTGCACAGCAGAAAATATGGGGACCCCAGGACTTAGGGCCTGACGCCAGAGGGCCCTGATCACCCAGGGGAGGAGGCTCCCAGCAGGCTCCCGCTGCGACCAGAGGGCCCACGTCGCCAAGGTGACGAGTGCCAGCCCGGCAGGAGTGACCTCACAGCAGAGGGCCCACCTCACAGAACGTTGAGGGACCCAGGCAGGATCAGACGCTCACCGAAAAGGCCCACATTACCAAGGGGATGGGAAGCAGGCAGGAGTGTTCTCAAACCAGCGGGGCCACATCGTCGAAAGGTGAGGAACCCAGCACATATGGCCTCAAACCAGAGGACCCACATCACCGAGGGGCTGGGAGTGTGGCAGGCAAGACTAGACTCACAGCAGAGGGAACACAGATTTAAAAAGGTGAGGAAACCAGCAGATCGAACCTCCTAGCAGGCGGCCCAGGGAACCGAGTCTATGGGATCCAGACCGGAGTAAACTCACACCAGAATGCCCACATCATGAAACTGTGAGTAACTCAGCCGTTGGGACCTCAAACCAGACGGCCCACATCCCCATGGGAATGGGAACCTGGCAGGACTGTCCTCGAACCACTGGGGCACATTCAAGAAATGTGGAGAGACCAGCAGTTAGGGCCTGACGCGAGAGGGCCCACATCACCGAGGGGAGGAGGCCCCCAGCAGGTTCCAACTGCCATCAGAGGTCCCACGTCGCCAAGGCGAAGCGTGCCAGCCAGGCAGGAGTGACCTCACAGCAGAGGGCCCACCTCACAAAAGGGTGAGGAACCCATCCAGGATAAGACTCTCGCCAGAGGGCCCTCATCACCAAGGGGATGGGAACCCGGCAGGAGTGTCCTCACACCAGTGTGGCCACATCAACGAAAGATGCGAAACCCAGTAACGTGGACTCTAATCAGAGAACCCACATCACGAAGGGGCTTGGAGTGAGGAAGGCAGGAGGAGCCTCACCACAGAGGGCCCACAGAATAAAAAAGTTGAGGAATCCATCAGTTGGCACCTCCCAGCACGCGGCCCAGAGCACGGAGGCTATGGGGTCCAGGCCGGAATGAACTCACACCAGAGGGCCCACATCGTGAAACTCTGAGCAACCCAGCAGATGGGACGTCAGAGCCGAAGGCCCACATCCCAATGGGGATGGGAACCTGGCAGGAGTGTCCTCGCACCACTAGGCACACAACAGAAAATGTGGGGAGGACAGCAGTTAGGGCATGACGCCAGAGGGCCCGCATCACCCAGGGGAGGAGGCGCCCAGCAGGCCCTCACTGTCACCAGAGGGCCCTCGTCGCCAAGACGAAGTGTGCCAGCCAGGCAGGAGTGACCTCACAGCACAGGGCCAACCACGCAGAAGGTTAAGGAACCCAGCCAGGATTACGTTCTCACCAGAGGACCCACATCAACAAGGGTATGGGAACCAGGCAGGAGTGTACTCACACCAGTGGGGCCACATCATCGAAAGGTGAGGAACCCAGCACACGTGGCGTCAAACCAGAGGACCCGCATCACCAAGGGGCTGGGAGTGTGGCAGGCAGGAGTAGACTCACAACAGAGGGACCACAGATTTAAAAAGGTGAGGAATCCAGCAGATCGAACCTCCTAGCAGGCGGCCCAGGGAACCGAGTCTATGGGATACAGACCGGAGCGAACTCACACCAGAGGGTCCACATCATGAAACTGTGAGTAACTCAGCCGTTGGGACCTCAGACCAGACGGCCCACATCACCATGGGAACGGGAACCTGGCAGGACTGTCCTCGAACCACTGGGGGAACAATTCAGGAAATGTGGAGAGACCAGCAGTTAGGGCCTGACGCGAGAGGGCCCTCATCACTGAGGGGAGGAGGCCCCCAGCAGGCTCCAACTGCCACCAGAGGTCCCACGTCGCCAAGGCGAAGCGTGCCAGCCAGGCAGGAGTGACCTCACAGCAGAGGGCCCACCTCACAAAAGGGTGAGGAACCCAGCCAGGATCAGACTCCCACCACAGGTACCACATCACCAAGGGGATGGGAACCAGAGGGGAGTGTCCTCACACCAGTGGGGCCACACCATCGAAAGGTGAGGAACCCAGCACATGTAGACTCAAACCTGAGGACCCACATCACCAATGGGCTCTGAGTGAGGCATGCTGGCTGGAGAAGTCTCAAAACTCAGGGCCCACAGAATAAAAAAGGTGAGGAATCTAGCAGTTGGCACCTCCCAGCAGGTGGTCCAGAGCACCGAGGCTACGGGATTCAGGCCGCAGTGAACTCACACCAGAGGGCCCACGTCATGGAGCTGAGCAACCCAGCCTTTGGGAACTCAGAGCAGAAGGCCCACATCCCCAAGGGGATGGGAAGCTGGTAGGAGTTTCCTCGCAAAACTGGGCGCACACAAGAAAATGTGGGGAGCCCATCAGTTAGGACCTGACGACAGAGGGCCCTCATCTCCGAGGGTAAGAGGCTCCTAGCAGGCTCCAACTGCCAACAGATGGCCCACGTCGCCAAGGTGAAGTGTGCCAAGCAGGCGGGAATGACCTCCCAGCAGACGGCCCAACTTACAGAAGGGTGAGGGACCCAGCCAGGATCAGACTCTCACCAGAGGGCCCACAAGACAAAGGGGATGGGAACCTGGCAGGCGTGACCGCACACTAGTTGGGCCACATCATCGAAATCTAAGAAACCCAGCACATGTGGCCTCAATCCAGAGGACCCACATCACCAAGGGGCTGGGAGTGAGGCAGGCAGGAGTAGCCTCACCACAGAGGGCCCATAGAAAAAAAAAGGTGAGGAATCCAGCAGTTGGAACCTCCCGTCAGGCGGCCAGGAACACAGAGGCCATGGGATCCTGGTAGGAGTGAACTTACTTACATCAGAGAGCCCACACCATGGAACTGTGAGCAACCCAGCCATTGGGACCTCAGAGCAGATGGCCCACATCCCCAGCAGGACGGGAACCTGGCAGGAGTGTCCTGGCATCACTGGCTGCACATCAGAAAACGGGGGGAGCCCAGCAGTTAGGATCTTAAGCCATAGGGACCTCATCAACCAGGGGAGGAGGCGCCCAGCAGGCTCCAACTGCCACCCGAGGGCCCACGTCGCCAAGGCGATGTGTGCGAGCCAGGCAGGAGTGACCTCACATCAGAGGGCCCACCTCACAGAAGTCTGAGGAACCCAGCCAGGATCAGACTCTCACCAGAGGGCCCACATCACGAAGGGGATGGGAACCAGGCAGGAGTGTCTTCACACCAGTGTGGCCACATCATCGAAGGGTGAGGCACCCAGCACACGTGGCCTCAAACCAGAGAACCCACATCACCGACGGGCTGGGACTGAGGCAGGCAAGAGTAGCCTCACAACAGAGGGCCCACAGAATAAAAAAAATGTGAGGAATCCAGGAGCTGGACCCTCCCAACAGGGGGCCCAGGGCCACGAGGCTATGGGATCAGTGCCGGAGTGAACTCACACAAGAGGGCCCACACCATGGAACTGTGACCAACCCAGACGTTGGGACCTCAGAGCAGAAGGCCCACATCTCCATGAGGATGGGAACCTGGCAGGAGTGTCCTTGCACCACTGGGGGCGCACAGCAGAAAATATGGGGAGCCCAGGACATCGGGCCTGACGCCAGAGGGCCCTGATCACCCAGGGGAGGAGGCTCCCAGCAGGCTCCAACGGCGACCAGAGGGCCAACGTCACCAAGGCAACGAGTGCCAGCCAGGCAGGAGTGACCTCACAGCCGAGGGCCCACCTCACAGAACGTTGAGGGACCCAGGCAGGATCAGACGCTCACCGAAAGGCCCACATTACCCAGCGGATTGGAAGAAGGCAGGAGTGTTCTCAAACCAGCGGGGCCACATCATCGAAAGGTGAGGAACACAGCACATATGGCCTCAAACCAGAGGACCCACATCACCAAGGGGCTGGGAGTGAGGCAGGCAGGAGTAGCCTCACCACAGAGGGCCCATAGAATAAAAAAGGTGAGGACTCCCAGCATTTGGAATTTCCCAGCCTGTGGCCCACAGCACCAAATCTATGGGATCCTGGTCTGAGTGATGCAACACCACCGGTTCCACTTCATGAAGTGGGTCCCACAGCAACTGGGACCTCAGAGCAGAAGGCCCACGTCCCCTTGGGGATGGGAACCTGCCAGGAGTGTCCTGGAACCACTGGGTGCACATCGGAAAACGTGGGGAGCCCAGCAGTTAGGGCCTGATGACACAGGGCTCTCATCACCGAGGGGAGGAGGCTCCCAGCAGGCTCCAACTGACACCAGAGGACTCACGTCGCAAAGGCGACATGTGCCTAGCAGGAGTGACCTCACAGCAGAGGGCCCACGTCCCAGAAGGATGAGGAACCCAGACAGGATCAGACTCTCACCAGAGGGCCCACATCACCAAGGGGATGGAAAACCGGCAGCAGTGGCCTCACACCACTGTGGCCACATAATCGAAAGGTGAGGCACCCAGCACACGTGGCCTCAAACCAGAGAACCCACATCACCAACGGGCTGGGACTGAGGCCGGCAGGAGTAGCCTCACAACAGAGGGCCCACAGAGTAAAAAATGTGAGGAATCCAGGAGCCGGGACCTCCCAACAGGCAGCCCAGGGCCACGAGGCTATGGGATCAATGCCGGAGTGAACTCACACAAGAGGGCCCACACCATGCAACTGTGAGCAAGCCAGCCCTTGGGACCTCAGAGCAGAAGGCCCACATCCCCATGAGGATGGGAACCTGGCAGGAGTGTCCTCGCACCACTGGGTGCACAGCAGAAAATATGGGGACCCCAGGACTTAGGGCCTGACGCCAGAGGGCCCTGATCACCCAGGGGAGGAGGCTCCCAGCAGGCTCCCGCTGCGACCAGAGGGCCCACGTCGCCAAGGTGACGAGTGCCAGCCCGGCAGGAGTGACCTCACAGCAGAGGGCCCACCTCACAGAACGTTGAGGGACCCAGGCAGGATCAGACGCTCACCGAAAAGGCCCACATTACCAAGGGGATGGGAAGCAGGCAGGAGTGTTCTCAAACCAGCGGGGCCACATCGTCGAAAGGTGAGGAACCCAGCACATATGGCCTCAAACCAGAGGACCCACATCACCGAGGGGCTGGGAGTGTGGCAGGCAAGACTAGACTCACAGCAGAGGGAACACAGATTTAAAAAGGTGAGGAAACCAGCAGATCGAACCTCCTAGCAGGCGGCCCAGGGAACCGAGTCTATGGGATCCAGACCGGAGTAAACTCACACCAGAATGCCCACATCATGAAACTGTGAGTAACTCAGCCGTTGGGACCTCAAACCAGACGGCCCACATCCCCATGGGAATGGGAACCTGGCAGGACTGTCCTCGAACCACTGGGGCACATTCAAGAAATGTGGAGAGACCAGCAGTTAGGGCCTGACGCGAGAGGGCCCACATCACCGAGGGGAGGAGGCCCCCAGCAGGTTCCAACTGCCATCAGAGGTCCCACGTCGCCAAGGCGAAGCGTGCCAGCCAGGCAGGAGTGACCTCACAGCAGAGGGCCCACCTCACAAAAGGGTGAGGAACCCATCCAGGATAAGACTCTCGCCAGAGGGCCCTCATCACCAAGGGGATGGGAACCCGGCAGGAGTGTCCTCACACCAGTGTGGCCACATCAACGAAAGATGCGAAACCCAGTAACGTGGACTCTAATCAGAGAACCCACATCACGAAGGGGCTTGGAGTGAGGAAGGCAGGAGGAGCCTCACCACAGAGGGCCCACAGAATAAAAAAGTTGAGGAATCCATCAGTTGGCACCTCCCAGCACGCGGCCCAGAGCACGGAGGCTATGGGGTCCAGGCCGGAATGAACTCACACCAGAGGGCCCACATCGTGAAACTCTGAGCAACCCAGCAGATGGGACGTCAGAGCCGAAGGCCCACATCCCAATGGGGATGGGAACCTGGCAGGAGTGTCCTCGCACCACTAGGCACACAACAGAAAATGTGGGGAGGACAGCAGTTAGGGCATGACGCCAGAGGGCCCGCATCACCCAGGGGAGGAGGCGCCCAGCAGGCCCTCACTGTCACCAGAGGGCCCTCGTCGCCAAGACGAAGTGTGCCAGCCAGGCAGGAGTGACCTCACAGCACAGGGCCAACCACGCAGAAGGTTAAGGAACCCAGCCAGGATTACGTTCTCACCAGAGGACCCACATCAACAAGGGTATGGGAACCAGGCAGGAGTGTACTCACACCAGTGGGGCCACATCATCGAAAGGTGAGGAACCCAGCACACGTGGCGTCAAACCAGAGGACCCGCATCACCAAGGGGCTGGGAGTGTGGCAGGCAGGAGTAGACTCACAACAGAGGGACCACAGATTTAAAAAGGTGAGGAATCCAGCAGATCGAACCTCCTAGCAGGCGGCCCAGGGAACCGAGTCTATGGGATACAGACCGGAGCGAACTCACACCAGAGGGTCCACATCATGAAACTGTGAGTAACTCAGCCGTTGGGACCTCAGACCAGACGGCCCACATCACCATGGGAACGGGAACCTGGCAGGACTGTCCTCGAACCACTGGGGGAACAATTCAGGAAATGTGGAGAGACCAGCAGTTAGGGCCTGACGCGAGAGGGCCCTCATCACTGAGGGGAGGAGGCCCCCAGCAGGCTCCAACTGCCACCAGAGGTCCCACGTCGCCAAGGCGAAGCGTGCCAGCCAGGCAGGAGTGACCTCACAGCACAGGGCCCACCTCACAAAAGGGTGAGGAACCCAGCCAGGATCAGACTCCCACCACAGGTACCACATCACCAAGGGGATGGGAACCAGAGGGGAGTGTCCTCACACCAGTGGGGCCACACCATCGAAAGGTGAGGAACCCAGCACATGTAGACTCAAACCTGAGGACCCACATCACCAATGGGCTCTGAGTGAGGCATGCTGGCTGGAGAAGTCTCAAAACTCAGGGCCCACAGAATAAAAAAGGTGAGGAATCCAGCAGTTGGCACCTCCCAGCAGGTGGTCCAGAGCACCGAGGCTACGGGATTCAGGCCGCAGTGAACTCACACCAGAGGGCCCACGTCATGGAGCTGAGCAACCCAGCCTTTGGGAACTCAGAGCAGAAGGCCCACATCCCCAAGGGGATGGGAAGCTGGTAGGAGTTTCCTCGCAAAACTGGGCGCACACAAGAAAATGTGGGGAGCCCATCAGTTAGGACCTGACGACAGAGGGCCCTCATCTCCGAGGGTAAGAGGCTCCTAGCAGGCTCCAACTGCCAACAGATGGCCCACGTCGCCAAGGTGAAGTGTGCCAAGCAGGCGGGAATGACCTCCCAGCAGACGGCCCAACTTACAGAAGGGTGAGGGACCCAGCCAGGATCAGACTCTCACCAGAGGGCCCACAAGACAAAGGGGATGGGAACCTGGCAGGCGTGACCGCACACTAGTTGGGCCACATCATCGAAATCTAAGAAACCCAGCACATGTGGCCTCAATCCAGAGGACCCACATCACCAAGGGGCTGGGAGTGAGGCAGGCAGGAGTAGCCTCACCACAGAGGGCCCATAGAAAAAAAAAGGTGAGGAATCCAGCAGTTGGAACCTCCCGTCAGGCGGCCAGGAACACAGAGGCCATGGGATCCTGGTAAGAGTGAACTTACTTACATCAGAGAGCCCACACCATGGAACTGTGAGCAACCCAGCCATTGGGACCTCAGAGCAGATGGCCCACATCCCCAGCAGGACGGGAACCTGGCAGGAGTGTCCTGGCATCACTGGCTGCACATCAGAAAACGGGGGGAGCCCAGCAGTTAGGATCTTAAGCCATAGGGACCTCATCAACCAGGGGAGGAGGCGCCCAGCAGGCTCCAACTGCCACCCGAGGGCCCACGTCGCCAAGGCGATGTGTGCGAGCCAGGCAGGAGTGACCTCACATCAGAGGGCCCACCTCACAGAAGTCTGAGGAACCCAGCCAGGATCAGACTCTCACCAGAGGGCCCACATCACGAAGGGGATGGGAACCAGGCAGGAGTGTCTTCACACCAGTGTGGCCACATCATCGAAGGGTGAGGCACCCAGCACACGTGGCCTCAAACCAGAGAACCCACATCACCGACGGGCTGGGACTGAGGCAGGCAAGAGTAGCCTCACAACAGAGGGCCCACAGAATAAAAAAAATGTGAGGAATCCAGGAGCTGGACCCTCCCAACAGGGGGCCCAGGGCCACGAGGCTATGGGATCAGTGCCGGAGTGAACTCACACAAGAGGGCCCACACCATGGAACTGTGACCAACCCAGACGTTGGGACCTCAGAGCAGAAGGCCCACATCTCCATGAGGATGGGAACCTGGCAGGAGTGTCCTTGCACCACTGGGGGCGCACAGCAGAAAATATGGGGAGCCCAGGACATCGGGCCTGACGCCAGAGGGCCCTGATCACCCAGGGGAGGAGGCTCCCAGCAGGCTCCAACGGCGACCAGAGGGCCAACGTCACCAAGGCAACGAGTGCCAGCCAGGCAGGAGTGACCTCACAGCCGAGGGCCCACCTCACAGAACGTTGAGGGACCCAGGCAGGATCAGACGCTCACCGAAAGGCCCACATTACCCAGCGGATTGGAAGAAGGCAGGAGTGTTCTCAAACCAGCGGGGCCACATCATCGAAAGGTGAGGAACACAGCACATATGGCCTCAAACCAGAGGACCCACATCACCAAGGGGCTGGGAGTGAGGCAGGCAGGAGTAGCCTCACCACAGAGGGCCCATAGAATAAAAAAGGTGAGGACTCCCAGCATTTGGAATTTCCCAGCCTGTGGCCCACAGCACCAAATCTATGGGATCCTGGTCTGAGTGATGCAACACCACCGGTTCCACTTCATGAAGTGGGTCCCACAGCAACTGGGACCTCAGAGCAGAAGGCCCACGTCCCCTTGGGGATGGGAACCTGCCAGGAGTGTCCTGGAACCACTGGGTGCACATCGGAAAACGTGGGGAGCCCAGCAGTTAGGGCCTGATGACACAGGGCTCTCATCACCGAGGGGAGGAGGCTCCCAGCAGGCTCCAACTGACACCAGAGGACTCACGTCGCAAAGGCGACATGTGCCTAGCAGGAGTGACCTCACAGCAGAGGGCCCACGTCCCAGAAGGATGAGGAACCCAGACAGGATCAGACTCTCACCAGAGGGCCCACATCACCAAGGGGATGGAAAACCGGCAGCAGTGGCCTCACACCACTGTGGCCACATAATCGAAAGGTGAGGCACCCAGCACACGTGGCCTCAAACCAGAGAACCCACATCACCAACGGGCTGGGACTGAGGCAGGCAGGAGTAGCCTCACAACAGAGGGCCCACAGAGTAAAAAATGTGAGGAATCCAGGAGCCGGGCCCTCCCAACAGGCAGCCCAGGGCCACGAGGCTATGGGATCAATGCCGGAGTGAACTCACACAAGAGGGCCCACACCATGCAACTGTGAGCAAGCCAGCCCTTGGGACCTCAGAGCAGAAGGCCCACATCCCCATGAGGATGGGAACCTGGCAGGAGTGTCCTCGCACCACTGGGTGCACAGCAGAAAATATGGGGACCCCAGGACTTAGGGCCTGACGCCAGAGGGCCCTGATCACCCAGGGGAGGAGGCTCCCAGCAGGCTCCCGCTGCGACCAGAGGGCCCACGTCGCCAAGGTGACGAGTGCCAGCCCGGCAGGAGTGACCTCACAGCAGAGGGCCCACCTCACAGAACGTTGAGGGACCCAGGCAGGATCAGACGCTCACCGAAAAGGCCCACATTACCAAGGGGATGGGAAGCAGGCAGGAGTGTTCTCAAACCAGCGGGGCCACATCGTCGAAAGGTGAGGAACCCAGCACATATGGCCTCAAACCAGAGGACCCACATCACCGAGGGGCTGGGAGTGTGGCAGGCAAGACTAGACTCACAGCAGAGGGAACACAGATTTAAAAAGGTGAGGAAACCAGCAGATCGAACCTCCTAGCAGGCGGCCCAGGGAACCGAGTCTATGGGATCCAGACCGGAGTAAACTCACACCAGAATGCCCACATCATGAAACTGTGAGTAACTCAGCCGTTGGGACCTCAGACCAGACGGCCCACATCCCCATGGCAATGGGAACCTGGCAGGACTGTCCTCGAACCACTGGGGCACATTCAAGAAATGTGGAGAGACCAGCAGTTAGGGCCTGACGCGAGAGGGCCCTCATCACCGAGGGGAGGAGGCCCCCAGCAGGTTCCAACTGCCATCAGAGGTCCCACGTCGCCAAGGCGAAGCGTGCCAGCCAGGCAGGAGTGACCTCACAGCAGAGGGCCCACCTCACAAAAGGGTGAGGAACCCAGCCAGGATAAGACTCTCGCCAGAGGGCCCACATCACCAAGGGGATGGGAACCTGGCAGGCGTGTCCTCACACTAGTTGGGCCACATCATCGAAATGGAAGAAACCCAGCACATGTGGCCTCAACCCAGAGGACCCACATCACCAAGGGGCTGGGAGTGAGGCAGGCAGGAGTAGCCTCACCACAGAGGGCCCATAGAATAAAAAAGGTGAGGAATCCAGCAGTTGGAACCTCCCATCAGGCGGCCAGGAACACAGAGGCCATGGGATCCTGGTCGGAGTGAACTTACATCAGAGAGCCCACACCATGGAACTGTGAGCAACCTAGCCGTTGGGACCTCAGAGCAGAAGGCCCACATCCCCAGCAGGATGGGAACCTGGCAGGAGTGTCCTGGCATCACTGGCTGCACATCAGAAAACGGGGGGAGCCCAGCAGTTAGGGTCTTATGCCGTAGGGACCTCATCAACCAGGGGAGGAGGTGCCCGGCGGGCTCCAGCTGCCACCCGAGGGCCCACGTAGCCACGGCGACGTGTGCGAGCCAGGCAGGAGTGACCTCACATCAGAGGGCCCACCTCACAGAAGTCTGAGGAACCCAGCCAGGATCAGACTCTCACCAGAGGGCCCACATCACGAAGGGGATGGGGACCAGGCAGGAGTGTCCTCACACCAGTGGGGCCACATCATCGAAAGGTGAGGCACCCAGCACACGTGGCCTCAAACCAGAGAACCCACATCACCAACGGGCTGGGACTGAGGCAGGCAGGAGTAGCCTCACAACAGAGGGCCCACAGAGTAAAAAATGTGAGGAATCCAGGAGCCGGGCCCTCCCAACGGGCGGCCCAGGGCCACGAGGCTATGGGATCAATGCCGGAGTGAACTCACACAAGAGGGCCCACACCATGCAACTGTGAGCAAGCCAGCCCTTGGGACCTCAGAGCAGAAGGCCCACATCCCCATGAGGATGGGAACCTGGCAGGAGTGTCCTTGCACCACTGGGGGCGCACAGCAGAAAATATGGGGAGCCCAGGACATCGGGCCTGACGCCAGAGGGCCCTGATCACCCAGGGGAGGAGGCTCCCAGCAGGCTCCAACGGCGACCAGAGGGCCAACGTCACCAAGGCAACGAGTGCCAGCCAGGCAGGAGTGACCTCACAGCCGAGGGCCCACCTCACAGAACGTTGAGGGACCCAGGCAGGATCAGACGCTCACCGAAAGGCCCACATTACCCAGCGGATTGGAAGAAGGCAGGAGTGTTCTCAAACCAGCGGGGCCACATCATCGAAAGGTGAGGAACACAGCACATATGGCCTCAAACCAGAGGACCCACATCACCAAGGGGCTGGGAGTGAGGCAGGCAGGAGTAGCCTCACCACAGAGGGCCCATAGAATAAAAAAGGTGAGGACTCCCAGCATTTGGAATTTCCCAGCCTGTGGCCCACAGCACCAAATCTATGGGATCCTGGTCTGAGTGATGCAACACCACCGGTTCCACTTCATGAAGTGGGTCCCACAGCAACTGGGACCTCAGAGCAGAAGGCCCACGTCCCCTTGGGGATGGGAACCTGCCAGGAGTGTCCTGGAACCACTGGGTGCACATCGGAAAACGTGGGGAGCCCAGCAGTTAGGGCCTGATGACACAGGGCTCTCATCACCGAGGGGAGGAGGCTCCCAGCAGGCTCCAACTGACACCAGAGGACTCACGTCGCAAAGGCGACATGTGCCTAGCAGGAGTGACCTCACAGCAGAGGGCCCACGTCCCAGAAGGATGAGGAACCCAGACAGGATCAGACTCTCACCAGAGGGCCCACATCACCAAGGGGATGGAAAACCGGCAGCAGTGGCCTCACACCACTGTGGCCACATAATCGAAAGGTGAGGCACCCAGCACACGTGGCCTCAAACCAGAGAACCCACATCACCAACGGGCTGGGACTGAGGCAGGCAGGAGTAGCCTCACAACAGAGGGCCCACAGAGTAAAAAATGTGAGGAATCCAGGAGCCGGGCCCTCCCAACAGGCAGCCCAGGGCCACGAGGCTATGGGATCAATGCCGGAGTGAACTCACACAAGAGGGCCCACACCATGCAACTGTGAGCAAGCCAGCCCTTGGGACCTCAGAGCAGAAGGCCCACATCCCCATGAGGATGGGAACCTGGCAGGAGTGTCCTCGCACCACTGGGTGCACAGCAGAAAATATGGGGACCCCAGGACTTAGGGCCTGACGCCAGAGGGCCCTGATCACCCAGGGGAGGAGGCTCCCAGCAGGCTCCCGCTGCGACCAGAGGGCCCACGTCGCCAAGGTGACGAGTGCCAGCCCGGCAGGAGTGACCTCACAGCAGAGGGCCCACCTCACAGAACGTTGAGGGACCCAGGCAGGATCAGACGCTCACCGAAAAGGCCCACATTACCAAGGGGATGGGAAGCAGGCAGGAGTGTTCTCAAACCAGCGGGGCCACATCGTCGAAAGGTGAGGAACCCAGCACATATGGCCTCAAACCAGAGGACCCACATCACCGAGGGGCTGGGAGTGTGGCAGGCAAGACTAGACTCACAGCAGAGGGAACACAGATTTAAAAAGGTGAGGAAACCAGCAGATCGAACCTCCTAGCAGGCGGCCCAGGGAACCGAGTCTATGGGATCCAGACCGGAGTAAACTCACACCAGAATGCCCACATCATGAAACTGTGAGTAACTCAGCCGTTGGGACCTCAGACCAGACGGCCCACATCCCCATGGCAATGGGAACCTGGCAGGACTGTCCTCGAACCACTGGGGCACATTCAAGAAATGTGGAGAGACCAGCAGTTAGGGCCTGACGCGAGAGGGCCCTCATCACCGAGGGGAGGAGGCCCCCAGCAGGTTCCAACTGCCATCAGAGGTCCCACGTCGCCAAGGCGAAGCGTGCCAGCCAGGCAGGAGTGACCTCACAGCAGAGGGCCCACCTCACAAAAGGGTGAGGAACCCAGCCAGGATAAGACTCTCGCCAGAGGGCCCACATCACCAAGGGGATGGGAACCTGGCAGGCGTGTCCTCACACTAGTTGGGCCACATCATCGAAATGGAAGAAACCCAGCACATGTGGCCTCAACCCAGAGGACCCACATCACCAAGGGGCTGGGAGTGAGGCAGGCAGGAGTAGCCTCACCACAGAGGGCCCATAGAATAAAAAAGGTGAGGAATCCAGCAGTTGGAACCTCCCATCAGGCGGCCAGGAACACAGAGGCCATGGGATCCTGGTCGGAGTGAACTTACATCAGAGAGCCCACACCATGGAACTGTGAGCAACCTAGCCGTTGGGACCTCAGAGCAGAAGGCCCACATCCCCAGCAGGATGGGAACCTGGCAGGAGTGTCCTGGCATCACTGGCTGCACATCAGAAAACGGGGGGAGCCCAGCAGTTAGGGTCTTATGCCGTAGGGACCTCATCAACCAGGGGAGGAGGTGCCCGGCGGGCTCCAGCTGCCACCCGAGGGCCCACGTAGCCACGGCGACGTGTGCGAGCCAGGCAGGAGTGACCTCACATCAGAGGGCCCACCTCACAGAAGTCTGAGGAACCCAGCCAGGATCAGACTCTCACCAGAGGGCCCACATCACGAAGGGGATGGGGACCAGGCAGGAGTGTCCTCACACCAGTGGGGCCACATCATCGAAAGGTGAGGCACCCAGCACACGTGGCCTCAAACCAGAGAACCCACATCACCAACGGGCTGGGACTGAGGCAGGCAGGAGTAGCCTCACAACAGAGGGCCCACAGAGTAAAAAATGTGAGGAATCCAGGAGCCGGGCCCTCCCAACGGGCGGCCCAGGGCCACGAGGCTATGGGATCAATGCCGGAGTGAACTCACACAAGAGGGCCCACACCATGCAACTGTGAGCAAGCCAGCCCTTGGGACCTCAGAGCAGAAGGCCCACATCCCCATGAGGATGGGAACCTGGCAGGAGTGTCCTTGCACCACTGGGGGCGCACAGCAGAAAATATGGGGAGCCCAGGACATCGGGCCTGACGCCAGAGGGCCCTGATCACCCAGGGGAGGAGGCTCCCAGCAGGCTCCAACGGCGACCAGAGGGCCAACGTCACCAAGGCAACGAGTGCCAGCCAGGCAGGAGTGACCTCACAGCCGAGGGCCCACCTCACAGAACGTTGAGGGACCCAGGCAGGATCAGACGCTCACCGAAAGGCCCACATTACCCAGCGGATTGGAAGAAGGCAGGAGTGTTCTCAAACCAGCGGGGCCACATCATCGAAAGGTGAGGAACACAGCACATATGGCCTCAAACCAGAGGACCCACATCACCAAGGGGCTGGGAGTGAGGCAGGCAGGAGTAGCCTCACCACAGAGGGCCCATAGAATAAAAAAGGTGAGGACTCCCAGCATTTGGAATTTCCCAGCCTGTGGCCCACAGCACCAAATCTATGGGATCCTGGTCTGAGTGATGCAACACCACCGGTTCCACTTCATGAAGTGGGTCCCACAGCAACTGGGACCTCAGAGCAGAAGGCCCACGTCCCCTTGGGGATGGGAACCTGCCAGGAGTGTCCTGGAACCACTGGGTGCACATCGGAAAACGTGGGGAGCCCAGCAGTTAGGGCCTGATGACACAGGGCTCTCATCACCGAGGGGAGGAGGCTCCCAGCAGGCTCCAACTGACACCAGAGGACTCACGTCGCAAAGGCGACATGTGCCTAGCAGGAGTGACCTCACAGCAGAGGGCCCACGTCCCAGAAGGATGAGGAACCCAGACAGGATCAGACTCTCACCAGAGGGCCCACATCACCAAGGGGATGGAAAACCGGCAGCAGTGGCCTCACACCACTGTGGCCACATAATCGAAAGGTGAGGCACCCAGCACACGTGGCCTCAAACCAGAGAACCCACATCACCAACGGGCTGGGACTGAGGCCGGCAGGAGTAGCCTCACAACAGAGGGCCCACAGAGTAAAAAATGTGAGGAATCCAGGAGCCGGGACCTCCCAACAGGCAGCCCAGGGCCACGAGGCTATGGGATCAATGCCGGAGTGAACTCACACAAGAGGGCCCACACCATGCAACTGTGAGCAAGCCAGCCCTTGGGACCTCAGAGCAGAAGGCCCACATCCCCATGAGGATGGGAACCTGGCAGGAGTGTCCTCGCACCACTGGGTGCACAGCAGAAAATATGGGGACCCCAGGACTTAGGGCCTGACGCCAGAGGGCCCTGATCACCCAGGGGAGGAGGCTCCCAGCAGGCTCCCGCTGCGACCAGAGGGCCCACGTCGCCAAGGTGACGAGTGCCAGCCCGGCAGGAGTGACCTCACAGCAGAGGGCCCACCTCACAGAACGTTGAGGGACCCAGGCAGGATCAGACGCTCACCGAAAAGGCCCACATTACCAAGGGGATGGGAAGCAGGCAGGAGTGTTCTCAAACCAGCGGGGCCACATCGTCGAAAGGTGAGGAACCCAGCACATATGGCCTCAAACCAGAGGACCCACATCACCGAGGGGCTGGGAGTGTGGCAGGCAAGACTAGACTCACAGCAGAGGGAACACAGATTTAAAAAGGTGAGGAAACCAGCAGATCGAACCTCCTAGCAGGCGGCCCAGGGAACCGAGTCTATGGGATCCAGACCGGAGTAAACTCACACCAGAATGCCCACATCATGAAACTGTGAGTAACTCAGCCGTTGGGACCTCAGACCAGACGGCCCACATCCCCATGGGAATGGGAACCTGGCAGGACTGTCCTCGAACCACTGGGGCACATTCAAGAAATGTGGAGAGACCAGCAGTTAGGGCCTGACGCGAGAGGGCCCACATCACCGAGGGGAGGAGGCCCCCAGCAGGTTCCAACTGCCATCAGAGGTCCCACGTCGCCAAGGCGAAGCGTGCCAGCCAGGCAGGAGTGACCTCACAGCAGAGGGCCCACCTCACAAAAGGGTGAGGAACCCATCCAGGATAAGACTCTCGCCAGAGGGCCCTCATCACCAAGGGGATGGGAACCCGGCAGGAGTGTCCTCACACCAGTGTGGCCACATCAACGAAAGATGCGAAACCCAGTAACGTGGACTCTAATCAGAGAACCCACATCACGAAGGGGCTTGGAGTGAGGAAGGCAGGAGGAGCCTCACAACAGAGGGCCCACAGAATAAAAAAGTTGAGGAATCCATCAGTTGGCACCTCCCAGCACGCGGCCCAGAGCACGGAGGCTATGGGGTCCAGGCCGGAATGAACTCACACCAGAGGGCCCACATCGTGAAACTCTGAGCAACCCAGCAGATGGGACGTCAGAGCCGAAGGCCCACATCCCAATGGGGATGGGAACCTGGCAGGAGTGTCCTCGCACCACTAGGCACACAACGGAAAATGTGGGGAGGACAGCAGTTAGGGCATGACGCCAGAGGGCCCGCATCACCCAGGGGAGGAGGCGCCCAGCAGGCCCTCACTGTCACCAGAGGGCCCTCGTCGCCAAGACGAAGTGTGCCAGCCAGGCAGGAGTGACCTCACAGCACAGGGCCAACCACGCAGAAGGTTAAGGAACCCAGCCAGGATTACGTTCTCACCAGAGGACCCACATCAACAAGGGTATGGGAACCAGGCAGGAGTGTACTCACACCAGTGGGGCCACATCATCGAAAGGTGAGGAACCCAGCACACGTGGCGTCAAACCAGAGGACCCGCATCACCAAGGGGCTGGGAGTGTGGCAGGCAGGAGTAGACTCACAACAGAGGGACCACAGATTTAAAAAGGTGAGGAATCCAGCAGATCGAACCTCCTAGCAGGCGGCCCAGGGAACCGAGTCTATGGGATACAGACCGGAGCGAACTCACACCAGAGGGTCCACATCATGAAACTGTGAGTAACTCAGCCGTTGGGACCTCAGACCAGACGGCCCACATCACCATGGGAACGGGAACCTGGCAGGACTGTCCTCGAACCACTGGGGGAACAATTCAGGAAATGTGGAGAGACCAGCAGTTAGGGCCTGACGCGAGAGGGCCCTCATCACTGAGGGGAGGAGGCCCCCAGCAGGCTCCAACTGCCACCAGAGGTCCCACGTCGCCAAGGCGAAGCGTGCCAGCCAGGCAGGAGTGACCTCACAGCAGAGGGCCCACCTCACAAAAGGGTGAGGAACCCAGCCAGGATCAGACTCCCACCACAGGTACCACATCACCAAGGGGATGGGAACCAGAGGGGAGTGTCCTCACACCAGTGGGGCCACACCATCGAAAGGTGAGGAACCCAGCACATGTAGACTCAAACCTGAGGACCCACATCACCAATGGGCTCTGAGTGAGGCATGCTGGCTGGAGAAGTCTCAAAACTCAGGGCCCACAGAATAAAAAAGGTGAGGAATCTAGCAGTTGGCACCTCCCAGCAGGTGGTCCAGAGCACCGAGGCTACGGGATTCAGGCCGCAGTGAACTCACACCAGAGGGCCCACGTCATGGAGCTGAGCAACCCAGCCTTTGGGAACTCAGAGCAGCAGGCCCACATCCCCAAGGGGATGGGAAGCTGGTAGGAGTTTCCTCGCAAAACTGGGCGCACACAAGAAAATGTGGGGAGCCCATCAGTTAGGACCTGACGACAGAGGGCCCTCATCTCCGAGGGTAAGAGGCTCCTAGCAGGCTCCAACTGCCAACAGATGGCCCACGTCGCCAAGGTGAAGTGTGCCAAGCAGGCGGGAATGACCTCCCAGCAGACGGCCCAACTTACAGAAGGGTGAGGGACCCAGCCAGGATCAGACTCTCACCAGAGGGCCCACAAGACAAAGGGGATGGGAACCTGGCAGGCGTGACCGCACACTAGTTGGGCCACATCATCGAAATCTAAGAAACCCAGCACATGTGGCCTCAATCCAGAGGACCCACATCACCAAGGGGCTGGGAGTGAGGCAGGCAGGAGTAGCCTCACCACAGAGGGCCCATAGAATAAAAAAGGTGAGGAATCCAGCAGTTGGAACCTCCCATCAGGCGGCCAGGAACACAGAGGCCATGGGATCCTGGTCGGAGTGAACTTACATCAGAGAGCCCACACCATGGAACTGTGAGCAACCTAGCCGTTGGGACCTCAGAGCAGAAGGCCCACATCCCCAGCAGGATGGGAACCTGGCAGGAGTGTCCTGGCATCACTGGCTGCACATCAGAAAACGGGGGGAGCCCAGCAGTTAGGGTCTTACGCCGTAGGGACCTCATCAACCAGGGGAGGAGGTGCCCGGCGGGCTCCAGCTGCCACCCGAGGGCCCACGTCGCCAAGGCGACGTGTGCGAGCCAGGCAGGAGTGACCTCACATCAGAGGGCCCACCTCACAGAAGTCTGAGGAACCCAGCCAGGATCAGACTCTCACCAGAGGGCCCACATCACGAAGGGGATGGGGACCAGGCAGGAGTGTCCTCACACCAGTGGGGCCACATCATCGAAAGGTGAGGCACCCAGCACCCGTGGCCTCAAACCAGAGAACCCACATGACCAACGGGCTGGGACTGAGGCAGGCAGGAGTAGCCTCACAACAGAGGGCCCACAGAGTAAAAAATGTGAGGAATCCAGGAGCCGGGCCCTCCCAACGGGCGGCCCAGGGCCACGAGGCTATGGGATCAATGCCGGAGTGAACTCACACAAGAGGGCCCACACCATGGAACTGTGAGCAAGCCAGCCCTTGGGACCTCAGAGCAGAAGGCCCACATCCCCATGAGGATGGGAACCTGGCAGGAGTGTCCTCGCACCACTGGGCGCACAGCAGAAAATATGGGGAGCCCAGGACTTAGGGCCTGACGCCAGAGGGCCCTGATCACCCAGGGGAGGAGGCTCCCAGCAGGCTCCAACTGTGACCAGAGGGCCCACGTCGCCAAGGCAACGAGTGCCAGCCAGGCAGGAGTGACCTCACAGCCGAGGGCCCACCTCACAGAACGTTGAGACACCCAGGCAGGATCAGACGCTCACCGAAAAGGCCCACATTACCAAGGGGATGAGAAGCAGGCAGGAGTGTTCTCAAACCAGCGGGGCCACATCGTCGAAAGGTGAGGAACCCAGCACATATGGCCTCAAACCAGAGGACCCACATCACCAAGGGGCTGGGAGTGAGGCACGCAGGAGTAGCCTCACACCAGAGGGCCCATAGAATAAAAAAGGTGAGGACTCCAGCATTTGGAATCTCCCAGCATGTGGCCCACAGCACCAAATCTATGGGATCCTGGTCTGAGTGATGTCACACCACAGGTTTCATTTCATGAAACTGTGAGCTACGCAACAACTGGGATCTCAGAGCAGAAGGCCCACATCCCCTTGGGGATGGGAACCTGCCCGGAGTGTCCTCGAACCACTGGGCGCACATCCGAAAATGTGGGGAGCCCAGCAGTTAGGGCCTGACGACACAGGGCCCTCATCACCGAGGGGAGGAGGCTCCCAGCAGGCTCCAACTGACCCCAGAGGGCCCATGTCGCCAAGGCGACATGAGCCACTCGGCAGGAGTGACCTCAAAGCACAGGGCTCACCTCACAGAAGGGTGAGGAACCCAGCAAGGATCAGACTCTCAACAGAGGGCCCACCTCACCAAGGGGATGGGAACCAGATAGGAGTGGCCTCACACCAGCGGGGCCACATCATCGAAAGGTGAGGAACCCAGCACATGTGGCCTCAAACCAGAGGACCACACCAACAAGGGGCTGGGAGTGAGGCAGTCAGGAGTAGCCTCAAAACAGAGGGCCCACACAATAAAATGGTGAGGAATCCAGCAGTTGGAAACTCCCAGCAGGCGGCCCAGAGCACAGAGGCTATGGGATGCAGGCCGGAATGAACTCACACCAGAGGGCCCACATCATGAAACTGTGAGCAACCCAGCACATGGGACCTCAGAGCAGAAGGCCCACATCCCCATGGGGATCGGAACCAGGGAGGAGTGTCCCCACACCACTGGGCGCACATCAGAAAGTGTGGGGAGCTCAGAAATTATTGCCTGATGCCAGAGGGCACTAATCACCAAGGGGAGGAGGCTCCCAGCAGGCACCAACTGCCACGAGAGGGCCCACGTCGCCAAGGAGATGTGTGCCAGCTAGGCAGGAGTGACGTCACAGAAGAGGGCCCACCTCACAGAAGGGTGAGGAACCCAGCCAGGATCAGACTCTCACCAGAGGGCCCCCATTACCACGAGGTTCGGAACCAGGCAGGAGTGTCCTCACTCCAGTGGGGCCACACCAGCGTAAGGTGAGGAACCCAGCACATGTGGCCTCAAACCAGAGAACCCACATCACCAAGTGGCTGAGAGTGAGGCAGTCAGGAGTTTCCTCACAAGAGAGGCCCATAGAATAAAAAAGATAAGGAATCGAGCAGTTGGAACCTCCCAGCACATGGCCCAGAGCAGCAAGGCTATGGGATCCAGGCCGGAGTGAACTCACACCAGTGGGCTCACATCATGAAACTGTGAGCAACCTAGCCGTTGGGACCTCAGAGCAGAACACCCACATCCCAATGGGGGTGGGACCCTGGCAGGAGTATCCTCGCAACACTGGGTGCCCATCAGAAAATTGGGTAACCCAGCAGTTAGGGCCTGACTCCAGAGGGCCCTCATCACCCAGGGTAGGAGGCGCCCAGCAGGCTCCAACTGCCCCCAGAGGGCCCACGTCGCCAAGGAGACGTGTGCCAGCTAGGCAGGAGTGACGTCACAGAAGAGGGCCCACCTCACAGAAGGGTGAGGATCCCAGCCACGGTCAGACTCTCACCAGAGGGCCCACATCACCAAGGGGATGGGAGTGATGCAGGCAGAAGTAGCATCACAACAGAGGGCCCATAGAATAAAAAATGTGAGGAATCCATCAGTTGGAACCCCGATGCAGGCGACACAGAGCACGGAGGCTATGGGATCCAGGCCTGAGTGAACTCACACCAGAGGGCCCACATCATGGAACTGTGAGCAACCCAGCCGTTGGAACCTCAGAGCATAAGGCCCACAGCCCCAAAGGGATGGGAACCTGGCAGGAGTGTCCTCTCTCCACTTGGCGCAAATCAGATAATGTGGGGAGCCCAGAATTTAGGGCCTGACGCCAGAGGGCCCTCATCACCGCTGGGAGAAGGCTACCAGCCGACTCCAACTGCCACCAGAGGGCCCACGTCGCTCAGGCGATGTACGCGAGCCAGGCAGGAGTGACCTCACATCAGAGGGCCCACCTCACAGAAGGGTGAGGAACCCATCCAGCCACAGACTCTCACCAGAGGGCCCAAAACACCAAGGGGACGGGAACCAGGCAGGAGTTTCTTCACACCAGTGGGGCCACACCATCTCAAGGTGAGGAAACTAGCACATGTGGACTCAAACCAGAGGAACCACATCACCAGCACATGTGGACTCAAACCAGAGGAACCACATCACCAAGCGGCTGGGAGTGAGGCAGGCAAGAGTAGCCTCAAAACAGAGGGCCCATGCAATAAAAATGGTGAGGAATCCAGCAGTTGGAAACTCCCAGCAGGCGGCCCAGAGCACCGAGGATATGGGATGCAGGCCGGAGTGAACTCACAACAGAGGGCCCACATCATGAAACTGTGAGCAACCCAGCACAAGGGACCTCAGAGCAGAAGGCCCACATCCCCATGGGGATCGGAACATGGCAGGAGTGTCCTCGCACCACTGGGCGCACATCCGATAATGTGGGGAGCCCAGAAATTATTGCCTGCCGCCAGAGGGCGCTAATCACCAAGGGGAGGAGGTCCCAGCAGGCACCAAATGCCAGGAGCGGGCCCACTTCGCCAAGGAGACGTGTGCCAGCTAGGCAGGAGGGACCTCACAGAAGAGGGCCCACCTCACAGAAGGGTGAGGAACCCAACCAGGATCAGACTCTCACCAGAGGGCCCACATTACCACGAGGTTCGGAACCAGGCAGGAGTGTACTCACTCCACTGGGGCCACACCAGCGTAAGGTGAGGAACCCAGCACATGTGGCCTCAAACCAGAGGACCCACATCACCAAGTGGCTGAGACTGAGGCAGGCAGGAGGAACCTCACAAGAGAGGCCCATAGAATAAAAAAGATAAGGAATCCAGCAGTTGGAACCTCCCAGCACATGGCACAGAGCAGCAAGACTATGGGATCCCGGCCAGAGTGAACTCAAACCAGTGGGCTCACATCATGAAACTGTGATCATCAACCCAGCCGTTGGGACCTCAGAGCAGAAGACCCACATCCCAATGGGGGTGAGACCCTGGCAGGAGTATCCTCGCAACACTGGGTGCCCATCAGAAAACTTGGGGAACCCAGCAGTTAGGGCCTGACGACAGAAGGCCCTCATCACCCAGGGGAGGAGGCGCCAAGCAGGATCCAACTGCCACCAGAGGGCCCACGTCGCCAAGGAGACGTGTGCCAGCTAGGCAGGAGTGACCTCACAGAAGAGGGCCCACCTCACAAAAGGGTGAGGATTCCAGCCACGGTCAGACTCTCACCAGAGTGCCCACGTCAACAAGGGGATGGGAACCAGACAGGAGTGTCCTCACACCAGTGGGGCCACATCATCGAAAGGTGAGGAACCCAGCACATCTTGCCACAAACCAGAGGGCCCACATCACCAAGGGGCTGGGAGTGTGGCACGCAGAGTAACCTCACAAGAGAGGGACCACAGAAAAAAAAAAGATGACGAATCCAGCAGTTGGAACTTCCAAGCAGGCAGCCCAGAGTACCGAGGCTATGGGATCCAGGCCAGAGTGAACTCACACCAGAGGGCCCACATCATGAAACTGTAAGCAACCCAGACGTTGGGACCTCAGAGC
Source organism: Pseudorca crassidens (assembly GCF_039906515.1). Taxonomy (NCBI): domain Eukaryota; kingdom Metazoa; phylum Chordata; class Mammalia; order Artiodactyla; family Delphinidae; genus Pseudorca; species Pseudorca crassidens. The sequence goes on along the minus strand of NC_090315.1, from coordinate 25,000,516 downwards.
AGAAGGCCCACATCCCCACGGGGATGGGAACCGAGCAGAAGTGTCCTCGCACCACTGGGTGTGCATCAGAAAACGTGAGGAGCCCAGCACTTAGGGCCTGACGCCAGATGGGTCCTCATCATCGAGGGGAGGAGGCTCCCAGCAGGCTCCAACTGACACCAGAGGACTCACGTCGCAAAGGCGACATGTGCCTAGCAGGAGTGACCTCACAGCAGAGGGCCCACGTCACAGAAGGATGAGGAACCCAGACAGGATCAGACTCTCACCAGAGGGCCCACGTCAACAAGGGGATGGGAACCAGACAGGAGTGTCCTCACACCAGTGGGGCCACATCATCGAAAGGTGAGGAACCCAGCACATGTGGCGACAAACCTGAGGACCCAAATCACAATGGGGCTGGCAGTGAAGCAGCCAGGAGTAGCCTCACAAGAGAGGGCCCACAGAATAAGTAAGGTGAGGAATCCAGCAGTTGGAAGCTCCCAGCAAGTGACCCAGAGCACCGAGGCTATTGGGCCCAGGCCGGAGTGAACTCACACAAGAGAGCTCACATCATGAAACTGTGAGCAACCCAGCAGCTCAGACCTCAGAGCAGAAGGCCCACGTCCCCATGGGTACGGAAACCTGGCAGGAGTGTACTCGCACCACTGGGCGCACATCAGAAAACGTGGGGAGCACAGCAGTTAGGTCCTGAAGCAAGAGGCCCCTCATCACCGAGGGGAGGAGGCACCCAGCAGGCTCCAACTGCCAACAGAGGGCCCACGTCGCCAAGGGGACGTGTTCCAGCCAGGCAGGAGTGACCTCACAGAAGAGGGCCTACCTCACAGAGGGGTGAGGAACCCAGCCAGGATAAGACTCTCGCCAGAGGGCCCTCATCACCAAGGGGATGGGAACCCGGCAGGAGTGTCCTCACACCAGTGTGGCCACATCAACGAAAGATGCGAAACCCAGTAACGTGGACTCTAATCAGAGAACCCACATCACGAAGGGGCTTGGAGTGAGGAAGGCAGGAGGAGCCTCACAACAGAGGGCCCACAGAATAAAAAAGTTGAGGAATCCATCAGTTGGCACCTCCCAGCACGCGGCCCAGAGCACGGAGGCTATGGGGTCCAGGCCGGAATGAACTCACACCAGAGGGCCCACATCGTGAAACTCTGAGCAACCCAGCAGATGGGACGTCAGAGCCGAAGGCCCACATCCCAATGGGGATGGGAACCTGGCAGGAGTGTCCTCGCACCACTAGGCACACAACGGAAAATGTGGGGAGGACAGCAGTTAGGGCATGACGCCAGAGGGCCCGCATCACCCAGGGGAGGAGGCGCCCAGCAGGCCCTCACTGTCACCAGAGGGCCCTCGTCGCCAAGACGAAGTGTGCCAGCCAGGCAGGAGTGACCTCACAGCACAGGGCCAACCACGCAGAAGGTTAAGGAACCCAGCCAGGATTACGTTCTCACCAGAGGACCCACATCAACAAGGGTATGGGAACCAGGCAGGAGTGTACTCACACCAGTGGGGCCACATCATCGAAAGGTGAGGAACCCAGCACACGTGGCGTCAAACCAGAGGACCCGCATCACCAAGGGGCTGGGAGTGTGGCAGGCAGGAGTAGACTCACAACAGAGGGACCACAGATTTAAAAAGGTGAGGAATCCAGCAGATCGAACCTCCTAGCAGGCGGCCCAGGGAACCGAGTCTATGGGATACAGACCGGAGCGAACTCACACCAGAGGGTCCACATCATGAAACTGTGAGTAACTCAGCCGTTGGGACCTCAGACCAGACGGCCCACATCACCATGGGAACGGGAACCTGGCAGGACTGTCCTCGAACCACTGGGGCACATTCAAGAAATGTGGAGAGACCAGCAGTTAGGGCCTGACGCGAGAGGGCCCTCATCACCGAGGGGAGGAGGCCCCCAGCAGGTTCCAACTGCCATCAGAGGTCCCACGTCGCCAAGGCGAAGCGTGCCAGCCAGGCAGGAGTGACCTCAGAGCAGAGGGCCCACCTCACAGAAGTCTGAGGAACCCAGCCAGGATCAGACTCTCACCAGAGGGCCCACATCACGAAGGGGATGGGGACCAGGCAGGAGTGTCCTCACACCAGTGGGGCCACATCATCGAAAGGTGAGGACACAGCACACGTGGCCTCAAACCAGAGAACCCACATCACCAACGGGCTGGGACTGAGGCAGGCAGGAGTAGCCTCACAACAGAGGGCCCACAGAGTAAAAAATGTGAGGAATCCAGGAGCCGGGCCCTCCCAACGGGCGGCCCAGGGCCACGGGGCTATGGGATCAATGACGGAGTGAACTCACACAAGAGGGCCCACACCATGGAACTGTGAGCAAGCCAGCCGTTGGGACCTCAGAGCAGAAGGCCCACATCCCCATGGGGATGGGAAGCAGGCAGGAGTGTCCTCGCATCGCTGGGCGCACAGCATAAAATATGGGGACCCCAGGACTTAGGGCCTGACGCCAGAGGGCCCTGATCACCCAGGGGAGGAGGCTCCCAGCAGGCTCCCGCTGCGACCAGAGGGCCCACGTCGCCCAGGCGACGAGTGGCAGCCCGGCAGGAGTGACCTCACAGCCGAGGTCCCACCTCACAGAACGTTGAGGGACCCAGGCAGGATCAGACGCTCCCCGAAAAGGCCCACATTACCAAGGGGATGGGAAGCAGGCAGGAGTGTTCTCAAACCAGCGGGGCCACATCGTCGAAAGGTGAGGAACCCAACACATATGGCCTCAAACCAGAGGACCCACATCACCGAGGGGCTGGGAGTGTGGCAGGCAAGACTAGACTCACAGCAGAGGGAACACAGATTTAAAAAGGTGAGGAAACCAGCAGATTGAACCTCCTAGCAGGCGGCCCAGGGAACCGAGTCTATGGGATCCAGACCGGAGTAAACTCACACCAGAATGCCCACATCATGAAACTGTGAGTAACTCAGCCGTTGGGACCTCAAACCAGACGGCCCACATCCCCATGGGAATGGGAACCTGGCAGGACTGTCCTCGAACCACTGGGGGCACATTCAAGAAATGTGGAGAGACCAGCAGTTAGGGCCTGACGCGAGAGGGCCCTCATCACCGAGGGGAGGAGGCCCCCAGCAGGTTCCAACTGCCATCAGAGGTCCCACGTCGCCAAGGCGAAGCGTGCCAGCCAGGCAGGAGTGACCTCACAGCAGAGGGCCCACCTCACAAAAGGTGAGGAACCCAGCCAGCATCAGACTCCCACCAGAGGGCCCACATCACCAAGGGGATGGGAACCAGAGGGGAGTGTCCTCACACCAGTGGGGCCACACTATCGAAAGGTGAGGAACCCAGCACACGGGGACTCAAACCTGAGGACCCACATCACCAAGGGGCTCTGAGTGAGGCATGCTGGAGAAAACTCACAACTCAGGGCACACACAATAAAAAAGGGGAGGAATCTAGCAGTTGGCACCTCCCAGCAGGTGGCCCAGAGCGCCGAGGCTACGGCATTCAGGCCGCAGTGAACTCACACCAGAGTGCCCACATCATGGAACTGAGCAACCCAGACCTCGGGACCTCAGAGCAGAAGGCCCACGTCCCCAAGGGGATGAGAAGCTGGCAGGAGTTTCCTCGCACCACTGGGCGCACATCAGAAACTGTGGGGACCCATCAGTTAGGACTTGACGACAGTGGGCCCTCATCTCCGAGGGTAAGAGGCTCCCAGCAGGCTCCAACTGCTAACAGATGGCCCACGTCGCCAAGGTGACGTGTGCCAAGCAGGCAGGAATGACCTCCCAGCAGAGGGCCCAACTTACAGAAGGGTGAGGGACCCAGCCAGGATCAGACTCTCAACAGAGGGCCCACATGACCAAGGGGATGGGAACCTGGCAGGCGTGTCCTCGCACTAGTTGGGCCACATCATCGAAATGGAAGAAACCCAGCACATGTGGCCTCAACCCAGAGGACCCACATCACCAAGGGGCTGGGAGTGAGGCAGGCAGGAGTAGCCTCACCACAGAGGGCCCATAGAATAAAAAAGGTGTGGAATCCAGCAGTTGGAACCTCCCATCAGGCTGCCAGGAACACAGAGGCCATGGGATCCTGGTCGGAGTGAACTTACATCAGAGAGCCCACACCATGGAACTGTGAGCAACCCAGCCGTTGGGACCTCAGAGCAGAAGGCCCACATCCCCAGCAGGATGGGAACCTGGCAGGAGTGTCCTGGCATCACTGGCTGCACATCAGAAAACGGGGGGAGCCCAGCAGTTAGGGTCTTACGCCATAGGGACCTCATCAACCAGGGGAGGAGGCGCCCGGCGGGCTCCAGCTGCCACCCGAGGGCCCACGTCGCCAAGGCGACGTGTGCGAGCCAGGCAGGAGTGACCTCACATCAGAGGGCCCACCTCACAGAAGTCTGAGGAACCCAGCCAGGATCAGACTCTCACCAGAGGGCCCACATCACGAAGGGGATGGGGACCAGGCAGGAGTGTCCTCACACCAGTGGGGCCACATCATCGAAAGGTGAGGCACCCAGCACACGTGGCCTCAAACCAGAGAACCCACATCACCAACGGGCTGGGACTGAGGCAGGCAGGAGTAGCCTCACAACAGAGGGCCCACAGAGTAAAAAATGTGAGGAATCCAGGAGCCGGGCCCTCCCAACGGGCGGCCCAGGGCCACGAGGCTATGGGATCAATGCCGGAGTGAACTCACACAAGAGGGCCCACACCATGCAACTGTGAGCAAGCCAGCCGTTGTGACCTCAGAGCAGAAGACCCACATCCCCATGGGGATGGGAACCTGGCAGGGGTGTCCTCGAACCACTGGGCGCACATCAGGAAACGTTGGGGGAGCCCAGCACTTAGGGCCTGACACCAGAGGGCCCTCATCACCGAGGCAGGAGTTTCCTCACACCAATGGGGCCAGATACACATCATCGAAAGATGAGGAACCTAGAACATGTGGCCACAATCCAGAGGACCCACATCACCAAGGCGCTGGAGTGAGGCAGGCAGGTGAAGCCTAACAACAGAGGGCCCACGGAATAAAAAGGTGAGGAATCCAGCAGTTGTAACCTCCAGCAGGCGGCCCGGAGCACCGAGACTATGGGATCAAGGCAGGAGTGAACTCACACCAGAGGGTCCCACACCATGAAAGTGTGAGCAAGCCAGCCGTTGAGACCTCAGAGCAGAAGGCCCACATCCCCATGGGGATGGGAACCTGGCAGGAGTGTCCTCACACCAGTGAGGCTACAACCACATCATCGAAAGTTTAGGAACCCAGCACATGTGTCCTCAAACCAGAAGACCCACACCACAAAGGGACTGGGACTGAGGCAGGCAGGAGGAGCCTCAGAACCGAGGCCCCATGGAATAAAAAACTGAGGAATCCAGTAGTTGGAACCCCACAGCAGGCGGCCCGGAGCACCGAGGCTATGGGATCCAGGCCACAGTGAACTCACATCAGAGGGCCCCACACCATGAAAGTGTGAACAAGCCAGCCGTTGGGACCTCAGAGCAGACGGCCCAGATCCCCATGGGGATGGGAACCTGGCAGGGGTGTCCTCGAACCACTGGGCGCACATCAGGAAATGTGGGGGAGCCCAGCAGTTAGGGCCTGACGTCAGAAGGGCCCTCTCACAGAGGGAAGGAGGCTCCCAGCACGCTCCCGCTGCGACCAGAGGGCCCACGTCACCAAGGCAACGAGTGCCAGCCTTGTAGGAGTGACCTCACAGCAGAGGGCCCACCTCACAGAACAGCGAGGAGCCCAGGCAGGATCAGACGCTCACCGGAGGGCGCACAGCACCATGGGGATGCGAACCAGGCAGCAGTGTCCTGACACCAGTGTGGCCACATCCACATTATCTAAAGGTGAGCAACTCAGCACATGTGGCCTCAAACCAGAGGACCGACATCACCAAGGGGCTGGGAGCGAGGTAGGCAGGAGGAGCCTCAAAACAGAGGGCCCATGGAATAAAAAAGGTGAGGAATCCAGCAGTTGGAATCCCACAGCAGGCGGTCTGGAGCACCGAAGCTATGGGATCCAGGCCACAGTGGACTCAAACCAGAGGGTCCCACACAATGAAACTGTGAGGAATCCACAAGTTTGGACCTCAGAGCAGAAGGCCCACATCCCCATGGGGATGGGAACCTGGCAGTGGTGTACTTGTACCAATGGGGCCACATCCACATCATCGAAAGATGAGGAACCCAGCACATGTGGCCTCAAACCAGAGGACCCACATCACCAAGGGGCTGGGAGTGAGGCAGGCAGGTGGAGCCTAAAAACAGACGGCCCACGGAATAAAAAGGTGAGGAATCCAGCAGTTGGAACCTCCAGTAGGCGGCCCGGAGCACCGAGGCTATGGGATCCAGGCAGGAGTGAAATCACACCAGAGGGCCCCACACCATGAAAGTGTGAGCAAGCCAGCCGTTGAGACCTCAGAGCAGAAGGCCCACATCCCCATGGGGATGGGAACCTGGCAGGGGTGTCATCGCACCACTCGGCAGACATCAGGAAATGTTGGGGAGCCCAGCAGTTAGGGCAACATTCTTTCGTCTTATGCTAACTGATGCCGTTATGATGTGCCTAACTCAGGCCCTGAATTTTGTCCCAAGGCCGTGGAACTGTCGCTAACTGAGTCCTAGATGCTCTTCCTAAATGCGGTCCAGAACTGTCCCTCACTAAAGCCCTAACACTATTCCTAACTCAGGTCCTGATACGGTACCTAACAGAGGCCCAGATGCTAGTCCTAACGCAGGCTCTGACACTGTCTGTGACTAAGGCCCTGCTGCCATGAATGTCTAAAGTCCTGACATTATCCCGAGCTAATATCCTGAACCATGTCTTACCAAGGTCTTGAAATTGTTCTAAAGTAGCCCTGACGCTGTCCCTAAGTGAGGCCCTGAGGCTGTACCTATCAGAGGCCCTGAGAAGTTTTTAATGAAGACCCTAATGCTGGTACTACAGAGGCCATTATACTACTCCTAAGTCACGCTGACACTGCCCCTCACTCAGGCCCCTAAAGATAGGCCTCACTTAGGCCCTGTTGCCATACCTTAGTTAGGCTCTTATGCTATCCCTACATCAAGCCCTGACACTGGTCCTGATTAAGGCCCTGACACTGGTCCTAACTAAGGCCCTGATGCTCTCAACAACTAAAGTCTTCACGCTATCCCTAGCTCATTTCCTGACACTGTCCCTGGCCTGGAACCTGACTCTCTCCCGAGCTTATTTCCTGCCTCTTATCCTCACAGCAGCCCTAATGCTCTCCGTAACTAGGGCCCAGACTTGTCCTAACTAGGACCCTGCCACTGTTTCTAACTATGGCCCGGAAACTGTCCCTAATATACGTCCTGCTGCCGGCAATAACTAAAATTCGGACACTATCCTGAGTTCAGAATCGGACCCATTTCTAACCAAGGTCCTGTCACTATCCCTAAGAAAGCCCTGTCTCTGTCCCTAAGAGAAGGACTGAGGCTGTGCCTAACTTAGGCCCTGAAGCTATCCCTAACTCAGGCCTTGAAGCTGTGACCATCTCAGGCCGTGATCATGTCTTTAACTAAGACCCTGTTGCTGACCCAACAAAGGCCCTGACGCAGCTCCTACATCGTGCCCTGACAGTGTCCCCAGCTAAGGGTGTGACGCTAGGCCTCATTCAGTCCCTGTGGCTGTAAGTCAGGCTCTCACGCTCTCCTTACCTGAAGCCCTGACACTGGTTCTAATTAAAGCCCTGATACTCTCAGTGACTAAGGTTTTGACAGTATCCCTAGGTCATTTCCTGACACGATCCCTAAACTTTACCCTAAGCCTGTCCGTAGCAACTGTTCTGCCTCTTATGCTAACTGAAGCCCTGATGCTGTGAATACCTCAGGCCGTGAATTTAGTCCCAAGGCCGTGACACTGTCCCTAACTAAGGCCTAGATGCTCATCCTAAATCCGGCCCTGATACTGTCCGTAACTATGGCCCTAACACTCTGCTAACACAGGCCCTGACACGGTACCTAACAGAGACCCAGATGGCAGTCCTATCTAAGGCCTTGACACTGTCCCTAACTAAGGCCCTGCTGCCATCAATATTAAAGTCCTGACAGTATCCTGAGCTTATTATATCCTGGCCCATGTTTTATTAAGGTCCTGAAACTGTCCCAAAGTAAGCCTTGACGCTGTCCCTACGTGAGGCTGTGAGGCTGTCTCTCACAGAGGCCCTGAGAATGTCTTTAACAAACCCCTTAGGCTGTTCCTACCAAGGCCCTTATGCTGCTCCTAAGTCATGCCCTGACACTGTCCCCAGCTAAGGCACTGACTCTACGCCTCACTCAGTCCCTGTCGCTCTCTCCCTAAGTCAGGCTCTGACGCTGTCCCTACCTGAAGCCCTGACACTGGTTCTAAATTAGGCACTGATGCTCTAAGTAGCTATGGTTTTGACACTATCCCTACGTCATTTCCTGACGCTATTCCTAGACCTTAACCTAACCTTGTCTTTAGCTAATGTCGAGTCTCTTATGCTAACTAAATCCCTGATGCTGTCCCTAACTAAGACCCTGAATTTAGTCCCGAGCCCGTGAACCTGTCTCTAACTGAGGCCTGGAGGCTGTCCTTAACAAAGGTCCTCAACTTATCTTTAACTGAGGCCCTGACACTCTCCCTAATTAAGGACTGAGGCTGTCTCTGACTAAGGCCCTGAGTCTCTCTTTAACTACTGGCCTCACTCTTTCCCTAACAAAGGTCCTGAAACATTCCCTAACTAAGACCCTGACACAGTCCCTAATAACTTGAGCTGTCCCTCATTAATGCCCTGATGCGGCCCATAAATGATGTACTGAAGACGGCACGAAGGTCCAGACGATGTCCCTAATGACCCAACATGTCTCTTACTAAGGCCTTCAAATTACCTCTAACTGAGGCCCTAAAGATGTCCATAACTAAGGCCCTGACACTATCTCGAACTAAGACCCTCAAGTTATCTTTAACTGAGGCCATGACAGTGTCCCTAACAAAGAACCTGACACTGTCTCTAACTAAGGCCCTGAGTCGGTCTTTACCTAACGGCCTCACTCTTTCCCCAACTACTCCCTGACGCTGCCCCTACCCAAGGCCCTGATGGGGTGCCTAATTGCCTGAGCTGTCTTTCACTAATACCCTGACCCTATCCATAACTAACGCCCTGATGATGTCCCTAACGAACAGCCTGAAGTATCTCTCACTAAGCCCCCCATGTTTTTCTCTGAGGCCCTGACACTCTCTATAATTAAGGCCTTGACACTGTCTGTAAGTAATGGCCTGATGCAGCTCCTACCTGAGATGCTGATACTCTCACTTAGACCTTGAAGTCTCTACCTGAGAAGCTGACACTGTCTGTAACTAATGTCCTGACTTTTTCCTTAACTAACATCCTAATTTTGTCCCTAGATAACGCCCTAACACTGGTCCTAACTACGGCCCTGATGCTGACCCTATCTAAGGCCCCGACGATGTCCCTAATAGACTTAGATGTCCCTCACTGTTGGCCTGACCCTGTCCCTCACCAAGGCCCTGACCCTCTTCCTAACTAAGGCTGTGATGATGTCTCTACCTGAGGCACTGTCACTGTCTATAATAACAGCTGACTCTTTCCCTAACACACTGATGCTGTCCCTAATAGCCTCATGTATCTCTCAATAACGCCCTGATCCTGTCCATAACTAAGGCCCTGAATATGTCCCTAAGTATGTCTCTGACGCTGTCCTTAACTAAGGCCCTGATGCTCTCTCTACGTAAGGCACTGACACTATCTATAATAATGGCCTGACTCTTTCCCTAACTAATACCCTGATGTTATCGCTAATTGAAGCCCTGAAGATGGCCCTAATACCCTTAGGTGTTCCTCTGTATCACCCTGATCCTGTCCATAACTAAGGCCCTGAATATGTCCCTAGGTAAGTCTCTGACGCTGTCCCTAACTAAGGCCCTAAGGCTGTCTCTACCTCAGAATCTGAAATTCTAATGTCCTGACTCTCCCTAACTAACATCCTGACGCTGCTCCTAAGTGAGGCCCCGACACTCTTCTTAACTAAGGACTTGCCGCTGTCCCTACCTAAAACCCTGACACTGTCTGTAACTAATGACCTGACTCCCTAACTAACACCCTAGTTTGGGCCCTAACTAACGCCCTGACACTGGTTCTAATTATGGCCATAATGCTGGTTCTAAGGCCCTGAAGATATCCCTGAGTAACAGCCTCAACTGTGTCTAACTAAGGCTCTCACGTTATCTCTAAGTGAAGCACTGGCACTGTCCCTAACTTAGGCCCTTATAGTCGAAGCTGTCTCTAAATAATGCCCTGATCCTGTCCCTAAGTGAGATCCTCAATATGTCCCTAAGTGCATCTCTGACGATGTCCTTAACAGCCTGAACTCTCTTCAAGTTATCTCTGAGGCTCTGACACTGGCCCTTCCTAAGGCCTCACCCCAGGGTTGTCCCAGGCTGCTGGGCGGTTTTCTCTTGTCCGCATCTCTAGCCAGCTGCCTGCCATCGGCCACTCTAAGATTCTGCGATACAGTGGTCCCACGTGGGATGTGCCTGTGTAGGCTCACCTGCGGGAGGAGAGTCATGGCCGCTCCACCTTCCAGGGGACTGCGGCTCAGGGTAGGAGCCTCACAGCCAGTGTCTGGACACAGGGTTCTGTGTCCTTGTTCGTTGTAAATCCCTCGGAGTTACCTCTAACATTTTTGAATGGATATCGCCCCCTCTGCATATTTATAATATAAATTATTTACCACATTAAAATCCAGGAATGACATTCTTAGAACGAGCAGGAGAACACTGGATGCCCCCACCCAATGACTTATTACTTGGAGGATTTAAAATTCTAATGAGAAAACACTCACTCTCCTCACCCTCTTGGGCGTCAGCACAAGGCGGGAATCAGCCGCATCCTTTATTTATCCCTCTGATTTTCCAGAACCTTTCCTTCCAGGAGAAATCTCTGGGCTCTTCGGGAGCTGTGAGTGGTGGCCGTCAGGTAAATCTGAGACTGAAAAGCAAGAGAAAGACAGACAGAGGAGGAGATGAGAATTGGTGACGGGGAGAAGCAGGCACGTCCACGTTCAGTCGCAGGCTGAGAGTCTGGGTTAGTCTCCAGCGAAGCTAAGGACCACCAGGGTCTGGCCCCACTGGCCTTGTCACCTGGTGTGGGGACTAGGGACAGCCAACCCCCCATGGCCACTCTCAGAGGAATCAGGGAGGTGGGAGGGCACCCCCGAGAGCCAGATTGAAAATGGTCATGCTGTGAAATAATAAGATGCCCTTTCAGAAAAGTGAAGACTGTTCTCTTGGTTCTCAAAGACTTGCAAATACTCTGTGTCCTTCTGGAGGCATGCTGAAGCCTTCAGCATTTGAGGGCAGTAATGGGAGTGCATCTGGGCTCAAAACCATCCAGCACTCACTCCCTGAGGGTGCTGAGGATGACCCGTGTCCACCCCTCGGGTGCTGTGGGGCCTGAAACCCCCTGATCACCGAGGACGGGAGGGGCCGCACAGACACTCCACTGCACCACCGGGGGCTTGGCTGCTGGGCTACAGTCCTTTATCAGATACATGGTTTGCAAACATCTTGGGCCATTTTGGATGGTGGATTATCTTATTCCTTGCTCCTTTTATACACAACTGTTTTTCATCTTGAGGAAGTCCAGTTCATGTATTTTGTCTTTTGTTGCTTGTGCTTCTGGTAGATCTAAGAAATCATGACCAAATCCAAGGTCATGAAGATTTACTCTCATGTTTTCTTCTAGGAGTTTCCTAATTTTGGTTCTTGCATCTAGGCCTTTGGTCCATTTTGCATCTAGGCCTTCGGTTGATTTTGTATATGAGGTGGGGGGAGGTAAGGGTCCAACTTTACTCTTCTGCATGTGGGTATCCAGTTGTTCCAGAACCTGTGCTCCCTGTTTGGGAGAAAATACCTGCAAATGACGTGACCAACAAGGGCTTAATTCTAAAATATACAAACAGCTCATACAACTCAAAAGAGGAAAAAAATAAAAAAATAGGCAGAATTTTAGAAGGTCTAAATAGACATTTCTCCAAGGACATACAGATGGCCAAGAGGCACGTGAAAAGATGCTCCACATCGCTAATTATGAGAGAATGCAAATCAAAACTACAGTGAGTTATCACCCCGTAGTGGTCAGAATGGCCATCATTAAAATGTCTAGAAATAAATGCTGGAAGGGGTGTGGAGAAAAGGGAACCCTCCTACACTACTGGTGGGAATGTAAATTGATGCAGCCGCTATGGAAAACAGTATGGAGGTTCCTCAAAAACTAAAAATAGAATTACCATATGAACCAGCAATCTCACTCCTGGGCACACATCCAGACAAAACTATAATTCGAAAAGGTACGTGCACCCCAGCATTCACAGCAGCACTCTTCACAATAGCCAAGACACGGAAGCAACCTGAATGTCCCTCAACAGATGAGTGGATATAGAAGATGTGGTACATATATACAGTGGAATATTACTCAGCCATAAAACAGAATGAAATAATGCCATCTGCGGCTACATGGATGGACCTAGAGATTATCATACAAAGTTTAGTAAGTCAGACAGAGAACAACACATACCATGTGATATCACTTATATGTGGATTATAAAATGAGACACAAATGAACCTATCTACAGAACAAAAACACACTCACAAATATAGAAAACAGGCTTGTGGTTGTCAAGGGGAAGACAGGGGAGAGGGATGGATTGGGAGTCTGGGATTAGTAGATGCAAATTATTATATATAGGATGGATAAACAAGGTCTTACTGTACAGCACAGGGAACTGTACTCAATACCCTGTAATTAACCATAATGGAAAAGAATATGAAAAATATGTATATATGTATGTTTGTATATATGAATCACTTTGCTGTACAGTAGAAATTAACACAACATTGTAGGTCAACTACACTTTAATATCAATTGGTTTGAAAGCACTTTTATAAATTAGGTCTTATTTCTCTTGTCCTTTCATCCTGGGACAAATGTATAACAGAAACTAACCTGGATTACTCCGGGATGAACTCGTATCACAGAGAACTTTAATTGTTGAACAAACCATGAATACGAGTTACACCATGGGATGTCCTGACCCAATATGAAGTTTGTAAACCTTGTATCAAGCCGGCAGAATCTACTAAATTTGGAAATTCAAACTGAAATGAAGCCACCTATCCCATGACTTCTCCACAACTAGTTATACAACATCAATTGGAAACCATATACAATCAAATGAATGTAGACAAACAACTATAGCCTTCCTTTTTTTGCCTTTTAAATGAAGACGGTATTTAAGGTGATGTCTTGGGCCGTTTCAGGGTGTTACTCAATTTCCTGGGTATCTGCCATGCACACAGGGGGTACACATGTTAGTTAACTTGTTTGTGCAACTACATGAAGGTAGTTAATACCACAAAACTGTATACGTAAAGTGAATTAAATGCTAAAGTTGTGTTTTGTATTTTTAATGACAATGAAAAAAAGTGCAGTGCTGATATTTGTTACAAAAATGAACATTAAAAACATTCTTGGGCTTCCCTGGTGGCGCAGTGGTTGAGAGTCCGCCTGCCGATGCAGGGGACACGGGTTCGTGCCCCGGTCCGGGAAGATCCCACATGCCGCGGAGCGGCTGGGCCTGTGAGCCATGGCCGCTGAGCCTGCGCGTCCGGAGCCGCCTGGGCTCCACAACGGGAGAGGCCACAACAGTGAGAGGCCCGCGTACCAAAAAAAAAAAAAAAAAAAAAAATTCTTAGTGAAAAAAGTCATACAGAAAAGGCCACCTAGATCCCATACTCATCTTGTTTGCTTCAAATCCATCAAGGTTGTCCAAAGGAGGGAGAAACTCAGTAATGGTTCCAGAAAAAGAAAACTGGATCAGGATGGATAAAGACATTTTCATACAGTTGGGAGAGTAGGTGAAAGTTGAAGTGGGGCTGAGTATTAAATTATAATGTGGACATCAGGATTTCTTCATTTAGGGGTTATGTGCTGGTTCCTTGGGCAAAACACACTGTGCATTTTGTGTGAAGTGGCAAACGTGAGTACTTTTTGCCATTATTGCAACTTTTCGGTACATTTTAAATTACTGGAAAGTAAATTACTTTTCTAGACAACCATGTCAGTACCATGCCAGAAAATCAGATAAGACGGACATCAAATTTTGTTATAGAGGCTAAGACTTACCCAGACCACGTTCAACCAAAGTTGTGATACTTATTTCCCTTGTCGGAGTCCGCATGGTATGAAGAGGCACCGTGGGAAGAGTATATTAGTAGCTACCATCTCTTGGGTCCTGTGGATTACCTGGGGTGCAGTAGAAACTGTGAGATTTTAGTATTGCAATTTTTCACATTACTTCAAAAAATATGCTAAAAAATAAATTCAGTAAAGTTGCAAAATATGGATCAGTATACACAAATCAGTTTTGTTTCTATACACTAATAATGAACCACCAGCAAGAAAAATTAAGAAAACAATCCCATTTACAATTCCATCGAAAAGAACGAACTATTTAGCAATAAATTTAACCAAGGACATGAAAGACCTATACTCAGAAAACTATAAAGCATTGATAAAGAAACTGAAGACACAATAGAAAACAATACTCCATGCTCATGCATCAGAAAAAATTACTATTATTAAAATGTTTGGGATGGGGGAAGATGGTGGAAAAGGAAGACGCAGAGATCACCTTCCTCCCCACAGATACACCAGAAATACATCTACACGTGGAACAACTGATACAGAACACCTACTGAACGCTGACAGAAGACCTCAGACCTCCCAAAAGGCAAGAAACTCCCCACGTACCTGGGTAAGACAAAAATAAATAAATAAACAGAGACAAAAGAATAGGGACGGGCCCTGCACCAGTGGGAGGGAGCTGTGAAGGAGGAAAGGTTTCCACACATTAGGAAGCCCCTTCGCGGGTGGAGACTGTGGGTGGCAGAGGGGGAAAGCTTCAGGGCTGCGGAGGAGAGTGCAGCCACAGGGGTGCGGAAGGCAAAGCAGAGAGATTCCCGCACAGAGGATCGGTGCCGACCGGCACTCACCACCCGATAGGCTTGTCTGCTCCCCGGCCTGGGTGGGCGGGGCTCGGAGCGGAGGCTCGGGCTTCGATCGGAGCGCAGGGCGAGGACTGGGGTTGGCAGCATGAACACAGCCTGCAGAGGACTAGTGCACCACGGCTACTCAGGAGTCCGGGGAAAACTCTGGACCTGCCGAAGAGGCAAGAGACGTTTTCTTCGCTCTTTGTTTCCTGGTGCGCGAGGAGAGGGGATTCAGAGCGCTGCTTAAAGGAGCTCCAGAGGCGGGTGCGAGCCACGGCTAAGAGCGTGGACCCCAGAGACGGGCATGAGACGCTAAGGCTGCTGCTGCCACCACCAAGAAGCTTGTGTGCGAGCACAGGTCACTATCCACACCCCCCTTCCGGGGAGCCTGTGCAGCCCGCCACTGCCAGGGTCCTGGGATCCAGGGACAACTTCCCCGGGAGAACGCACGGCGCTCCTCAGGCTGGTGCAGCGTCATGGCAGCCTCTGTCGCCGCAGGCCCGCCCCGCACTCCATGCCCCTCTCTCCCCAACGGCCTGAGTGAACCTAGCCCCCCAATCAGTGGCTCCTTTAACCCCGTCGTGAGCGAAGAACAGACGCCCTCCGACGACCTACATGCACAGGCAGGCCAAATCCAAAGCAGAGCCCCGGGAGCTGTGCGAACAAAAGAGAAAGGGAGATCTCTCCCAGCAGCCTCAGAAGCAGCGGATTAAAGCTCCACAATCAACTTGATGTACCCTGCATCTGTGGAATACCTGAATAGACAACGAATCATCCCAAATTGAGGAGGTGGACTTTGAGAGCAAGATTTATGATTTTTTCCCCTTTTCCTCTTTTTGTGTGTATGTGTATGCTTCTGTGTGAGATTTTGTCTGTATAGTTTTGCTTTCACCATTTGTCCCAGGGTTCTATCTGTCCTTTTTGTTTGTTTGTTTTTTCTACTTTCTCAAAAATTTTTTCTTAATAATTATTTTTTATTTTAATAACTTTATTTTATTTTACCTTAATTTATTTTCTATTGTCCTCTTTCTTTCTTTCTTTCTTTCCACATTTTCTCCCTTTTATTCTGAGCCGTGTGGATGAAAGGCTCTTGGTGCTGCAGCAGGAGTCAGTGCTGTGCCTCTGAGGTGAGAGAGCCAACTTCAGGACACTGGTCCACAAGAGACCTCCCAGCTCCATGTAATATCAAACAGCGAAAATCTCCCAGAGACCTCCATCTCAACACCAACACCCAGCTTCACTCAACGACCAGCAAGCTACAGTGCTGGACACCCTGTGCTAAACAACTTGCAAGACAGGAACACAACCCCGCCCATTAGCAGAGAGGCTGCCTAAAATCATAGTAAGTCCACAGACACTCCAGAACACGCCACCAGACGTGGACCTGCCCACCAGAAAGACAAGATCCAGCCTCATCCACCACAACACAGGCACTAGTCCCCTCCACCAGGAAGCCTACACAACCCACTGAACCAACTTTAGCCACTGGGGACAGACGCCAGAAACAACGGGAACTACGAACCTGCAGCCTGCAAAAAGGAGACCCCAAACACAGTAAGATAAGCAAAATGAGAAGACAGAAAAACACACAGCAGATGAAGGAGCAAGATAAAAACCCACCAGACCTAACAAATGAAGAGGAAATAGGCAGTCTACTTGAAAAAGAATTCAGAATAATGATAGTAAAGATGATCCAAAATCTTGGAAACAGAATAGAGAAAATGCAAGAAACACTTAACAAGGACCTAGAAGAACTAAAGAGGAAACAAGCAATGATGAACACCACAATAAATGAAATTAAAAATACTCTAGATGGGATCAGTAGCAGAATAACTGAGGCAGAAGAACGGATAAGTGACCTGGAAGATAAAATAGTGGAAATAACTACTGCAGAGCAGAATAAAGAAAAAAAGAATGAAAAGAACTGAGGACAGTCTCAGAGACCTCTGGGACAACATTAAACGCACCAACATTTGAATTATAGGGGTTCCAGAAGAAGAAGAGAAAAAAGAAAGGGACTGAGAAAATATTTGAAGAGATTATAGTTGAAAACTTCCCTAATATGGGAAAGGAAATAGTTAATCAAGTCCAGGAAGCACAGAGAGTCCCATACAGGATAAATCCAAGGAGAAACACGCCAAGGCACATATTAATCAAACTGTCAAAAATTAAATACAAAGAAAACATATTAAAAGCAGCAAGGGAAAAACAACAAATAACACACAAGGGAATCGCCATAAGGTTACCAGGTGATCTTTCAGCAGAAACTCTGCAAGCCAGAAGGGACTGGCAGAACATATTTAAAGTGATGAAGGAGAAAAACCTACAACCAAGATTACTCTACCCAGCAAGGATCTCATTCAGATTTGATGGAGAAATTAAAACCTTTACAGACAAGCAAAAGCTGAGAGAGTTCAGCACCACCAAACCAGCTTTACAGCATATGCTAAAGGATCCTCTCTAGGCCTGAAACACAAGAGAAGGAAAAGACCTATAGTAACAAACCCGAAACAATTAAGAAAATGGGAATAGGAACATACATCTCGATAATTACCTTAAATGTAAATGGATTAAATGCTCCCACCAAAAGCCACAGACTGGCTGAATGGATACAAAAACAAGACCCATATATATGTTGTCTACAAGACACCCACTTCAGACCTAGAGACACATAGAGACAGAAAGTGAGGGGATAGAAAAAGATATTCCATGCAAATGGAAACCAAAAGAAAGCTGGAGTAGCAATTCTCATATCAGACAAAATAGACTTTAAAATAAAGACTAGTACAAGAGACAAAGAAGGACACTACATAATGATCAAGGGATCGATCCAAGAAGAAGATATAACAACTGTAAATATTTATGCACCCAACATAGGAGCACCTCAATACATAAGGCAAATACTAACAGCCATAAAAGGGGAAATTGACAGTAACACATTCATAGTAGGGGACTTTAACACCCCACTTTCACCAATGAACAGATCATCCAAAATGAAAATAAATAAGGAAACACAAGCTTTAAATGATACATTAAACAAGATGGACTTAACTGATATTTATAGGACATTCCATCCTAAAACAACAGAATACAGATTTTTCTCAAGTGCTCATGGAACATTCTCCAGGATAGATCATATCTTGGGTCACAAATCAAGCCTCGGTAAATTTAAGAAAATTGAAATTGTATCAAGTATCTTTTCTGACCACAACGCTATGAGACTAGATATCAGTTACAGGAAAAGATCTGCAAAAAAATACAAACACGTGGAGGCTAAACAATACACTACTTAATAACGAAGTAATCACTGAAAAAATCAAAGAGGAAATCAAAAAATACCTAGAAACAAATGACAGTGGTGACACGATGACCCAAAATCTATGGGATGCAGCAAAAGCAGTTCTAAGAGGGAAGTTTATAGCAATACAATCCTACCTTAAGAAACAGGAAACATCTCGAATAAACAACCTAACCTTGCACCTAAAGCAATTAGAGAAAGAAGAACAAAAAAAAACCCCAAAGGTAGCAGAAGGAAAGAAATCATAAAGATCAGATCAGAAATAAACGAAAAAGAAATGAAGGAAACGATAGCAAAGATCAATAAAACTAAAAGCTGGTTCTTTGAGAAGATAAACAAAATTGATAAACCATTAGCCAGACTCATCAAGAAAATGAGGGAGAAGACTCAAATCAATAGAATTAGAAATGAAAAAGGAGAAGTAACAACTGACACTGCAGAAATACAAAAGATCATGAGAGATTACTACAAGCAACTCTATGCCAATAAAATGGACAACCTGGAAGAAACAGACAAATTCTTAGAAATGCACAACCTGCCAAGACTGAATCAGGAAGAAATAGAAAATATGAACAGACCAATCACAAGCACTGAAAGTGAAACTGTGATTTAAAATCTTCTAACAAACAAAAGCCAGGGACCAGATGGCTTCACAGGCAAATATTATCAAACATTTAGAAAAGAGCTAACACCTATCCTTCTCAAACTCTTCCAAAATATAGCAGAGGGAGGAACACTCCCAAACTCATTCTACGAGGCCACCATAACCCTGATACCAAAACCAGACAAGGATGTCACAAAGAAAGAAAACTACAGGCCAATATCACTGATGAACATAGATGTAAAAATCTTCAACAAAATACTAGCAAACAGAATCCAACAGCACATTAAAAGGATCCTACACCATGATCAAGTGGGGTTTATTCCAGGAATGCAAGGATTCTTCAATATACGCAAATCAATCAATGTGATACACCATATTAACAAATTGAAGGAGAAAAACCATATGGTCATCTCAATAGATGCAGAGAAAGCTTTTGACAAAATTCAACACCCATTTATGATTAAAATCCTCCAGAAAGTAGGCATAGAGGGAACTTTCCTCAACATAATAAAGGCCATATATGACAAACCCACAGCCAACGTCTTCCTCAATGGTGAAAAACTGAAAGCACTTCCACTAAGATCAGGAAAAAGACAAGGTTGCCCACTCTCACCACTCTTACTCAACATAGTTCTGGAAGTTTTAGCCACAGCAATCAGAGAAGAAAAATAAATAAAAGGAATCCAAATCGGAAAAGAAGTAAAGCTGTCACTGTTTGCAAATGACATGACACTATACATAGAGAATCCTAAAGATGCTACCAGAAAACCACTAGAGCTAATCAATGAATTTGGTAAAGCAGCAGGATACAAAATTAATTCACAGAAGTCTCTGGCATTCCTACACACTAATGATGAAAACATCTGAAAGTAAAATCAAGAAAACACTCCCATTTACCATTGCAACAAAGAGAATAAAATATCTAGGAATAAACCTACCTAAGGAGACAAAAGACCTGTATGCAGAAAATTATAAGACACTGATGAAAGAAATTAAGGATGATACAAAGAGATGGAGAGATATACCATGTTCCTGGATTGGAAGAATCAACATTGTGAAAATGACTCTACTACCCAAAGCAATCTACAGATTCAATGCAATCCCTATCAAACAACCACTGGCATTTTTCACAGAACTAGAACAAAAAAATTCACAATTTGTATGGAAACACAAAAGACCCCGAATAGCCAAAGCAATCTTGAGAACGAAAAATGGAGCTGGAGGAATCAGGCTACCTGACTTCAGACTATACTACAAAGCTACAGTAATCAAGACAGTATGGTACTGGCACAAAAACAGAAAGATAGATCAATGGAACAGGATAGAAAGCCCAGAGATAAACCCACGCACATATGGTCACCTTATCTTTGATAAAGGAGGCAGGAATGTACTGTGGAGAAAGGACAGCCTCTTCAATAAGTGGTGCTAGGAAAACTGGACAGGTACATATAAAAGTATGAGATAACATCACTCCCTATCACCATATGCAAAAATAAGCTCAAAATGGATGAAAAACCTAAATGTAAGGCCAGAAACTATCAAACTCTTAGAGGAAAACATAGGCAGAACACTCTATGACATAAATCACAGCAAGATCCTTTTTGACCCACCTCCTAGAGAAATGGAAATAAAAACAAAAATAAACAAATGGGACCTAATGAAACTGCAAAGCTTTTGCACAGCAAAGAAAACCATAAACAAGACCAAAAGACAACCCTCAGAATGGGAGAAAATATTTGCAAATGAAGCAACTGACAAAGGATTCATCTCCAAAATTTACCAGCAGCTCATGCAGCTCAATAACAAAAAAAAACAAACAACCCAATCCAAAATTGGGCAGAAGACCTAAATAGACATTACTCCAAAGAAGATATACAGACTGCCAACAAACACATGAAAGAATGCACAACGTCATTAATCATTAGAGACATGCAAATCAAAACTACAATGAGGTACCATCTCATACCAGTCAGAATGGCCCTCACCAAAAAATCTAGAAACAATAAATGCTGGAGAGGGTGTGGAGAAAAGGGAACACTCTTGCACTGCCGGTGGGAATGTGAATTGGTACAGCCACTATGGAGAACAGTATGAAGGTTCCTTAAAAAACTACAAATAGAACTACCATATGACCCAGCAATCCCACTACTGGGCATATACCCTGAGAAAACCATAATTCAAAAAGAGTCATGTACCAAAATGCTCATTGCAGCTCTATTTACAATAGCCAGGAGATGGAAACAACCTAAGTGTCCATCATCGGATGTATGGATAAAAAAGATGTGGCACATATATACAGTGGAAAATTACTCAGCCATAAAAAGAAATGAAACTGAGCGATTTGTAATGAGGTGGATGGACCTAGAGTCTGTCATACAGAGGGAAGTAAGTCAGAAGGAGAAAGACAAATACCGTATGCTGACACATATATATGGAACTTAAGAAAAAAAAATATCATGAAGAACCTAGGGGTAAGACAGGAATAAAGAAATAGACCTACTAGAGAATGGACTTGAGGATATGGGGAGGGGGAAGGGTTAGCTGTGACAAAGTGAGAGAGTGGCATGGACATATATACACTACCAAGCATAAAATAGATAGCTAGTGGGAAGCAGCCGCATAGCACAGGGAGATCAGCTCGGTGCTTTGTGACCACCTAGAGGGGTGGGATAGGGAGGGTGGGAGGGAGGGAGACGCAAGAGGGAAGAGATATGGGAACATATGTATAACTGATTCACCTTGTTATAAAGCAGAATCTAAAACACCATTGTAAAGCAATTATACTCCAAAAAAGATGTAAAAAAAAAAAGTTTATTCTACCTAAAGCAATCAACAGACAGTGCCAGGAAAAGTAGACACCAGTCTCCAAAGAACGACACTGGTCACCATCTACACTGCACATAAAACTAACTAAAAGTGCACAGTATTCCACATTAAACCCTTTCTCTCCTGAGTCCCCTGAAGATGCACCCCACCCAGCCAGCAGTCAGCTGCACAGGAAGATTCTCCACACTTGCTCATTTTTTCCTCTTGTGGAGTCTCCTTACCAGTGGTTCCTGAGAAAACCCAGCTCCTGTCAGTGTGGACAATGCCTCATGGTCCGGAAACCTAGGCCCTGACAGGAGACAAAGCTCCTGTCTGCTTGTCACAGAGCAAAGTCTGTGGGCAGGGTGCACCTGTGCCCCCAGGGTCACACAGGTGGGTTCGACGCCCCCTGTGGGATGTGAGAAAAGTGCCGGGAGTGCCGCACTCACAAACCCAGAGGCCTCATCTGGGAGGCAGTTCTGCTATATATACTAAGTTTGGAAATCCAAACTGAAATGGAGCCAAGTATCTCATTGTATCTTCTCAAAAGATGGTTAAGGAGCAATTAATTACAAACCATATGTAATGAAATGAATGTAGACACAAACTTTACAACTTAAACCAAAATTCACTCAAAATGCCCGTAGCCAAATTTAAATTAGCAAACTATAAAAATCCTAGGGAAAAAAAAAGATAATCTACATGACTTTGGGTCTGGTGACCTTATTCAGAAAACCAGAAGACAAACCACAAACTGCAAGAAACTATTTCCAAAACACATATCTGATAAAGGATTTGTACTCAAATTATGCCAACAACGCCATTAAAAACTGGTAAAGATTGAAACACACACCTGGCCCAAGAAGATAAACAGGCAGTAAATAAGCATACAAGAATAAACTCAAGATGCTGGTGGAATGCATGTACAACCAACTTTGAACGACAGTTTGGCAGATTTTTCCAAATCAAAAGTCTCACCTTAGGATCCAAGAAGTGTACCTCTTGTATTTAGACAACGGCTTTGAAAAACTGTATTCAAACCAAAACTAGCATCAAGTAATGCACAGCAGCTCTATTCATAATTGTTAAAAACTTAAAGATATCAGGATGTCCTTCTGTAGATGAATTCATAAGCAAATTAGGGCACATACATGTCAAGGGGAGCAGAATACACCACCCCAAAATATGCCCATCTGACAAAAGGATTATTTTGGACTGATTAATTTAAGAAACAGCAGACCCAGGAGAATCTTTCAAAACCAAGTAGAAAATGCCCTTTTAGGAGGTAAATTTACATTTATTAAGGATATCTCCATTTGTAAGGGTATGTCCCTCTCTGGACCAGGAATTGAATGATGACTAAATATCAAGGAAAGCTTGTTGGGACCTCCCTGCTGGTCCAGTGGTTAACACCCCATGTTCCCAATGCAGGGGACCAGGGTTCAATCCCTGGTCAGGGAACTAGATCCCGCATGCTGCAATTAAGAGCCCGCATGCCGCAACTAAAGATTCCACAGGCCGCAACTAAGACACGGTGCAGCCAAATAAATAAATGTTTTTTTTTAAAAAAAAAAGCTTGTCAATGAAATAGGCCTGGATGTAAATCTGTGTAACAACCTTACCCTTGTTTACTGGGCTTTGCCTAATAACATCCCTTAAATGGCTGCCTCCATTCCCTGACATCTTTTTTTTTGTTCTCAGCAGAAGTGTCTAAGGTAACGGCTTGGGCCATTTCAGGGAGTGACTCAGTTTTCCTGGGTATCTTCCAAGTATACAGGAGGTATGCATGGTATATATTAAACTTCTGATTGTTTTCTCCAGTTCGTCTCTTTTTCATTACAAGGGGGATCTCAATAAAGAACATAGAAGTGTAGAGGGAAAATTATTTTTCCTCTCATATACATGCAGTGCAATAGTATTCAGAGATATAAAGGAATGGATCATCAACCCGTGCCCCCCCCCCAAAAAAATAATACATGCATCTAACACTTACATTGCTAAGTGAAAGAATCCAGTCTGAAGTGCTACACAGTGTATGACCTCATTTATATGACATTCTAGAAAAGGCAAAACTGACACAGTAAACAGTTTACAGAATATGTGCTTGAAAATAGTCCATATGATACTTCAGTGGTGAATACCTGTCACTGCATTTGGCTATACCCACAGATTTTTACAACCCAACAAGTAATTTACAATCTATTCAAACTTAACTACTTAGGATATGGGAGTGTCAAAAACTGGGATACAGAATGTAACAAAGAATCTAACTGATTCAGAAATGTATGAAAAAACTCACAGTTGGTAGTGGGACAAATGGGCTGACCTAAGTTAACTTTGGAAATGTACAGAATCTTAGGCCAAAGACAAAATGTGCCATACGTACACAGTGGACTCTATGTTCTTTCCCATGAGGGGTAGCAGCTAACAGTACTGAAACTACTATATCAGTCATCAAATGGAACAAGCACTGAATTTAATAAATGACAAATGGTAGAAGCCAGGTTTCTTACCACTGGAGTTGGATGTTACAGTCAAACGAAGGGAGAAGGTTACAATATCCATGTCATAACAGATCCACTTGGAGATATCAGTATAAACTATCTTTAGCCTACACATAGTTCCACAGGGAAATCTTTGTAATTATGTGTATATGCATAGGTTGGGATACATGCATATATTTCTATGTACTGTCAGCTGAGCATATTTAGCTCCCACATGTAAGTTTTTAATACCATTCTCTAATAAAAGGAACTAGGACTCTTTGAAGAAAGGGCTGATGGTAGGACTGAGACAGTAAATATATGAAGCAGGATAATCTTAAAATATCAGAAAGTAAAGAAGTACCAAAAATTTTTTAAACCCACAAAAGAAAAAATATGTAAAATGAAAACAAGAGCAAATGGAAGAAGCTCTCAACAGCCAAAGCAACAATGAACTAAGCAGTCTAATAATGTAGTGCTGGATTATAACCAAAAGTTTACAATAATTATTCACGTGTCCAAACTGGTATAAATAAATTACATAGTTTTTGATGAATGGTGTTAAATAGAAATCTCCTATGCAGAAAGCTTCTAAACAATGTATATAGCAAGTCAGCTGTCCATCAAGGATGTGAAGCTAACCCCTCTCCTCAAGTGTGGCTTCTGCATTATGACTGCCTCCTACATAAGACACACAGGATGGACATGGGAAAAAATTAACCTCACTGTGGGAAAACGTGACAAACATTACCTCAGCTAGGTGACCAAAATTAAGAATATAAGGGAGAAGTTCCCTTAAGAGCCTGTCCTCTTGATATATAGTGAAGAGGAAGCACTTCACATCTGTGGTCTGCTTTTGCAAAGCCAAGTCTAACCACGACAAAACCACCAAGGAAATCCCAGCGCCCGGCAGTCTATACAATACCTGAGCAGCCCTCCTCCACACTGTCAAGGTCATGGAAACAAGGAGAATCTGAGCAACTGTCAGAGCCCAGAAGAGACTAAACAGACATGATGACCCCATGTCCTCTGAGACCCTGGAACAAGGAAAGGTATAACAAAGGGAACGTGAATAGAGACTTCAGTTAATAGTAAAGTATCACTATATTGTTCATTATTTGTCATGATTCTGTAGAAAATTAGACAGGAACAATTAAACGTCAAAATAAGAGAGACCTACTGTAACAAACTGGAAATCTAGAGGAAAAGGGGGATTTCTTTGTAAAAACACATTACCAAAATGGACCCTAAATGAAGGAAAACACAAAAAGGCCAATTAACCACTGAGGAAAGACAGAGCTGTTTGCCAGCTCCCCTAGTTTATGACCCCACCCAGTGTTTTCACCTACCCCAGCCACGCCTACCCAGTGAGGACACCTGAGGAAGGGTCAGGGATTATTGACTCAGATGTATCAACCAGGACTTTTTCTTTTCCCAGTGACTGGACACACTTATGGAAATAAAATAAATTAGTATTTATTGTAAGGGTAGAAATACGTTAATATTTACAAGTGGCAAGTTGAAGAATGGGTTTGGACCTGGCAGGTCCAGGGGCTCACACTGTCTCAGTGTGACCTTGCTTCTCTCCAAATCTTTGTCCCGCTCAGTGCCTTTGGGGGAGCCCATTCATAGGCACAGGCTCTCTCACTGCACTTGGACCAACAGCAGTTCTAGGCTGACAACCACTCACCATCCATTTTCCGACAAAGAGTTTCTCCTTTTCTTGGATTCCAAGAAAGTCATGGTTTTAAATGCCTTTGATCTGGCTTGGGTTGCACTCTCATCCTTGACCGATCACCAGAAGATGGAAAATGGGACTGGCTAGATGTGGGTTGTAAACCCATCTTCGAGCTGGGTGGAATATGGGGTCATCCTTCTGCAACTGTTTGGACTGGAAGCAGGTGACATGTAATTCCCAAAGGAAAACTGAGGCACTTGGGCCTGAGAACAGATGCTGGCTGGGAGAAAGCAACAGATTCTATGTCAATGACAGCTCACTGCACAGCACAGAATCTGACACAAAAGGAGGAAAGGGGTTCACTTAGGGTCAGGGGCTGCAGCGACTCATCCAGTGCTCTTACTGTCCCTCCCAAGACTGCAAAAAGTTCTTTCACTTGCTGAAAAGTCAGGATCATTGGTGGTGGTAAACTCAAGTCTCTTTCCTTGGGCATCAGGTCCTCACATCTCAGAGGCTGGCCCAGAACAGCCCATGTGTCCTGAGAAGACACACAGACCTCATTCCTGCCCCTGAGAGGTGGGAGCCCTGAGTTATGCCATCTCCCTGGCCATATTAATTGCCCATCCCTGAAAAACAATACTGCTCCTTTTCCAGTTTCTTCTTTCTCCTTTACTAAGAGGAAGAAACCAAATGCTAAGGTGGTAAGGACACTTGAGCAATGAAGTAACGGGAGGCTCGAGAATTATTCCATGCCATGGAACCCATAATTGGCAGGCTTTCCAGAGGCCACATGGATGCATATGGCTCTCCAAGACAATGGCAGTGGCAGTGTAAACCTCACACTGGGAGGTCCAGTTGCTCCCATATCTTTGATTCTTAATGAATATGCATGTCAAAAGTTTCTAACGACTGAAAGAACAGAGGATTGCAGGGCCATGGTCTGCTGCATGGATGTTGCATCAGGGCCACACTCCAATGTCTAGAGGATTACTCCCTCGCTTGGCAGCCTATGAGGCCGTGAGCGGGAGGCCTTTTTCTCAGCCACATGCATGTTGGTGGTTGAAACTTCTCAAAGGAATGTCTACACTGCCCAGGTAGCTCTTGAATTGCCCAGCATCATGGTCAGCTCCATAGCTGTACATGAGGGCATGACAATGCCCAGGCTGGACTGAGCTAGAAGACCACAGATGCCTGCCTGGATAGTCAGAGGTCGAGGGATGTCCTGCCTGAGACTTGATCATCTATTCATGCCCACTCAGATGGGACAAAGGATGCCTCCAGTGCCAGGAGGGCCCCAGCAGCCCTCAAGAAGGCAGCATCTGGGGGCTGGCAGGTCACTGCACCCAGTCCTGTATAAATCCACACATGTCCACTGAGTGCCCTCCTGTCTGGGCTGTGCTGGAACCTGGGGCTGCCCAGGCAGAGTAGGGCCAGCATCACCCTTCCCAGGTAGGAGAGCAGAAGGAAACCATGCATGACTTCTGACACCCTCCCCAATGCTTGACAGAGGTTGAGGTGGATAAGAAACAGTCCTAGACAAGAACAGACAGTTCATTCTTCTCTCAGAGCCCAGGACTGGGGGAAGGGAGGCCAGAAAAACAGTTATTGACCTCAGCTCCCTGACTCCTGTTTGACCCTGGGGAAGTCCTACCCATTCTGGAGGCTTCACAGAGAAGGAGAGGGGAGGACAATGAGGGCCAATTGTGCTTAAACCTAACTCTAACCTTTACCCTAAGAACCCTAACCTCTAACCGTAACCCCCTAACAACCCTAGCCACAGACCCCTAGACCCTCACCACTGACCCCTAAACTCTAATCCCTGACCCTTTAACCACAACCCTCTACCATGACTCTCCAACGATGACCCATAACCCTAAACCGTGACCGCTGAACCCTCACACTGACTCAGCCCCAGGCCTAAAACCTGGCCTAGTGGGCGCCGAGGGATGACTGAATGAACTCTCAAATAAACCGAGGAATTAAATCTTCCCAACCATGAATTTAGCAATGGTTTCTTAGATTTGACAGTAAAGCATAAGAAATGAAAGAAAAAAATAGATAAATTGGATTTCCTCAAAATTACAAACCTTTGTGCATCAAAAGAGGTTATCCAGAAAGTAAAAAGACAGCCCACAGAATGGAAGACAATATTGGCACATTATATATCTCATAAGACTCTTTACCTAGAATGTACCCAGGACTTTTCCAACTCATCAACAAAAAGACAAACAATACAATTTTTGAAACAGACAAATAACTTGCATGGACTGCTCTCCAGGCAAGACATACAAATGGTCAACAAGGACATGAAAGGATGTCAAATGTCAGGAGTCATGATGAAAATGCAAATTAAGGCCACAGTGTGATGCCCCTTCACACACACTAGAATAAAAATAAAATTTTAAATAAATTTTAAAATATGTAAATAAAAATAACAAACGTTGGCAACAATGCAGAGGAATTGGAACCCTTAAAAGTAACTTATGGAGATGTACAATGGTGCAGTCTATGTGTACAAACCTTTAGCATTTACTCAAAAATATAAAATATAATTACCATGTGGTTCAACAACTCCACTCCTAGATATATACCAAAAAAATGGAAAACAGGCATTCAAACAAAAACTTGTACACCAGTTATTCACAGCAGCACTGTTCACAATAGCCTAGGGTAGGAAAGATATAAATGTCCATCAGCAGGTAAACGGATAAGCAAAATAAGGTAGATCCATAAGCTGCACTATTCTGTCATATAAAGGAATAAAGTAAAATTATACAGCCGCTGTGGAAAACTGTATGGTGGCTCCTCAAAAACATGGAAAATGTATGATTGCTTGATTCCACTCCAGGGTGTACACCCAGAATATTAGAAAGCAAGGACTGGAACAGATATCTGTACCCCATATTCATAGCAACATTATTCACAATAGCCAAAAGGTGGAAGCAACACAACACATCCTTCAACAGATGAATGGATAAGTACAGTGTAGTATATATGCAATGGAATATGATTCAACCTTTAAAACTAAGGTAATTCTCACACATGCTACAATGTGGATGAACCTTGAAGTCATTATGCTAAGTGAAACCAGCCAGACACAAAAAGGACAAACGTTCTATGATTCCACTAGTATGAGGTATCCAGATAAGTCAAATCCAAAGACAAAGTAGAATAAGGTTGCCAGGGGTTGAGGTGAGTTAGTGTTTAATGGCTACAGTTTTACATGGGGAAAATAAAGTTCTGGAGATGGATGGTGAGGATATTTTTACAACAATGTGAATGTACTTAAGGCCATAGAACTATATACTTACAAATGGTTTAAATGGGGCTTTCCTCGTGGCACAGTGGTTAAGAATCCGCCTGCCAATTGCAGGACACACGGGTTCAAGCGCTGGTCCTGTAAGATCCTGCATGCCGCAGAGCAACTAAGCTCGTGAGCCACAGCTATTGAGCCCTCGTGCCACAACTACTGAAACCCGTGCGCCTAGAGCCCGTGCTCCGTAACGAGAGAAGCCACCGCAATGAGGAGCCTGCACACGGCAATGAAGAGTAGCCCCCGCTGGCCGCAACTAGAGAAAGCCTGCGTGCAGCAGCAAAGACCCGACACAGCCAAAGAATAGAAAATAATTTTTTTAAAAAGCTTTTAAAAAATGGTTTAAATGGCAAATGTTATGTGTTTTTAATCACAATGGAAAAATGAATGAAATAATGATCAATGTTACAATGCGGATAAACAGTGAAAACATCCTAAGTGAAAGAAGCCATACAGAAAAACCACCCAGATCATGCTCATCTTGTACACTTTCAATCCAGCAAGGTTTTTAAAGTGAGGAAAAGCCCTAGTGATGGTTCCAAGAAGAGAAAACTGGATTCGAATAGAAAAATACATTTCCACAAAGCTGGGGCAGCTGGTGAAAGTTGAAGCGGGTCCGTGGATAGGATTATAATGTGGAAACCTTAATTATTCCTCACTTTGGGGTTATGTGCTGGTTCCCTGGGAGAGTGGCCCTCCCACTCTCACAGGGTAAAACAAACTGGAGTATTTTGTGAAGATGGAAAACTTTATACTGCTATTTAAAGTCTTTTATACACTTGAAATTTACTAGAAAATAAAGTACTTATCAAAACAACCACGTCATACCATGCCAGAAATACAGACATCAAACTCTGTTATAGAGGCCAAGTCCTACCCAGATCCAGTTCACCCACAGTGGGGAGGCTAATCACCCTTGTAGGAGTCCACATACTACAAGAGGCACCATGGGAAGATTATATTCGGAGCCACTATGTCTTGGGTGCTGTGGATGACCTGGATGTAGATGAAACAGTGGGATTTCTGAATTCTAGTTCTCCACATTCAACCACCAAAAAACTGTTACAACTAAAAAATGAATTCAGTAAAGCTGAAGGATACAAAAAAAAAAAAAAAAAGAGAAAAATCAATGCACAAAAATCATTTGTGATTCTATACACTGATAATGAACCATCAGAAAAAGAATTTTAAAAAAATCCCACTTACAGTTGCATCCAAAAAGATAGCTAGGAGTAAATTTAACCAAGGACATGAAGGACCGGCACACTGAAAACTGGGAGACACTGATAGAGGACACTGAACAGACGAAAATAAATGGAGGGGCTTCCCTGGTGGCGCAGTGGTTGAGAGTCTGCCTGCCGATGCAGGGGACGTGGGTTCGTGCCCCGGTCCAGGAAGAACCCACATGCCGTGGGGCAGCTGGGTCCGTGAGCCTTGGCCGCTGAGCCTGCGCTCTGCAACGGCAGAGGCCACAACAGTGAGAGGCCCGCATACCGCAAAAAACCAAAACAAAACAAGGGCTTCCCTGGTGGCGCAGTGGTTGAGAGTCCGCCTGCCGATGCAGGGGACACGGGTTCATGCCCCGGTCTGGGAGGATCCCACATGCCGCGGAGTGGCTGGGCCTGTGAGCCATGGCCACTGAGCCTGCGCTTCCGGAGCCTGTGCTCCGCAACCGGAGAGGCCACAACGATGAGAGTCCCGCATACCGCAAAAAAAAAAAAAAAAAAAAAAAAAGAATACTGTGAAAATATGCATTCTATGGTGGGAATTCCCTGGTTGTCCATGGGTTGGGACTCTGTGCTCCCACTGCAGGGGGCGCGGGTTCGATCCCAGGTTGGGGAACTAAGATCACGCACCCTGCATGCTACATGGTGTGACCCAAATTTTTGTTTAATTTAAAACAAATATGCAGTCTAGCCAAATTAATGTACGCATTCAATGCAATCCTTACCAAAAGTCCAATGACATTTTCCATAGAAACAGAACAAATAATCTTAAGTTGTGTGTGGAACCACAAAGGACCCAGAAGAGCCAAAACGACCTTGAGGAAGGAGAACGGGCTGGAGGTGTCTCCCTCCCTGATTTCACACTACATTACGAAGCTACAGTCCCCAAAAAGTGTGGAATGGGCACAAAAACAGGCACACAGACCAGAGGAACAGAGCAGAGAACCCAGGAATCAACCTACAGGTATGTGGTCAGTTAATTCACAAGAAAGGAGCCAAGAACATACACCAGGGAAAGGACAGTCCCCTCAATAAATGGTGCTGGGAAAACCAGACGCCACACGCCAAAGAACAACACTGCACTCTGTCTACACCACACACAAAAGGGGCCAAAAACCCAGTTTTCCACATCAAGCCCTTCCTCTCCTGGGTCCTCTGAAGACAGACACCCTCAGTGGTCAGCCACGCACAGGAACCTTCTGCCCACTTTTCCTCACCTTCTCCCTCAGCAGCATCACCTCCCGGCAGGTCCTGAGGAGACCAGGCTCCTGTCAGCATGAACTGGACCCCACAGTGTCCCAAAGCTGAAGGCCCAGCGGGTCCTGAGGAGACCCGGCTTCTGTTAGTGTGGATCCGACCCCGGCTTGTTCCGAAGCCCGGCCATCAGCATGGACTCAGCCCCACGTGTTCCAGAAGCCAAAGCCCCAGCAGGTCCTGAGGAGACAGGGCTCCTCTCAGCATGAACATGAACAGCATGATCTGAACAGACATTCCGCCAAAAAAGATATACAGATAGTAAAAGTCATACAGAAACAAGCTCAAGGGCTTCTCTGGTGGCGCAGTGGTTGAGAGTCCACCTGCCGATGCGGGGGGCACGGGTTCTTGCCCTGGTCCGGGAAGATTCCACGTGCCACGGAGCAGCTGGTTCCGTGAGCCATGGCCGCTGAGCCTGCGTGTCCAGAGCCTGTGTTCTGCAACGGGAGATGCCACAACAGTGAGAGGACCACACACCGCAAGAAAAAAAAAAAAGAAACAAGCTCAACATCATATACCATTAGGGAATTACAAATTAAAATCATGAGCTATCACAGCACACCTATTAGGACTGCTAAGCTCCAAAAATATGACAATACCAATTGCTAGAGGGTGAGGAACAAAAGGAACTCTCCCTCATACCTGGGGGGATGCATGTGCAGCCACTTTGTAAGACAATTTGGCAGTTTTTTCCAAAGCTAAACAAGTCTCATGTTGGGATCCAACAATCACACTTCCAGTATTTAGGCAACTGCTTTGAAAATCTACGTCCAAATGCAAAGAAGGATGCAATTATGAAGAGCAGCACTTCCATAATGGCTAAAAACTTGAAGAAATCAGGATATCCTTCAAAAGATGAATGCATAAGCAAATTGGGGTACATCCATGTCAACGCGAGTAAAATATGCCACCCCAAACTATGTCTCTCTGGCATGAGGATTATTGGTCTGCTTTAAAAAAAAGGGCTTCCCTGATGGCTAAGTGGTTAAGAGTCCACCTGCCGATTCAGGGGACACAGGTTCGAGCCCTGGTCCGGGAAGATCCCACATGCCGCAGATCAACTAAGCCTGTGAGCCACAACTACTGAAGCCCACACGCCTAGAGCCTGTGTTCCGTGACAAGAAAAGCCACCACAATGAGAAGTCCGCACACCGCAATGAAGAGTAGCCCCTGCTCGCCACAACCAGAGAAAAGCCTGCACGTGGCAATGGAGACCCAATGCAGCCAAAAATAATAAATTTTTTTAAAAATCTTAGAAAACTGAGATTGCCGTTTTATGAAGGACATTTACAACAGAGAAATCTCCATTTATAAGGGTATGTCCCTCTTTGCACCCAAAATAGAAGGATAATTAAATATTAGGTAACTCTTTTCAATGGGGAAGTCCTGACTTAAATGTGCAAACAGTCATACCCTTGTTTACTGTGCTTTGCATGATAACCTGCCATAACTGGCCTTCCCCCCTTCCCCAGCATCTTTCTTCTGTTTTTAGCTGAAGACAGTATTTAAGGGGATAGTTTTGGTCATTTCAGGGCGTGACTCAGTTTTCCGTGGTATCCCCCCTGTATTCAGAAGGTATACATGTTATTAAACTTCGGCTTTTCTCCTGGTAATCTGTCTTTTATTACAGGGGCGGGGGGGGGGCCTCAACCAAGAACCTAGAAAAGTAGAGGGAAAATTGTTTTTCCTCCCATACACGTGCAGTGGAATACTACTCAGCAGAAAAGAATGCACAACCAACCTATGGAAAGACATTGATAAATCTTCAGTATATACTGCTAAGTGAAAGACTTCAGTCTGCGGAGGCTGCACACAGTATGACCCCATTGATGACATTCCGGGAAAGGCAAAGCTACGTAGACGATAAGCAGATCATGGGGTGGGGTGTCTGAAGTAGTCCACGTGATACTCTAGGGTGGATACCTGTCACTATGCATTTGTCTAAGCCCACAGATGTGCATAGCCCAAGGGGCCAATCATAATCTATTCAAATTTAGTTATTTAGGATGTAGGAATGTTGCAGGATGGAATACATAATGTCACAGAATCTAACTGTATTAGAAATATATGGAAGCAACTCACTGTAGGGGATGGGATAAAAGGTGCTGACTTAAGTCACCTTTGGAAATGAATGGAATCTGTAGACTAAAGGCAAAATGGACCGTATATAAACAGTGGGCTTTATTCTATGAAGTTCTTTCCAGGGTGTAGTAGCTAACAATTCTGAAACCTCTGCACATGTATCCTGGAAAGGAGCAATGCACAGATAAATGGCAGATGGTGGGAGCCAGGGAGCCAGCCACAGCCTTGCTGTGGGAGTGGGAAGTTACAGATAAGCAAGGGGAGAGCCTTTGCCCTCGTAATACTGGATCTGGGCTTCCTGGGAGGATGCTGACTGGCCGGGGGAAACACAGAGATCTTCACGCTGGGAAGACCCTGCAGGCACAGGAAGTTCACACCCCATCTTTCCACCCATACCTGCTGGAAACACTCAGCCCTCCATAATCAGTCAATTGCAGCGTTTAAGACATTCTCACCCCCAGGCAGATAAAGGAGCGTGAGGGTCTTGCTTACCCCTAAGCTGTCCCAGAATCCAGGCCCTGGGTGTGGAGCCAGGTTGGGGGTTCCTGGGCCTCTGACCAGCAGGTGAGAGGAGGGAGGAAGACCGGTCCTGAGGACAGAGGTTCCCTCAAGTCTGTGAGCCCAGGAGCCCCGATGGGGCTCATTCCCAGTGCGGACATGGGAGGGACCTGCAGTGGTTCTCTTCCCCCTGGGCCCTTTGATGAAGCCATGGCAGTACTGGGCCCTGACATCTCCTGGCGGTGTCTCAAACTCTTACACAGCAGTTTTACAAAGGAACAGGAGAATGGAGCTGAGCCCCTGACGGCCACTCCTTTGTGGCTCTGAGTTGCTTCCACCAGGACCGCAGTCACCTGCACATAGTCCGCTGTGACCTACCTGCCCCCATTGGCCTTTCCTCTCCCTCCCTGTGATGATTCCCGTGACATTTCCAGCCTGGACCCCTCTCCCAGGCCAGACGTCTCTGTCCAGCCACTGCACCCCCATCTCACCTTGGGGGCTAACAGGCCCCTCAGAGGACTGGGCCCACAGCTCCCCACACCCAGGAGCAGCCCCACCTCCCCAGGTTGCCGAGCCCAGGCACCGGGTGTAACCAAGCAGGACCCTATTGGGCCTTCCCAGGACAGGCCCCTCCCCCACATGCTCTGCTGTAGCTCCTCTCTGAAGTACCTGGATAACAGTATCTGATACACGCTTCCTGAGTTGTTTTACAGATGCTAAAACCACCACCAAGTGGAAGAACTTAACTACTTGATGATCATGAACATGTAGCCCCGGAACTTCTAGCGCCTAAGAATTTATAATGTTAACCGCCTGTTACCTCACCATCAACCAGAGAATTGTGCACCAGCTGATCACATACCCTGCGACGCCCCTCCTTCACCTGGCCTTTAATATCGCTTTACTGAAATCCTTCAGGGAGCTTGGGGTTTTAGAGCACAAGCCACCTGGCCTCCTTGTATTGGCACTTTTACAACTAAAGCTGCACTTTCCTTCACCACACCCGGTGTCAGTAGATTGGCTTTACTGCACTCGGGCAAGGGGACCCAAGTTTTGTTCGGTAACACTGGGGCCTCCCAGGCTCCCACCCTCCCCAGTGGGTGTCATCTGCTCCTCCAGTCTTGTTGCAGCAAAAGTAGAAATGAAGTTTTCCTTCCCCTGAGAACAAGGAAAACAAAGGGAACTGCAAACAGGCTAGAGAAGAAACATAACCTGGCCTGAAAGAGTTCATCACTCCTTGTTATACTTTGTCACTAATCTGTAATAACTACATTTGTACTTTACAAAGCTAACCTCACTCCCTGACACTATGTAATTTACATTCGGCACCCATCACCCCTGACTCTGTGAGTTACATCCCCTGCCTCTCACTCCCTAACCTTATTATGTCCAGCACTTACATTCTATACGCCCCTCATAACAAATCACCCCCTATAGCTTTTGCATTTCAGAAACGAGGTCACCGCCGATAAACCAGAGGCAAACGTATGCAATTACCAGACTGCTGGACCCCAATTACCACGCGGCCTGATGCCAGCTATGACTGTTTTGAAATAATGCAAAGGAAAGGAAGAATGCAAGACATTCACTACTTTTATACTCACCCTATACCCCGGACTGCGAGAGCCCCACGCATAAAATTTTCCCTGATTCTCAAGGAGCGTGGGGTGCCCAGTTCTTGTGGCGCTAGCCAGCTGTGTCTTCCCTTCTGCCTGGCAGAAAAATAAAGCCATCGCTCTCTTCCTCCAAAATTCCTGTCTCCGTATTTCTGTCTGGCCTCGGTGCACGGGGAAGCCGAGATTTCGACAACAGTCTGTGGCCAGTTCCCACACTAATTCCCCTCTACGCCCACAACCCTGGCCCAAGCCCGAACTTGTGCCTGGTTCCTCCATCAGGCCTGACAAAGCTCCCTGCCCGCACAGCGCGTCTCACATCCCACCCCAACCTGGTGTTTCTGAAGCATAAACGAGACTGACTCTCCCCCGCCTGTAATCCCCCAAATGTTTCCCCACTTTCGCTAGGGTATCTGCCGGGAGAGACATCTGCCAAGGCCCTGAGAGTCCCCGGCATCCCCACTAGGCTGCTGGCTCCTGAGTTCCCTGACAATGAGCACCTCAGCAGGCCGGGAGACACGGCAGGAAACCCCAGAACTGCTCATCTCAGGACAGGGCAGGCACTACCATGGCCTGATCAGAGAGAGCAGAGAAGGGCTCCCCAGCTGGGACACAAACTCTGCATGAGTGGCCTCTCCTTCAGCCATTACATCGCCTCATGTGACTGGAGGGAAGGAAGGACCGAGGCACATGTTAGTTCCTAAGCAGGATGGTATAGGCTCAGTCACGTCCCTCCAAATTCACATGCTGAATCCCTAACCCCCAGGACCCCAGGATGTGGCTGTATTTGGAGATGGGATTTTTAAAGAGGTGATCAAGGTAAAAATGAGGTCACCAGGGTGGATCCTAATCCAATAGTATTGATGTCCTACAAGAAGAGATTAGGACACAGATAGGCACAGGGGGAGACCATGTGAGGACCTGGGGAGAAGATGGCTGTCTAAGCACCAAGGAGAGAGGCCTCAGGAGAAGCCAGCGTGCACACACCTTGATCTCCGACAGCATCCAGGACTGGGAGATAGGTCTGTTACCCAAGCTGCCCTATCTGTGCTATTTGTTATGGCGGTCCTGAGCAGACTCACACGCAGGGTTAACTCAGAGCTCAGACTGGACAGAGCCCACTCTCCATCCCCCTGTACGTGGGTTACAGGAACCCCAGGAACTGAGGAGGGGGTCCCTGAGGGGAGGCACAAGATAGAAGATGCTAGGCATTAACATGGCTGCATTCATGTTAAACGTGCCTGAAGTCCAATCACACGAGATGGTTTTGTCCTGTATGTACATCGGCACCTTCAGTCTGAACTGCAGATCTTTGGCTTCACCAGCTCCACTGAGAGCATTAGCTTCATCTGCTCTGGACCGTCTCCTACAGGATTTCCAGAACCACAAAGCACTGAAGCTTCACAGGACCCAATGTCTGTGTGCTACCGTCCAGGTGACCGTCACAACAGGGCTGCGCAGCTGGCCATAAGAACCCATTTCCCTTTTTCCTGTTCACAGCTACCCTGCACCTCCCAGCCTTCCCACCCCTTCCAGCTGGGGCGTACTCTCTCCTGTTACCAAGGGAAACAGGTGAAGTTGGTGAGGGCCTTGGCCAGCCTGCATCCTACAACAGAGGGCATGAAGCCCAGCTGTTCACTGCACCCTGCTGGTTGGAGACCTCACCTGGAAGCAGGGAGGAGAAACAAGGGGGCCAGAGCTTGGGACCTGACACTCACCTGCCCTGGACTGACTCTCACAAGAAGGGGACAGACACATCTTGAGCTCCAGCCCAGTTTTGGGAGACACTTTGTTCCAGCAACAAACTTTACCTTAAAACCCAAGGTGCTTTACAAACCCCTCCCCAGCTGTCACAGAAAGTCAGGCTTCATCTCATCACACTTTTCTCAAACCCCAGCTCATGCTGAGACCACCTCTCAGGTGATGGTGCTTCAGAGAAGCCCCTTTAAAAGATCCCTGGAGTTCAGCTCTCCCAGCCCTGCCTTCAGTTTAAGGGAGAAGTTTCCTTGACAAACCTTCTCAGTTTCCTTGACAACCAAGCTTCACAATCTCCCAAACTCTTCTTCTTCAAACATTCCTATTCTAGGCTGGATGAGCCTAAAGAGACAGTGCTGTCATCACATGCCAGAAACCGATTCCAAGCCCGTAGTTATTGGTTACATGATGCTATTGATGATGAAGTCCAGGAGAGCCTGCTTTCCAATATAACCAATTCTGGACTCGGCACTGGGTCCCTTTCCACGGACAGAGTGGAGTGGCTGTTTCCACGTGCCCCGTGGTAGAAGAGCTCACCTAATGCAGCCAGGACTTCATCCTTTCCAGGTGATTCCAGGGTCCTCACTCTGCCCAGACCCCACCCACATAGCTGCTGTCTGTGCCAGTCTATACAGGACCTTGGCAATCTCCAAAAATGAGGGTTATTTTATACACAGGCAATGGGTTGAATGCTGGCCCCGAAAGATGTGCCCCCCCCCCAGAACACATGAACAGGACCATATCTGGGAAAAGGGTCTTTCTATATGTAGTTAAGGATCTCGAAGTGAGGTCATCTTGTGTTAGGGTGGCCCTCAATCCAATTGAGAAAGTCCTTATGAGAGACAAAAGAGGAGAGACACAGAGGAGAAGCCACGTGAAGACAGAGGCAGAGACGGGAGGGATGCAGCTGCAAGCCTGGGAATGCCTGGAGCCCCCAAAAGCTGGAAAAGGCAGGAAGAACCCTATCCTGGAGCCTTTGGAGAGACTTCTGTCCTGCAACACCTTGATCTCAGATGTCTGGTCTCCAGGACTGGGGGAGGATGAATTCCTGTTGTTTTGAACCACCCAGCTTGTGGTCATTTGTTACAGAAGCCACAGAATGGTCACACAGACCCTGCTCTGTAGGATCCTGGAGTGCAGGCCTCATTAAAGGCCCACAGAGGCTGGGTTACAGAACCCTTAGGGTCAGCATTGGGCCTCAGAAATACTAAAACAGTGGCTGGACACCAGAATGTTGAGGGGTCAATCAGAAGCCCATCCCTAAGGGTGCCGGCTGCACACGGCCTCCCCTGGTTTTTACGCCTGTACCTGTTGGGGATAAGTATTTCCATCCTGATTCATGACTTCTGATGTCACCCTTCACGTTGCTAATCAAGAACCCACTAGTTATACAGATGAAAACCCTATCAGGGCACTTGCTCCAGTGGTAAACAATTCTGAAGTTGGTCAGAGGTGGGGAATCGTCTCCCATGCAGCCAGCAGCTCCCCCCCAAGGAGTGTCCTCATTGCAAGGCTGGGGGACGGTGCCAAGGCGTCTGTGAGTAAACGTGAGCTGAGCCCCAGGCCAGCTGCTGCTGAACTGTCCCCACCCTTCCCAGGCAAATCACCTGAATGTGTGCAAGGACTTGAAAGCCTAGAGGAAAGGGCTTGGAGTCACACCAGCCACAGCACGCAGGCCGAGTTGGTGCCTGCAGGCCAGCCAGGATGGTCCTGGCCCCGGGCGCTCTTCTGGAAGCTTTCCATTTCCCTGCCTGAGGTACCCCTCCTGTCCCGGCCCCCACTGGGTTTTTCCTTCCTCACCTCTGCCCGGGGAGAAATTCCAGCAGAAGGTATGGGTGACACATCCTCTCCTTTAGGAGGTGGCAGC
The DNA here is from genome assembly GCF_039906515.1 of Pseudorca crassidens. NCBI lineage: Eukaryota > Metazoa > Chordata > Mammalia > Artiodactyla > Delphinidae > Pseudorca > Pseudorca crassidens. Next base: position 24,960,997 of record NC_090315.1, on the reverse strand, counting down.
CCGGCAACTCCTGCAGAAAGTCCAGCAGAGCCCCACTCACACTGGGCCACCAACAGAGCCGTGGCCCCTCACTCCCTCCCAGCAGCCCAGCTCCGAGACTGCTGACGGGGCAGAGAATATGGCGTCAGGCCCAGCTGCAGGGGCTCTTGCTGCCTGGAGCGGTGTTTATATTGACCTCAACGCAGGCACACCTGGGGAGGGCTGGCCGGCAGGGTCAGGCTGCCCAGGTCAGCCAATCCTCACCCCTCAGGGTCTCACAGTTGCATTCTAGCCAAATTCTAGCTCTCACATTCCTGCCCCAGTGCACCTGGGGTCGGGGGCAGCAGACCCAGGCTCTGTTCCGGCAGAAGTTCCCTTTCTGTGAACAGGTCTTCCCCCACTCCCATTATCCTCACTGGAGACTCAGGAGGCCACAGCATCGGGGCACCTCCAGCACCAGGACCCCACCCTAGAGAATCTCTCAAGAGCAGGGACCAGGCCTGCAGGTGGAGGGGAGGAGGAAGCCGGCCTCTTCAGGATCCCCGGGGCTAGGAAGCCTCTTACGCAGGAGGGCCTTGGACTCAGCTTAACTGCCACCCAGGGTCTCCTAACCCTCCCCTGGTAGGGGGGGCCCTTCAGATTCCAGGGCCCCAAGATCCTCCCCACCGACTTCTGACCCCAACTGCAGGGTAGGGGACCCCCTCCGCGCCTTCTTTTTTCTTGCTCCCAGAATTCCCTGAAGCTGTTATACTCAGGGCAGGATCAGGGCTGCTCCCTGCAGGGCCAGACCCTGATGTCCGGCCAGACCCCAGCTGGCAAGAAAAAGGAAGCCCCGTCTCCGCTGCTGAAAACACCAGTGTGGGACGTTTGCCGTCCACTTCACCTGGCGGGGAAACAGGCACACTGAAGTGGAGAGTGATGGGGCGGAGGTGGGAAATGCAGGTGCTCGGAGCCTGGAGAGGAGGGTTCCTGAGGGGTTGAGGTCACAGGGTGCAGGAGGGGGCCGGGAGATGGGCAGGGGGACGGGCTGTGCGTGTCCGGCGCTGGAGCACGTGAACCCTCGCTTGGGCCGGCCCCCTGCCCTGAAGGCTGCGTCTAGTAACACAGGGGACCCTGGAAGGGGGTTTGCTGTGTGGCTGGTTCACTAAAGCTGGGTGTCTGTGGGCACATGGGCCTGGCTGCAGTCCCGGTGAACACACTGTTCTCTCCAGGGAAATGAGTTGGACACTCAGTCCCCGGTCTGTGGATGGTCTAGTCCTCTGGGTGTCTTGTCTCTTCTTGGGGGTCACTGGGGCTTTATCCTCACTCCGTGGGGTACAGGAGGGGAGGGATGCACACACCCCGGGCTCACTGTGCCTGGGCTCCTGGGGAGGACCTCTCTGGCCCACATGTTCACAGACCTCAGTCACCCCTGCTCGACACTCCCCTCCAGAGACTCGGCAAGAGGACCTGCCCTGTGAAACGGGGCGCCTGGGTCGGGGGGCTTGTGGGTCCCTCCTCAGATGGCCACACTCAGGTCTCGGGGTGGGTGCGGTGGCCTGTGACCACTCGCCAAGTCACCACGCTGCTGCGGCTCCTTTCTGGGGCCTGAGATGCCCCAGGGGTGGCTGGGGGAGTGGGGGAGGTTGCTGTGATGGGGAAGTGTGGGACGGGGGTCCTGGGCCCTGGGTCTCTCACCGAGAAGGAGAGGGGGTCATGCCCAGAGGGGGGGAGGCCAGTGACGGTCCTGGGTGTCAGCAAGCACAGCGCCACGCCCCGCAGGCCGGGTGTGGGATTCCTGTGGCCCCGGCACAGAACACCAGATTGGGGGTGGGGTTGGGACAGGGGACGCTTCCTCTCAGGCCTGGAGCCCAAGGTCAAGGTGCTGGGGGCCCACTCCTCCACGGCTTCTGGGGTCAGTCAGTCCCAGGCCACTCCCAGCCCCGTCTCCGTCTCTGCCATGACATCGCCTTCTCTCCCGTGTGTCTGGGTGCAAATGCCCCCCATGAGGACGCCCGCACACTGGTCAGTGACCTCAGCTCACCCCGGGCAGCTCTGTGGTGGCCCATCTGCACACAAAGTCCCATACTGAGGTCCCGGGGAGTCCGTCTTCCGGGGCCTCTTGAGGTGACAATCCTCGTGGTCGACACAGCTCGTGGGGGTGTGTGGGTCCCCCAGGCAGGAATCCAGGAGCCTCATGGAGGACGGGGTGTCCTGAATCAGGGAGGACGGACAGACGGGCAGAGGGGGGACGGAGGCTGAGGGGCGGTCAGCCCTGCCCTCCAAGGACGGGGAGAGTCTCTAGAGGGCCGGGCTGGAGCTGGCGAGGGGACGTGGTGGTCAGAGGCGGGCGGCCTGGGCTGCAACGTCAGGGTCACTTAGGGCAACCATAACCCAGTCCCAACCCTAATGCTGACCCTTCAAAGCACCAACACCAAGCCACATCTAATCAAGTCACACAAATACATCATGAGAAAGAAAAGTACACCAGTATACCTTAGAAATATGAACGCAAGAATCCTCCACAAAATTAGAACAACATGGAGCCAACAGAACATTAAATGGATGATGCCATAAGCAAGTATCTCTACACTGGAAATGTCAGGTTGTTCAACATATTAAACCTAAGCAATGTACTGAAGAACTATAAAGAAGTGAAGTCAAAGCACATGATCCTATCAATTACTGCAGGAAAAGCTATAATCAAAATCCAGTGCTATTTCATAACAAGCACTCAAGAAAGTAGGAATAAAAGGAAGTTTGTTCAATATGAAAAAGAGTAGTATACAAAGCCACAGCAAACACCATGCTCAATGTTAAAAACTGAAAGATTCACTCCTGAAATCAGGAACAAGGCCAGGAAGCTGGCCTCCACCGCTGATAATAGTGTACTGGAAGTTCTACCCAGAGTTTTGAGGGAAGAAACCAAAGGCATCCATATGTGAATGGAAAAATTAAAACTGTGTCTATTCACAGAATACAGATCACACCATCTTAAATATAAAACTTCCTATAACAACAAAAATTATTTGACTAATCAGTAATTCAGCAAAGTTATAGAAAAAAAATCAATTCACAAAAATCTATCTTATACATATATACTAGCAATAAACAATCTAAAAAAGAACTTACGAAAACAACTCCATTTTAAATAATGTCAACATTAATATTTAGGAATATATTTAATCAAGATACAAGACTTGCTTTTCTGTATGTAAAGCTGTCTGTACATTTGAAAATAATGGAAAGTCAAGTACTTTTCAAAACACCATGTCAAAACCATGCCAGAAAGGCAGAGGAAACTTCCATACAGAGGCCAAGCCTTACCCAGATCCAGTCCACCCCAAGTCTACATGTCGTTTAGAGGCACTGTGGAAAGAATTATTAGGACTTCCCAATATAAAGGACTTCCCTTTCTTCCCTGTTGTGGATGACCTGGATGTGGTCGAAACAGTGGGATTTTGGAAGTTCAATTTTCCACACCATTCCACCAAAAAAACCTGTTAGAAATAATAAATGAATTCAGTAAAGACGCAAAATCAGTACACACAACTCAACTGCATCTCTAAGCACTAATAATGAACCATCAGAAAGAGAAAAAAACCCTATTTACAACCGCATCAAAAAGAACAAAATACCAAGGAATAAATTTAACCGAGGATGTGAACGACCTGAAAACTTTAAGACACTCATGAAGACATTGAAGAAGACACAAGTCGGTGGAAAGACTCCCCGTGCTCACGGAATGCAAGAAGTACTGATGCTAAAATGTCCGTTCTACCCAAAGCGGTGCACACAGGGAAGGCAGGCCGTCCTGAAATTCCAATGGTGTTTTTCACAGAAATGGAGCAAATCCTCCTAAGATGTGTGTGGAGCCACAAAGGACCCCGAAGAGCCAAGGCGACCCTGAGAAAGGAGAACGGGCCGCAGGCATCTCCCTCCCTGACTTCACACTTCGTCCCGAAGCTACAGTCCCCAAAACAGTGCGGAACTGGCTCAAAACAGGCGCACAGACCAGAGCGACGGGACGGAGAGCCCAGAACACATCCTGCACGGTGGGGGGGGGGGGGGGGCATTAAGTTACGACAAGGGGGCCAAGGACACACCAAGCGGAAGGGCAGCCCCACGGTAAACGGCGCAGGGAAGACTGCACACCCCATAACCCACGCGGCTCAACCGCACACCAGCCTGATCAAACACCCAGCTTTGCACACCAAGGCCTTCCTGGGTCGCATGAAGACGGACCCCCGCAGCCGTCAGTCGCCCCCAGGAAGCTTCTCCCCACTGTTCCTCACTGTCTCCTCACCTGTTCCTCCGGCGTCGCCTGCGTCCTCAGCAAACCCAGCTGCTGCCAGCGTGGACGCAGCCCCACGTTGTCCTGAAGCCAAAACCACAGCGAGTCCTTGAGGAGACCGAGCGCCCGTCAGCAGCCACAACCCGGCGGTGCCTGAGGAAACACACCTCCCCTCAGCTGCGCTCAGAGCGGGGTCCGCAGGGAACGCGCATGCGCTGTGGGTCAGCGAGGCGGGATCAGCGCCACCCTGTGGTCGGCGCGGAAAGTGCAGGCCGCCCCTCCCTCACGGGTCACTGGAGACAGAGACCCTGCTGGCAGAACTGCTGAACCCATTAAATGGTGGAAATTCAAACAAATGAAGACAATATCCCATAGCTTCTCTAAAGTAGTTAATGAACAATGAATTGGAAACCAGATGGAATAAAATGAATGTAGACACAAGCTTTACAACTTACACCAAATTCACTCAAAATGAATCAGACAAGTTTGAAATGCAAACCTATTCAAAATTATAGGAGAAAACATAAAAGAAAATTGATATGAGCTTGGGCTTGGTCATGCCCATCACAAGATTTGTGGTTTTAACGCACAACACAAAAAAGGAGTCCAGAAAGAAAAACAAGGGCTTCTGTGGACTTTATAAAATTAAAGGTTTCTACTGTGTGATAAACCTCATTCAGAAAATCGAAAGACAACACACACTGGGGGAAAAAAACTGCAAACCTATCTAATAAAGAATTTGTCTCAAAATATACAAAGAACTACAACACAACCCCATTAAAAATAGGGAAAGCTCTAAATAGACACCTGGTCAAAGAAGGTACAGAGATAGTATACAAAACTATGCCCAGGACTGTGGGGCAGAGAAACAGTGGTCCAGTTCAACTCCCTGAGTCATGTGTGACCCAGGACTAGTCCTGTTCTTCCTGGAAGCCTCAGAGTGATGGGGAGGGAGGAAGGGGAAGAGGGCGGATTCTGCTTAAACCTAACTCTAACCCCGACCACTCTCACCACTTTCATTCAACATGGTCTAGGAAGTCCTAGACATAGTAATCACATGAGAAAAAGAAATAAAAGGAATCCAATGGCAGAGGAAGAAGTAAAACTGTCACTGTTTGTAGATGAGATGATGTTTTATATTTCATTTATTTATTTATTTATTCATTTATTTATTCTGGTTGTGCTGGGTCTTAGTTGTGGCAGGTGAGCTCCTTAATTGCGGCAGGCAGGCTCCTTAGTTGTGGCATGCGAACTCTTAGTTGTGGCATGCATGTGGGATCTAGTTCCCTGACCAGAGATCGAACCCAGGCCCCCTGCATTGGGAGCGGGGACCCTTAACCACTGGACCACTGGGGAAGTTCCGACATGATGTTTTATTTAGAAAATCCTTAAGATGGCCCCCAAAAACAAATAGAATTCATTGGCGAATTCAGTTAAGTTGCAGGACACAAAATTCACCTATAGAAATCAGTTGCATCTCTATCCACTGGCAACAAACTTTCAGAATGAGAAATTAAGAAAACAAACCCATTGGCAATGGTATTAACAAAAATGAAATACCTAGGAATACATCTAACCCAGGAGGTAAAAGACCTGTACTCAGAAAACTGGAAGACACTGATGAAGGAAACTGGAGACGACACAAATGGACAGATATAATGTGTTCATGGACTGGGAGAATTCATATTGTTAAAACGATTCCACACCCCAGAGCAATCTAGAGATTTGATGCCATTCTTATCAAAATACCAATGGAATTTTATGAAAACTAGAACAAAGAATTATAATATGTGTAAGGAAACAGAAAAGAACCTGAATAGTCAATACGATCTTAAGAAAGAAGCACAAACTTGGACATATCACACTCCCTGTTTCAAACTATACTACATATCTAGAATAATCAAGACAGTATGGTATAGGAACAAAAGAAATACACATAGATCCATGGAACAGAACTGAGAGCCCCAAAATAAACATCCAAGGAACAGAACTGAGAGCCCCAAAATAAACATAGGCATATATGGTCAATTCATCTATGACAACGGAGGTGAGACTATACAATGGGGAAAAGATAGCCTCTTCAATGAACGGTGGTGGGGAAACTGGACAACTACATGCACAAGAATCAAACTGGAATCCTTTCTTATACCACCTACACAAGCAACCTCAAAATGAATCAAATACTTCAATGTAAAACCTGAAGCCATAAAGCTCCTCGAAGAAAACATAAGCACTCTGGTCTTTGACATCCATCTTAGCAATATTTTCTGGATCTGTCTCCCGAAGCAAGAGGAACAAAAGCAGAATAAACCAATGGGACTCCATCTAACTTTAAAGGTTTTTCAATGTCAAAGGAAACCATCCACAAAATGAAGAGGCAGCCTACCGAATGTGAGAAAATAGTTGCAAACAATCTGTCTGAAAAGGGGTTCATATCCAAAATAGATGAAGAACTCACACAACTGAACCTCCAAAAACCAAAAACCCAATTAAAACTTGGGACCGAACATTTTTCCAAAGAGTACGTACAGATGGCCGAGAGACATATGAAACTATGACCAATATCACTTATCATCAGGGAAACGCACATCAAAAGAACAATGAGATTATCACCTCACACCTAAAAACTTGGCTTTCGTCCAAAAGACAACAAATAACAAGCCTTGGCGAGGATGAGGAGAACCCTCACGCATTCTCTTGGGAATGTTCATTGGTGCAGCCACTATGGAAAGCAGTACAGAGGTTCCTCAAAAAATTAAAAATAGAACTACCATATGATGCAGGAATTACACTTGGGGGTATCTTTCTGAAGGAAACAAAACCACGAATTCAAAAAGATATACACAAGGAGATCAGCTCAGTGCTTTGTGACCACATAGAGGGGTGGGATAGGGAGGGTGGGAGGGAGGGAGACGTAAGAGGGAAGAGATATGGGAACATATGTATATGTATAACTGATTCACTTTGTTATAAAGCAGAAAATACCACACCACTGTAAAGCAATTATACTCCAATAAAGATTTAGAAAAAACAAGAAAAAAGAAAACAAAAAATACGGGAATGCATCTAAATCACATCTACAATGGACACTTAGGTTTATCTTGTATGTCTGAACCACAGTTACTCCTTTTTGACAGTAAAATGCATTCCCCTCCTCAATGCCAAAGCAGATGTACAATTCGTATCCAAAAGACCACAAAACAGGCCAATTTGGTCAGTAAAATTTAAGTTAAACCATGTATAAGCCAGAGTGACTTCCTCACACCTCAATATGTGAAGAGTTTTTTTCCCTTTTGATTACAAGTCTTTCAATAGAAAGCACTGATGATCAAAATGTCAATCCCTCAGTGCCAGAATGAGTCAGCTGTTTGGCCCAGGTGTAGATCATGTCCCTCAGTGATAGGCCTCCTTTATATTTGCCTAGTTAATCCACATTGGGGGAATACTGATCAGGTATCGTGAACATGCTCAGAGGAATGTTAATGAGAAAACGCTTTATATAGGTCATACATTTTATTATTCATACCCAATTGTCACACAAGCATTGCACATGTGCTTTTAGCAGTAGACCTAAAGCAAACAGTGATACATCAGGAGTAGTTACATTCTCATAAATTCACTAGGTAATTTTCCTTTCCTCTTAAATATCAGGGCAAAATGAAGCCAACACAGTAACTTTCATAAATACACACTTCCATACAGAGGTGTCATTTATCCAATTGCTCCAAGTCCTAAGTAGCTTGAGGGGAAGGACTTCCCTGTGTCTGGAAAACACAGATCAAAGCCAGTAACAAAAAAACCCAAAAACATTATAACCATATTCACCAGTTCACTCAATAACCAATCCTTCTGTTAACTTTTTATGAAGCCATACGATTCTCCATTAAGATTTTTCATTTCTTACCCAGTTTGGCATTATGATATGAAATTTATCAGAGACCTGTGCTTGCCAAAAGGTCCTTCACATAGATCTTCTTGAAGATGGAGCACTTTTGCAAAGTGTTAGAGCACAACAGTAACTATCTATAAATCACATAAAGACTTAAAAGGTCATGGTTAAACATTTGACCACAATGTAAATGACAAAAGAAACCATTAATGCTGTTACATACAACATTTAAAAATAACTAGAATTATGACCGATAAAATTTTACCAGGACATACTAGCTTTTTAGGAATTCCATGTAATTTAACATACTAATCAAACATTTCTCTCTGAGATGGCTCAAGGACCTTCGAAAGCAGCTCAAAGTTAGCTGGAGATCAAAAGTACTGTTAGACTTGGCCAAACAACACTTATTCACTGAACCAAAGTAAAGAGATTTCAAACAAAAATACAGATCACAGACAGGCAAAGGAACTCACAAGCTGTTCACAATCAAAAGCAGCATTCCGAGGAAACTTTGGAGGGAGAATCCAAATCCAGGCTTGCCCTAACCCACTTCCAACAAAATCCATCTTAGAAAATCCTGGTCATGCACAACTCTTTCCTCAGTGTTCCCTTTTCACAAATTACCTTCTGTATCCATCTTATGTTGCCCCTTATTTTTTTCTGCATTCAGACACAACCAGCTCTACTACAAAGTGACTTTCTTTTCTCTTTGTACCATCAGGCTGTTACCTAGCTGCTCACTTTCTTTATTATGTAGCTTAATAAATGCTTGAACATATGGAACTCCTTTTGTCTTTCTCTTCCTGTGACAAAATAACTCTAGCTGAAGGATGGTATAGTCATTTAGGCTCCCACTCAAAGACCACCATTCCTCATTTTTCAAGAATGTATCCATACATTGGCCAGACAAAATTACAATAGAATTGCATTCTTTTCTTAGTCTTAGGTTTACAACTATAGGTTGACCAGTCTGCCAGGATTTTGCCCATTGGCTATCACATGGAACTGAAGAAGAAGCACTTCTTATGCTTGAACCATAGAACACTCACACACGGACTAAAAACAAAACAAAATCCTAAACACCAACGGAAGCCTCAAACCAAAGGAACCAGAAACCAAACAGAAACCAAAAACCAAACAGCACAAGACTCAAATCATCTTCCAACTCTCAACTTAGCCTGTGACCTCTGTCCAAGTGGTGCACCTTCCAAATGAGATTTCCTGGAATGAAAAGTCACCCAAATGGGAACCAAGGTTACCCCAAATGTACAGGGTTAAAAGGACCTCAGACTGCATGCCAGGGGAGTTACCACACGCTGGCTGAGGTGCTGCAACCTCCCAAATGCTATTTTTCTGGTTCCCCAAAATAATTCCTTGGAGTAAGACATTCGGGGCAGCCCAGGCAGGAGGAAGAGAGGAACGTCCTCAAGGCAAAGATGGCCTCGGCAGCTGGTAGGGTGTTCCCTCTTCCACCATCTATTCCTGCCCCAGAGTTCTAACTACTGGGATGACTGGGGCACAGCCTTCCCAGGCAAGGGTCCCAGGTGGTCTGCCCTCTAAAGGAATTCTCCAACCCTACACTCTCTCGAAAGAGGCTGGCGTGGAGAAAATCTCAGTACCCGATTGAGTCAGGGAACCCACAGGGGCCAACCCCAAGTCAGCCCCACATTGGGTACTAAATTTGATGTCAAAAACTCGACCACTGTGCACCAGTGCCAAATCGAATCTGAGAGAGAGTGGTTTGGAGGAAGTAGAAAAGAATAGCTTTACTGCTTTTGCAGCCAAAGGGGGACACAGAAAACTCGTGCCCTCAAAAACCGTGCGTCCCAATGCAGGAGGATCTGGTGAGGAGTTTTACACCAATGGTTTAAGGATGCAGCTCCTCCTAAGGTTTAGTGTGTGTACAGGGACTTAACTCCCTTTAATCTGGCCTCAGATGGTCTATTGATGAGCTTCTCTGAAATAAAGAAGACTAAAATCTTCTATTTTGTGGGGGTTTTAGGTTGCTAAAGAGCCCAAAGATACGCTTACCTGTATCCCTTGAGGCAAAATCAGGATCCAGCCCCAAGGCAGCACTATTGTTTCTTGACGCTTCCTCACTTTTCTCTGCATCCCCTCCCTTCCCTGATTAGCAACCGTTCGAATCTGCCCTTTGGAAATCAGGGAGGGTCCTGGAGTCTCTAGTCTAAATAAGGCGCTGACACTACACCTAACTCAGACCCTGACACTCTCCCTAAGCAAAGCCCTGAGACTACTCCTAACTCATTCCCTGACACTGTACCTAACAAAAGGCTCTGATGCTAATCCTAAATCAGGCCCTGACACTGTGTCTAACGAAGGCCCTGCTGCCATCAATAACTAAAGTCCTGACACTATCCTGAGCTAATATCCTCATCCATGTCTTACTAAGGTCCTGAAACTGTCCCAAAGGAAGCCCTTACACTGTCCCTAAAAGAGGCCCTGAGCGTGTTTTTAACAAAGACCCTAATGCTGCTCCTACAGAGGCCCTTATGCTGCTCCTAAGTCATGCCCTGACACTGTCCCTGACTCAGGCCCTAAAGATAGGCTTCACATAGGCCCTGTTGCTGTACTTCAGTTAGGCTCTGACGTTGTCCCTACATCACGGCCTGACACTGGTCTTGATTAAAGACCTGACACTGGTCCTGATTAAAGCCCTGACACTGGTCCTAACTAGGACCCTGATGCTCTCAATAACTAACGTCTTCACGCTATCCCTAGCTCATTTCCTGACACTACCCCTGGCCTGGAAACTGACTCTGTCCCGAGCTAATTTCCTGCCTCTTATCCTCACTGATGACCTAATGCTCTCCCTAATTAAGACCCAGACTAGTCCTAACTAAGGTCCTGACACTGTCGCTAACTAAGGCCCGGAATCTTCACTAATACAGGTGCTGCTACCGGCAATAACTAAAATACGACACAATCCTGAGCTAATATCCTGACCCATTTCTAAACAAGGTCCTGACACTCTCCCTAAGAAATCCCCGTTGCTTTCCCTAAGTCAAGCAGTGACGCTGTCCCTGCCTGCATCAATGACACTGGTTCTAAATAGGGTCCTGATAAACTCAGTGACTAAGGTCTAGACACTATCCCTAGGTCATTTCCTGACACGATCCATGAACTTTACCCTAAACCTAGCCCTAGCAAATGTCCTGCCTCTTATGCTAATTGAAGCCCTTACTCTGTGCCTAACACAGACCCTGAATATAGGTCCAATGCCGTGACACTGTCACTAAGGCCTAGATGCTTGTCCTAAATCGGGCCCAGAACTGACACTCAATAAAACCCTAACACTATTCCTAACTCAGGCCCTGACACGGTACCTAACAAAGGCCCAGATACTAGTCCTAATGCAGGCCCTGACACTGTCTCTAACTAAGGTCCTGCTGCCGTCAATATCTAATGTCCTGACACTATCCTGAGCTCATTTCATGACCCATCTCTTAACGAGGACCTGAAACTGTCCCTAAATAAGCCTGATGCTGTCCCTAAGAGAGACCCTGAGGCTGTCCCTAACAGAGGTCCTGATAATGGCTTTAGCAAAGCACCTGAGGCCGATCCTACCTAGGCCCTTATGCTGCTCCTAAGTCATGCCCTGATACTGTACCTAGTTAAGGCCCTGACCCTAAGCCTCACTCAAGCCCTGTCACCCTTCCCAAGTCCGGCTCTGACGCTCTCCCTACCTGAAGGCCTGACAATGGTCCTAAATTAGACCCTGATGCACTAAGTAACTGAAGTCTTGGCACTAATCCTAGGTCATGTCCTGACACTATCCCTAGACCTTAACCTAAACTTGCCTTTCACTAATGTCGAGCCTCTTGAGCTAACTAAATCCCAGATGCTGTCCCAAACTAAGGCACTGAAATTAGTCCCGAGGCTATGAACCTCTCTCTAACAGAGGCGTGGAGGCTCGTTCTAACTCAGGCACTGACACAACACCTAACTCAGGCCCTGACACTGTACTTAACGAAGGCTCTGACGCTCCTCCTAAAATCCTGACCCATGTTTTACCAAGATCCTAAAACTGTCCCAAAGTAAGCCCTGACGCTGTCCCGAAGGGAGGCCCTGAGAATGTCCCTAACAGAGGCCCTAAAAATGTCTTTTACTAAGACCCTAATGCTGATCCTACAGAGGCACTTATACTACTCCTACGTTATGCCCTGACACCGTCCCTCACTCAGGCCCTAAAGATAGGCCTCACTTAGGCCCTGTTGCCGTACCTTAGTTAGGCTCTGACGTTATCCCTACATCAAGCCCTGACACTGGTCCTGATTAAGGCCCTGACACTGGTCCTTACAAAGGCACTGATGCTCTCAATCACTAAGGTCTTCACGCTATCCCTAGCTCATTTCCTGACCCTATCCCTGACCTGGAAGCTGACTGTGTCCCGAGCTAATTTCCTGCCTCTTGTCCTCACAGAAGCCCTAATGCTCTCCTTAACTAAGGCCCAGACTAGTCCTAACTCGGGCCCTCACACTGTCTCTAAGGCCTGGAATATGTCCCTAATATAGGCCCTGCTGCCGGCCATAACTAAAATCCGAACAATATCCTGAGCCAATATCCTGACCCATTTCTAACCAAGGGCCTGACACTCTCCCTAAGAAAGCCCTGTCTCTGTCCCTAAGTGAAGGACTGAGGCTGTACCTAACTCAGGCCCTGAAGCTGTGCCTACCTGAGGCCTTGAAGCTGTGACTACCTCAGACCCTGATCATGTCGTTAACTAAGACTCTATTGCAGACCCAACAAAGGCCCTGATGCACCTCCTACATCATGCCCTGACAGTGTCCCCAGCTAAGGGCCTGACGCTAGGCCTAAATCAGGCCCTGTGGCTCTCCCTAAGTCAGGCACTGGAGCTGTCCCTACTGGCAGCCATGATAGTGGTTCTAAATAAGACCCTGATACTGTCAGTGACTAAGGTTCTGACACTATCCCTAGGTCATTTCCTGACACGATCCATAAACTTTAGCCTAAAACTAGCCCCAGCAAATGTCTTGCCTCTTATGCTAACTGAAGCCCTTCATCTGTCTAACACAGACATTGAATTTAGGCCCAAGGCCATAACACTGTCCCTAATTGAGGCCTAGATGCTCGTCCTAAATCTGGCCCAGAACTGTCCCTCACTAAAGCCCTAACACTATTCCTAACTCAGGCCCCGACACGGTACCTAACAGAGGTCCAGATGCTGATCCTAACGCAGGCCCTGACACTGTGTCTAAATAAGGCCCTGCTGCCATCAATATCTAATGTCCTGACATTATCCTGAGCTAATATCATGACCCATGTCTTATCAAGGTCCTGAAACTGTCCCATAGTAAGCCCTGACGCTGTCCCTAAGACAGGCCCTGAGGCTGTCTCTACCTCAGAATCTGAAATTCTAATGTCCTGACTCTCCCTAACTAACATCCTGACGCTGCCTCTAAGTGAGGCCCCGACACTCTTCTTAACTAAGGACTTGCCGCTGTCCCTACCTAAAACCCTGACACTGTCTGTAACTAATGACCTGACTCCCTAACTAACACCCTAGTTTGGGCCCTAACTAACGCCCTGACACTGGTTCTAATTATGGCCATAATGCTGGTTCTAAGGCCCTGAAGATATCCCTGAGTAACAGCCTCAACTGTGTCTAACTAAGGCTCTCACGTTATCTCTAAGTGAAGCACTGACACTGTCCCTAACTTACGCCCTTATAGTCTAAGCTGTCACTAAATAATGCCCTGATCCTGTCCCTAAGTAAGGTCCTGAATATGTCCCTAAGTGCATCTCTGACGATGTCCTTAACAGCCTGAACTCTCTTCAAGTTATCTCTGAGGCTCTGACACTGGCCCTTCCTAAGGCCTCACCCCAGGGTTGTCCCAGGCTGCTGGGCGGTTTTCTCTTGTCCGCATCTCTAGCCAGCTGCCTGCCATCGGCCACTCTAAGATTCTGCGATACAGTGGTCCCACGTGGGATGTGCCTGTGTAGGCTCACCTGCGGGAGGAGAGTCATGGCCGCTCCACCTTCCAGGGGACTGCGGCTCAGGGTAGGAGCCTCACAGCCAGTGTCTGGACACAGGGTTCTGTGTCCTTGTTCGTTGTAAATCCCTTGGAGTTACCTCTAACATTTTTGAATGGATATCGCCCCCTCTGCATTTTTATAATATAAATTATTTACCACATTAAAATCTAGGAATGACATTCTTAGAACGAGCAGGAGAACACTGGATGCCCCCCCCCCAATGATCTATTACTTGGAGGATTTAAAATTCTAATGAGAAAACACTCACTCTCCTCACCCTCTTGGGCATCAGCACAAGGCGGGAATCAGCCGCATCCTTTATTTATCCCTCTGATTTTCCAGAACCTTTCCTTCCAGGAGAAATCTCTGGGCTCTTCGGGAGCTGTGAGTGGTGGCCGTCAGGTAAACCTGAGACTGAAAAGCAAGAGAAAGACAGACAGAGGAGGAGATGAGAATTGGTGACGGGGAGAAGCAGGCACGTCCACGTTCAGTCGCAGGCTGAGAGTCTGGGTTAGTCTCCAGCGAAGCTAAGGACCACCAGGGTCTGGCCCCACTGGCCTTGTCACCTGGTGTGGGGACTGGGGACAGCCAACCCCCCATGGCCACTGTCAGAGAAATCAGGGAGGTGGGAGGGCACCCCTGAGAGCCAGATTGAAAATGGTCATGCTGTGAAATAATAAGATGCCCTTTCAGAAAAGTGAAGACTGTTCTCTTGGTTCTCAAAGACTTGCAAATACTCTGTGTCCTTCTGGAGGCATGCTGAAGCCTTCAGCATTTGAGGGCAGTAATGGGAGTGCATCTGGGCTCAAAACCATCCAGCACTCACTCCCTGAGGGTGCTGAGGATGACCCGTGTCCACCCCTCGGGTGCTGTGGGGCCTGAAACCCCCTGATCACCGAGGACGGGAGGGGCCGCACAGACACTCCACTGCACCACCGGGGGCTTGGCTGCTGGGCTACAGTCCTTTATCAGATACATGGTTTGCAAACATCTTGGGCCATTTTGGATGGTGGATTATCTTATTCCTTGCTCCTTTTATACACAACTGTTTTTCATCTTGAGGAAGTCCAGTTCATGTATTTTGTCTTTTGTTGCTTGTGCTTTTGGTAGATCTAAGAAATCATGACCAAATCCAAGGTCATGAAGATTTACTCTCATGTTTTCTTCTAGGAGTTTCCTAATTTTGGTTCTTGCATCTAGGCCTTTGGTCCATTTTGCATCTAGGCCTTCGGTTGATTTTGTATATGAGGTGGGGGGAGGTAAGGGTCCAACTTTACTCTTCTGCATGTGGGTATCCATTTGTTCCGGAACCTGTGCTTATTCTTTGGGAGAAAATACCTGCAAATGACGTGATCAACAAGGGCTTAATTCTAAAATATACAAACAGCTCATACAACTCAAAAGAGTAAAAAAAATCAAAAAATAGGCAGAATTTTAGAAGGTCTAAATAGACATTTCTCCAAGGACATACAGATGGCCAAGAGGCACGTGAAAAGATGCTCCACATCGCTAATTATGAGAGAATGCAAATCAAAACTACAGTGAGTTATCACCCTGTAGTGGTCAGAATGGCCATCATTAAAATGTCTAGAAATAAATGCTGGAAGGGGTGTGGAGAAAAGGGAACCCTCCTACACTACTGGTGGGAATGTAAATTGATGCAGCCGCTATGGAAAACAGTATGGAGGTTCCTCAAAAACTAAAAATAGAATTACCATATGAACCAGCAATCTCACTCCTGGGCACACATCCAGACAAAACTATAATTCGAAAAGGTACGTGCACCCCAGCATTCACAGCAGCACTCTTCACAATAGCCAAGACACGGAAGCAACCTGAATGTCCCTCAACAGATGAGTGGATATAGAAGATGTGGTACATATATACAGTGGAATATTACTCAGCCATAAAACAGAATGAAATAATGCCATCTGCGGCTACATGGATGGACCTAGAGATTATCATACAAAGTTTAGTAAGTCAGACAGAGAACAACACATACCATGTGATATCACTTATATGTGGATTATAAAATGAGACACAAATGAACCTATCTACAGAACAAAAACACACTCACAAATATAGAAAACAGGCTTGTGGTTGTCAAGGGGAAGACAGGGGAGAGGGATGGATTGGGAGTCTGGGATTAGTAGATGCAAATTATTATATATAGGATGGATAAACAAGGTCTTACTGTACAGCACAGGGAACTGTACTCAATACCCTGTAATTAACCATAATGGAAAAGAATATGAAAAATATGTATATATGTATGTTTGTATATATGAATCACTTTGCTGCACAGTAGAAATTAACACAACATTGTAGGAGCACGGACACTCCGGTCAGACTCAAGGTGACCTCTGGTGCCAGGACAGAGGCCCGGCCTCTCTGTGGGCAGAAGAACCCACACCACACAGGCCCTGGTGCAGTGCCCCTTCCGTGGGGTCCGGTGGGTGCACGCAAGTCAGCCAGTGTCTGTGTGTCTCAGCCTGTAACCACAGACCACACTGTCCTGCTCTGCTCACAAGAGCGAGGCCAATGGAGGGACAACAGGGGTGGGAACAATGCCGGGTCATGATCTGACCGGGTGAGAAAGGGTCCAAGGAGCGAGAACCCGGCTGCCTTTTCCTGATGAGACGAGAGCTGACGTCCACCCTGTGGGCAGCCCCTCTCCCCACGTCCCGAGGTAAGGCTGCCTTTCCTGCACCCTGGGCAGTGTCATGCCCGTGTATACAGCAGGACGCACAGTAGTGCACGCAGCAGGCCTGATGCCTGCCCTTGCCATGTACTTGGGGGCTTCCTGAGGGTGGAACATCCCGACAGGACACGGGCCGACCCCGGGGAGGATGTAGGGGTGAAGCGTTTGGGAGCCTCTGGAGGGGATCCTCACCTGTCTGCACAGATGGACTGAGGACACCGACCAAGGGTGAGCAGGTGGGGAGCCCCGCAAGGGTCCTAGGACTTCCCAATATAAAGGACTTCCCTTTCTTCCCTGTTGTGGATGACCTGGATGTGGTCGAAACAGTGGGATTTTGGAAGTTCAATTTTCCACACCATTCCACCAAAAAAACCTGTTAGAAATAATAAATGAATTCAGTAAAGACGCAAAATCAGTACACACAACTCAACTGCATCTCTAAACACTAATAATGAACCATCAGAAAGAGAAAAAAAACCCTATTTACAACCGCATCAAAAAGAACAAAATACCAAGGAATAAATTTAACCGAGGATGTGAAAGACCTGAAAACTTTAAGACACTCATGAAGACATTGAAGAAGACACAAGTCGGTGGAAAGACTCCCCGTGCTCACGGAATGCAAGAAGTACTGTTGCTAAAATGTCCATTCTACCCAAAGTGGTGCACACAGGGAAGGCAGGCCGTCCTGAAATTCCAATGGTGTTTTTCACAGAAATGGAGCAAATCCTCCTAAGATGCGTGTGGAGCCACAAAGGACCCCGAAGAGCCAAGGCGACCCTGAGAAAGGAGAACAGGCCGCAGGCATCTCCCTCCCTGACTTCACACTTCATCACGAAGCTACAGTCCCCAAAACAGTGCGGAACTGGCTCAAAACAGGCGCACAGACCAGAGCGACGGGACGGAGAGCCCAGAACACATCCTGCACGGTGGGGGGGGGGGGGGGGGGGGCATTAAGTTACGACAAGGGGGCCAAGGACACACCAAGTGGAAGGGCAGCCCCACGGTAAACGGCGCGGGGAAGACTGCACACCCCATAACCCACGCGGCTCCACCGAACACCAGCCTGACCAAACATCCAGCTTTGCACACCAAGGCCTTCCTGGGTCGCATGAAGACGGACCCCCGCAGCCGTCAGTCGCCCCCAGGAAGCTTCTCCCCACTGTTCCTCACTGTCTCCTCACCTGTTCCTCCGGCGTCGCCTGCGTCCTCAGCAAACCCAGCTGCTGCCAGCGTGGACGCAGCCCCACGTTGTCCTGAAGCCAAAACCACAGCGAGTCCTTGAGGAGACCGAGCGCCCGTCAGCAGCCACAACCCGGCGGTGCCTGAGGAGACCCAACTCCCCTCAGCTGCGCTCAGAGCGGGGCTCCGCGGGGAACGCGCATGCGCTGTGGTCACAGAAGGGGTGTCAGCGCCACCCTGTGGTCGGAGCGGGAACTGCAGGCCGCCCCTCCCTCACGGGTCACTGGAGACAGAGACCCTGCTGGCAGAACTGCTGAACCCATTAAATAGTGGAAATCAAACAAATGAAGACAATATCCCATAGCTTCTCCAAAGTAGTTAGGGAACAATGAATTGGAAACCAGATGGAATAAAATGAATGTAGACACGAGCTTTACAACTTACACCAAATTCACTCAAAATGATTCAGAGACAAGTTTGAAATGCAAAACTATTCAAAATTATAGGAGAAAACATAAAAGAAAATTGATATGAGCTTGGGCTTGGTCATGGCCATCACAAGCTTTGTGGTTTTAACACACAACACAAAAAAGGAGTCCAGAAAGAAAAACAAGGGATTCTGTGGACTTTATAAAATTAAAGGTTTCTACTGTGTGATAAACCTCATTCAGAAAATCGAAAGACAACACACACTGGGGGAAAAAACTGCAAACCTATCTAATAAAGAATTTGTCTCAAAATATACAAAGAACTACAACACAACCCCATTAAAAATAGGGAAAGCTCTAAATAGACACCTGGTCAAAGAAGGTACAGAGATAGTATACAAAACTATGCCCAGGACTGTGGGGCAGAGAAACAGTGGTCCAGTTCAACTCCCTGAGTCATGTGTGACCCAGGACTAGTCCTGTCCTTCCTGGAGGCCTCAGAGTGAGGGGAGGGAGGAAGGGGAAGAGGGCGGATTCTGCTTAAACCTAACTCTAACCCCGACCACTCTCACCACTTTCATTCAACATGGTCTAGGAAGTCCTAGACATAGTAATCACATGAGAAAAAGAAATAAAAGGAATCCAATGGCAGAGGAAAATCTAAAACTGTCACTGTTTGTAGATGAGATGATGTTTTATGTTTCATTTATTTATTTATTCATTTATTTATTCTGGTTTTGCTGGGTCTTAGTTGTGGCAGGTGAGCTCCTTAGTTGCGGCAGGCAGGTACCTTTGTTGTGGCATGCGAACTCTTAGTTGTGGCATGCATGTGGGATCTAGTTCCCTGACCAGGGATCGAACCCAAGCCCCCTGTACTGGGAGTGTGGAGTATTAACCTCTGGACCACTGGGGAAGTTTTGACATGATGTTTTATTTAGAAAATCCTTAGGATGACCCCCCCAAAACAAATAGAATTCATTGGAAAATTCAGCTAAGTTGCAGGATACAAAATTAACCTATAGAAATCAGTTGCATCTCTATCCACTGGCAACAGACTTTCAGAATGAGAAATTAAGAAAACAAACCCATTGACAATGGTATTAACAAAAATGAAATACCTAGGAATACATCTAACCCAGGAGGTAAAAGACCTGTACTCAGAAAACTGGAAGACACTGATGAAGGAAACTGGAGACGACACAGACAAATGGACAGATATAATGTGTTCATGGACTGGAAGAATTCATATTGTTAAAATGATTCCACACCCCAGAGCAATCTAGAGATATGATGCCATTCTTATCAAAATACCAATGGAATTGTATGAGAACTAGAACAAAGAATTCTGATATGTGTAAGGAAACAGAAAAGTACCTGAATAGTCAATACGATCTTAAGAAAGAAGAACAAACTTGGAAATATCACACTCCCTGTTTCAAACTAGACGACATATGTAGAGTAATCAAGACAGTATGGTACAGGAACAAAAGAAATACACATAGATTCATGGAACAGAACTGAGAGCCCCAAAATAAACATAGGCATATATGGTCAATTCATCTATGATAAAGGAGGTGAGACTATACAATGGGGAAAAGATAGCCTCTTCAATGAATGGTGGTGGGAAAACTGGACAACTGCATGCACAAGAATCAAACTGAAATCCTTTCTTATACCACCTACACAAGCAACCTCAAAATGAATCAAATACTTCAATGTAAGACCTGAAGCCATAAAGCTCCTTGAAGAAAACATAAGCAGTCTGCTCTTTGACATCCGTCTTAGTAATATTTTCTGGATCTGTCTCCCGAAGCAAGAGGAACAAAAGCAGAATAAACCAATGGGACTCCATCCAACTTTAAAGCTTTTCAATGGCAAAGGAAACCATCCACAAAATGAAGAGGCAGCCTACCGAACGTGAGAAAATAGTTGCAAACAATATGTCTGAAAAGGGGTTCATATCCAAAATAGACTAAGAACTCACACAACTGAACCTCCAGAACCCAAAAACCCAATTAAACCATGGGACCGAACATTTTTCCAAAGAGTACGTACAGATGGCCAAGAGACATACGAAAAGATGACCAATATCACTTATCATCAGGGAAATGCACATCAAAAGAACAATGAGATTATCACCTCACACCTAAAACTTTGGCTATCGTCCAAAAGACGACACTGTACCTAACAAAGGCTCCGATGCTCGTCCTAAGTCAGACCCTGACGCTATCTCTAAGGCCCTGCGGCCATCAATACCTAAAATCCTGACATTATCCTGAGTTAATATCCTGACCCATGTCTTACCAAGGTCCTGAAACTGTCCCAAAGTAAGCCCTGACGCTCTCCCTAAGTGAGGCCCGGAGGATGTCTTTATCAGAGGCCCTGAGAATGTCTTTTACGAAGACCCTAATGCTGATCCTACAGGGGTCCTTATACTACTCCTACGTCACGCCCTGACACTGTCCCTCACTCAGGCCCCAAAGATAGGCCTCACTTAGGCCCTCTTGCCGTACCTTAGTTATGCTCTGACGCTATCCCTACATCAAGCCCTGACACTGGTCCTGATTAAGGCCCTGACACTGGTCCTTACAAAGGCCCTGTTGCTCTCGATCACTAAGGTCTTCACGCTATCCCTAGCTCATTTCCTGACACTGTCCCTGGCCTGGAACCTGACACTGTCCCGAGCTACTTTCCTGACACTTATCCTCACTGAAGCCATAATGCTCTCCCTAATTAAGGCCCGGATTAGTCCTAACAGGGGCCCTCACACTGTCTCTAACTAAGGCCCAGAATCTGTCCCTAATATAGGCCCTGCTGCCGGCAATAACTAAAATCCGGACACTATCCTTAGCTAAGAATCTGACCCATTTCTATCCAATGTCCTGACACTGTCCCTAAGAAAGCCCTGTCTCTGTCCTTAAGTGAAGGTCTGAGGCTCTGCCTAACTCAGACCCTGAAGCTATGCCTACCTGAGGCCTTGAGCCTGTGACAACCTCAGGCCCTGACCATGTCTTCAACTAAGACCCTATTGCTGACCCAACAAAGGCTCTGATGCACCTCCTACATCATGCCCTGACAGGGTGCCCAGCTAAGGGCCTGACGCTAGGCCTCACTCAGGCCCTGTGGCTCTCCCTAAGTCAGGCACTAGCACTGTCGCTACCTGCAGCCACGATACTGCTTCTAAATAAGGCCCTGATACTCTCAGTGACTAAGGTCTTGACACTATCCCTAGCTCATTTCCTGTTACAATCCGTAAACTTTACCCTAAAACTTGGCTTAGAAAATGTCCTGCCCCTTATGCTAATTGAAGCCCTTACTCTGTGCCTAACACAGACACTGAATTTAGGCCCAGGGCCATGACACTGTCACTAACTAAGGCCTAGATGCTCGTCCTAAATCCGGCCCAGAACTGTCCCTCACGAAAGCCCTAACACTATTCCTGACTCAGGCCCTGACACGGTACCTAACAGAGGCACAGATGCTAGTCCTAACGCAGGCCCTGACACTGTCTCTAACTAATGCCCTCATACCATCAATATCGAATGTCCTGACACTATGCTGAGCTCATTTCCTCACCCATCTCTTACCAAGGTCCTGAAACTGTCTGAAAGTAAGCCCTGACGCTGTTGCTAAGTGCGACCCTGAGGCTGTCCCTAACAGAGGCCCTGATAATGGCTTTAGCAAAGCCCCTGAGGCTTATCCTACCGAGGCCCTTATGCTGCTCCGAAGTCATGCCCTGATACTATCCTTAGCTAAGGCCCTGACACTAGGCCTCACTCAAGCCCTGTCACTCTTCCTAAGTCCGGCTCTGACCCTGTCCCTACCTGAAGTCCTGATACTGGTCCTAAATTAGGCCCTGATGCGCTAAGTAACTGAAGTCTTGGCACTATTCCTAGGTCATGTCCTGACACTATCCCTAGACCTTAACCTAACCTTGCCCTTAACTAATGTCGAGCCTCTTATGCTAACTAAATCCCTGATGCTGTCCCTAACTAAGGCCCAGAAATTAGTCCCGAGGCCGTGACGCTGCCCCTAACTGAGGCCTTGAGGCTTCTCGTAACTCAGGCCCTGACACAACCCCTAACTCAGTCCCTGACACTGTACCTAACAAAGGCTCTGATGCTCCTCCTAAGTCAGGCCCTGACACTGTCTCTAAGGCCCTGCGGCCATCAATCTCTAAAGTCCTGACATTATCCTGAGCTGATATCCTGACCCATATATTAAGAAGTTCCTGAAACTGTCCCAAAGTAACCCCTGACGCTGTCCCTAAGTGAGGCCCTGAGGATGTCCGTAACACATGCCCAGAGAATGTCTTTTACGAGGACCCTAAGGCTGATCCTACAGAGGCACTTATACTACTCCTACGTCATGCCCTAACACTGTCCCTCACTCAGGCCCTAAAGATAGGCCTCACTTAGGCCCTCTTGCCGTACCCTTAGTTAGGCTCTGACGCTGTCACTACACCAAGCCCTGACACTGGTCCTGATTAAGGCCCTGACACTGGTCCTTACAAAGGCACTGATGCTCTCAATCACTAAGGTCTTCACGCTATCCCTAGCTCATTTCCTGACACTATCCCTGTCCTGGAAGCCGACTCTGTCCCGAACTCATTTCCTGCCACTAATCCTCACAGAAGCCCTACTGCTCTCCCTAAATAAGGCCCAGACTAGTCCTAACTAGGGCCCTGACACTGTCTCTAAATAAGGCCGGGAATCTGTTCCTAATATAGGTCCTGTTCCCGGCAATAACTGAAATCCGGACACTATCCTCAGCTAATATCCTGACCCATCTCTAACCAAGGGCCTGACAGTGCCTAAGAAAGGCCTGTCTCTGTCCCTAAGTGAAAGTCTGAGGCTGTGCCTAACTCAGGCCCTGAAGCAATGCCTACCTGAGGCCTTGAAGCTGTGACCACATCAGGCTCTGATCATGTCTTTAACTAAGACCCTATTGCTGATCCAACAAAGCCCTGATGCAGCTCCTACATCATGCCCTGACAGGGTGCCCAGCTAAGGGCCTGACGCTAGGCCTCACTCAGGCCCTGTTGCTCTCCCTAAGTCAAGCACTGGAGCTGTCCCTACCTGAAGCCATGATACTGTTTCTACATAAGGCCCTGATACTCTCACTGACTAAGGTCTTTTCACCAACCCTAGGTCATTTCTTGACACAATCCATAAACTTTACCCTAAACTTAACCCTAGCAACTGTCCTGCCTCTTATGCTAATTGAAGCCCTTACTCTGTGCCTAACACAGACATTGAATTTAGGCCCAAGGCCATGACACAGTCCCTAACTGAGGCCTAGATGCTCGTCCTAATTCTGGCCCAGAACTGTCCCTCACGAAAACCCTAACACTATTCCTAACTCACGCCCTGACACGGTACCTAACAGAGGTCCAGATGCTAGTCTTAACGCAGGCCCTGACACTGTGTGTAACTGCCCCGGCTGCCGTCGATATTTAATGTCCTGACATTATCCTGAGATAATATCCTGACCCAAGTCTAACCAAGGTCCTGAAACTGTCCCAAAATAAGCCCTGATGCTGTCCCTAAGTGAGGCCCTGAGGCTGTCCGTATGCAACACTAGAAACCCTACAGCAGGTGGCCCAGACCACCGTAGCTATGGGATCCAGGCCACAGAGAACTAACATCAGAGGGCCCACATCATGAAACTGTGAGCCACCCAGCAATATGGATCTCAGAGCACAAGGCCGGCATCCCCATGGGATGGGAACCTGGCAGGAGTGTCCTCGCACCACTGGGCCCACATGAAAAAATATGGGGAGCCCATCAGTTAGGGCCTGACGCCAGAGGGTCCTCATCACCGAGGGGAGGAGGATCCCAGCAGGTTTCAACTGACACCTGAGGGCTCACGTCACCAAGGCGACTTGTGCCAAGGAGGAGTGACCTCAGAACAGAGGGCCCACCTCACAGAACGGTGAGGAACCCAGCTTGGATCAGACTCTCACCAGAGGGCCCACATCACCAAGGGGATGAGAACCAGGCAGGAGTGGCCTCACACAGGTGGGGCCACATCATCGAAAGTTGAAGAGCCCAACACATGTGGCCTCAAACCAGAGGACCCACATCACCAAGGTGCTTGGAGTGAAGCAGGCAGGAGGAGCCTCACACGAGAGGGCCAATAGAATAGAAAAGGTGAGGAATCCAACAGTTGGAACCTCCCAGCTGGCGTCCCAGGAAACCGAGGCTATGGGATCCAGGCTGGAGTGAACTCACACCAGAGGGCCCACATCATGAAACTGTGAATAACCCAGCCGTTGGGACCTCAGAGCAGAAGGCCCACATCCCCATGTGGATGTGAACCTGGCAGGAGTGTCCTCGCACCACTCGCTGCACATCCGAAAATGTGGGGAGCCAAGGAGTTAAGGCCTGACGCCAGAGCACCCTCATTACCGAGGGGAGGAGGCTCCCAGCAGGCTGCAACTGACACCAGAGGGCCCATGTCGCCAAGGAGAAGCGTGCCGGCCAAGCAGGAGTGACCTCACTGCAGAGGGCCCAGCTCACAGTAGAGTGAGGGTCCCAGCCAGGATCAGACTCTCACCAGAGGGCCCACATGACCAAGGGGATGGGAACCTGGCAGGCGTGTCCTCACACTAGTTGGGCCACATCATCGAAATGGAAGAAACCCAGCACATGTGGCCTCAATCCAGAGGACGCACATCACCAAGGGGCTGGGAGTGAGGCAGGCAGGAGTAGCCTCACAACAGAGGGCCCATAGAATAAAAAGGTGAGGAATCCAGCAGTTGGAACCTCCCGTCAGGCGGCCAGGAACACAGACGCCATGGGATCCTGGTCGGAGTGAACTTACATCACAGAGCCCACACCATGGAACTGTGAGCAACCCAGCCGTTGGGACCTCAGAGCAGAAGGCCCACATCCCCAGCAGGATGGGAACCTGGCAGGAGTGTCCTGGCATCACTGGCTGCACATCAGAAAACGGGAGGAGCCCAGCAGTTACGGTCTTAAGCCATAGGGACCTCATCAACCAGGGGAGGAGGAGCCCGGTGGGCTCCAACTGCCACCCGAGGGCCCACGTCGCCAAGGCGACGTGTGCGAGCCAGGTAGGAGTGACCTCACATCGGAGGACCCACCTCACAGAAGTTTGAGGAACCCAGCCAGGATCAAACTCTCACCAGAGGGCCCAAATCACGAAGGGGATGGGAACAAGGCAGGAGTGTCCTCCTACCAGTGTGGTCACTTCATCGAAAGGTGAGGGAACCAGCACATGTGTCTCGGTGGAAGGAGCCAAAAGGCCCACCTTCTTAAGGTCTCCTCTAGAGCTCCCGGACACCCTGCCGTCTTAGGCCTAACAATTGGACATTGTGACGGCATGGAGAGCCTGGGAACCCTAAGACACGGTGGAAGTGCGACTCGCAAGCTGGGTGCCAGGAACCTTCGAAGCACAGTGTGGTTTCATGTACGAAAGCGAGCCCAAGCGTCTGAGGCTGGTAGCCTTTTGCTTGAGAGGGTTGGTATCCTCGTGGGTCTGACGGCTACTTCCCCGTTTCCGCCACCCTCAGGAAACTCTTCAGCAGAGTCTTTGGAACCCGCTGAGAGAGAACAGCTGCCAAGTGGATGCACAGAACAGTCACCTCGATACCAGCCCCGTGTCCCAAGCAACGATCCTTCCCCGGAGGGTACTTAACCCACCCAGGGATTCAAGCAGGGGGTTTGCCTTGTCCAACTTGCACAGGAAAGTGGCAAGAGATGTAGGGCTCATCTACTTGCGTTCACACTACGTGGCCCGGAGAAGTTGTCACGGAGCCGAATGCAGCACCCTTCCTCCACCACGTGTGTACACCAAAGGAGCGCCGGGCACTGGGTGTTCTCAGGTCAAGAGAGAAGTCCTTGTTCTGTGCTGCACCTGCTGGGTGCTTCAAAGGTTCTCTGATCTTCCTCCTCTGGAAGCTTTTCAGAGCTGAGGCTACCCCTGGGGTGCAAAAGCAGAGAGACGTAGAGGCCTTTCACACTGAAGGCGTGGGCTTGTTTCCCAGGGAGAAAACCTCATTCAGCTTGAACGAGGGACGCGGAGAGGAGAGTACGCTTTCTCGTTGTTTGGAGGCGCCTTGCGCTTGGATTCAAAGCTGCCTTGAACAGCACTAGCGGCCCGACGTCTCTGCACGGCAGGGCTGTCGTTGTGGGCCGAGGCTGCGTGTTCTCCCAAAACGAAAACCGTGCTGGCAATCCCTTTCTAGGAACTCCTCCCACGGCACCCCAGGTTCAGCTCCGGCCGAACGAAAGGCGACCTCAGGCCTCAAGGTGAAGTTCCAGCGTTTCACGTCAGGGGAGTTGGGTGTGCAGGGGTCTCCGATGAGGCCATACTCCACCACGGAGTGCCTTAACCCTGCGACGCTCCTGGGGACACACAGGGTAGGAGACCATTCACCAGTTTCGCATGATGACCTCTCTCCGTGCCGGAACGGCGGCCTCTGGCTTCTGAGGAGCCTTCGCGTAAGCAGGCCCCTGGAGACAACTCTTCACATTCATAGCTAGGGCAGTGTACTCCTCTCTGTGTTGCCCAGGTTGAATGGCCCAGTCGTCAGAGAGACTGGCGAAAGCAGCGCTGGGCGGACTCCCTTTGCCAGTCAGTCGAACGGCCTCCTTGACTGAAAGAGAACTGCAGTGCCAAAAGACACCGCGCTGACGACTGGCTCGGGGAAGAGACTCGGGACAGCACTCTCACAGAAGCGAAAGCTAGGCCGTGGGCCCAGCCTCAGGAGCAGTACGTACGTTTGCCACACTTCTTTACACAGCTAGGCGTGAGCCAGAGAGCCTTGGTCACTGAGGCCTACCTAAGGTACTGCCATACTTACCCACTAGATCCCACGCAGAGGTCCCTGTGCCCCAAAGGGCCTCCACGGAAGGGCCCTGTTCCTCCCGTTGTGTTTCCTTGAGGTAATCAGAAACCACTGAGGATACCTGTAGGAGCTCAGGTATGAAGCTGGGCGACCCTGGCCAAACCTGATTCCCCTCCGTGCTAGACGAGACAGTGGCGGGTCCTCAGCTGCCTGAAGCACACTCCTCGCGCGCACCTTCTCTTTGCTGCCGGAAGGCCTCACGTAAGAAGTCTGAGTTGACTCGTGACAGAAGAAGTCTGAGTTGACTCGTGTGAGGCCTGCTGCTCTCCGTTCCTTGCTGGGAGCTTCAGCAGGAGCGCTCTGGAGCTCGCTGGCAGGAGAACTGTGAGTCCCCCCCGCCCCACCCCGGCCTCAAGCAAAAGTCCAGATTTCCCCCGTTAGTAACACCTCGGAGTGCCAGAGGGAGCGGAGGGGCATGCGTTAACGGAATGCTTCAACCGTGGAAGGTATTTCACGAGACACTGTGCACTCACGTTCGTTGTAACAACTGTCAAAGGGCACTCACTGTATGCCTTCCAGCTCCTCGGCCGTGTTTGAGCCCCAGGAAGTAAATGCGTTCGTTTGACTAAGCTCCGTGAACGTGCAACGGTGATGGCGAAGCGCTGCCCTGTTCGCTCGAAAGCTCTCGTTCGTGCGGCCTTCACACGGCCTCAAGGTACGCAGTTCTAAACAGCCTTCCATTCCATGCTGGTGTGCCAAGCCCCCCACCCACCCGCAGGGAGGAATTTGGGCTCTTCTGAGAAACACCAGTGTGCGCCACAAGTGAAACCAGGGCGTCTCCCCCAGGACGTCGCCGACCGGCAGCCGGATGCCAGAGGTGTACTTCCAGCCGGAAAAAGAGGGAAAAGCACAGCTTTCCCGGGGACAATTCTGGACCCTTGGGACCATCCAGAATCACCAAGGCCTCAACTTTGCACGGCCTGGGGAACGCTCTTCCGCCTGTCCAGCAATCCCCACGTCAAAACCTTTCTCAGCAGAGGCAGGCACTCTCTCCCTTGTACTAGATAGCTCGGCAGAGCCTTCCGAGAAACATGCTGCGTCATTCAGCTTGAACGTGGGACGCGGAGGGGAGAGTACGCTTTCTCCCCGTTTGGAGGCGCCTTGCGCTTGGCTTCAAAGCTGCCTTGAACAGCACTAGCGGCCCGACGTCTCTGCACGGCAGGGCTGTCGTTGTGGGCCGAGGCTGCGTGTTCTCCCAAAGCGAAAACCGTGCTGGCAATCCCTTTCTAGGAACTCCTCCCACGGCACCCCAGGATCAGCTCCGGCCGAACGAAAGGTGACCTCAGGCCTCAAGGTGAAGTTCCAGCGTTTCACGTCAGGGGAGCTGGGTGTGCAGGTGTCTCCGATGAGGCCATACTCCACCACGGAGTGCCTTAACCCTGCGACGCTCCTGGGGACACACAGGTTAGGAGCCCATTCACCAGGTTCGCATGGTGACCTCTCTCCGTGCCGGAACGGCGGCCTCCGGCTTCTGAGGAACCTTAACGTAAGCAGGCCCCTGGAGACAGCTCTTCACATTCATAGCTAGGGCAGTGTACTCCTCTCTGGTTTGCCCAGGTTGAGTGGCCCAGTCGTCAGAGAGACTGGCGAAAGCAGCGCTGGGCGGGCTCCCTTTGCCAGTCAGTCGAACGGCCTCCTTGACTGAAAGAGAACTGCAGTGCCAAAAGACACCGCGCTGACGACTGGCTCCGGGAAGAGACTCGGGACAGCACTCTCACAGAAGCGAAAGCTAGGCCGTGGGCCCAGCCTCAGGAGCAGTACGTACGTTTGCCACACTTCTTTACACAGCTAGGCGTGAGCCAGAGAGCCTTGGTCACTGAGGCCTACCTAAGGTACTGCCATACTTACCCAGTAGATCCCACGCAGAGGTCCCTGTGCCCAAACTGGCCTCCACGGAAGGGCCCTGTTCCTCCCGTTGTGTTTCCTTGAGGTAATCAGAAACCGCTGAGGATACCTGTAGGAGCTCAGGTATGAAGCTGGGCGACCCTGGCCAAACCTGATTCCCCTCCGTGCTAGACGAGACAGTGGCGGGTCCTCAGCTGCCTGAAGCACACTCCTCGCGCGCACCTTCTCTTTGCTGCCGGAAGGCCTCACGTAAGAAGTCTGAGTTGACTCGTGACAGAAGAAGTCTGAGTTGACTCGTGTGAGGCCTGCTGCTCTCCGTTCCTTGCTGGGAGCTTCAGCAGGAGCGCTCTGGAGCTCGCCGGCAGGAGAACTGTGAGTCCCCCCCGCCCCACCCCGGCCTCAAGCAAAAGTCCAGATTTCCCCCGTTAGTAACACCTCGGAGTGCCAGAGGGAGCGGAGGGGCATGCGTTAACGGAATGCTTCAACCGTGGAAGGTATTTCACGAGACACTGTGCACTCACGTTCGTTGTAACAACTGTCAAAGGGCACTCACTGTATGCCTTCCAACTCCTCGGCCGCGTTGGAGCCCCAGGAAGTAAATGCGTTCGTTTGACTAAGCTCCGTGAACGTGCAGCGGTGATGGCGAAGCGCTGCCCTGTTCGCTCGAAAGCTCTCGTTCGTGCGGCCTTCACACGGCCTCAAGGTACGCAGTTCTAAACAGCCTTCCATTCCATGCTGGTGTGCCAAGCCCCCCACCCACCCGCAGGGAGGAATTTGGGCTCTTCTGAGAAACACCAGTGTGCGCCACAAGTGAAACCAGGGCGTCTCCCCCAGGACGTCGCCGACCGGCAGCCGGATGCCAGAGGTGTACTTCCAGCCGGAAAAAGAGGGAAAAGCACAGCTTTCCCGGGGACAATTCTGGACCCTTGGGACCATCCAGAATCACCAAGGCCTCAACTTTGCACGGCCTGGGGAACGCTCTTCCGCCTGTCCAGCAATCCCCACGTCAAAACCTTTCTCAGCAGAGGCAGGCACTCTCTCCCTTGTACTAGATAGCTCGGCAGAGCCTTCCGAGAAACATGCTGCGTCATTCAGCTTGAACGTGGGACGCGGAGGGGAGAGTACGCTTTCTCCCCGTTTGGAGGCGCCTTGCGCTTGGCTTCAAAGCTGCCTTGAACAGCACTAGCGGCCCGACGTCTCTGCACGGCAGGGCTGTCGTTGTGGGCCGAGGCTGCGTGTTCTCCCAAAGCGAAAACCGTGCTGGCAATCCCTTTCTAGGAACTCCTCCCACGGCACCCCAGGTTCAGCTCCGGCCGAACGAAAGGTGACCTCAGGCCTCAAGGTGAAGTTCCAGCGTTTCACGTCAGGGGAGTTGGGTGTGCAGGGGTCTCTGATGAGGCCATACTCCAACACGGAGTGCCTTAACCGTGCGACGCTCCTGGGGACACACAGGGTAGGAGCCCATTCACCAGGTTCGCATGGTGATCTCTATCCGTGCCGGAACGGCGGCCTCTGGCTTCTGAGGAGCCTTCGCGTAAGCAGGCCCCTGGAGACAGCTCTTCACATTCATAGCTAGGGCAGTGTACTCTTCTCTGAGTTGCCCAGGTTGAGTGGCCCAGTCGTCAGAGAGACTGGCGAAAGCAGCGCTGGGCGGACTCCCTTTGCCAGTCAGTCGAACGGCCTCCTTGACTGAAAGAGAACTGCAGTGCCAAAAGACACCGCGCTGACGACTGGCTCCGGGAAGAGACTCGGGACAGCACTCTCACAGAAGCGAAAGCTAGGCCGTGGGCCCAGCCTCAGGAGCAGTACGTACGTTTGCCACACTTCTTTACACAGCTAGGCGTGAGCCAGAGAGCCTTGGTCACTGAGGCCTACCTAAGGTACTGCCATACTTACCCAGTAGATCCCACGCAGAGGTCCCTGTGCCCCAAAGGGCCTCCACGAAAGGGCCCTGTTCCTCCCGTTGTGTTTCCTTGAGGTAATCAGAAACCACTGAGGATACCTGTAGGAGCTCAGGTATGAAGCTGGGCGACCCTGGCCAAACCTGATTCCCCTCCGTGCTAGACGAGACAGTGGCGGGTCCTCAGCTGCCTGAAGCACACTCCTCGCGCGCACCTTCTCTTTGCTGCCGGAAGGCCTCACGTAAGAAGTCTGAGTTGACTCGTGACAGAAGAAGTCTGAGTTGACTCGTGTGAGGCCTGCTGCTCTCCGTTCCTTGCTGGGAGCTTCAGCAGGAGCGCTCTGGAGCTCGCCGGCAGGAGAACTGTGAGTCCCCCCCGCCCCACCCCGGCCTCAAGCAAAAGTCCAGATTTCCCCCGTTAGTAACACCTCGGAGTGCCAGAGGGAGCGGAGGGGCATGCGTTAACGGAATGCTTCAACCGTGGAAGGTATTTCACGAGACACTGTGCACTCACGTTCGTTGTAACAACTGTCAAAGGGCACTCACTGTATGCCTTCCAACTCCTCGGCCGCGTTGGAGCCCCAGGAAGTAAATGCGTTCGTTTGACTAAGCTCCGTGAACGTGCAGCGGTGATGGCGAAGCGCTGCCCTGTTCGCTCGAAAGCTCTCGTTCGTGCGGCCTTCACACGGCCTCAAGGTACGCAGTTCTAAACAGCCTTCCATTCCATGCTGGTGTGCCAAGCCCCCCACCCACCCGCAGGGAGGAATTTGGGCTCTTCTGAGAAACACCAGTGTGCGCCACAAGTGAAACCAGGGCGTCTCCCCCAGGACGTCGCCGACCGGCAGCCGGATGCCAGAGGTGTACTTCCAGCCGGAAAAAGAGGGAAAAGCACAGCTTTCCCGGGGACAATTCTGGACCCTTGGGACCATCCAGAATCACCAAGGCCTCAACTTTGCACGGCCTGGGGAACGCTCTTCCGCCTGTCCAGCAATCCCCACGTCAAAACCTTTCTCAGCAGAGGCAGGCACTCTCTCCCTTGTACTAGATAGCTCGGCAGAGCCTTCCGAGAAACATGCTGCGTCATTCAGCTTGAACGTGGGACGCGGAGGGGAGAGTACGCTTTCTCCCCGCTTGGAGGCGCCTTGCGCTTGGCTTCAAAGCTGCCTTGAACAGCACTAGCGGCCCGACGTCTCTGCACGGCAGGGCTGTCGTTGTGGGCCGAGGCTGCGTGTTCTCCCAAAGCGAAAACCGTGCTGGCAATCCCTTTCTAGGAACTCCTCCCACGGCACCCCAGGTTCAGCTCCGGCCGAACGAAAGGTGACCTCAGGCCTCAAGGTGAAGTTCCAGCGTTTCACGTCAGGGGAGCTGGGTGTGCAGGGGTCTCCGATGAGGCCATACTCCAACACGGAGTGCCTTAACCCTGCGACGCTCCTGGGGACACACAGGGTAGGAGCCCATTCACCAGGTTCGCATGATGACCTCTCTCCGTGCCGGAACGGCGGCCTCCGGCTTCTGAGGAACCTTAACGTAAGGAGGCCCCTGGAGACAGCTCTTCACATTCATAGCTAGGGCAGTGTACTCCTCTCTGGGTTGCCCAGGTTGAGTGGCCCAGTCGTCAGAGAGACTGGCGAAAGCAGCGCTGGGCGGGCTCCCTTTGCCAGTCAGTCGAACGGCCTCCTTGACTGAAAGAGAACTGCAGTGCCAAAAGACACCGCGCTGACGACTGGCTCCGGGAAGAGACTCGGGACAGCACTCTCACAGAAGCGAAAGCTAGGCCGTGGGCCCAGCCTCAGGAGCAGTACGTACGTTTGCCACACTTCTTTACACAGCTAGGCGTGAGCCAGAGAGCCTTGGTCACTGAGGCCTACCTAAGGTACTGCCATACTTACCCAGTAGATCCCACGCAGAGGTCCCTGTGCCCAAACTGGCCTCCACGGAAGGGCCCTGTTCCTCCCGTTGTGTTTCCTTGAGGTAATCAGAAACCGCTGAGGATACCTGTAGGAGCTCAGGTATGAAGCTGGGCGACCCTGGCCAAACCTGATTCCCCTCCGTGCTAGACGAGACAGTGGCGGGTCCTCAGCTGCCTGAAGCACACTCCTCGCGCGCACCTTCTCTTTGCTGCCGGAAGGCCTCACGTAAGAAGTCTGAGTTGACTCGTGACAGAAGAAGTCTGAGTTGACTCGTGTGAGGCCTGCTGCTCTCCGTTCCTTGCTGGGAGCTTCAGCAGGAGCGCTCTGGAGCTCGCCGGCAGGAGAACTGTGAGTCCCCCCCGCCCCACCCCGGCCTCAAGCAAAAGTCCAGATTTCCCCCGTTAGTAACACCTCGGAGTGCCAGAGGGAGCGGAGGGGCATGCGTTAACGGAATGCTTCAACCGTGGAAGGTATTTCACGAGACACTGTGCACTCACGTTCGTTGTAACAACTGTCAAAGGGCACTCACTGTATGCCTTCCAACTCCTCGGCCGCGTTGGAGCCCCAGGAAGTAAATGCGTTCGTTTGACTAAGCTCCGTGAACGTGCAGCGGTGATGGCGAAGCGCTGCCCTGTTCGCTCGAAAGCTCTCGTTCGTGCGGCCTTCACACGGCCTCAAGGTACGCAGTTCTAAACAGCCTTCCATTCCATGCTGGTGTGCCAAGCCCCCCACCCACCCGCAGGGAGGAATTTGGGCTCTTCTGAGAAACACCAGTGTGCGCCACAAGTGAAACCAGGGCGTCTCCCCCAGGACGTCGCCGACCGGCAGCCGGATGCCAGAGGTGTACTTCCAGCCGGAAAAAGAGGGAAAAGCACAGCTTTCCCGGGGACAATTCTGGACCCTTGGGACCATCCAGAATCACCAAGGCCTCAACTTTGCACGGCCTGGGGAACGCTCTTCCGCCTGTCCAGCAATCCCCACGTCAAAACCTTTCTCAGCAGAGGCAGGCACTCTCTCCCTTGTACTAGATAGCTCGGCAGAGCCTTCCGAGAAACATGCTGCGTCATTCAGCTTGAACGTGGGACGCGGAGGGGAGAGTACGCTTTCTCCCCGCTTGGAGGCGCCTTGCGCTTGGCTTCAAAGCTGCCTTGAACAGCACTAGCGGCCCGACGTCTCTGCACGGCAGGGCTGTCGTTGTGGGCCGAGGCTGCGTGTTCTCCCAAAGCGAAAACCGTGCTGGCAATCCCTTTCTAGGAACTCCTCCCACGGCACCCCAGGTTCAGCTCCGGCCGAACGAAAGGTGACCTCAGGCCTCAAGGTGAAGTTCCAGCGTTTCACGTCAGGGGAGCTGGGTGTGCAGGGGTCTCCGATGAGGCCATACTCCAACACGGAGTGCCTTAACCCTGCGACGCTCCTGGGGACACACAGGGTAGGAGCCCATTCACCAGGTTCGCATGATGACCTCTCTCCGTGCCGGAACGGCGGCCTCCGGCTTCTGAGGAACCTTAACGTAAGGAGGCCCCTGGAGACAGCTCTTCACATTCATAGCTAGGGCAGTGTACTCCTCTCTGGGTTGCCCAGGTTGAGTGGCCCAGTCGTCAGAGAGACTGGCGAAAGCAGCGCTGGGCGGGCTCCCTTTGCCAGTCAGTCGAACGGCCTCCTTGACTGAAAGAGAACTGCAGTGCCAAAAGACACCGCGCTGACGACTGGCTCCGGGAAGAGACTCGGGACAGCACTCTCACAGAAGCGAAAGCTAGGCCGTGGGCCCAGCCTCAGGAGCAGTACGTACGTTTGCCACACTTCTTTACACAGCTAGGCGTGAGCCAGAGAGCCTTGGTCACTGAGGCCTACCTAAGGTACTGCCATACTTACCCAGTAGATCCCACGCAGAGGTCCCTGTGCCCAAACTGGCCTCCACGGAAGGGCCCTGTTCCTCCCGTTGTGTTTCCTTGAGGTAATCAGAAACCGCTGAGGATACCTGTAGGAGCTCAGGTATGAAGCTGGGCGACCCTGGCCAAACCTGATTCCCCTCCGTGCTAGACGAGACAGTGGCGGGTCCTCAGCTGCCTGAAGCACACTCCTCGCGCGCACCTTCTCTTTGCTGCCGGAAGGCCTCACGTAAGAAGTCTGAGTTGACTCGTGACAGAAGAAGTCTGAGTTGACTCGTGTGAGGCCTGCTGCTCTCCGTTCCTTGCTGGGAGCTTCAGCAGGAGCGCTCTGGAGCTCGCCGGCAGGAGAACTGTGAGTCCCCCCCGCCCCACCCCGGCCTCAAGCAAAAGTCCAGATTTCCCCCGTTAGTAACACCTCGGAGTGCCAGAGGGAGCGGAGGGGCATGCGTTAACGGAATGCTTCAACCGTGGAAGGTATTTCACGAGACACTGTGCACTCACGTTCGTTGTAACAACTGTCAAAGGGCACTCACTGTATGCCTTCCAACTCCTCGGCCGCGTTGGAGCCCCAGGAAGTAAATGCGTTCGTTTGACTAAGCTCCGTGAACGTGCAGCGGTGATGGCGAAGCGCTGCCCTGTTCGCTCGAAAGCTCTCGTTCGTGCGGCCTTCACACGGCCTCAAGGTACGCAGTTCTAAACAGCCTTCCATTCCATGCTGGTGTGCCAAGCCCCCCACCCACCCGCAGGGAGGAATTTGGGCTCTTCTGAGAAACACCAGTGTGCGCCACAAGTGAAACCAGGGCGTCTCCCCCAGGACGTCGCCGACCGGCAGCCGGATGCCAGAGGTGTACTTCCAGCCGGAAAAAGAGGGAAAAGCACAGCTTTCCCGGGGACAATTCTGGACCCTTGGGACCATCCAGAATCACCAAGGCCTCAACTTTGCACGGCCTGGGGAACGCTCTTCCGCCTGTCCAGCAATCCCCACGTCAAAACCTTTCTCAGCAGAGGCAGGCACTCTCTCCCTTGTACTAGATAGCTCGGCAGAGCCTTCCGAGAAACATGCTGCGTCATTCAGCTTGAACGTGGGACGCGGAGGGGAGAGTACGCTTTCTCCCCGTTTGGAGGCGCCTTGCGCTTGGCTTCAAAGCTGCCTTGAACAGCACTAGCGGCCCGACGTCTCTGCACGGCAGGGCTGTCGTTGTGGGCCGAGGCTGCGTGTTCTCCCAAAGCGAAAACCGTGCTGGCAATCCCTTTCTAGGAACTCCTCCCACGGCACCCCAGGTTCAGCTCCGGCCGAACGAAAGGTGACCTCAGGCCTCAAGGTGAAGTTCCAGCGTTTCACGTCAGGGGAGCTGGGTGTGCAGGGGTCTCCGATGAGGCCATACTCCACCACGGAGTGCCTTAACCCTGCGACGCTCCTGGGGACACACAGGGTAGGAGCCCATTCACCAGGTTCGCATGATGACCTCTCTCCGTGCCGGAACGGCGGCCTCCGGCTTCTGAGGAACCTTAACGTAAGGAGGCCCCTGGAGACAGTTCTTCACATTCATAGCTAGGGCAGTGTACTCCTCTCTGGGTTGCCCAGGTTGAGTGGCCCAGTCGTCAGAGAGACTGGCGAAAGCAGCGCTGGGCGGGCTCCCTTTGCCAGTCAGTCGAACGGCCTCCTTGACTGAAAGAGAACTGCAGTGCCAAAAGACACCGCGCTGACGACTGGCTCCGGGAAGAGACTCGGGACAGCACTCTCACAGAAGCGAAAGCTAGGCCGTGGGCCCAGCCTCAGGAGCAGTACGTACGTTTGCCACACTTCTTTACACAGCTAGGCGTGAGCCAGAGAGCCTTGGTCACTGAGGCCTACCTAAGGTACTGCCATACTTACCCAGTAGATCCCATGCAGAGGTCCCTGTGCCCAAACTGGCCTCCACGGAAGGGCCCTGTTCCTCCCGTTGTGTTTCCTTGAGGTAATCAGAAACCGCTGAGGATACCTGTAGGAGCTCAGGTATGAAGCTGGGCGACCCTGGCCAAACCTGATTCCCCTCCGTGCTAGACGAGACAGTGGCGGGTCCTCAGCTGCCTGAAGCACACTCCTCGCGCGCACCTTCTCTTTGCTGCCGGAAGGCCTCACGTAAGAAGTCTGAGTTGACTCGTGACAGAAGAAGTCTGAGTTGACTCGTGTGAGGCCTGCTGCTCTCCGTTCCTTGCTGGGAGCTTCAGCAGGAGCGCTCTGGAGCTCGCCGGCAGGAGAACTGTGAGTCCCCCCCGCCCCACCCCGGCCTCAAGCAAAAGTCCAGATTTCCCCCGTTAGTAACACCTCGGAGTGCCAGAGGGAGCGGAGGGGCATGCGTTAACGGAATGCTTCAACCGTGGAAGGTATTTCACGAGACACTGTGCACTCACGTTCGTTGTAACAACTGTCAAAGGGCACTCACTGTATGCCTTCCAACTCCTCGGCCGCGTTGGAGCCCCAGGAAGTAAATGCGTTCGTTTGACTAAGCTCCGTGAACGTGCAGCGGTGATGGCGAAGCGCTGCCCTGTTCGCTCGAAAGCTCTCGTTCGTGCGGCCTTCACACGGCCTCAAGGTACGCAGTTCTAAACAGCCTTCCATTCCATGCTGGTGTGCCAAGCCCCCCACCCACCCGCAGGGAGGAATTTGGGCTCTTCTGAGAAACACCAGTGTGCGCCACAAGTGAAACCAGGGCGTCTCCCCCAGGACGTCGCCGACCGGCAGCCGGATGCCAGAGGTGTACTTCCAGCCGGAAAAAGAGGGAAAAGCACAGCTTTCCCGGGGACAATTCTGGACCCTTGGGACCATCCAGAATCACCAAGGCCTCAACTTTGCACGGCCTGGGGAACGCTCTTCCGCCTGTCCAGCAATCCCCACGTCAAAACCTTTCTCAGCAGAGGCAGGCACTCTCTCCCTTGTACTAGATAGCTCGGCAGAGCCTTCCGAGAAACATGCTGCGTCATTCAGCTTGAACGTGGGACGCGGAGGGGAGAGTACGCTTTCTCCCCGTTTGGAGGCGCCTTGCGCTTGGCTTCAAAGCTGCCTTGAACAGCACTAGCGGCCCGACGTCTCTGCACGGCAGGGCTGTCGTTGTGGGCCGAGGCTGCGTGTTCTCCCAAAGCGAAAACCGTGCTGGCAATCCCTTTCTAGGAACTCCTCCCACGGCACCCCAGGTTCAGCTCCGGCCGAACGAAAGGTGACCTCAGGCCTCAAGGTGAAGTTCCAGCGTTTCACGTCAGGGGAGCTGGGTGTGCAGGGGTCTCCGATGAGGCCATACTCCACCACGGAGTGCCTTAACCTTGCGACGCTCCTGGGGACACACAGGGTAGGAGCCCATTCACCAGGTTCGCATGATGACCTCTCTCCGTGCCGGAACGGCGGCCTCCGGCTTCTGAGGAACCTTAACGTAAGGAGGCCCCTGGAGACAGTTTTTCACATTCATAGCTAGGGCAGTGTACTCCTCTCTGGGTTGCCCAGGTTGAGTGGCCCAGTCGTCAGAGAGACTGGCGAAAGCAGCGCTGGGCGGGCTCCCTTTGCCAGTCAGTCGAACGGCCTCCTTGACTGAAAGAGAACTGCAGTGCCAAAAGACACCGCGCTGACGACTGGCTCCGGGAAGAGACTCGGGACAGCACTCTCACAGAAGCGAAAGCTAGGCCGTGGGCCCAGCCTCAGGAGCAGTACGTACGTTTGCCACACTTCTTTACACAGCTAGGCGTGAGCCAGAGAGCCTTGGTCACTGAGGCCTACCTAAGGTACTGACATACTTACCCAGTAGATCCCACGCAGAGGTCCCTGTGCCCAAACTGGCCTCCACGGAAGGGCCCTGTTCCTCCCGTTGTGTTTCCTTGAGGTAATCAGAAACCGCTGAGGATACCTGTAGGAGCTCAGGTATGAAGCTGGGCGACCCTGGCCAAACCTGATTCCCCTCCGTGCTAGACGAGACAGTGGCGGGTCCTCAGCTGCCTGAAGCACACTCCTCGCGCGCACCTTCTCTTTGCTGCCGGAAGGCCTCACGTAAGAAGTCTGAGTTGACTCGTGACAGAAGAAGTCTGAGTTGACTCGTGTGAGGCCTGCTGCTCTCCGTTCCTTGCTGGGAGCTTCAGCAGGAGCGCTCTGGAGCTCGCCGGCAGGAGAACTGTGAGTCCCCCCCGCCCCACCCCGGCCTCAAGCAAAAGTCCAGATTTCCCCCGTTAGTAACACCTCGGAGTGCCAGAGGGAGCGGAGGGGCATGCGTTAACGGAATGCTTCAACCGTGGAAGGTATTTCACGAGACACTGTGCACTCACGTTCGTTGTAACAACTGTCAAAGGGCACTCACTGTATGCCTTCCAACTCCTCGGCCGCGTTGGAGCCCCAGGAAGTAAATGCGTTCGTTTGACTAAGCTCCGTGAACGTGCAGCGGTGATGGCGAAGCGCTGCCCTGTTCGCTCGAAAGCTCTCGTTCGTGCGGCCTTCACACGGCCTCAAGGTACGCAGTTCTAAACAGCCTTCCATTCCATGCTGGTGTGCCAAGCCCCCCACCCACCCGCAGGGAGGAATTTGGGCTCTTCTGAGAAACACCAGTGTGCGCCACAAGTGAAACCAGGGCGTCTCCCCCAGGACGTCGCCGACCGGCAGCCGGATGCCAGAGGTGTACTTCCAGCCGGAAAAAGAGGGAAAAGCACAGCTTTCCCGGGGACAATTCTGGACCCTTGGGACCATCCAGAATCACCAAGGCCTCAACTTTGCACGGCCTGGGGAACGCTCTTCTGCCTGTCCAGCAATCCCCACGTCAACACCTTTCTCAGCAGAGGCAGGCACTCTCTCCCTTGTACTAGATAGCTCGGCAGAGCCTTCCGAGAAACATGCTGCGTCATTCAGCTTGAACGTGGGACGCGGAGGGGAGAGTACGCTTTCTCCCCGTTTGGAGGCGCCTTGCGCTTGGCTTCAAAGCTGCCTTGAACAGCACTAGCGGCCCGACGTCTCTGCACGGCAGGGCTGTCGTTGTGGGCCGAGGCTGCGTGTTCTCCCAAAGCGAAAACCGTGCTGGCAATCCCTTTCTAGGAACTCCTCCCACGGCACCCCAGGTTCAGCTCCGGCCGAACGAAAGGTGACCTCAGGCCTCAAGGTGAAGTTCCAGCGTTTCACGTCAGGGGAGTTGGGTGTGCAGGGGTCTCTGATGAGGCCATACTCCAACACGGAGTGCCTTAACCGTGCGACGCTCCTGGGGACACACAGGGTAGGAGCCCATTCACCAGGTTCGCATGGTGATCTCTATCCGTGCCGGAACGGCGGCCTCTGGCTTCTGAGGAGCCTTCGCGTAAGCAGGCCCCTGGAGACAGCTCTTCACATTCATAGCTAGGGCAGTGTACTCTTCTCTGAGTTGCCCAGGTTGAGTGGCCCAGTCGTCAGAGAGACTGGCGAAAGCAGCGCTGGGCGGACTCCCTTTGCCAGTCAGTCGAACGGCCTCCTTGACTGAAAGAGAACTGCAGTGCCAAAAGACACCGCGCTGACGACTGGCTCCGGGAAGAGACTCGGGACAGCACTCTCACAGAAGCGAAAGCTAGGCCGTGGGCCCAGCCTCAGGAGCAGTACGTACGTTTGCCACACTTCTTTACACAGCTAGGCGTGAGCCAGAGAGCCTTGGTCACTGAGGCCTACCTAAGGTACTGCCATACTTACCCAGTAGATCCCACGCAGAGCTCCCTGTGCCCCAAAGGGCCTCCACGAAAGGGCCCTGTTCCTCCCGTTGTGTTTCCTTGAGGTAATCAGAAACCACTGAGGATACCTGTAGGAGCTCAGGTATGAAGCTGGGCGACCCTGGCCAAACCTGATTCCCCTCCGTGCTAGACGAGACAGTGGCGGGTCCTCAGCTGCCTGAAGCACACTCCTCGCGCGCACCTTCTCTTTGCTGCCGGAAGGCCTCACGTAAGAAGTCTGAGTTGACTCGTGACAGAAGAAGTCTGAGTTGACTCGTGTGAGGCCTGCTGCTCTCCGTTCCTTGCTGGGAGCTTCAGCAGGAGCGCTCTGGAGCTCGCCGGCAGGAGAACTGTGAGTCCCCCCCGCCCCACCCCGGCCTCAAGCAAAAGTCCAGATTTCCCCCGTTAGTAACACCTCGGAGTGCCAGAGGGAGCGGAGGGGCATGCGTTAACGGAATGCTTCAACCGTGGAAGGTATTTCACGAGACACTGTGCACTCACGTTCGTTGTAACAACTGTCAAAGGGCACTCACTGTATGCCTTCCAACTCCTCGGCCGCGTTGGAGCCCCAGGAAGTAAATGCGTTCGTTTGACTAAGCTCCGTGAACGTGCAGCGGTGATGGCGAAGCGCTGCCCTGTTCGCTCGAAAGCTCTCGTTCGTGCGGCCTTCACACGGCCTCAAGGTACGCAGTTCTAAACAGCCTTCCATTCCATGCTGGTGTGCCAAGCCCCCCACCCACCCGCAGGGAGGAATTTGGGCTCTTCTGAGAAACACCAGTGTGCGCCACACGTGAAACCAGGGCGTCTCCCCCAGGACGTCGCCGACCGGCAGCCGGATGCCAGAGGTGTACTTCCAGCCGGAAAAAGAGGGAAAAGCACAGCTTTCCCGGGGACAATTCTGGACCCTTGGGACCATCCAGAATCACCAAGGCCTCAACTTTGCACGGCCTGGGGAACGCTCTTCCGCCTGTCCAGCAATCCCCACGTCAAAACCTTTCTCAGCAGAGGCAGGCACTCTCTCCCTTGTACTAGATAGCTCGGCAGAGCCTTCCGAGAAACATGCTGCGTCATTCAGCTTGAACGTGGGACGCGGAGGGGAGAGTACGCTTTCTCCCCGTTTGGAGGCGCCTTGCGCTTGGCTTCAAAGCTGCCTTGAACAGCACTAGCGGCCCGACGTCTCTGCACGGCAGGGCTGTCGTTGTGGGCCGAGGCTGCGTGTTGTCCCAAAGCGAAAACCGTGCTGGCAATCCCTTTCTAGGAACTCCTCCCACGGCACCCCAGGTTCAGCTCCGGCCGAACGAAAGGTGACCTCAGGCCTCAAGGTGAAGTTCCAGCGTTTCACGTCAGGGGAGTTGGGTGTGCAGGGGTCTCCGATGAGGCCATACTCCACCACGGAGTGCCTTAACCCTGCGACGCTCCTGGGGACACACAGGGTAGGAGCCCATTCACCAGGTTCGCATGATGACCTCTCTCCGTGCCGGAACGGCGGCCTCTGGCTTCTGAGGAACCTTAGCGTAAGCAGGCCCCTGGAGACAGCTCTTCACATTCATAGCTAGGGCAGTGTACTCCTCTCTGGGTTGCCCAGGTTGAGTGGCCCAGTAGTCAGAGAGACTGGCGAAAGCAGCGCTGGGCGGGCTCCCTTTGCCAGTCAGTCGAACGGCCTCCTTGACTGAAAGAGAACTGCAGTGCCAAAAGACACCGCGCTGACGACTGGCTCCGGGAAGAGACTCGGGACAGCACTCTCACAGAAGCGAAAGCTAGGCCGTGGGCCCAGCCTCAGGAGCAGTACGTACGTTTGCCACACTTCTTTACACAGCTAGGCGTGAGCCAGAGAGCCTTGGTCACTGAGGCCTACCTAAGGTACTGCCATACTTACCCAGTAGATCCCACGCAGAGGTCCCTGTGCCCAAACTGGCCTCCACGGAAGGGCCCTGTTCCTCCCGTTGTGTTTCCTTGAGGTAATCAGAAACCGCTGAGGATACCTGTAGGAGCTCAGGTATGAAGCTGGGCGACCCTGGCCAAACCTGATTCCCCTCCGTGCTAGACGAGACAGTGGCGGGTCCTCAGCTGCCTGAAGCACACTCCTCGCGCGCACCTTCTCTTTGCTGCCGGAAGGCCTCACGTAAGAAGTCTGAGTTGACTCGTGACAGAAGAAGTCTGAGTTGACTCGTGTGAGGCCTGCTGCTCTCCGTTCCTTGCTGGGAGCTTCAGCAGGAGCGCTCTGGAGCTCGCCGGCAGGAGAACTGTGAGTCCCCCCCGCCCCACCCCGGCCTCAAGCAAAAGTCCAGATTTCCCCCGTTAGTAACACCTCGGAGTGCCAGAGGGAGCGGAGGGGCATGCGTTAACGGAATGCTTCAACCGTGGAAGGTATTTCACGAGACACTGTGCACTCACGTTCGTTGTAACAACTGTCAAAGGGCACTCACTGTATGCCTTCCAACTCCTCGGCCGCGTTGGAGCCCCAGGAAGTAAATGCGTTCGTTTGACTAAGCTCCGTGAACGTGCAGCGGTGATGGCGAAGCGCTGCCCTGTTCGCTCGAAAGCTCTCGTTCGTGCGGCCTTCACACGGCCTCAAGGTACGCAGTTCTAAACAGCCTTCCATTCCATGCTGGTGTGCCAAGCCCCCCACCCACCCGCAGGGAGGAATTTGGGCTCTTCTGAGAAACACCAGTGTGCGCCACAAGTGAAACCAGGGCGTCTC
This sequence comes from Pseudorca crassidens, assembly GCF_039906515.1. Classification (NCBI taxonomy): domain Eukaryota; kingdom Metazoa; phylum Chordata; class Mammalia; order Artiodactyla; family Delphinidae; genus Pseudorca; species Pseudorca crassidens. Next base: position 24,917,728 of record NC_090315.1, on the reverse strand, counting down.
CCCCAGGACGTCGCCGACCGGCAGCCGGATGCCAGAGGTGTACTTCCAGCCGGAAAAAGAGGGAAAAGCACAGCTTTCCCGGGGACAATTCTGGACCCTTGGGACCATCCAGAATCACCAAGGCCTCAACTTTGCACGGCCTGGGGAACGCTCTTCCGCCTGTCCAGCAATCCCCACGTCAAAACCTTTCTCAGCAGAGGCAGGCACTCTCTCCCTTGTACTAGATAGCTCGGCAGAGCCTTCCGAGAAACATGCTGCGTCATTCAGCTTGAACGTGGGACGCGGAGGGGAGAGTACGCTTTCTCCCCGTTTGGAGGCGCCTTGCGCTTGGCTTCAAAGCTGCCTTGAACAGCACTAGCGGCCCGACGTCTCTGCACGGCAGGGCTGTCGTTGTGGGCCGAGGCTGCGTGTTCTCCCAAAGCGAAAACCGTGCTGGCAATCCCTTTCTAGGAACTCCTCCCACGGCACCCCAGGTTCAGCTCCGGCCGAACGAAAGGTGACCTCAGGCCTCAAGGTGAAGTTCCAGCGTTTCACGTCAGGGGAGTTGGGTGTGCAGGGGTCTCTGATGAGGCCATACTCCAACACGGAGTGCCTTAACCGTGCGACGCTCCTGGGGACACACAGGGTAGGAGCCCATTCACCAGGTTCGCATGGTGATCTCTATCCGTGCCGGAACGGCGGCCTCTGGCTTCTGAGGAGCCTTCGCGTAAGCAGGCCCCTGGAGACAGCTCTTCACATTCATAGCTAGGGCAGTGTACTCTTCTCTGAGTTGCCCAGGTTGAGTGGCCCAGTCGTCAGAGAGACTGGCGAAAGCAGCGCTGGGCGGACTCCCTTTGCCAGTCAGTCGAACGGCCTCCTTGACTGAAAGAGAACTGCAGTGCCAAAAGACACCGCGCTGACGACTGGCTCCGGGAAGAGACTCGGGACAGCACTCTCACAGAAGCGAAAGCTAGGCCGTGGGCCCAGCCTCAGGAGCAGTACGTACGTTTGCCACACTTCTTTACACAGCTAGGCGTGAGCCAGAGAGCCTTGGTCACTGAGGCCTACCTAAGGTACTGCCATACTTACCCAGTAGATCCCACGCAGAGCTCCCTGTGCCACAAAGGGCCTCCACGAAAGGGCCCTGTTCCTCCCGTTGTGTTTCCTTGAGGTAATCAGAAACCACTGAGGATACCTGTAGGAGCTCAGGTATGAAGCTGGGCGACGCTGGCCAAACCTGATTCCCCTCCGTGCTAGACGAGACAGTGGCGGGTCCTCAGCTGCCTGAAGCACACTCCTCGCGCGCACCTTCTCTTTGCTGCCGGAAGGCCTCACGTAAGAAGTCTGAGTTGACTCGTGACAGAAGAAGTCTGAGTTGACTCGTGTGAGGCCTGCTGCTCTCCGTTCCTTGCTGGGAGCTTCAGCAGGAGCGCTCTGGAGCTCGCCGGCAGGAGAACTGTGAGTCCCCCCCGCCCCACCCCGGCCTCAAGCAAAAGTCCAGATTTCCCCCGTTAGTAACACCTCGGAGTGCCAGAGGGAGCGGAGGGGCATGCGTTAACGGAATGCTTCAACCGTGGAAGGTATTTCACGAGACACTGTGCACTCACGTTCGTTGTAACAACTGTCAAAGGGCACTCACTGTATGCCTTCCAACTCCTCGGCCGCGTTGGAGCCCCAGGAAGTAAATGCGTTCGTTTGACTAAGCTCCGTGAACGTGCAGCGGTGATGGCGAAGCGCTGCCCTGTTCGCTCGAAAGCTCTCGTTCGTGCGGCCTTCACACGGCCTCAAGGTACGCAGTTCTAAACAGCCTTCCATTCCATGCTGGTGTGCCAAGCCCCCCACCCACCCGCAGGGAGGAATTTGGGCTCTTCTGAGAAACACCAGTGTGCGCCACACGTGAAACCAGGGCGTCTCCCCCAGGACGTCGCCGACCGGCAGCCGGATGCCAGAGGTGTACTTCCAGCCGGAAAAAGAGGGAAAAGCACAGCTTTCCCGGGGACAATTCTGGACCCTTGGGACCATCCAGAATCACCAAGGCCTCAACTTTGCACGGCCTGGGGAACGCTCTTCCGCCTGTCCAGCAATCCCCACGTCAAAACCTTTCTCAGCAGAGGCAGGCACTCTCTCCCTTGTACTAGATAGCTCGGCAGAGCCTTCCGAGAAACATGCTGCGTCATTCAGCTTGAACGTGGGACGCGGAGGGGAGAGTACGCTTTCTCCCCGTTTGGAGGCGCCTTGCGCTTGGCTTCAAAGCTGCCTTGAACAGCACTAGCGGCCCGACGTCTCTGCACGGCAGGGCTGTCGTTGTGGGCCGAGGCTGCGTGTTGTCCCAAAGCGAAAACCGTGCTGGCAATCCCTTTCTAGGAACTCCTCCCACGGCACCCCAGGTTCAGCTCCGGCCGAACGAAAGGTGACCTCAGGCCTCAAGGTGAAGTTCCAGCGTTTCACGTCAGGGGAGTTGGGTGTGCAGGGGTCTCCGATGAGGCCATACTCCACCACGGAGTGCCTTAACCCTGCGACGCTCCTGGGGACACACAGGGTAGGAGCCCATTCACCAGGTTCGCATGATGACCTCTCTCCGTGCCGGAACGGCGGCTTCTGGCTTCTGAGGAACCTTAGCGTAAGCAGGCCCCTGGAGACAGCTCTTCACATTCATAGCTAGGGCAGTGTACTCCTCTCTGGTTTGCCCAGGTTGAGTGGCCCAGTCGTCAGAGAGACTGGCGAAAGCAGCGCTGGGCGGGCTCCCTTTGCCAGTCAGTCGAACGGCCTCCTTGACTGAAAGAGAACTGCAGTGCCAAAAGACACCGCGCTGACGACTGGCTCCGGGAAGAGACTCGGGACAGCACTCTCACAGAAGCGAAAGCTAGGCCGTGGGCCCAGCCTGAGGAGCAGTACGTACGTTTGCCACACTTCTTTACACAGCTAGGCGTGAGCCAGAGAGCCTTGGTCACTGAGGCCTACCTAAGGTACTGCCATACTTACCCAGTAGATCCCACGCAGAGGTCCCTGTGCCCAAACTGGCCTCCACGGAAGGGCCCTGTTCCTCCCGTTGTGTTTCCTTGAGGTAATCAGAAACCTCTGAGGATACCTGTAGGAGCTCAGGTATGAAGCTGGGCGACCCTGGCCAAACCTGATTCCCCTCCGTGCTAGACGAGACAGTGGCGGGTCCTCAGCTGCCTGAAGCACACTCCTCGCGCGCACCTTCTCTTTGCTGCCGGAAGGCCTCACGTAAGAAGTCTGAGTTGACTCGTGACAGAAGAAGTCTGAGTTGACTCGTGTGAGGCCTGCTGCTCTCCGTTCCTTGCTGGGAGCTTCAGCAGGAGCGCTCTGGAGCTCGCCGGCAGGAGAACTGTGAGTCCCCCCCGCCCCACCCCGGCCTCAAGCAAAAGTCCAGATTTCCCCCGTTAGTAACACCTCGGAGTGCCAGAGGGAGCGGAGGGGCATGCGTTAACGGAATGCTTCAACCGTGGAAGGTATTTCACGAGACACTGTGCACTCACGTTCGTTGTAACAACTGTCAAAGGGCACTCACTGTATGCCTTCCAACTCCTCGGCCGCGTTGGAGCCCCAGGAAGTAAATGCGTTCGTTTGACTAAGCTCCGTGAACGTGCAGCGGTGATGGCGAAGCGCTGCCCTGTTCGCTCGAAAGCTCTCGTTCGTGCGGCCTTCACACGGCCTCAAGGTACGCAGTTCTAAACAGCCTTCCATTCCATGCTGGTGTGCCAAGCCCCCCACCCACCCGCAGGGAGGAATTTGGGCTCTTCTGAGAAACACCAGTGTGCGCCACAAGTGAAACCAGGGCGTCTCCCCCAGGACGTCGCCGACCGGCAGCCGGATGCCAGAGGTGTACTTCCAGCCGGAAAAAGAGGGAAAAGCACAGCTTTCCCGGGGACAATTCTGGACCCTTGGGACCATCCAGAATCACCAAGGCCTCAACTTTGCACGGCCTGGGGAACGCTCTTCCGCCTGTCCAGCAATCCCCACGTCAAAACCTTTCTCAGCAGAGGCAGGCACTCTCTCCCTTGTACTAGATAGCTCGGCAGAGCCTTCCGAGAAACATGCTGCGTCATTCAGCTTGAACGTGGGACGCGGAGGGGAGAGTACGCTTTCTCCCCGCTTGGAGGCGCCTTGCGCTTGGCTTCAAAGCTGCCTTGAACAGCACTAGCGGCCCGACGTCTCTGCACGGCAGGGCTGTCGTTGTGGGCCGAGGCTGCGTGTTCTCCCAAAGCGAAAACCGTGCTGGCAATCCCTTTCTAGGAACTCCTCCCACGGCACCCCAGGTTCAGCTCCGGCCGAACGAAAGGTGACCTCAGGCCTCAAGGTGAAGTTCCAGCGTTTCACGTCAGGGGAGCTGGGTGTGCAGGGGTCTCCGATGAGGCCATACTCCAACACGGAGTGCCTTAACCCTGCGACGCTCCTGGGGACACACAGGGTAGGAGCCCATTCACCAGGTTCGCATGATGACCTCTCTCCGTGCCGGAACGGCGGCCTCCGGCTTCTGAGGAACCTTAACGTAAGGAGGCCCCTGGAGACAGCTCTTCACATTCATAGCTAGGGCAGTGTACTCCTCTCTGGGTTGCCCAGGTTGAGTGGCCCAGTCGTCAGAGAGACTGGCGAAAGCAGCGCTGGGCGGGCTCCCTTTGCCAGTCAGTCGAACGGCCTCCTTGACTGAAAGAGAACTGCAGTGCCAAAAGACACCGCGCTGACGACTGGCTCCGGGAAGAGACTCGGGACAGCACTCTCACAGAAGCGAAAGCTAGGCCGTGGGCCCAGCCTGAGGAGCAGTACGTACGTTTGCCACACTTCTTTACACAGCTAGGCGTGAGCCAGAGAGCCTTGGTCACTGAGGCCTACCTAAGGTACTGCCATACTTACCCAGTAGATCCCACGCAGAGGTCCCTGTGCCCAAACTGGCCTCCACGGAAGGGCCCTGTTCCTCCCGTTGTGTTTCCTTGAGGTAATCAGAAACCTCTGAGGATACCTGTAGGAGCTCAGGTATGAAGCTGGGCGACCCTGGCCAAACCTGATTCCCCTCCGTGCTAGACGAGACAGTGGCGGGTCCTCAGCTGCCTGAAGCACACTCCTCGCGCGCACCTTCTCTTTGCTGCCGGAAGGCCTCACGTAAGAAGTCTGAGTTGACTCGTGACAGAAGAAGTCTGAGTTGACTCGTGTGAGGCCTGCTGCTCTCCGTTCCTTGCTGGGAGCTTCAGCAGGAGCGCTCTGGAGCTCGCCGGCAGGAGAACTGTGAGTCCCCCCCGCCCCACCCCGGCCTCAAGCAAAAGTCCAGATTTCCCCCGTTAGTAACACCTCGGAGTGCCAGAGGGAGCGGAGGGGCATGCGTTAACGGAATGCTTCAACCGTGGAAGGTATTTCACGAGACACTGTGCACTCACGTTCGTTGTAACAACTGTCAAAGGGCACTCACTGTATGCCTTCCAACTCCTCGGCCGCGTTGGAGCCCCAGGAAGTAAATGCGTTCGTTTGACTAAGCTCCGTGAACGTGCAGCGGTGATGGCGAAGCGCTGCCCTGTTCGCTCGAAAGCTCTCGTTCGTGCGGCCTTCACACGGCCTCAAGGTACGCAGTTCTAAACAGCCTTCCATTCCATGCTGGTGTGCCAAGCCCCCCACCCACCCGCAGGGAGGAATTTGGGCTCTTCTGAGAAACACCAGTGTGCGCCACAAGTGAAACCAGGGCGTCTCCCCCAGGCCGTCGCCGACCGGCAGCCGGATGCCAGAGGTGTACTTCCAGCCGGAAAAAGAGGGAAAAGGACAGCTTTCCCGGGGACAATTCTGGACCCTTGGGACCATCCAGAATCACCAAGGCCTCAACTTTGCACGGCCTGGGGAACGCTCTTCCGCCTGTCCAGCAATCCCCACGTCAAAACCTTTCTCAGCAGAGGCAGGCACTCTCTCCCTTGTACTAGATAGCTCGGCAGAGCCTTCCGAGAAACATGCTGCGTCATTCAGCTTGAACGTGGGACGCGGAGGGGAGAGTACGCTTTCTCCCCGTTTGGAGGCGCCTTGCGCTTGGCTTCAAAGCTGCCTTGAACAGCACTAGCGGCCCGACGTCTCTGCACGGCAGGGCTGTCGTTGTGGGCCGAGGCTGCGTGTTCTCCCAAAGCGAAAACCGTGCTGGCAATCCCTTTCTAGGAACTCCTCCCACGGCACCCCAGGTTCAGCTCCGGCCGAACGAAAGGTGACCTCAGGCCTCAAGGTGAAGTTCCAGCGTTTCACGTCAGGGGAGCTGGGTGTGCAGGGGTCTCCGATGAGGCCATACTCCACCACGGAGTGCCTTAACCCTGCGACGCTCCTGGGGACACACAGGGTAGGAGCCCATTCACCAGGTTCGCATGGTGACCTCTCTCCGTGCCGGAACGGCGGCCTCCGGCTTCTGAGGAGCCTTCGCGTAAGCAGGCCCCTGGAGACAGCTCTTCACATTCATAGCTAGGGCAGTGTACTCCTCTCTGGGTTGCCCAGGTTGAGTGGCCCAGTCGTCAGAGAGACTGGCGAAAGCAGCGCTGGGCGGACTCCCTTTGCCAGTCAGTCGAACGGCCTCCTTGACTGAAAGAGAATTGCAGTGCCAAAAGACACCGCGCTGACGACTGGCTCCGGGAAGAGACTCGGGACAGCACTCTCACAGAAGCGAAAGCTAGGCCGTGGGCCCAGCCTGAGGAGCAGTACGTACGTTTGCCACACTTCTTTACACAGCTAGGCGTGAGCCAGAGAGCCTTGGTCACTGAGGCCTACCTAAGGTACTGCCATACTTACCCAGTAGGTCCCACGCAGAGGTCCCTGTGCCCAAACTGGCCTCCACGGAAGGGCCCTGTTCCTCCCGTTGTGTTTCCTTGAGGTAATCAGAAACCACTGAGGATACCTGTAGGAGCTCAGGTATGAAGCTGGGCGACCCTGGCCAAACCTGATTCCCCTCCGTGCTAGACGAGACAGTGGCGGGTCCTCAGCTGCCTGAAGCACACTCCTCGCGCGCACCTTCTCTTTGCTGCCGGAAGGCCTCACGTAAGAAGTCTGAGTTGACTCGTGACAGAAGAAGTCTGAGTTGACTCGTGTGAGGCCTGCTGCTCTCCGTTCCTTGCTGGGAGCTTCAGCAGGAGCGCTCTGGAGCTCGCCGGCAGGAGAATTGTGAGTCCCCCCCGCCCCACCCCGGCCTCAAGCAAAAGTCCAGATTTCCCCCGTTAGTAACACCTCGGAGTGCCAGAGGGAGCGGAGGGGCATGCGTTAACGGAATGCTTCAACCGTGGAAGGTATTTCACGAGACACTGTGCACTCACGTTCGTTGTAACAACTGTCAAAGGGCACTCACTGTATGCCTTCCAACTCCTCGGCCGCGTTGGAGCCCCAGGAAGTAAATGCGTTCGTTTGACTAAGCTCCGTGAACGTGCAGCGGTGATGGCGAAGCGCTGCCCTGTTCGCTCGAAAGCTCTCGTTCGTGCGGCCTTCACACGGCCTCAAGGTACGCAGTTCTAAACAGCCTTCCATTCCATGCTGGTGTGCCAAGCCCCCCACCCACCCGCAGGGAGGAATTTGGGCTCTTCTGAGAAACACCAGTGTGCACCACACGTGAAACCAGGGCGTCTCCCCCAGGCCGTCGCCGACCGGCAGCCGGATGCCAGAGGTGTACTTCCAGCCGGAAAAAGAGGGAAAAGCACAGCTTTCCCGGGGACAATTCTGGACCCTTGGGACCATCCAGAATCACCAAGGCCTCAACTTTGCACGGCCTGGGGAACGCTCTTCTGCCTGTCCAGCAATCCCCACGTCAAAACCTTTCTCAGCAGAGGCAGGCACTCTCTCCCTTGTACTAGATAGCTCGGCAGAGCCTTCCGAGAAACATGCTGCGTCATTCAGCTTGAACGTGGGACGCGGAGGGGAGAGTACGCTTTCTCCCCGTTTGGAGGCGCCTTGCGCTTGGCTTCAAAGCTGCCTTGAACAGCACTAGCGGCCCGACGTCTCTGCACGGCAGGGCTGTCGTTGTGGGCCGAGGCTGCGTGTTGTCCCAAAGCGAAAACCGTGCTGGCAATCCCTTTCTAGGAACTCCTCCCACGGCACCCCAGGTTCAGCTCCGGCCGAACGAAAGGTGACCTCAGGCCTCAAGGTGAAGTTCCAGCGTTTCACGTCAGGGGAGTTGGGTGTGCAGGGGTCTCCGATGAGGCCATACTCCACCACGGAGTGCCTTAACCCTGCGACGCTCCTGGGGACACACAGGGTAGGAGCCAATTCACAAGTTTCGCATGGTGACATCTCTCCGTGCCGGAACGGCGGCCTCCGGCTTCTGAGGAGCCTTCGCGTAAGCAGGCCCCTGGAGACAGCTCTTCACTTTCATAGCTAGGGCAGTGTACTCCTCTCTGGGTTGCCCAGGTTGAGTGGCCCAGTCGTCAGAGAGACTGACGAAAGCAGCGCTGGGCCGACTCCCTTTGCCAGTCAGTCGAACGGCCTCCTTGACTGAAAGAGAACTGCAGTGCCAAAAGACACCGCGCTGACGACTGGCTCCGGGAAGAGACTCGGGACAGCACTCTCACAGAAGCGAAAGCTAGGCCGTGGGCCCAGCCTGAGGAGCAGTACGTACGTTTGCCACACTTCTTTACACAGCTAGGCGTGAGCCAGAGAGCCTTGGTCACTGAGGCCTACCTAAGGTACTGCCATACTTACCCAGTAGATCCCACGCAGAGGTCCCTGTGCCCAAACTGGCCTCCACGGAAGGGCCCTGTTCCTCCCGTTGTGTTTCCTTGAGGTAATCAGAAACCACTGAGGATACCTGTAGGAGCTCAGGTATGAAGCTGGGCGACCCTGGCCAAACCTGATTCCCCTCCGTGCTAGACGAGACAGTGGCGGGTCCTCAGCTGCCTGAAGCACACTCCTCGCGCGCACCTTCTCTTTGCTGCCAGAAGGCCTCACGTAAGAAGTCTGAGTTGACTCGTGACAGAAGAAGTCTGAGTTGACTCGTGTGAGGCCTGCTGCTCTCCGTTCCTTGCTGGGAGCTTCAGCAGGAGCGCTCTGGAGCTCGCTGGCAGGAGAACTGTGAGTCCCCCCCGCCCCACCCCGGCCTCAAGCAAAAGTCCAGATTTCCCCCGTTAGTAACACCTCGGAGTGCCAGAGGGAGCGGAGGGGCATGCGTTAACGGAATGCTTCAACCGTGGAAGGTATTTCACGAGACACTGTGCACTCACGTTCGTTGTAACAACTGTCAAAGGGCACTCACTGTATGCCTTCCAACTCCTCGGCCGCGTTGGAGCCCCAGGAAGTAAATGCGTTCGTTTGACTAAGCTCCGTGAACGTGCAGCGGTGATGGCGAAGCGCTGCCCTGTTCGCTCGAAAGCTCTCGTTCGTGCGGCCTTCACACGGCCTCAAGGTACGCAGTTCTAAACAGCCTTCCATTCCATGCTGGTGTGCCAAGCCCCCCACCCACCCGCAGGGAGGAATTTGGGCTCTTCTGAGAAACACCAGTGTGCGCCACAAGTGAAACCAGGGCGTCTCCCCCAGGACGTCGCCGACCGGCAGCCGGATGCCAGAGGTGTACTTCCAGCCGGAAAAAGAGGGAAAAGCACAGCTTTCCCGGGGACAATTCTGGACCCTTGGGACCATCCAGAATCACCAAGGCCTCAACTTTGCACGGCCTGGGGAACGCTCTTCCGCCTGTCCAGCAATCCCCACGTCAAAACCTTTCTCAGCAGAGGCAGGCACTCTCTCCCTTGTACTAGATAGCTCGGCAGAGCCTTCCGAGAAACATGCTGCGTCATTCAGCTTGAACGTGGGACGCGGAGGGGAGAGTACGCTTTCTCCCCGCTTGGAGGCGCCTTGCGCTTGGCTTCAAAGCTGCCTTGAACAGCACTAGCGGCCCGACGTCTCTGCACGGCAGGGCTGTCGTTGTGGGCCGAGGCTGCGTGTTCTCCCAAAGCGAAAACCGTGCTGGCAATCCCTTTCTAGGAACTCCTCCCACGGCACCCCAGGTTCAGCTCCGGCCGAACGAAAGGTGACCTCAGGCCTCAAGGTGAAGTTCCAGCGTTTCACGTCAGGGGAGCTGGGTGTGCAGGGGTCTCCGATGAGGCCATACTCCAACACGGAGTGCCTTAACCCTGCGACGCTCCTGGGGACACACAGGGTAGGAGCCCATTCACCAGGTTCGCATGATGACCTCTCTCCGTGCCGGAACGGCGGCCTCCGGCTTCTGAGGAACCTTAACGTAAGGAGGCCCCTGGAGACAGCTCTTCACATTCATAGCTAGGGCAGTGTACTCCTCTCTGGGTTGCCCAGGTTGAGTGGCCCAGTCGTCAGAGAGACTGACGAAAGCAGCGCTGGGCCGACTCCCTTTGCCAGTCAGTCGAACGGCCTCCTTGACTGAAAGAGAACTGCAGTGCCAAAAGACACCGCGCTGACGACTGGCTCCGGGAAGAGACTCGGGACAGCACTCTCACAGAAGCGAAAGCTAGGCCGTGGGCCCAGCCTCAGGAGCAGTACGTACGTTTGCCACACTTCTTTACACAGCTAGGCGTGAGCCAGAGAGCCTTGGTCACTGAGGCCTACCTAAGGTACTGCCATACTTACCCAGTAGATCCCACGCAGAGGTCCCTGTGCCCAAACTGGCCTCCACGGAAGGGCCCTGTTCCTCCCGTTGTGTTTCCTTGAGGTAATCAGAAACCGCTGAGGATACCTGTAGGAGCTCAGGTATGAAGCTGGGCGACGCTGGCCAAACCTGATTCCCCTCCGTGCTAGACGAGACAGTGGCGGGTCCTCAGCTGCCTGAAGCACACTCCTCGCGCGCACCTTCTCTTTGCTGCCGGAAGGCCTCACGTAAGAAGTCTGAGTTGACTCGTGACAGAAGAAGTCTGAGTTGACTCGTGTGAGGCCTGCTGCTCTCCGTTCCTTGCTGGGAGCTTCAGCAGGAGCGCTCTGGAGCTGGCCGGCAGGAGAACTGTGAGTCCCCCCCGCCCCACCCCGGCCTCAAGCAAAAGTCCAGATTTCCCCCGTTAGTAACACCTCGGAGTGCCAGAGGGAGCGGAGGGGCATGCGTTAACGGAATGCTTCAACCGTGGAAGGTATTTCACGAGACACTGTGCACTCACGTTCGTTGTAACAACTGTCAAAGGGCACTCACTGTATGCCTTCCAACTCCTCGGCCGCGTTGGAGCCCCAGGAAGTAAATGCGTTCGTTTGACTAAGCTCCGTGAACGTGCAGCGGTGATGGCGAAGCGCTGCCCTGTTCGCTCGAAAGCTCTCGTTCGTGCGGCCTTCACACGGCCTCAAGGTACGCAGTTCTAAACAGCCTTCCATTCCATGCTGGTGTGCCAAGCCCCCCACCCACCCGCAGGGAGGAATTTGGGCTCTTCTGAGAAACACCAGTGTGCGCCACACGTGAAACCAGGGCGTCTCCCCCAGGCCGTCGCCGACCGGCAGCCGGATGCCAGAGGTGTACTTCCAGCCGGAAAAAGAGGGAAAAGGACAGCTTTCCCGGGGACAATTCTGGACCCTTGGGACCATCCAGAATCACCAAGGCCTCAACTTTGCACGGCCTGGGGAACGCTCTTCCGCCTGTCCAGCAATCCCCACGTCAAAACCTTTCTCAGCAGAGGCAGGCACTCTCTCCCTTGTACTAGATAGCTCGGCAGAGCCTTCCGAGAAACATGCTGCGTCATTCAGCTTGAACGTGGGACGCGGAGGGGAGAGTACGCTTTCTCCCCGTTTGGAGGCGCCTTGCGCTTGGCTTCAAAGCTGCCTTGAACAGCACTAGCGGCCCGACGTCTCTGCACGGCAGGGCTGTCGTTGTGGGCCGAGGCTGCGTGTTCTCCCAAAGCGAAAACCGTGCTGGCAATCCCTTTCTAGGAACTCCTCCCACGGCACCCCAGGTTCAGCTCCGGCCGAACGAAAGGTGACCTCAGGCCTCAAGGTGAAGTTCCAGCGTTTCACGTCAGGGGAGCTGGGTGTGCAGGGGTCTCCGATGAGGCCATACTCCACCACGGAGTGCCTTAACCCTGCGACGCTCCTGGGGACACACAGGGTAGGAGCCCATTCACCAGGTTCGCATGGTGACCTCTCTCCGTGCCGGAACGGCGGCCTCCGGCTTCTGAGGAGCCTTCGCGTAAGCAGGCCCCTGGAGACAGCTCTTCACATTCATAGCTAGGGCAGTGTACTCCTCTCTGGGTTGCCCAGGTTGAGTGGCCCAGTCGTCAGAGAGACTGGCGAAAGCAGCGCTGGGCGGACTCCCTTTGCCAGTCAGTCGAACGGCCTCCTTGACTGAAAGAGAATTGCAGTGCCAAAAGACACCGCGCTGACGACTGGCTCCGGGAAGAGACTCGGGACAGCACTCTCACAGAAGCGAAAGCTAGGCCGTGGGCCCAGCCTCAGGAGCAGTACGTACGTTTGCCACACTTCTTTACACAGCTAGGCGTGAGCCAGAGAGCCTTGGTCACTGAGGCCTACCTAAGGTACTGCCATACTTACCCAGTAGGTCCCACGCAGAGGTCCCTGTGCCCAAACTGGCCTCCACGGAAGGGCCCTGTTCCTCCCGTTGTGTTTCCTTGAGGTAATCAGAAACCACTGAGGATACCTGTAGGAGCTCAGGTATGAAGCTGGGCGACCCTGGCCAAACCTGATTCCCCTCCGTGCTAGACGAGACAGTGGCGGGTCCTCAGCTGCCTGAAGCACACTCCTCGCGCGCACCTTCTCTTTGCTGCCGGAAGGCCTCACGTAAGAAGTCTGAGTTGACTCGTGACAGAAGAAGTCTGAGTTGACTCGTGTGAGGCCTGCTGCTCTCCGTTCCTTGCTGGGAGCTTCAGCAGGAGCGCTCTGGAGCTCGCTGGCAGGAGAACTGTGAGTCCCCCCCGCCCCACCCCGGCCTCAAGCAAAAGTCCAGATTTCCCCCGTTAGTAACACCTCGGAGTGCCAGAGGGAGCGGAGGGGCATGCGTTAACGGAATGCTTCAACCGTGGAAGGTATTTCACGAGACACTGTGCACTCACGTTCGTTGTAACAACTGTCAAAGGGCACTCACTGTATGCCTTCCAACTCCTCGGCCGCGTTGGAGCCCCAGGAAGTAAATGCGTTCGTTTGACTAAGCTCCGTGAACGTGCAGCGGTGATGGCGAAGCGCTGCCCTGTTCGCTCGAAAGCTCTCGTTCGTGCGGCCTTCACACGGCCTCAAGGTACGCAGTTCTAAACAGCCTTCCATTCCATGCTGGTGTGCCAAGCCCCCCACCCACCCGCAGGGAGGAATTTGGGCTCTTCTGAGAAACACCAGTGTGCGCCACAAGTGAAACCAGGGCGTCTCCCCCAGGACGTCGCCGACCGGCAGCCGGATGCCAGAGGTGTACTTCCAGCCGGAGAAAGAGGGAAAAGCACAGCTTTCCCGGGGACAATTCTGGACCCTTGGGACCATCCAGAATCACCAAGGCCTCAACTTTGCACGGCCTGGGGAACGCTCTTCCGCCTGTCCAGCAATCCCCACGTCAAAACCTTTCTCAGCAGAGGCAGGCACTCTCTCCCTTGTACTAGATAGCTCGGCAGAGCCTTCCGAGAAACATGCTGCGTCATTCAGCTTGAACGTGGGACGCGGAGGGGAGAGTACGCTTTCTCCCCGCTTGGAGGCGCCTTGCGCTTGGCTTCAAAGCTGCCTTGAACAGCACTAGCGGCCCGACGTCTCTGCACGGCAGGGCTGTCGTTGTGGGCCGAGGCTGCGTGTTCTCCCAAAGCGAAAACCGTGCTGGCAATCCCTTTCTAGGAACTCCTCCCACGGCACCCCAGGTTCAGCTCCGGCTGAACGAAAGGTGACCTCAGGCCTCAAGGTGAAGTTCCAGCGTTTCACGTCAGGGGAGCTGGGTGTGCAGGGGTCTCCGATGAGGCCATACTCCAACACGGAGTGCCTTAACCCTGCGACGCTCCTGGGGACACACAGGGTAGGAGCCCATTCACCAGGTTCGCATGATGACCTCTCTCCGTGCCGGAACGGCGGCCTCCGGCTTCTGAGGAACCTTAACGTAAGGAGGCCCCTGGAGACAGCTCTTCACATTCATAGCTAGGGCAGTGTACTCCTCTCTGGGTTGCCCAGGTTGAGTGGCCCAGTCGTCAGAGAGACTGGCGAAAGCAGCGCTGGGCGGGCTCCCTTTGCCAGTCAGTCGAACGGCCTCCTTGACTGAAAGAGAACTGCAGTGCCAAAAGACACCGCGCTGACGACTGGCTCCGGGAAGAGACTCGGGACAGCACTCTCACAGAAGCGAAAGCTAGGCCGTGGGCCCAGCCTGAGGAGCAGTACGTACGTTTGCCACACTTCTTTACACAGCTAGGCGTGAGCCAGAGAGCCTTGGTCACTGAGGCCTACCTAAGGTACTGCCATACTTACCCAGTAGATCCCACGCAGAGGTCCCTGTGCCCAAACTGGCCTCCACGGAAGGGCCCTGTTTCTCCCGTTGTGTTTCCTTGAGGTAATCAGAAACCTCTGAGGATACCTGTAGGAGCTCAGGTATGAAGCTGGGCGACCCTGGCCAAACCTGATTCCCCTCCGTGCTAGACGAGACAGTGGCGGGTCCTCAGCTGCCTGAAGCACACTCCTCGCGCGCACCTTCTCTTTGCTGCCGGAAGGCCTCACGTAAGAAGTCTGAGTTGACTCGTGACAGAAGAAGTCTGAGTTGACTCGTGTGAGGCCTGCTGCTCTCCGTTCCTTGCTGGGAGCTTCAGCAGGAGCGCTCTGGAGCTCGCCGGCAGGAGAACTGTGAGTCCCCCCCGCCCCACCCCGGCCTCAAGCAAAAGTCCAGATTTCCCCCGTTACTAACACCTCGGAGTGCCAGAGGGAGCGGAGGGGCATGCGTTAACGGAATGCTTCAACCGTGGAAGGTATTTCACGAGACACTGTGCACTCACGTTCGTTGTAACAACTGTCAAAGGGCACTCACTGTATGCCTTCCAACTCCTCGGCCGCGTTGGAGCCCCAGGAAGTAAATGCGTTCGTTTGACTAAGCTCCGTGAACGTGCAGCGGTGATGGCGAAGCGCTGCCCTGTTCGCTCGAAAGCTCTCGTTCGTGCGGCCTTCACACGGCCTCAAGGTACGCAGTTCTAAACAGCCTTCCATTCCATGCTGGTGTGCCAAGCCCCCCACCCACCCGCAGGGAGGAATTTGGGCTCTTCTGAGAAACACCAGTGTGCGCCACAAGTGAAACCAGGGCGTCTCCCCCAGGCCGTCGCCGACCGGCAGCCGGATGCCAGAGGTGTACTTCCAGCCGGAAAAAGAGGGAAAAGGACAGCTTTCCCAGGGACAATTCTGGACCCTTGGGACCATCCAGAATCACCAAGGCCTCAACTTTGCACGGCCTGGGGAACGCTCTTCCGCCTGTCCAGCAATCCCCACGTCAAAACCTTTCTCAGCAGAGGCAGGCACTCTCTCCCTTGTACTAGATAGCTCGGCAGAGCCTTCCGAGAAACATGCTGCGTCATTCAGCTTGAACGTGGGACGCGGAGGGGAGAGTACGCTTTCTCCCCGTTTGGAGGCGCCTTGCGCTTGGCTTCAAAGCTGCCTTGAACAGCACTAGCGGCCCGACGTCTCTGCACGGCAGGGCTGTCGTTGTGGGCCGAGGCTGCGTGTTCTCCCAAAGCGAAAACCGTGCTGGCAATCCCTTTCTAGGAACTCCTCCCACGGCACCCCAGGTTCAGCTCCGGCCGAACGAAAGGTGACCTCAGGCCTCAAGGTGAAGTTCCAGCGTTTCACGTCAGGGGAGCTGGGTGTGCAGGGGTCTCCGATGAGGCCATACTCCACCACGGAGTGCCTTAACCCTGCGACGCTCCTGGGGACACACAGGGTAGGAGCCCATTCACCAGGTTCGCATGGTGACCTCTCTCCGTGCCGGAACGGCGGCCTCCGGCTTCTGAGGAGCCTTCGCGTAAGCAGGCCCCTGGAGACAGCTCTTCACATTCATAGCTAGGGCAGTGTACTCCTCTCTGGGTTGCCCAGGTTGAGTGGCCCAGTCGTCAGAGAGACTGGCGAAAGCAGCGCTGGGCGGACTCCCTTTGCCAGTCAGTCGAACGGCCTCCTTGACTGAAAGAGAATTGCAGTGCCAAAAGACACCGCGCTGACGACTGGCTCCGGGAAGAGACTCGGGACAGCACTCTCACAGAAGCGAAAGCTAGGCCGTGGGCCCAGCCTCAGGAGCAGTACGTACGTTTGCCACACTTCTTTACACAGCTAGGCGTGAGCCAGAGAGCCTTGGTCACTGAGGCCTACCTAAGGTACTGCCATACTTACCCAGTAGGTCCCACGCAGAGGTCCCTGTGCCCAAACTGGCCTCCACGGAAGGGCCCTGTTCCTCCCGTTGTGTTTCCTTGAGGTAATCAGAAACCACTGAGGATACCTGTAGGAGCTCAGGTATGAAGCTGGGCGACCCTGGCCAAACCTGATTCCCCTCCGTGCTAGACGAGACAGTGGCGGGTCCTCAGCTGCCTGAAGCACACTCCTCGCGCGCACCTTCTCTTTGCTGCCGGAAGGCCTCACGTAAGAAGTCTGAGTTGACTCGTGACAGAAGAAGTCTGAGTTGACTCGTGTGAGGCCTGCTGCTCTCCGTTCCTTGCTGGGAGCTTCAGCAGGAGCGCTCTGGAGCTCGCCGGCAGGAGAATTGTGAGTCCCCCCCGCCCCACCCCGGCCTCAAGCAAAAGTCCAGATTTCCCCCGTTAGTAACACCTCGGAGTGCCAGAGGGAGCGGAGGGGCATGCGTTAACGGAATGCTTCAACCGTGGAAGGTATTTCACGAGACACTGTGCACTCACGTTCGTTGTAACAACTGTCAAAGGGCACTCACTGTATGCCTTCCAACTCCTCGGCCGCGTTGGAGCCCCAGGAAGTAAATGCGTTCGTTTGACTAAGCTCCGTGAACGTGCAGCGGTGATGGCGAAGCGCTGCCCTGTTCGCTCGAAAGCTCTCGTTCGTGCGGCCTTCACACGGCCTCAAGGTACGCAGTTCTAAACAGCCTTCCATTCCATGCTGGTGTGCCAAGCCCCCCACCCACCCGCAGGGAGGAATTTGGGCTCTTCTGAGAAACACCAGTGTGCGCCACAAGTGAAACCAGGGCGTCTCCCCCAGGCCGTCGCCGACCGGCAGCCGGATGCCAGAGGTGTACTTCCAGCCGGAAAAAGAGGGAAAAGGACAGCTTTCCCGGGGACAATTCTGGACCCTTGGGACCATCCAGAATCACCAAGGCCTCAACTTTGCACGGCCTGGGGAACGCTCTTCCGCCTGTCCAGCAATCCCCACGTCAAAACCTTTCTCAGCAGAGGCAGGCACTCTCTCCCTTGTACTAGATAGCTCGGCAGAGCCTTCCGAGAAACATGCTGCGTCATTCAGCTTGAACGTGGGACGCGGAGGGGAGAGTACGCTTTCTCCCCGTTTGGAGGCGCCTTGCGCTTGGCTTCAAAGCTGCCTTGAACAGCACTAGCGGCCCGACGTCTCTGCACGGCAGGGCTGTCGTTGTGGGCCGAGGCTGCGTGTTCTCCCAAAGCGAAAACCGTGCTGGCAATCCCTTTCTAGGAACTCCTCCCACGGCACCCCAGGTTCAGCTCCGGCCGAACGAAAGGTGACCTCAGGCCTCAAGGTGAAGTTCCAGCGTTTCACGTCAGGGGAGCTGGGTGTGCAGGGGTCTCCGATGAGGCCATACTCCACCACGGAGTGCCTTAACCCTGCGACGCTCCTGGGGACACACAGGGTAGGAGCCCATTCACCAGGTTCGCATGGTGACCTCTCTCCGTGCCGGAACGGCGGCCTCCGGCTTCTGAGGAGCCTTCGCGTAAGGAGGCCCCTGGAGACAGCTCTTCACATTCATAGCTAGGGCAGTGTACTCCTCTCTGGGTTGCCCAGGTTGAGTGGCCCAGTCGTCAGAGAGACTGGCGAAAGCAGCGCTGGGCGGACTCCCTTTGCCAGTCAGTCGAACGGCCTCCTTGACTGAAAGAGAATTGCAGTGCCAAAAGACACCGCGCTGACGACTGGCTCCGGGAAGAGACTCGGGACAGCACTCTCACAGAAGCGAAAGCTAGGCCGTGGGCCCAGCCTCAGGAGCAGTACGTACGTTTGCCACACTTCTTTACACAGCTAGGCGTGAGCCAGAGAGCCTTGGTCACTGAGGCCTACCTAAGGTACTGCCATACTTACCCAGTAGGTCCCACGCAGAGGTCCCTGTGCCCAAACTGGCCTCCACGGAAGGGCCCTGTTCCTCCCGTTGTGTTTCCTTGAGGTAATCAGAAACCACTGAGGATACCTGTAGGAGCTCAGGTATGAAGCTGGGCGACCCTGGCCAAACCTGATTCCCCTCCGTGCTAGACGAGACAGTGGCGGGTCCTCAGCTGCCTGAAGCACACTCCTCGCGCGCACCTTCTCTTTGCTGCCGGAAGGCCTCACGTAAGAAGTCTGAGTTGACTCGTGACAGAAGAAGTCTGAGTTGACTCGTGTGAGGCCTGCTGCTCTCCGTTCCTTGCTGGGAGCTTCAGCAGGAGCGCTCTGGAGCTCGCCGGCAGGAGAACTGTGAGTCCCCCCCGCCCCACCCCGGCCTCAAGCAAAAGTCCAGATTTCCCCCGTTAGTAACACCTCGGAGTGCCAGAGGGAGCGGAGGGGCATGCGTTAACGGAATGCTTCAACCGTGGAAGGTATTTCACGAGACACTGTGCACTCACGTTCGTTGTAACAACTGTCAAAGGGCACTCACTGTATGCCTTCCAACTCCTCGGCCGCGTTGGAGCCCCAGGAAGTAAATGCGTTCGTTTGACTAAGCTCCGTGAACGTGCAGCGGTGATGGCGAAGCGCTGCCCTGTTCGCTCGAAAGCTCTCGTTCGTGCGGCCTTCACACGGCCTCAAGGTACGCAGTTCTAAACAGCCTTCCATTCCATGCTGGTGTGCCAAGCCCCCCACCCACCCGCAGGGAGGAATTTGGGCTCTTCTGAGAAACACCAGTGTGCGCCACAAGTGAAACCAGGGCGTCTCCCCCAGGACGTCGCCGACCGGCAGCCGGATGCCAGAGGTGTACTTCCAGCCGGAAAAAGAGGGAAAAGCACAGCTTTCCCGGGGACAATTCTGGACCCTTGGGACCATCCAGAATCACCAAGGCCTCAACTTTGCACGGCCTGGGGAACGCTCTTCCGCCTGTCCAGCAATCCCCACGTCAAAACCTTTCTCAGCAGAGGCAGGCACTCTCTCCCTTGTACTAGATAGCTCGGCAGAGCCTTCCGAGAAACATGCTGCGTCATTCAGCTTGAACGTGGGACGCGGAGGGGAGAGTACGCTTTCTCCCCGCTTGGAGGCGCCTTGCGCTTGGCTTCAAAGCTGCCTTGAACAGCACTAGCGGCCCGACGTCTCTGCACGGCAGGGCTGTCGTTGTGGGCCGAGGCTGCGTGTTCTCCCAAAGCGAAAACCGTGCTGGCAATCCCTTTCTAGGAACTCCTCCCACGGCACCCCAGGTTCAGCTCCGGCCGAACGAAAGGTGACCTCAGGCCTCAAGGTGAAGTTCCAGCGTTTCACGTCAGGGGAGCTGGGTGTGCAGGGGTCTCCGATGAGGCCATACTCCAACACGGAGTGCCTTAACCCTGCGACGCTCCTGGGGACACACAGGGTAGGAGCCCATTCACCAGGTTCGCATGATGACCTCTCTCCGTGCCGGAACGGCGGCCTCCGGCTTCTGAGGAACCTTAACGTAAGGAGGCCCCTGTAGACAGCTCTTCACATTCATAGCTAGGGCAGTGTACTCCTCTCTGGGTTGCCCAGGTTGAGTGGCCCAGTCGTCAGAGAGACTGACGAAAGCAGCGCTGGGCCGACTCCCTTTGCCAGTCAGTCGAACGGCCTCCTTGACTGAAAGAGAACTGCAGTGCCAAAAGACACCGCGCTGACGACTGGCTCCGGGAAGAGACTCGGGACAGCACTCTCACAGAAGCGAAAGCTAGGCCGTGGGCCCAGCCTCAGGAGCAGTACGTACGTTTGCCACACTTCTTTACACAGCTAGGCGTGAGCCAGAGAGCCTTGGTCACTGAGGCCTACCTAAGGTACTGCCATACTTACCCAGTAGATCCCACGCAGAGGTCCCTGTGCCCAAACTGGCCTCCACGGAAGGGCCCTGTTCCTCCCGTTGTGTTTCCTTGAGGTAATCAGAAACCGCTGAGGATACCTGTAGGAGCTCAGGTATGAAGCTGGGCGACGCTGGCCAAACCTGATTCCCCTCCGTGCTAGACGAGACAGTGGCGGGTCCTCAGCTGCCTGAAGCACACTCCTCGCGCGCACCTTCTCTTTGCTGCCGGAAGGCCTCACGTAAGAAGTCTGAGTTGACTCGTGACAGAAGAAGTCTGAGTTGACTCGTGTGAGGCCTGCTGCTCTCCGTTCCTTGCTGGGAGCTTCAGCAGGAGCGCTCTGGAGCTGGCCGGCAGGAGAACTGTGAGTCCCCCCCGCCCCACCCCGGCCTCAAGCAAAAGTCCAGATTTCCCCCGTTAGTAACACCTCGGAGTGCCAGAGGGAGCGGAGGGGCATGCGTTAACGGAATGCTTCAACCGTGGAAGGTATTTCACGAGACACTGTGCACTCACGTTCGTTGTAACAACTGTCAAAGGGCACTCACTGTATGCCTTCCAACTCCTCGGCCGCGTTGGAGCCCCAGGAAGTAAATGCGTTCGTTTGACTAAGCTCCGTGAACGTGCAGCGGTGATGGCGAAGCGCTGCCCTGTTCGCTCGAAAGCTCTCGTTCGTGCGGCCTTCACACGGCCTCAAGGTACGCAGTTCTAAACAGCCTTCCATTCCATGCTGGTGTGCCAAGCCCCCCACCCACCCGCAGGGAGGAATTTGGGCTCTTCTGAGAAACACCAGTGTGCGCCACACGTGAAACCAGGGCGTCTCCCCCAGGCCGTCGCCGACCGGCAGCCGGATGCCAGAGGTGTACTTCCAGCCGGAAAAAGAGGGAAAAGCACAGCTTTCCCGGGGACAATTCTGGACCCTTGGGACCATCCAGAATCACCAAGGCCTCAACTTTGCACGGCCTGGGGAACGCTCTTCCGCCTGTCCAGCAATCCCCACGTCAAAACCTTTCTCAGCAGAGGCAGGCACTCTCTCCCTTGTACTAGATAGCTCGGCAGAGCCTTCCGAGAAACATGCTGCGTCATTCAGCTTGAACGTGGGACGCGGAGGGGAGAGTACGCTTTCTCCCCGCTTGGAGGCGCCTTGCGCTTGGCTTCAAAGCTGCCTTGAACAGCACTAGCGGCCCGACGTCTCTGCACGGCAGGGCTGTCGTTGTGGGCCGAGGCTGCGTGTTCTCCCAAAGCGAAAACCGTGCTGGCAATCCCTTTCTAGGAACTCCTCCCACGGCACCCCAGGTTCAGCTCCGGCCGAACGAAAGGTGACCTCAGGCCTCAAGGTGAAGTTCCAGCGTTTCACGTCAGGGGCGCTGGGTGTGCAGGGGTCTCCGATGAGGCCATACTCCACCACGGAGTGCCTTAACCCTGCGACGCTCCTGGGGACACACAGGGTAGGAGCCCATTCACCAGGTTCGCATGGTGACCTCTCTCCGTGCCGGAACGGCGGCCTCCGGCTTCTGAGGAGCCTTCGCGTAAGCAGGCCCCTGGAGACAGCTCTTCACATTCATAGCTAGGGCAGTGTACTCCTCTCTGGGTTGCCCAGGTTGAGTGGCCCAGTCGTCAGAGAGACTGGCGAAAGCAGCGCTGGGCGGACTCCCTTTGCCAGTCAGTCGAACGGCCTCCTTGACTGAAAGAGAATTGCAGTGCCAAAAGACACCGCGCTGACGACTGGCTCCGGGAAGAGACTCGGGACAGCACTCTCACAGAAGCGAAAGCTAGGCCGTGGGCCCAGCCTCAGGAGCAGTACGTACGTTTGCCACACTTCTTTACACAGCTAGGCGTGAGCCAGAGAGCCTTGGTCACTGAGGCCTACCTAAGGTACTGCCATACTTACCCAGTAGGTCCCACGCAGAGGTCCCTGTGCCCAAACTGGCCTCCACGGAAGGGCCCTGTTCCTCCCGTTGTGTTTCCTTGAGGTAATCAGAAACCACTGAGGATACCTGTAGGAGCTCAGGTATGAAGCTGGGCGACCCTGGCCAAACCTGATTCCCCTCCGTGCTAGACGAGACAGTGGCGGGTCCTCAGCTGCCTGAAGCACACTCCTCGCGCGCACCTTCTCTTTGCTGCCGGAAGGCCTCACGTAAGAAGTCTGAGTTGACTCGTGACAGAAGAAGTCTGAGTTGACTCGTGTGAGGCCTGCTGCTCTCCGTTCCTTGCTGGGAGCTTCAGCAGGAGCGCTCTGGAGCTCGCTGGCAGGAGAACTGTGAGTCCCCCCCGCCCCACCCCGGCCTCAAGCAAAAGTCCAGATTTCCCCCGTTAGTAACACCTCGGAGTGCCAGAGGGAGCGGAGGGGCATGCGTTAACGGAATGCTTCAACCGTGGAAGGTATTTCACGAGACACTGTGCACTCACGTTCGTTGTAACAACTGTCAAAGGGCACTCACTGTATGCCTTCCAACTCCTCGGCCGCGTTGGAGCCCCAGGAAGTAAATGCGTTCGTTTGACTAAGCTCCGTGAACGTGCAGCGGTGATGGCGAAGCGCTGCCCTGTTCGCTCGAAAGCTCTCGTTCGTGCGGCCTTCACACGGCCTCAAGGTACGCAGTTCTAAACAGCCTTCCATTCCATGCTGGTGTGCCAAGCCCCCCACCCACCCGCAGGGAGGAATTTGGGCTCTTCTGAGAAACACCAGTGTGCGCCACAAGTGAAACCAGGGCGTCTCCCCCAGGCCGTCGCCGACCGGCAGCCGGATGCCAGAGGTGTACTTCCAGCCGGAAAAAGAGGGAAAAGCACAGCTTTCCCGGGGACAATTCTGGACCCTTGGGACCATCCAGAATCACCAAGGCCTCAACTTTGCACGGCCTGGGGAACGCTCTTCCGCCTGTCCAGCAATCCCCACGTCAAAACCTTTCTCAGCAGAGGCAGGCACTCTCTCCCTTGTACTAGATAGCTCGGCAGAGCCTTCCGAGAAACATGCTGCGTCATTCAGCTTGAACGTGGGACGCGGAGGGGAGAGTACGCTTTCTCCCCGTTTGGAGGCGCCTTGCGCTTGGCTTCAAAGCTGCCTTGAACAGCACTAGCGGCCCGACGTCTCTGCACGGCAGGGCTGTCGTTGTGGGCCGAGGCTGCGTGTTCTCCCAAAGCGAAAACCGTGCTGGCAATCCCTTTCTAGGAACTCCTCCCACGGCACCCCAGGTTCAGCTCCGGCCGAACGAAAGGTGACCTCAGGCCTCAAGGTGAAGTTCCAGCGTTTCACGTCAGGGGAGCTGGGTGTGCAGGGGTCTCCGATGAGGCCATACTCCACCACGGAGTGCCTTAACCCTGCGACGCTCCTGGGGACACACAGGGTAGGAGCCCATTCACCAGGTTCGCATGGTGACCTCTCTCCGTGCCGGAACGGCGGCCTCCGGCTTCTGAGGAGCCTTCGCGTAAGCAGGCCCCTGGAGACAGCTCTTCACATTCATAGCTAGGGCAGTGTACTCCTCTCTGGGTTGCCCAGGTTGAGTGGCCCAGTCGTCAGAGAGACTGGCGAAAGCAGCGCTGGGCGGACTCCCTTTGCCAGTCAGTCGAACGGCCTCCTTGACTGAAAGAGAATTGCAGTGCCAAAAGACACCGCACTGACGACTGGCTCCGGGAAGAGACTCGGGACAGCACTCTCACAGAAGCGAAAGCTAGGCCGTGGGCCCAGCCTCAGGAGCAGTACGTACGTTTGCCACACTTCTTTACACAGCTAGGCGTGAGCCAGAGAGCCTTGGTCACTGAGGCCTACCTAAGGTACTGCCATACTTACCCAGTAGGTCCCACGCAGAGGTCCCTGTGCCCAAACTGGCCTCCACGGAAGGGCCCTGTTCCTCCCGTTGTGTTTCCTTGAGGTAATCAGAAACCACTGAGGATACCTGTAGGAGCTCAGGTATGAAGCTGGGCGACCCTGGCCAAACCTGATTCCCCTCCGTGCTAGACGAGACAGTGGCGGGTCCTCAGCTGCCTGAAGCACACTCCTCGCGCGCACCTTCTCTTTGCTGCCGGAAGGCCTCACGTAAGAAGTCTGAGTTGACTCGTGACAGAAGAAGTCTGAGTTGACTCGTGTGAGGCCTGCTGCTCTCCGTTCCTTGCTGGGAGCTTCAGCAGGAGCGCTCTGGAGCTCGCCGGCAGGAGAATTGTGAGTCCCCCCCGCCCCACCCCGGCCTCAAGCAAAAGTCCAGATTTCCCCCGTTAGTAACACCTCGGAGTGCCAGAGGGAGCGGAGGGGCATGCGTTAACGGAATGCTTCAACCGTGGAAGGTATTTCACGAGACACTGTGCACTCACGTTCGTTGTAACAACTGTCAAAGGGCACTCACTGTATGCCTTCCAACTCCTCGGCCGCGTTGGAGCCCCAGGAAGTAAATGCGTTCGTTTGACTAAGCTCCGTGAACGTGCAGCGGTGATGGCGAAGCGCTGCCCTGTTCGCTCGAAAGCTCTCGTTCGTGCGGCCTTCACACGGCCTCAAGGTACGCAGTTCTAAACAGCCTTCCATTCCATGCTGGTGTGCCAAGCCCCCCACCCACCCGCAGGGAGGAATTTGGGCTCTTCTGAGAAACACCAGTGTGCACCACACGTGAAACCAGGGCGTCTCCCCCAGGCCGTCGCCGACCGGCAGCCGGATGCCAGAGGTGTACTTCCAGCCGGAAAAAGAGGGAAAAGCACAGCTTTCCCGGGGACAATTCTGGACCCTTGGGACCATCCAGAATCACCAAGGCCTCAACTTTGCACGGCCTGGGGAACGCTCTTCCGCCTGTCCAGCAATCCCCACGTCAAAACCTTTCTCAGCAGAGGCAGGCACTCTCTCCCTTGTACTAGATAGCTCGGCAGAGCCTTCCGAGAAACATGCTGCGTCATTCAGCTTGAACGTGGGACGCGGAGGGGAGAGTACGCTTTCTCCCCGTTTGGAGGCGCCTTGCGCTTGGCTTCAAAGCTGCCTTGAACAGCACTAGCGGCCCGACGTCTCTGCACGGCAGGGCTGTCGTTGTGGGCCGAGGCTGCGTGTTGTCCCAAAGCGAAAACCGTGCTGGCAATCCCTTTCTAGGAACTCCTCCCACGGCACCCCAGGTTCAGCTCCGGCCGAACGAAAGGTGACCTCAGGCCTCAAGGTGAAGTTCCAGCGTTTCACGTCAGGGGAGTTGGGTGTGCAGGGGTCTCCGATGAGGCCATACTCCACCACGGAGTGCCTTAACCCTGCGACGCTCCTGGGGACACACAGGGTAGGAGCCAATTCACAAGTTTCGCATGGTGACATCTCTCCGTGCCGGAACGGCGGCCTCCGGCTTCTGAGGAGCCTTCGCGTAAGCAGGCCCCTGGAGACAGCTCTTCACTTTCATAGCTAGGGCAGTGTACTCCTCTCTGGGTTGCCCAGGTTGAGTGGCCCAGTCGTCAGAGAGACTGACGAAAGCAGCGCTGGGCCGACTCCCTTTGCCAGTCAGTCGAACGGCCTCCTTGACTGAAAGAGAACTGCAGTGCCAAAAGACACCGCGCTGACGACTGGCTCCGGGAAGAGACTCGGGACAGCACTCTCACAGAAGCGAAAGCTAGGCCGTGGGCCCAGCCTGAGGAGCAGTACGTACGTTTGCCACACTTCTTTACACAGCTAGGCGTGAGCCAGAGAGCCTTGGTCACTGAGGCCTACCTAAGGTACTGCCATACTTACCCAGTAGATCCCACGCAGAGGTCCCTGTGCCCAAACTGGCCTCCACGGAAGGGCCCTGTTCCTCCCGTTGTGTTTCCTTGAGGTAATCAGAAACCACTGAGGATACCTGTAGGAGCTCAGGTATGAAGCTGGGCGACCCTGGCCAAACCTGATTCCCCTCCGTGCTAGACGAGACAGTGGCGGGTCCTCAGCTGCCTGAAGCACACTCCTCGCGCGCACCTTCTCTTTGCTGCCAGAAGGCCTCACGTAAGAAGTCTGAGTTGACTCGTGACAGAAGAAGTCTGAGTTGACTCGTGTGAGGCCTGCTGCTCTCCGTTCCTTGCTGGGAGCTTCAGCAGGAGCGCTCTGGAGCTCGCTGGCAGGAGAACTGTGAGTCCCCCCCGCCCCACCCCGGCCTCAAGCAAAAGTCCAGATTTCCCCCGTTAGTAACACCTCGGAGTGCCAGAGGGAGCGGAGGGGCATGCGTTAACGGAATGCTTCAACCGTGGAAGGTATTTCACGAGACACTGTGCACTCACGTTCGTTGTAACAACTGTCAAAGGGCACTCACTGTATGCCTTCCAACTCCTCGGCCGCGTTGGAGCCCCAGGAAGTAAATGCGTTCGTTTGACTAAGCTCCGTGAACGTGCAGCGGTGATGGCGAAGCGCTGCCCTGTTCGCTCGAAAGCTCTCGTTCGTGCGGCCTTCACACGGCCTCAAGGTACGCAGTTCTAAACAGCCTTCCATTCCATGCTGGTGTGCCAAGCCCCCCACCCACCCGCAGGGAGGAATTTGGGCTCTTCTGAGAAACACCAGTGTGCGCCACAAGTGAAACCAGGGCGTCTCCCCCAGGACGTCGCCGACCGGCAGCCGGATGCCAGAGGTGTACTTCCAGCCGGAAAAAGAGGGAAAAGCACAGCTTTCCCGGGGACAATTCTGGACCCTTGGGACCATCCAGAATCACCAAGGCCTCAACTTTGCACGGCCTGGGGAACGCTCTTCCGCCTGTCCAGCAATCCCCACGTCAAAACCTTTCTCAGCAGAGGCAGGCACTCTCTCCCTTGTACTAGATAGCTCGGCAGAGCCTTCCGAGAAACATGCTGCGTCATTCAGCTTGAACGTGGGACGCGGAGGGGAGAGTACGCTTTCTCCCCGCTTGGAGGCGCCTTGCGCTTGGCTTCAAAGCTGCCTTGAACAGCACTAGCGGCCCGACGTCTCTGCACGGCAGGGCTGTCGTTGTGGGCCGAGGCTGCGTGTTCTCCCAAAGCGAAAACCGTGCTGGCAATCCCTTTCTAGGAACTCCTCCCACGGCACCCCAGGTTCAGCTCCGGCCGAACGAAAGGTGACCTCAGGCCTCAAGGTGAAGTTCCAGCGTTTCACGTCAGGGGAGCTGGGTGTGCAGGGGTCTCCGATGAGGCCATACTCCAACACGGAGTGCCTTAACCCTGCGACGCTCCTGGGGACACACAGGGTAGGAGCCCATTCACCAGGTTCGCATGATGACCTCTCTCCGTGCCGGAACGGCGGCCTCCGGCTTCTGAGGAACCTTAACGTAAGGAGGCCCCTGGAGACAGCTCTTCACATTCATAGCTAGGGCAGTGTACTCCTCTCTGGGTTGCCCAGGTTGAGTGGCCCAGTCGTCAGAGAGACTGACGAAAGCAGCGCTGGGCCGACTCCCTTTGCCAGTCAGTCGAACGGCCTCCTTGACTGAAAGAGAACTGCAGTGCCAAAAGACACCGCGCTGACGACTGGCTCCGGGAAGAGACTCGGGACAGCACTCTCACAGAAGCGAAAGCTAGGCCGTGGGCCCAGCCTCAGGAGCAGTACGTACGTTTGCCACACTTCTTTACACAGCTAGGCGTGAGCCAGAGAGCCTTGGTCACTGAGGCCTACCTAAGGTACTGCCATACTTACCCAGTAGATCCCACGCAGAGGTCCCTGTGCCCAAACTGGCCTCCACGGAAGGGCCCTGTTCCTCCCGTTGTGTTTCCTTGAGGTAATCAGAAACCGCTGAGGATACCTGTAGGAGCTCAGGTATGAAGCTGGGCGACGCTGGCCAAACCTGATTCCCCTCCGTGCTAGACGAGACAGTGGCGGGTCCTCAGCTGCCTGAAGCACACTCCTCGCGCGCACCTTCTCTTTGCTGCCGGAAGGCCTCACGTAAGAAGTCTGAGTTGACTCGTGACAGAAGAAGTCTGAGTTGACTCGTGTGAGGCCTGCTGCTCTCCGTTCCTTGCTGGGAGCTTCAGCAGGAGCGCTCTGGAGCTGGCCGGCAGGAGAACTGTGAGTCCCCCCCGCCCCACCCCGGCCTCAAGCAAAAGTCCAGATTTCCCCCGTTAGTAACACCTCGGAGTGCCAGAGGGAGCGGAGGGGCATGCGTTAACGGAATGCTTCAACCGTGGAAGGTATTTCACGAGACACTGTGCACTCACGTTCGTTGTAACAACTGTCAAAGGGCACTCACTGTATGCCTTCCAACTCCTCGGCCGCGTTGGAGCCCCAGGAAGTAAATGCGTTCGTTTGACTAAGCTCCGTGAACGTGCAGCGGTGATGGCGAAGCGCTGCCCTGTTCGCTCGAAAGCTCTCGTTCGTGCGGCCTTCACACGGCCTCAAGGTACGCAGTTCTAAACAGCCTTCCATTCCATGCTGGTGTGCCAAGCCCCCCACCCACCCGCAGGGAGGAATTTGGGCTCTTCTGAGAAACACCAGTGTGCGCCACACGTGAAACCAGGGCGTCTCCCCCAGGCCGTCGCCGACCGGCAGCCGGATGCCAGAGGTGTACTTCCAGCCGGAAAAAGAGGGAAAAGGACAGCTTTCCCGGGGACAATTCTGGACCCTTGGGACCATCCAGAATCACCAAGGCCTCAACTTTGCACGGCCTGGGGAACGCTCTTCCGCCTGTCCAGCAATCCCCACGTCAAAACCTTTCTCAGCAGAGGCAGGCACTCTCTCCCTTGTACTAGATAGCTCGGCAGAGCCTTCCGAGAAACATGCTGCGTCATTCAGCTTGAACGTGGGACGCGGAGGGGAGAGTACGCTTTCTCCCCGTTTGGAGGCGCCTTGCGCTTGGCTTCAAAGCTGCCTTGAACAGCACTAGCGGCCCGACGTCTCTGCACGGCAGGGCTGTCGTTGTGGGCCGAGGCTGCGTGTTCTCCCAAAGCGAAAACCGTGCTGGCAATCCCTTTCTAGGAACTCCTCCCACGGCACCCCAGGTTCAGCTCCGGCCGAACGAAAGGTGACCTCAGGCCTCAAGGTGAAGTTCCAGCGTTTCACGTCAGGGGAGCTGGGTGTGCAGGGGTCTCCGATGAGGCCATACTCCAACACGGAGTGCCTTAACCCTGCGACGCTCCTGGGGACACACAGGGTAGGAGCCCATTCACCAGGTTCGCATGATGACCTCTCTCCGTGCCGGAACGGCGGCCTCCGGCTTCTGAGGAACCTTAACGTAAGGAGGCCCCTGGAGACAGCTCTTCACATTCATAGCTAGGGCAGTGTACTCCTCTCTGGGTTGCCCAGGTTGAGTGGCCCAGTCGTCAGAGAGACTGACGAAAGCAGCGCTGGGCCGACTCCCTTTGCCAGTCAGTCGAACGGCCTCCTTGACTGAAAGAGAACTGCAGTGCCAAAAGACACCGCGCTGACGACTGGCTCCGGGAAGAGACTCGGGACAGCACTCTCACAGAAGCGAAAGCTAGGCCGTGGGCCCAGCCTCAGGAGCAGTACGTACGTTTGCCACACTTCTTTACACAGCTAGGCGTGAGCCAGAGAGCCTTGGTCACTGAGGCCTACCTAAGGTACTGCCATACTTACCCAGTAGATCCCACGCAGAGGTCCCTGTGCCCAAACTGGCCTCCACGGAAGGGCCCTGTTCCTCCCGTTGTGTTTCCTTGAGGTAATCAGAAACCGCTGAGGATACCTGTAGGAGCTCAGGTATGAAGCTGGGCGACGCTGGCCAAACCTGATTCCCCTCCGTGCTAGACGAGACAGTGGCGGGTCCTCAGCTGCCTGAAGCACACTCCTCGCGCGCACCTTCTCTTTGCTGCCGGAAGGCCTCACGTAAGAAGTCTGAGTTGACTCGTGACAGAAGAAGTCTGAGTTGACTCGTGTGAGGCCTGCTGCTCTCCGTTCCTTGCTGGGAGCTTCAGCAGGAGCGCTCTGGAGCTGGCCGGCAGGAGAACTGTGAGTCCCCCCCGCCCCACCCCGGCCTCAAGCAAAAGTCCAGATTTCCCCCGTTAGTAACACCTCGGAGTGCCAGAGGGAGCGGAGGGGCATGCGTTAACGGAATGCTTCAACCGTGGAAGGTATTTCACGAGACACTGTGCACTCACGTTCGTTGTAACAACTGTCAAAGGGCACTCACTGTATGCCTTCCAACTCCTCGGCCGCGTTGGAGCCCCAGGAAGTAAATGCGTTCGTTTGACTAAGCTCCGTGAACGTGCAGCGGTGATGGCGAAGCGCTGCCCTGTTCGCTCGAAAGCTCTCGTTCGTGCGGCCTTCACACGGCCTCAAGGTACGCAGTTCTAAACAGCCTTCCATTCCATGCTGGTGTGCCAAGCCCCCCACCCACCCGCAGGGAGGAATTTGGGCTCTTCTGAGAAACACCAGTGTGCGCCACACGTGAAACCAGGGCGTCTCCCCCAGGCCGTCGCCGACCGGCAGCCGGATGCCAGAGGTGTACTTCCAGCCGGAAAAAGAGGGAAAAGGACAGCTTTCCCGGGGACAATTCTGGACCCTTGGGACCATCCAGAATCACCAAGGCCTCAACTTTGCACGGCCTGGGGAACGCTCTTCCGCCTGTCCAGCAATCCCCACGTCAAAACCTTTCTCAGCAGAGGCAGGCACTCTCTCCCTTGTACTAGATAGCTCGGCAGAGCCTTCCGAGAAACATGCTGCGTCATTCAGCTTGAACGTGGGACGCGGAGGGGAGAGTACGCTTTCTCCCCGTTTGGAGGCGCCTTGCGCTTGGCTTCAAAGCTGCCTTGAACAGCACTAGCGGCCCGACGTCTCTGCACGGCAGGGCTGTCGTTGTGGGCCGAGGCTGCGTGTTGTCCCAAAGCGAAAACCGTGCTGGCAATCCCTTTCTAGGAACTCCTCCCACGGCACCCCAGGTTCAGCTCCGGCCGAACGAAAGGTGACCTCAGGCCTCAAGGTGAAGTTCCAGCGTTTCACGTCAGGGGAGCTGGGTGTGCAGGGGTCTCCGATGAGGCCATAATCCACCACGGAGTGCCTTAACCCTGCGACGCTCCTGGGGACACACAGGGTAGGAGCCCATTCACCAGGTTCGCATGGTGACCTCTCTCCGTGCCGGAACGGCGGCCTCCGGCTTCTGAGGAGCCTTCGCGTAAGCAGGCACCTGGAGACAGCTCTTCACATTCATAGCTAGGGCAGTGTACTCCTCTCTGGGTTGCCCAGGTTGAGTGGCCCAGTCGTCAGAGAGACTGGCGAAAGCAGCGCTGGGCGGACTCCCTTTGCCAGTCAGTCGAACGGCCTCCTTGACTGAAAGAGAATTGCAGTGCCAAAAGACACCGCGCTGACGACTGGCTCCGGGAAGAGACTCGGGACAGCACTCTCACAGAAGCGAAAGCTAGGCCGTGGGCCCAGCCTCAGGAGCAGTACGTACGTTTGCCACACTTCTTTACACAGCTAGGCGTGAGCCAGAGAGCCTTGGTCACTGAGGCCTACCTAAGGTACTGCCATACTTACCCAGTAGGTCCCACGCAGAGGTCCCTGTGCCCAAACTGGCCTCCACGGAAGGGCCCTGTTCCTCCCGTTGTGTTTCCTTGAGGTAATCAGAAACCGCTGAGGATACCTGTAGGAGCTCAGGTATGAAGCTGGGCGACGCTGGCCAAACCTGATTCCCCTCCGTGCTAGACGAGACAGTGGCGGGTCCTCAGCTGCCTGAAGCACACTCCTCGCGCGCACCTTCTCTTTGCTGCCGGAAGGCCTCACGTAAGAAGTCTGAGTTGACTCGTGACAGAAGAAGTCTGAGTTGACTCGTGTGAGGCCTGCTGCTCTCCGTTCCTTGCTGGGAGCTTCAGCAGGAGCGCTCTGGAGCTCGCCGGCAGGAGAACTGTGAGTCCCCCCCGCCCCACCCCGGCCTCAAGCAAAAGTCCAGATTTCCCCCGTTAGTAACACCTCGGAGTGCCAGAGGGAGCGGAGGGGCATGCGTTAACGGAATGCTTCAACCGTGGAAGGTATTTCACGAGACACTGTGCACTCACGTTCGTTGTAACAACTGTCAAAGGGCACTCACTGTATGCCTTCCAACTCCTCGGCCGCGTTGGAGCCCCAGGAAGTAAATGCGTTCGTTTGACTAAGCTCCGTGAACGTGCAGCGGTGATGGCGAAGCGCTGCCCTGTTCGCTCGAAAGCTCTCGTTCGTGCGGCCTTCACACGGCCTCAAGGTACGCAGTTCTAAACAGCCTTCCATTCCATGCTGGTGTGCCAAGCCCCCCACCCACCCGCAGGGAGGAATTTGGGCTCTTCTGAGAAACACCAGTGTGCGCCACAAGTGAAACCAGGGCGTCTCCCCCAGGACGTCGCCGACCGGCAGCCGGATGCCAGAGGTGTACTTCCAGCCGGAAAAAGAGGGAAAAGCACAGCTTTCCCGGGGACAATTCTGGACCCTTGGGACCATCCAGAATCACCAAGGCCTCAACTTTGCACGGCCTGGGGAACGCTCTTCCGCCTGTCCAGCAATCCCCACGTCAAAACCTTTCTCAGCAGAGGCAGGCACTCTCTCCCTTGTACTAGATAGCTCGGCAGAGCCTTCCGAGAAACATGCTGCGTCATTCAGCTTGAACGTGGGACGCGGAGGGGAGAGTACGCTTTCTCCCCGTTTGGAGGCGCCTTGCGCTTGGCTTCAAAGCTGCCTTGAACAGCACTAGCGGCCCGACGTCTCTGCACGGCAGGGCTGTCGTTGTGGGCCGAGGCTGCGTGTTCTCCCAAAGCGAAAACCGTGCTGGCAATCCCTTTCTAGGAACTCCTCCCACGGCACCCCAGGTTCAGCTCCGGCCGAACGAAAGGTGACCTCAGGCCTCAAGGTGAAGTTCCAGCGTTTCACGTCAGGGGAGCTGGGTGTGCAGGGGTCTCCGATGAGGCCATACTCCACCACGGAGTGCCTTAACCCTGCGACGCTCCTGGGGACACACAGGGTAGGAGCCCATTCACCAGGTTCGCATGGTGACCTCTCTCCGTGCCGGAACGGCGGCCTCCGGCTTCTGAGGAGCCTTCGCGTAAGCAGGCCCCTGGAGACAGCTCTTCACATTCATAGCTAGGGCAGTGTACTCCTCTCTGGGTTGCCCAGGTTGAGTGGCCCAGTCGTCAGAGAGACTGGCGAAAGCAGCGCTGGGCGGACTCCCTTTGCCAGTCAGTCGAACGGCCTCCTTGACTGAAAGAGAATTGCAGTGCCAAAAGACACCGCACTGACGACTGGCTCCGGGAAGAGACTCGGGACAGCACTCTCACAGAAGCGAAAGCTAGGCCGTGGGCCCAGCCTCAGGAGCAGTACGTACGTTTGCCACACTTCTTTACACAGCTAGGCGTGAGCCAGAGAGCCTTGGTCACTGAGGCCTACCTAAGGTACTGCCATACTTACCCAGTAGGTCCCACGCAGAGGTCCCTGTGCCCAAACTGGCCTCCACGGAAGGGCCCTGTTCCTCCCGTTGTGTTTCCTTGAGGTAATCAGAAACCACTGAGGATACCTGTAGGAGCTCAGGTATGAAGCTGGGCGACCCTGGCCAAACCTGATTCCCCTCCGTGCTAGACGAGACAGTGGCGGGTCCTCAGCTGCCTGAAGCACACTCCTCGCGCGCACCTTCTCTTTGCTGCCGGAAGGCCTCACGTAAGAAGTCTGAGTTGACTCGTGACAGAAGAAGTCTGAGTTGACTCGTGTGAGGCCTGCTGCTCTCCGTTCCTTGCTGGGAGCTTCAGCAGGAGCGCTCTGGAGCTCGCCGGCAGGAGAATTGTGAGTCCCCCCCGCCCCACCCCGGCCTCAAGCAAAAGTCCAGATTTCCCCCGTTAGTAACACCTCGGAGTGCCAGAGGGAGCGGAGGGGCATGCGTTAACGGAATGCTTCAACCGTGGAAGGTATTTCACGAGACACTGTGCACTCACGTTCGTTGTAACAACTGTCAAAGGGCACTCACTGTATGCCTTCCAACTCCTCGGCCGCGTTGGAGCCCCAGGAAGTAAATGCGTTCGTTTGACTAAGCTCCGTGAACGTGCAGCGGTGATGGCGAAGCGCTGCCCTGTTCGCTCGAAAGCTCTCGTTCGTGCGGCCTTCACACGGCCTCAAGGTACGCAGTTCTAAACAGCCTTCCATTCCATGCTGGTGTGCCAAGCCCCCCACCCACCCGCAGGGAGGAATTTGGGCTCTTCTGAGAAACACCAGTGTGCACCACACGTGAAACCAGGGCGTCTCCCCCAGGCCGTCGCCGACCGGCAGCCGGATGCCAGAGGTGTACTTCCAGCCGGAAAAAGAGGGAAAAGCACAGCTTTCCCGGGGACAATTCTGGACCCTTGGGACCATCCAGAATCACCAAGGCCTCAACTTTGCACGGCCTGGGGAACGCTCTTCCGCCTGTCCAGCAATCCCCACGTCAAAACCTTTCTCAGCAGAGGCAGGCACTCTCTCCCTTGTACTAGATAGCTCGGCAGAGCCTTCCGAGAAACATGCTGCGTCATTCAGCTTGAACGTGGGACGCGGAGGGGAGAGTACGCTTTCTCCCCGTTTGGAGGCGCCTTGCGCTTGGCTTCAAAGCTGCCTTGAACAGCACTAGCGGCCCGACGTCTCTGCACGGCAGGGCTGTCGTTGTGGGCCGAGGCTGCGTGTTGTCCCAAAGCGAAAACCGTGCTGGCAATCCCTTTCTAGGAACTCCTCCCACGGCACCCCAGGTTCAGCTCCGGCCGAACGAAAGGTGACCTCAGGCCTCAAGGTGAAGTTCCAGCGTTTCACGTCAGGGGAGTTGGGTGTGCAGGGGTCTCCGATGAGGCCATACTCCACCACGGAGTGCCTTAACCCTGCGACGCTCCTGGGGACACACAGGGTAGGAGCCAATTCACAAGTTTCGCATGGTGACATCTCTCCGTGCCGGAACGGCGGCCTCCGGCTTCTGAGGAGCCTTCGCGTAAGCAGGCCCCTGGAGACAGCTCTTCACTTTCATAGCTAGGGCAGTGTACTCCTCTCTGGGTTGCCCAGGTTGAGTGGCCCAGTCGTCAGAGAGACTGACGAAAGCAGCGCTGGGCCGACTCCCTTTGCCAGTCAGTCGAACGGCCTCCTTGACTGAAAGAGAACTGCAGTGCCAAAAGACACCGCGCTGACGACTGGCTCCGGGAAGAGACTCGGGACAGCACTCTCACAGAAGCGAAAGCTAGGCCGTGGGCCCAGCCTGAGGAGCAGTACGTACGTTTGCCACACTTCTTTACACAGCTAGGCGTGAGCCAGAGAGCCTTGGTCACTGAGGCCTACCTAAGGTACTGCCATACTTACCCAGTAGATCCCACGCAGAGGTCCCTGTGCCCAAACTGGCCTCCACGGAAGGGCCCTGTTCCTCCCGTTGTGTTTCCTTGAGGTAATCAGAAACCACTGAGGATACCTGTAGGAGCTCAGGTATGAAGCTGGGCGACCCTGGCCAAACCTGATTCCCCTCCGTGCTAGACGAGACAGTGGCGGGTCCTCAGCTGCCTGAAGCACACTCCTCGCGCGCACCTTCTCTTTGCTGCCAGAAGGCCTCACGTAAGAAGTCTGAGTTGACTCGTGACAGAAGAAGTCTGAGTTGACTCGTGTGAGGCCTGCTGCTCTCCGTTCCTTGCTGGGAGCTTCAGCAGGAGCGCTCTGGAGCTCGCTGGCAGGAGAACTGTGAGTCCCCCCCGCCCCACCCCGGCCTCAAGCAAAAGTCCAGATTTCCCCCGTTAGTAACACCTCGGAGTGCCAGAGGGAGCGGAGGGGCATGCGTTAACGGAATGCTTCAACCGTGGAAGGTATTTCACGAGACACTGTGCACTCACGTTCGTTGTAACAACTGTCAAAGGGCACTCACTGTATGCCTTCCAACTCCTCGGCCGCGTTGGAGCCCCAGGAAGTAAATGCGTTCGTTTGACTAAGCTCCGTGAACGTGCAGCGGTGATGGCGAAGCGCTGCCCTGTTCGCTCGAAAGCTCTCGTTCGTGCGGCCTTCACACGGCCTCAAGGTACGCAGTTCTAAACAGCCTTCCATTCCATGCTGGTGTGCCAAGCCCCCCACCCACCCGCAGGGAGGAATTTGGGCTCTTCTGAGAAACACCAGTGTGCGCCACAAGTGAAACCAGGGCGTCTCCCCCAGGACGTCGCCGACCGGCAGCCGGATGCCAGAGGTGTACTTCCAGCCGGAAAAAGAGGGAAAAGCACAGCTTTCCCGGGGACAATTCTGGACCCTTGGGACCATCCAGAATCACCAAGGCCTCAACTTTGCACGGCCTGGGGAACGCTCTTCCGCCTGTCCAGCAATCCCCACGTCAAAACCTTTCTCAGCAGAGGCAGGCACTCTCTCCCTTGTACTAGATAGCTCGGCAGAGCCTTCCGAGAAACATGCTGCGTCATTCAGCTTGAACGTGGGACGCGGAGGGGAGAGTACGCTTTCTCCCCGCTTGGAGGCGCCTTGCGCTTGGCTTCAAAGCTGCCTTGAACAGCACTAGCGGCCCGACGTCTCTGCACGGCAGGGCTGTCGTTGTGGGCCGAGGCTGCGTGTTCTCCCAAAGCGAAAACCGTGCTGGCAATCCCTTTCTAGGAACTCCTCCCACGGCACCCCAGGTTCAGCTCCGGCCGAACGAAAGGTGACCTCAGGCCTCAAGGTGAAGTTCCAGCGTTTCACGTCAGGGGAGCTGGGTGTGCAGGGGTCTCCGATGAGGCCATACTCCAACACGGAGTGCCTTAACCCTGCGACGCTCCTGGGGACACACAGGGTAGGAGCCCATTCACCAGGTTCGCATGATGACCTCTCTCCGTGCCGGAACGGCGGCCTCCGGCTTCTGAGGAACCTTAACGTAAGGAGGCCCCTGGAGACAGCTCTTCACATTCATAGCTAGGGCAGTGTACTCCTCTCTGGGTTGCCCAGGTTGAGTGGCCCAGTCGTCAGAGAGACTGACGAAAGCAGCGCTGGGCCGACTCCCTTTGCCAGTCAGTCGAACGGCCTCCTTGACTGAAAGAGAACTGCAGTGCCAAAAGACACCGCGCTGACGACTGGCTCCGGGAAGAGACTCGGGACAGCACTCTCACAGAAGCGAAAGCTAGGCCGTGGGCCCAGCCTCAGGAGCAGTACGTACGTTTGCCACACTTCTTTACACAGCTAGGCGTGAGCCAGAGAGCCTTGGTCACTGAGGCCTACCTAAGGTACTGCCATACTTACCCAGTAGATCCCACGCAGAGGTCCCTGTGCCCAAACTGGCCTCCACGGAAGGGCCCTGTTCCTCCCGTTGTGTTTCCTTGAGGTAATCAGAAACCGCTGAGGATACCTGTAGGAGCTCAGGTATGAAGCTGGGCGACGCTGGCCAAACCTGATTCCCCTCCGTGCTAGACGAGACAGTGGCGGGTCCTCAGCTGCCTGAAGCACACTCCTCGCGCGCACCTTCTCTTTGCTGCCGGAAGGCCTCACGTAAGAAGTCTGAGTTGACTCGTGACAGAAGAAGTCTGAGTTGACTCGTGTGAGGCCTGCTGCTCTCCGTTCCTTGCTGGGAGCTTCAGCAGGAGCGCTCTGGAGCTGGCCGGCAGGAGAACTGTGAGTCCCCCCCGCCCCACCCCGGCCTCAAGCAAAAGTCCAGATTTCCCCCGTTAGTAACACCTCGGAGTGCCAGAGGGAGCGGAGGGGCATGCGTTAACGGAATGCTTCAACCGTGGAAGGTATTTCACGAGACACTGTGCACTCACGTTCGTTGTAACAACTGTCAAAGGGCACTCACTGTATGCCTTCCAACTCCTCGGCCGCGTTGGAGCCCCAGGAAGTAAATGCGTTCGTTTGACTAAGCTCCGTGAACGTGCAGCGGTGATGGCGAAGCGCTGCCCTGTTCGCTCGAAAGCTCTCGTTCGTGCGGCCTTCACACGGCCTCAAGGTACGCAGTTCTAAACAGCCTTCCATTCCATGCTGGTGTGCCAAGCCCCCCACCCACCCGCAGGGAGGAATTTGGGCTCTTCTGAGAAACACCAGTGTGCGCCACACGTGAAACCAGGGCGTCTCCCCCAGGCCGTCGCCGACCGGCAGCCGGATGCCAGAGGTGTACTTCCAGCCGGAAAAAGAGGGAAAAGGACAGCTTTCCCGGGGACAATTCTGGACCCTTGGGACCATCCAGAATCACCAAGGCCTCAACTTTGCACGGCCTGGGGAACGCTCTTCCGCCTGTCCAGCAATCCCCACGTCAAAACCTTTCTCAGCAGAGGCAGGCACTCTCTCCCTTGTACTAGATAGCTCGGCAGAGCCTTCCGAGAAACATGCTGCGTCATTCAGCTTGAACGTGGGACGCGGAGGGGAGAGTACGCTTTCTCCCCGTTTGGAGGCGCCTTGCGCTTGGCTTCAAAGCTGCCTTGAACAGCACTAGCGGCCCGACGTCTCTGCACGGCAGGGCTGTCGTTGTGGGCCGAGGCTGCGTGTTGTCCCAAAGCGAAAACCGTGCTGGCAATCCCTTTCTAGGAACTCCTCCCACGGCACCCCAGGTTCAGCTCCGGCCGAACGAAAGGTGACCTCAGGCCTCAAGGTGAAGTTCCAGCGTTTCACGTCAGGGGAGCTGGGTGTGCAGGGGTCTCCGATGAGGCCATAATCCACCACGGAGTGCCTTAACCCTGCGACGCTCCTGGGGACACACAGGGTAGGAGCCCATTCACCAGGTTCGCATGGTGACCTCTCTCCGTGCCGGAACGGCGGCCTCCGGCTTCTGAGGAGCCTTCGCGTAAGCAGGCACCTGGAGACAGCTCTTCACATTCATAGCTAGGGCAGTGTACTCCTCTCTGGGTTGCCCAGGTTGAGTGGCCCAGTCGTCAGAGAGACTGGCGAAAGCAGCGCTGGGCGGACTCCCTTTGCCAGTCAGTCGAACGGCCTCCTTGACTGAAAGAGAATTGCAGTGCCAAAAGACACCGCGCTGACGACTGGCTCCGGGAAGAGACTCGGGACAGCACTCTCACAGAAGCGAAAGCTAGGCCGTGGGCCCAGCCTGAGGAGCAGTACGTACGTTTGCCACACTTCTTTACACAGCTAGGCGTGAGCCAGAGAGCCTTGGTCACTGAGGCCTACCTAAGGTACTGCCATACTTACCCAGTAGGTCCCACGCAGAGGTCCCTGTGCCCAAACTGGCCTCCACGGAAGGGCCCTGTTCCTCCCGTTGTGTTTCCTTGAGGTAATCAGAAACCGCTGAGGATACCTGTAGGAGCTCAGGTATGAAGCTGGGCGACGCTGGCCAAACCTGATTCCCCTCCGTGCTAGACGAGACAGTGGCGGGTCCTCAGCTGCCTGAAGCACACTCCTCGCGCGCACCTTCTCTTTGCTGCCGGAAGGCCTCACGTAAGAAGTCTGAGTTGACTCGTGACAGAAGAAGTCTGAGTTGACTCGTGTGAGGCCTGCTGCTCTCCGTTCCTTGCTGGGAGCTTCAGCAGGAGCGCTCTGGAGCTCGCCGGCAGGAGAACTGTGAGTCCCCCCCGCCCCACCCCGGCCTCAAGCAAAAGTCCAGATTTCCCCCGTTACTAACACCTCGGAGTGCCAGAGGGAGCGGAGGGGCATGCGTTAACGGAATGCTTCAACCGTGGAAGGTATTTCACGAGACACTGTGCACTCACGTTCGTTGTAACAACTGTCAAAGGGCACTCACTGTATGCCTTCCAACTCCTCGGCCGCGTTGGAGCCCCAGGAAGTAAATGCGTTCGTTTGACTAAGCTCCGTGAACGTGCAGCGGTGATGGCGAAGCGCTGCCCTGTTCGCTCGAAAGCTCTCGTTCGTGCGGCCTTCACACGGCCTCAAGGTACGCAGTTCTAAACAGCCTTCCATTCCATGCTGGTGTGCCAAGCCCCCCACCCACCCGCAGGGAGGAATTTGGGCTCTTCTGAGAAACACCAGTGTGCGCCACAAGTGAAACCAGGGCGTCTCCCCCAGGACGTCGCCGACCGGCAGCCGGATGCCAGAGGTGTACTTCCAGCCGGAAAAAGAGGGAAAAGCACAGCTTTCCCGGGGACAATTCTGGACCCTTGGGACCATCCAGAATCACCAAGGCCTCAACTTTGCACGGCCTGGGGAACGCTCTTCCGCCTGTCCAGCAATCCCCACGTCAAAACCTTTCTCAGCAGAGGCAGGCACTCTCTCCCTTGTACTAGATAGCTCGGCAGAGCCTTCCGAGAAACATGCTGCGTCATTCAGCTTGAACGTGGGACGCGGAGGGGAGAGTACGCTTTCTCCCCGCTTGGAGGCGCCTTGCGCTTGGCTTCAAAGCTGCCTTGAACAGCACTAGCGGCCCGACGTCTCTGCACGGCAGGGCTGTCGTTGTGGGCCGAGGCTGCGTGTTCTCCCAAAGCGAAAACCGTGCTGGCAATCCCTTTCTAGGAACTCCTCCCACGGCACCCCAGGTTCAGCTCCGGCTGAACGAAAGGTGACCTCAGGCCTCAAGGTGAAGTTCCAGCGTTTCACGTCAGGGGAGCTGGGTGTGCAGGGGTCTCCGATGAGGCCATACTCCACCACGGAGTGCCTTAACCCTGCGACGCTCCTGGGGACACACAGGGTAGGAGCCCATTCACCAGGTTCGCATGGTGACCTCTCTCCGTGCCTGAACGGCGGACTCCGGCTTCTGAGGAGCCTTCGCGTAAGCAGGCCCCTGGAGACAGCTCTTCACATTCATAGCTAGGGCAGTGTACTCCTCTCTGGGTTGCCCAGGTTGAGTGGCCCAGTCGTCAGAGAGACTGGCGAAAGCAGCGCT
Organism: Pseudorca crassidens; assembly: GCF_039906515.1. Classification (NCBI taxonomy): domain Eukaryota; kingdom Metazoa; phylum Chordata; class Mammalia; order Artiodactyla; family Delphinidae; genus Pseudorca; species Pseudorca crassidens. The sequence goes on along the minus strand of NC_090315.1, from coordinate 24,877,155 downwards.
GGGCGGACTCCCTTTGCCAGTCAGTCGAACGGCCTCCTTGACTGAAAGAGAATTGCAGTGCCAAAAGACACCGCGCTGACGACTGGCTCCGGGAAGAGACTCGGGACAGCACTCTCACAGAAGCGAAAGCTAGGCCGTGGGCCCAGCCTCAGGAGCAGTACGTACGTTTGCCACACTTCTTTACACAGCTAGGCGTGAGCCAGAGAGCCTTGGTCACTGAGGCCTACCTAAGGTACTGCCATACTTACCCAGTAGGTCCCACGCAGAGGTCCCTGTGCCCAAACTGGCCTCCACGGAAGGGCCCTGTTCCTCCCGTTGTGTTTCCTTGAGGTAATCAGAAACCGCTGAGGATACCTGTAGGAGCTCAGGTATGAAGCTGGGCGACGCTGGCCAAACCTGATTCCCCTCCGTGCTAGACGAGACAGTGGCGGGTCCTCAGCTGCCTGAAGCACACTCCTCGCGCGCACCTTCTCTTTGCTGCCGGAAGGCCTCACGTAAGAAGTCTGAGTTGACTCGTGACAGAAGAAGTCTGAGTTGACTCGTGTGAGGCCTGCTGCTCTCCGTTCCTTGCTGGGAGCTTCAGCAGGAGCGCTCTGGAGCTCGCCGGCAGGAGAACTGTGAGTCCCCCCCGCCCCACCCCGGCCTCAAGCAAAAGTCCAGATTTCCCCCGTTAGTAACACCTCGGAGTGCCAGAGGGAGCGGAGGGGCATGCGTTAACGGAATGCTTCAACCGTGGAAGGTATTTCACGAGACACTGTGCACTCACGTTCGTTGTAACAACTGTCAAAGGGCACTCACTGTATGCCTTCCAACTCCTCGGCCGCGTTGGAGCCCCAGGAAGTAAATGCGTTCGTTTGACTAAGCTCCGTGAACGTGCAGCGGTGATGGCGAAGCGCTGCCCTGTTCGCTCGAAAGCTCTCGTTCGTGCGGCCTTCACACGGCCTCAAGGTACGCAGTTCTAAACAGCCTTCCATTCCATGCTGGTGTGCCAAGCCCCCCACCCACCCGCAGGGAGGAATTTGGGCTCTTCTGAGAAACACCAGTGTGCGCCACAAGTGAAACCAGGGCGTCTCCCCCAGGACGTCGCCGACCGGCAGCCGGATGCCAGAGGTGTACTTCCAGCCGGAAAAAGAGGGAAAAGCACAGCTTTCCCGGGGACAATTCTGGACCCTTGGGACCATCCAGAATCACCAAGGCCTCAACTTTGCACGGCCTGGGGAACGCTCTTCCGCCTGTCCAGCAATCCCCACGTCAAAACCTTTCTCAGCAGAGGCAGGCACTCTCTCCCTTGTACTAGATAGCTCGGCAGAGCCTTCCGAGAAACATGCTGCGTCATTCAGCTTGAACGTGGGACGCGGAGGGGAGAGTACGCTTTCTCCCCGCTTGGAGGCGCCTTGCGCTTGGCTTCAAAGCTGCCTTGAACAGCACTAGCGGCCCGACGTCTCTGCACGGCAGGGCTGTCGTTGTGGGCCGAGGCTGCGTGTTCTCCCAAAGCGAAAACCGTGCTGGCAATCCCTTTCTAGGAACTCCTCCCACGGCACCCCAGGTTCAGCTCCGGCTGAACGAAAGGTGACCTCAGGCCTCAAGGTGAAGTTCCAGCGTTTCACGTCAGGGGAGCTGGGTGTGCAGGGGTCTCCGATGAGGCCATACTCCACCACGGAGTGCCTTAACCCTGCGACGCTCCTGGGGACACACAGGGTAGGAGCCCATTCACCAGGTTCGCATGGTGACCTCTCTCCGTGCCGGAACGGCGGCCTCCGGCTTCTGAGGAGCCTTCGCGTAAGCAGGCCCCTGGAGACAGCTCTTCACATTCATAGCTAGGGCAGTGTACTCCTCTCTGGGTTGCCCAGGTTGAGTGGCCCAGTCGTCAGAGAGACTGGCGAAAGCAGCGCTGGGCGGACTCCCTTTGCCAGTCAGTCGAACGGCCTCCTTGACTGAAAGAGAATTGCAGTGCCAAAAGACACCGCGCTGACGACTGGCTCCGGGAAGAGACTCGGGACAGCACTCTCACAGAAGCGAAAGCTAGGCCGTGGGCCCAGCCTCAGGAGCAGTACGTACGTTTGCCACACTTCTTTACACAGCTAGGCGTGAGCCAGAGAGCCTTGGTCACTGAGGCCTACCTAAGGTACTGCCATACTTACCCAGTAGGTCCCACGCAGAGGTCCCTGTGCCCAAACTGGCCTCCACGGAAGGGCCCTGTTCCTCCCGTTGTGTTTCCTTGAGGTAATCAGAAACCGCTGAGGATACCTGTAGGAGCTCAGGTATGAAGCTGGGCGACCCTGGCCAAACCTGATTCCCCTCCGTGCTAGACGAGACAGTGGCGGGTCCTCAGCTGCCTGAAGCACACTCCTCGCGCGCACCTTCTCTTTGCTGCCGGAAGGCCTCACGTAAGAAGTCTGAGTTGACTCGTGACAGAAGAAGTCTGAGTTGACTCGTGTGAGGCCTGCTGCTCTCCGTTCCTTGCTGGGAGCTTCAGCAGGAGCGCTCTGGAGCTCGCCGGCAGGAGAATTGTGAGTCCCCCCCGCCCCACCCCGGCCTCAAGCAAAAGTCCAGATTTCCCCCGTTAGTAACACCTCGGAGTGCCAGAGGGAGCGGAGGGGCATGCGTTAACGGAATGCTTCAACCGTGGAAGGTATTTCACGAGACACTGTGCACTCACGTTCGTTGTAACAACTGTCAAAGGGCACTCACTGTATGCCTTCCAACTCCTCGGCCGCGTTGGAGCCCCAGGAAGTAAATGCGTTCGTTTGACTAAGCTCCGTGAACGTGCAGCGGTGATGGCGAAGCGCTGCCCTGTTCGCTCGAAAGCTCTCGTTCGTGCGGCCTTCACACGGCCTCAAGGTACGCAGTTCTAAACAGCCTTCCATTCCATGCTGGTGTGCCAAGCCCCCCACCCACCCGCAGGGAGGAATTTGGGCTCTTCTGAGAAACACCAGTGTGCACCACACGTGAAACCAGGGCGTCTCCCCCAGGCCGTCGCCGACCGGCAGCCGGATGCCAGAGGTGTACTTCCAGCCGGAAAAAGAGGGAAAAGCACAGCTTTCCCGGGGACAATTCTGGACCCTTGGGACCATCCAGAATCACCAAGGCCTCAACTTTGCACGGCCTGGGGAACGCTCTTCCGCCTGTCCAGCAATCCCCACGTCAAAACCTTTCTCAGCAGAGGCAGGCACTCTCTCCCTTGTACTAGATAGCTCGGCAGAGCCTTCCGAGAAACATGCTGCGTCATTCAGCTTGAACGTGGGACGCGGAGGGGAGAGTACGCTTTCTCCCCGCTTGGAGGCGCCTTGCGCTTGGCTTCAAAGCTGCCTTGAACAGCACTAGCGGCCCGACGTCTCTGCACGGCAGGGCTGTCGTTGTGGGCCGAGGCTGCGTGTTGTCCCAAAGCGAAAACCGTGCTGGCAATCCCTTTCTAGGAACTCCTCCCACGGCACCCCAGGTTCAGCTCCGGCCGAACGAAAGGTGACCTCAGGCCTCAAGGTGAAGTTCCAGCGTTTCACGTCAGGGGAGTTGGGTGTGCAGGGGTCTCCGATGAGGCCATACTCCACCACGGAGTGCCTTAACCCTGCGACGCTCCTGGGGACACACAGGGTAGGAGCCCATTCACCAGGTTCGCATGGTGACCTCTCTCCGTGCCTGAACGGCGGCCTCCGGCTTCTGAGGAGCCTTCGCGTAAGCAGGCCCCTGGAGACAGCTCTTCACATTCATAGCTAGGGCAGTGTACTCCTCTCTGGGTTGCCCAGGTTGAGTGGCCCAGTCGTCAGAGAGACTGGCGAAAGCAGCGCTGGGCGGACTCCCTTTGCCAGTCAGTCGAACGGCCTCCTTGACTGAAAGAGAATTGCAGTGCCAAAAGACACCGCGCTGACGACTGGCTCCGGGAAGAGACTCGGGACAGCACTCTCACAGAAGCGAAAGCTAGGCCGTGGGCCCAGCCTCAGGAGCAGTACGTACGTTTGCCACACTTCTTTACACAGCTAGGCGTGAGCCAGAGAGCCTTGGTCACTGAGGCCTACCTAAGGTACTGCCATACTTACCCAGTAGATCCCACGCAGAGGTCCCTGTGCCCAAACTGGCCTCCACGGAAGGGCCCTGTTCCTCCCGTTGTGTTTCCTTGAGGTAATCAGAAACCACTGAGGATACCTGTAGGAGCTCAGGTATGAAGCTGGGCGACGCTGGCCAAACCTGATTCCCCTCCGTGCTAGACGAGACAGTGGCGGGTCCTCAGCTGCCTGAAGCACACTCCTCGCGCGCACCTTCTCTTTGCTGCCGGAAGGCCTCACGTAAGAAGTCTGAGTTGACTCGTGACAGAAGAAGTCTGAGTTGACTCGTGTGAGGCCTGCTGCTCTCCGTTCCTTGCTGGGAGCTTCAGCAGGAGCGCTCTGGAGCTCGCCGGCAGGAGAATTGTGAGTCCCCCCCGCCCCACCCCGGCCTCAAGCAAAAGTCCAGATTTCCCCCGTTAGTAACACCTCGGAGTGCCAGAGGGAGCGGAGGGGCATGCGTTAACGGAATGCTTCAACCGTGGAAGGTATTTCACGAGACACTGTGCACTCACGTTCGTTGTAACAACTGTCAAAGGGCACTCACTGTATGCCTTCCAACTCCTCGGCCGCGTTGGAGCCCCAGGAAGTAAATGCGTTCGTTTGACTAAGCTCCGTGAACGTGCAGCGGTGATGGCGAAGCGCTGCCCTGTTCGCTCGAAAGCTCTCGTTCGTGCGGCCTTCACACGGCCTCAAGGTACGCAGTTCTAAACAGCCTTCCATTCCATGCTGGTGTGCCAAGCCCCCCACCCACCCGCAGGGAGGAATTTGGGCTCTTCTGAGAAACACCAGTGTGCACCACACGTGAAACCAGGGCGTCTCCCCCAGGCCGTCGCCGACCGGCAGCCGGATGCCAGAGGTGTACTTCCAGCCGGAAAAAGAGGGAAAAGCACAGCTTTCCCGGGGACAATTCTGGACCCTTGGGACCATCCAGAATCACCAAGGCCTCAACTTTGCACGGCCTGGGGAACGCTCTTCCGCCTGTCCAGCAATCCCCACGTCAAAACCTTTCTCAGCAGAGGCAGGCACTCTCTCCCTTGTACTAGATAGCTCGGCAGAGCCTTCCGAGAAACATGCTGCGTCATTCAGCTTGAACGTGGGACGCGGAGGGGAGAGTACGCTTTCTCCCCGCTTGGAGGCGCCTTGAGCTTGGCTTCAAAGCTGCCTTGAACAGCACTAGCGGCCCGACGTCTCTGCACGGCAGGGCTGTCGTTGTGGGCCGAGGCTGCGTGTTGTCCCAAAGCGAAAACCGTGCTGGCAATCCCTTTCTAGGAACTCCTCCCACGGCACCCCAGGTTCAGCTCCGGCCGAACGAAAGGTGACCTCAGGCCTCAAGGTGAAGTTCCAGCGTTTCACGTCAGGGGAGTTGGGTGTGCAGGGGTCTCCGATGAGGCCATACTCCACCACGGAGTGCCTTAACCCTGCGACGCTCCTGGGGACACACAGGGTAGGAGCCCATTCACCAGGTTCGCATGGTGACCTCTCTCCGTGCCTGAACGGCGGCCTCCGGCTTCTGAGGAGCCTTCGCGTAAGCAGGCCCCTGGAGACAGCTCTTCACATTCATAGCTAGGGCAGTGTACTCCTCTCTGGGTTGCCCAGGTTGAGTGGCCCAGTCGTCAGAGAGACTGGCGAAAGCAGCGCTGGGCGGGCTCCCTTTGCCAGTCAGTCGAACGGCCTCCTTGACTGAAAGAGAACTGCAGTGCCAAAAGACACCGCGCTGACGACTGGCTCCGGGAAGAGACTCGGGACAGCACTCTCACAGAAGCGAAAGCTAGGCCGTGGGCCCAGCCTGAGGAGCAGTACGTACGTTTGCCACACTTCTTTACACAGCTAGGCGTGAGCCAGAGAGCCTTGGTCACTGAGGCCTACCTAAGGTACTGCCATACTTACCCAGTAGATCCCACGCAGAGGTCCCTGTGCCCAAACTGGCCTCCACGGAAGGGCCCTGTTCCTCCCGTTGTGTTTCCTTGAGGTAATCAGAAACCACTGAGGATACCTGTAGGAGCTCAGGTATGAAGCTGGGCGACCCTGGCCAAACCTGATTCCCCTCCGTGCTAGACGAGACAGTGGCGGGTCCTCAGCTGCCTGAAGCACACTCCTCGCGCGCACCTTCTCTTTGCTGCCGGAAGGCCTCACGTAAGAAGTCTGAGTTGACTCGTGACAGAAGAAGTCTGAGTTGACTCGTGTGAGGCCTGCTGCTCTCCGTTCCTTGCTGGGAGCTTCAGCAGGAGCGCTCTGGAGCTCGCCGGCAGGAGAACTGTGAGTCCCCCCCGCCCCACCCCGGCCTCAAGCAAAAGTCCAGATTTCCCCCGTTAGTAACACCTCGGAGTGCCAGAGGGAGCGGAGGGGCATGCGTTAACGGAATGCTTCAACCGTGGAAGGTATTTCACGAGACACTGTGCACTCACGTTCGTTGTAACAACTGTCAAAGGGCACTCACTGTATGCCTTCCAACTCCTCGGCCGCGTTGGAGCCCCAGGAAGTAAATGCGTTCGTTTGACTAAGCTCCGTGAACGTGCAGCGGTGATGGCGAAGCGCTGCCCTGTTCGCTCGAAAGCTCTCGTTCGTGCGGCCTTCACACGGCCTCAAGGTACGCAGTTCTAAACAGCCTTCCATTCCATGCTGGTGTGCCAAGCCCCCCACCCACCCGCAGGGAGGAATTTGGGCTCTTCTGAGAAACACCAGTGTGCGCCACACGTGAAACCAGGGCGTCTCCCCCAGGCCGTCGCCGACCGGCAGCCGGATGCCAGAGGTGTACTTCCAGCCGGAAAAAGAGGGAAAAGCACAGCTTTCCCGGGGACAATTCTGGACCCTTGGGACCATCCAGAATCACCAAGGCCTCAACTTTGCACGGCCTGGGGAACGCTCTTCCGCCTGTCCAGCAATCCCCACGTCAAAACCTTTCTCAGCAGAGGCAGGCACTCTCTCCCTTGTACTAGATAGCTCGGCAGAGCCTTCCGAGAAACATGCTGCGTCATTCAGCTTGAACGTGGGACGCGGAGGGGAGAGTACGCTTTCTCCCCGCTTGGAGGCGCCTTGCGCTTGGCTTCAAAGCTGCCTTGAACAGCACTAGCGGCCCGACGTCTCTGCACGGCAGGGCTGTCGTTGTGGGCCGAGGCTGCGTGTTGTCCCAAAGCGAAAACCGTGCTGGCAATCCCTTTCTAGGAACTCCTCCCACGGCACCCCAGGTTCAGCTCCGGCCGAACGAAAGGTGACCTCAGGCCTCAAGGTGAAGTTCCAGCGTTTCACGTCAGGGGAGTTGGGTGTGCAGGGGTCTCCGATGAGGCCATACTCCACCACGGAGTGCCTTAACCCTGCGACGCTCCTGGGGACACACAGGGTAGGAGCCCATTCACCAGGTTCGCATGGTGACCTCTCTCCGTGCCTGAACGGCGGCCTCCGGCTTCTGAGGAGCCTTCGCGTAAGCAGGCCCCTGGAGACAGCTCTTCACATTCATAGCTAGGGCAGTGTACTCCTCTCTGGGTTGCCCAGGTTGAGTGGCCCAGTCGTCAGAGAGACTGGCGAAAGCAGCGCTGGGCGGGCTCCCTTTGCCAGTCAGTCGAACGGCCTCCTTGACTGAAAGAGAACTGCAGTGCCAAAAGACACCGCGCTGACGACTGGCTCCGGGAAGAGACTCGGGACAGCACTCTCACAGAAGCGAAAGCTAGGCCGTGGGCCCAGCCTGAGGAGCAGTACGTACGTTTGCCACACTTCTTTACACAGCTAGGCGTGAGCCAGAGAGCCTTGGTCACTGAGGCCTACCTAAGGTACTGCCATACTTACCCAGTAGATCCCACGCAGAGGTCCCTGTGCCCAAACTGGCCTCCACGGAAGGGCCCTGTTCCTCCCGTTGTGTTTCCTTGAGGTAATCAGAAACCACTGAGGATACCTGTAGGAGCTCAGGTATGAAGCTGGGCGACGCTGGCCAAACCTGATTCCCCTCCGTGCTAGACGAGACAGTGGCGGGTCCTCAGCTGCCTGAAGCACACTCCTCGCGCGCACCTTCTCTTTGCTGCCGGAAGGCCTCACGTAAGAAGTCTGAGTTGACTCGTGACAGAAGAAGTCTGAGTTGACTCGTGTGAGGCCTGCTGCTCTCCGTTCCTTGCTGGGAGCTTCAGCAGGAGCGCTCTGGAGCTCGCCGGCAGGAGAACTGTGAGTCCCCCCCGCCCCACCCCGGCCTCAAGCAAAAGTCCAGATTTCCCCCGTTAGTAACACCTCGGAGTGCCAGAGGGAGCGGAGGGGCATGCGTTAACGGAATGCTTCAACCGTGGAAGGTATTTCACGAGACACTGTGCACTCACGTTCGTTGTAACAACTGTCAAAGGGCACTCACTGTATGCCTTCCAACTCCTCGGCCGCGTTGGAGCCCCAGGAAGTAAATGCGTTCGTTTGACTAAGCTCCGTGAACGTGCAGCGGTGATGGCGAAGCGCTGCCCTGTTCGCTCGAAAGCTCTCGTTCGTGCGGCCTTCACACGGCCTCAAGGTACGCAGTTCTAAACAGCCTTCCATTCCATGCTGGTGTGCCAAGCCCCCCACCCACCCGCAGGGAGGAATTTGGGCTCTTCTGAGAAACACCAGTGTGCGCCACAAGTGAAACCAGGGCGTCTCCCCCAGGACGTCGCCGACCGGCAGCCGGATGCCAGAGGTGTACTTCCAGCCGGAAAAAGAGGGAAAAGCACAGCTTTCCCGGGGACAATTCTGGACCCTTGGGACCATCCAGAATCACCAAGGCCTCAACTTTGCACGGCCTGGGGAACGCTCTTCCGCCTGTCCAGCAATCCCCACGTCAAAACCTTTCTCAGCAGAGGCAGGCACTCTCTCCCTTGTACTAGATAGCTCGGCAGAGCCTTCCGAGAAACATGCTGCGTCATTCAGCTTGAACGTGGGACGCGGAGGGGAGAGTACGCTTTCTCCCCGCTTGGAGGCGCCTTGCGCTTGGCTTCAAAGCTGCCTTGAACAGCACTAGCGGCCCGACGTCTCTGCACGGCAGGGCTGTCGTTGTGGGCCGAGGCTGCGTGTTGTCCCAAAGCGAAAACCGTGCTGGCAATCCCTTTCTAGGAACTCCTCCCACGGCACCCCAGGTTCAGCTCCGGCCGAACGAAAGGTGACCTCAGGCCTCAAGGTGAAGTTCCAGCGTTTCACGTCAGGGGAGTTGGGTGTGCAGGGGTCTCCGATGAGGCCATACTCCACCACGGAGTGCCTTAACCCTGCGACGCTCCTGGGGACACACAGGGTAGGAGCCCATTCACCAGGTTCGCATGGTGACCTCTCTCCGTGCCTGAACGGCGGCCTCCGGCTTCTGAGGAGCCTTCGCGTAAGCAGGCCCCTGGAGACAGCTCTTCACATTCATAGCTAGGGCAGTGTACTCCTCTCTGGGTTGCCCAGGTTGAGTGGCCCAGTCGTCAGAGAGACTGGCGAAAGCAGCGCTGGGCGGGCTCCCTTTGCCAGTCAGTCGAACGGCCTCCTTGACTGAAAGAGAACTGCAGTGCCAAAAGACACCGCGCTGACGACTGGCTCCGGGAAGAGACTCGGGACAGCACTCTCACAGAAGCGAAAGCTAGGCCGTGGGCCCAGCCTGAGGAGCAGTACGTACGTTTGCCACACTTCTTTACACAGCTAGGCGTGAGCCAGAGAGCCTTGGTCACTGAGGCCTACCTAAGGTACTGCCATACTTACCCAGTAGATCCCACGCAGAGGTCCCTGTGCCCAAACTGGCCTCCACGGAAGGGCCCTGTTCCTCCCGTTGTGTTTCCTTGAGGTAATCAGAAACCACTGAGGATACCTGTAGGAGCTCAGGTATGAAGCTGGGCGACGCTGGCCAAACCTGATTCCCCTCCGTGCTAGACGAGACAGTGGCGGGTCCTCAGCTGCCTGAAGCACACTCCTCGCGCGCACCTTCTCTTTGCTGCCGGAAGGCCTCACGTAAGAAGTCTGAGTTGACTCGTGACAGAAGAAGTCTGAGTTGACTCGTGTGAGGCCTGCTGCTCTCCGTTCCTTGCTGGGAGCTTCAGCAGGAGCGCTCTGGAGCTCGCCGGCAGGAGAACTGTGAGTCCCCCCCGCCCCACCCCGGCCTCAAGCAAAAGTCCAGATTTCCCCCGTTAGTAACACCTCGGAGTGCCAGAGGGAGCGGAGGGGCATGCGTTAACGGAATGCTTCAACCGTGGAAGGTATTTCACGAGACACTGTGCACTCACGTTCGTTGTAACAACTGTCAAAGGGCACTCACTGTATGCCTTCCAACTCCTCGGCCGCGTTGGAGCCCCAGGAAGTAAATGCGTTCGTTTGACTAAGCTCCGTGAACGTGCAGCGGTGATGGCGAAGCGCTGCCCTGTTCGCTCGAAAGCTCTCGTTCGTGCGGCCTTCACACGGCCTCAAGGTACGCAGTTCTAAACAGCCTTCCATTCCATGCTGGTGTGCCAAGCCCCCCACCCACCCGCAGGGAGGAATTTGGGCTCTTCTGAGAAACACCAGTGTGCGCCACAAGTGAAACCAGGGCGTCTCCCCCAGGACGTCGCCGACCGGCAGCCGGATGCCAGAGGTGTACTTCCAGCCGGAAAAAGAGGGAAAAGCACAGCTTTCCCGGGGACAATTCTGGACCCTTGGGACCATCCAGAATCACCAAGGCCTCAACTTTGCACGGCCTGGGGAACGCTCTTCCGCCTGTCCAGCAATCCCCACGTCAAAACCTTTCTCAGCAGAGGCAGGCACTCTCTCCCTTGTACTAGATAGCTCGGCAGAGCCTTCCGAGAAACATGCTGCGTCATTCAGCTTGAACGTGGGACGCGGAGGGGAGAGTACGCTTTCTCCCCGCTTGGAGGCGCCTTGCGCTTGGCTTCAAAGCTGCCTTGAACAGCACTAGCGGCCCGACGTCTCTGCACGGCAGGGCTGTCGTTGTGGGCCGAGGCTGCGTGTTCTCCCAAAGCGAAAACCGTGCTGGCAATCCCTTTCTAGGAACTCCTCCCACGGCACCCCAGGTTCAGCTCCGGCCGAACGAAAGGTGACCTCAGGCCTCAAGGTGAAGTTCCAGCGTTTCACGTCAGGGGAGTTGGGTGTGCAGGGGTCTCCGATGAGGCCATACTCCACCACGGAGTGCCTTAACCCTGCGACGCTCCTGGGGACACACAGGGTAGGAGCCCATTCACCAGGTTCGCATGGTGACCTCTCTCCGTGCCTGAACGGCGGCCTCCGGCTTCTGAGGAGCCTTCGCGTAAGCAGGCCCCTGGAGACAGCTCTTCACATTCATAGCTAGGGCAGTGTACTCCTCTCTGTGTTGCCCAGGTTGAGTGGCCCAGTCGTCAGAGAGACTGGCGAAAGCAGCGCTGGGCGGGCTCCCTTTGCCAGTCAGTCGAACGGCCTCCTTGACTGAAAGAGAACTGCAGTGCCAAAAGACACCGCGCTGACGACTGGCTCCGGGAAGAGACTCGGGACAGCACTCTCACAGAAGCGAAAGCTAGGCCGTGGGCCCAGCCTGAGGAGCAGTACGTACGTTTGCCACACTTCTTTACACAGCTAGGCGTGAGCCAGAGAGCCTTGGTCACTGAGGCCTACCTAAGGTACTGCCATACTTACCCAGTAGATCCCACGCAGAGGTCCCTGTGCCCAAACTGGCCTCCACGGAAGGGCCCTGTTCCTCCCGTTGTGTTTCCTTGAGGTAATCAGAAACCACTGAGGATACCTGTAGGAGCTCAGGTATGAAGCTGGGCGACGCTGGCCAAACCTGATTCCCCTCCGTGCTAGACGAGACAGTGGCGGGTCCTCAGCTGCCTGAAGCACACTCCTCGCGCGCACCTTCTCTTTGCTGCCGGAAGGCCTCACGTAAGAAGTCTGAGTTGACTCGTGACAGAAGAAGTCTGAGTTGACTCGTGTGAGGCCTGCTGCTCTCCGTTCCTTGCTGGGAGCTTCAGCAGGAGCGCTCTGGAGCTCGCCGGCAGGAGAACTGTGAGTCCCCCCCGCCCCACCCCGGCCTCAAGCAAAAGTCCAGATTTCCCCCGTTAGTAACACCTCGGAGTGCCAGAGGGAGCGGAGGGGCATGCGTTAACGGAATGCTTCAACCGTGGAAGGTATTTCACGAGACACTGTGCACTCACGTTCGTTGTAACAACTGTCAAAGGGCACTCACTGTATGCCTTCCAACTCCTCGGCCGCGTTGGAGCCCCAGGAAGTAAATGCGTTCGTTTGACTAAGCTCCGTGAACGTGCAGCGGTGATGGCGAAGCGCTGCCCTGTTCGCTCGAAAGCTCTCGTTCGTGCGGCCTTCACACGGCCTCAAGGTACGCAGTTCTAAACAGCCTTCCATTCCATGCTGGTGTGCCAAGCCCCCCACCCACCCGCAGGGAGGAATTTGGGCTCTTCTGAGAAACACCAGTGTGCGCCACAAGTGAAACCAGGGCGTCTCCCCCAGGACGTCGCCGACCGGCAGCCGGATGCCAGAGGTGTACTTCCAGCCGGAAAAAGAGGGAAAAGCACAGCTTTCCCGGGGACAATTCTGGACCCTTGGGACCATCCAGAATCACCAAGGCCTCAACTTTGCACGGCCTGGGGAACGCTCTTCCGCCTGTCCAGCAATCCCCACGTCAAAACCTTTCTCAGCAGAGGCAGGCACTCTCTCCCTTGTACTAGATAGCTCGGCAGAGCCTTCCGAGAAACATGCTGCGTCATTCAGCTTGAACGTGGGACGCGGAGGGGAGAGTACGCTTTCTCCCCGCTTGGAGGCGCCTTGCGCTTGGCTTCAAAGCTGCCTTGAACAGCACTAGCGGCCCGACGTCTCTGCACGGCAGGGCTGTCGTTGTGGGCCGAGGCTGCGTGTTCTCCCAAAGCGAAAACCGTGCTGGCAATCCCTTTCTAGGAACTCCTCCCACGGCACCCCAGGTTCAGCTCCGGCCGAACGAAAGGTGACCTCAGGCCTCAAGGTGAAGTTCCAGCGTTTCACGTCAGGGGAGTTGGGTGTGCAGGGGTCTCCGATGAGGCCATACTCCACCACGGAGTGCCTTAACCCTGCGACGCTCCTGGGGACACACAGGGTAGGAGCCCATTCACCAGGTTCGCATGGTGACCTCTCTCCGTGCCTGAACGGCGGCCTCCGGCTTCTGAGGAGCCTTCGCGTAAGCAGGCCCCTGGAGACAGCTCTTCACATTCATAGCTAGGGCAGTGTACTCCTCTCTGTGTTGCCCAGGTTGAGTGGCCCAGTCGTCAGAGAGACTGGCGAAAGCAGCGCTGGGCGGGCTCCCTTTGCCAGTCAGTCGAACGGCCTCCTTGACTGAAAGAGAACTGCAGTGCCAAAAGACACCGCGCTGACGACTGGCTCCGGGAAGAGACTCGGGACAGCACTCTCACAGAAGCGAAAGCTAGGCCGTGGGCCCAGCCTGAGGAGCAGTACGTACGTTTGCCACACTTCTTTACACAGCTAGGCGTGAGCCAGAGAGCCTTGGTCACTGAGGCCTACCTAAGGTACTGCCATACTTACCCAGTAGATCCCACGCAGAGGTCCCTGTGCCCAAACTGGCCTCCACGGAAGGGCCCTGTTCCTCCCGTTGTGTTTCCTTGAGGTAATCAGAAACCACTGAGGATACCTGTAGGAGCTCAGGTATGAAGCTGGGCGACCCTGGCCAAACCTGATTCCCCTCCGTGCTAGACGAGACAGTGGCGGGTCCTCAGCTGCCTGAAGCACACTCCTCGCGCGCACCTTCTCTTTGCTGCCGGAAGGCCTCACGTAAGAAGTCTGAGTTGACTCGTGACAGAAGAAGTCTGAGTTGACTCGTGTGAGGCCTGCTGCTCTCCGTTCCTTGCTGGGAGCTTCAGCAGGAGCGCTCTGGAGCTCGCCGGCAGGAGAACTGTGAGTCCCCCCCGCCCCACCCCGGCCTCAAGCAAAAGTCCAGATTTCCCCCGTTAGTAACACCTCGGAGTGCCAGAGGGAGCGGAGGGGCATGCGTTAACGGAATGCTTCAACCGTGGAAGGTATTTCACGAGACACTGTGCACTCACGTTCGTTGTAACAACTGTCAAAGGGCACTCACTGTATGCCTTCCAACTCCTCGGCCGCGTTGGAGCCCCAGGAAGTAAATGCGTTCGTTTGACTAAGCTCCGTGAACGTGCAGCGGTGATGGCGAAGCGCTGCCCTGTTCGCTCGAAAGCTCTCGTTCGTGCGGCCTTCACACGGCCTCAAGGTACGCAGTTCTAAACAGCCTTCCATTCCATGCTGGTGTGCCAAGCCCCCCACCCACCCGCAGGGAGGAATTTGGGCTCTTCTGAGAAACACCAGTGTGCGCCACAAGTGAAACCAGGGCGTCTCCCCCAGGACGTCGCCGACCGGCAGCCGGATGCCAGAGGTGTACTTCCAGCCGGAAAAAGAGGGAAAAGCACAGCTTTCCCGGGGACAATTCTGGACCCTTGGGACCATCCAGAATCACCAAGGCCTCAACTTTGCACGGCCTGGGGAACGCTCTTCCGCCTGTCCAGCAATCCCCACGTCAAAACCTTTCTCAGCAGAGGCAGGCACTCTCTCCCTTGTACTAGATAGCTCGGCAGAGCCTTCCGAGAAACATGCTGCGTCATTCAGCTTGAACGTGGGACGCGGAGGGGAGAGTACGCTTTCTCCCCGCTTGGAGGCGCCTTGCGCTTGGCTTCAAAGCTGCCTTGAACAGCACTAGCGGCCCGACGTCTCTGCACGGCAGGGCTGTCGTTGTGGGCCGAGGCTGCGTGTTCTCCCAAAGCGAAAACCGTGCTGGCAATCCCTTTCTAGGAACTCCTCCCACGGCACCCCAGGTTCAGCTCCGGCCGAACGAAAGGTGACCTCAGGCCTCAAGGTGAAGTTCCAGCGTTTCACGTCAGGGGAGCTGGGTGTGCAGGGGTCTCCGATGAGGCCATACTCCACCACGGAGTGCCTTAACCCTGCGACGCTACTGGGGACACACAGGGTAGGAGCCCATTCACCAGGTTCGCATGATGACCTCTCTCCGTGCCGGAACGGCGGCCTCCGGCTTCTGAGGAACCTTAACGTAAGGAGGCCCCTGGAGACAGTTCTTCACATTCATAGCTAGGGCAGTGTACTCCTCTCTGGGTTGCCCAGGTTGAGTGGCCCAGTCGTCAGAGAGACTGGCGAAAGCAGCGCTGGGCGGACTCCCTTTGCCAGTCAGTCGAACGGCCTCCTTGACTGAAAGAGAACTGCAGTGCCAAAAGACACCGCGCTGACGACTGGCTCCGGGAAGAGACTCGGGACAGCACTCTCACAGAAGCGAAAGCTAGGCCGTGGGCCCAGCCTGAGGAGCAGTACGTACGTTTGCCACACTTCTTTACACAGCTAGGCGTGAGCCAGAGAGCCTTGGTCACTGAGGCCTACCTAAGGTACTGCCATACTTACCCAGTAGATCCCACGCAGAGGTCCCTGTGCCCAAACTGGCCTCCACGGAAGGGCCCTGTTCCTCCCGTTGTGTTTCCTTGAGGTAATCAGAAACCACTGAGGATACCTGTAGGAGCTCAGGTATGAAGCTGGGCGACCCTGGCCAAACCTGATTCCCCTCCGTGGTAGAAGAGACAGTGGCGGGTCCTCAGCTGCCTGAAGCACACTCCTCGCGCGCACCTTCTCTTTGCTGCCGGAAGGCCTCACGTAAGAAGTCTGAGTTGACTCGTGACAGAAGAAGTCTGAGTTGACTCGTGTGAGGCCTGCTGCTCTCCGTTCCTTGCTGGGAGCTTCAGCAGGAGCGCTCTGGAGCTCGCTGGCAGGAGAACTGTGAGTCCCCCCCGCCCCACCCCGGCCTCAAGCAAAAGTCCAGATTTCCCCCGTTAGTAACACCTCGGAGTGCCAGAGGGAGCGGAGGGGCATGCGTTAACGGAATGCTTCAACCGTGGAAGGTATTTCACGAGACACTGTGCACTCACGTTCGTTGTAACAACTGTCAAAGGGCACTCACTGTATGCCTTCCAACTCCTCGGCCGCGTTGGAGCCCCAGGAAGTAAATGCGTTCGTTTGACTAAGCTCCGTGAACGTGCAGCGGTGATGGCGAAGCGCTGCCCTGTTCGCTCGAAAGCTCTCGTTCGTGCGGCCTTCACACGGCCTCAAGGTACGCAGTTCTAAACAGCCTTCCATTCCATGCTGGTGTGCCAAGCACCCCACCGACCCGCAGGGAGGAATTTGGGCTCTTCTGAGAAACACCAGTGTGCGCCACAAGTGAAACCAGGGCGTCTCCCCCAGGACGTCGCCGACCGGCAGCCGGATGCCAGAGGTGTACTTCCAGCCGGAAAAAGAGGGAAAAGCACAGCTTTCCCGGGGACAATTCTGGACCCTTGGGACCATCCAGAATCACCAAGGCCTCAACTTTGCACGGCCTGGGGAACGCTCTTCCGCCTGTCCAGCAATCCCCACGTCAAAACCTTTCTCAGCAGAGGCAGGCACTCTCTCCCTTGTACTAGATAGCTCGGCAGAGCCTTCCGAGAAACATGCTGCGTCATTCAGCTTGAACGTGGGACGCGGAGGGGAGAGTACGCTTTCTCCCCGCTTGGAGGCGCCTTGCGCTTGGCTTCAAAGCTGCCTTGAACAGCACTAGCGGCCCGACGTCTCTGCACGGCAGGGCTGTCGTTGTGGGCCGAGGCTGCGTGTTCTCCCAAAGCGAAAACCGTGCTGGCAATCCCTTTCTAGGAACTCCTCCCACGGCACCCCAGGTTCAGCTCCGGCCGAACGAAAGGTGACCTCAGGCCTCAAGGTGAAGTTCCAGCGTTTCACGTCAGGGGAGCTGGGTGTGCAGGGGTCTCCGATGAGGCCATACTCCACCACGGAGTGCCTTAACCCTGCGACGCTACTGGGGACACACAGGGTAGGAGCCCATTCACCAGGTTCGCATGATGACCTCTCTCCGTGCCGGAACGGCGGCCTCTGGCTTCTGAGGAACCTTAGCGTAAGCAGGCCCCTGGAGACAGCTCTTCACATTCATAGCTAGGGCAGTGTACTCCTCTCTGGTTTGCCCAGGTTGAGTGGCCCAGTCGTCAGAGAGACTGGCGAAAGCAGCGCTGGGCGGGCTCCCTTTGCCAGTCAGTCGAACGGCCTCCTTGACTGAAAGAGAACTGCAGTGCCAAAAGACACCGCGCTGACGACTGGCTCCGGGAAGAGACTCGGGACAGCACTCTCACAGAAGCGAAAGCTAGGCCGTGGGCCCAGCCTCAGGAGCAGTACGTACGTTTGCCACACTTCTTTACACAGCTAGGCGTGAGCCAGAGAGCCTTGGTCACTGAGGCCTATCTAAGGTACTGCCATACTTACCCAGTAGATCCCACGCAGAGGTCCCTGTGCCCAAACTGGCCTCCACGGAAGGGCCCTGTTCCTCCCGTTGTGTTTCCTTGAGGTAATCAGAAACCACTGAGGATACCTGTAGGAGCTCAGGTATGAAGCTGGGCGACCCTGGCCAAACCTGATTCCCCTCCGTGGTAGAAGAGACAGTGGCGGGTCCTCAGCTGCCTGAAGCACACTCCTCGCGCGCACCTTCTCTTTGCTGCCGGAAGGCCTCACGTAAGAAGTCTGAGTTGACTCGTGACAGAAGAAGTCTGAGTTGACTCGTGTGAGGCCTGCTGCTCTCCGTTCCTTGCTGGGAGCTTCAGCAGGAGCGCTCTGGAGCTCGCTGGCAGGAGAACTGTGAGTCCCCCCCGCCCCACCCCGGCCTCAAGCAAAAGTCCAGATTTCCCCCGTTAGTAACACCTCGGAGTGCCAGAGGGAGCGGAGGGGCATGCGTTAACGGAATGCTTCAACCGTGGAAGGTATTTCACGAGACACTGTGCACTCACGTTCGTTGTAACAACTGTCAAAGGGCACTCACTGTATGCCTTCCAACTCCTCGGCCGCGTTGGAGCCCCAGGAAGTAAATGCGTTCGTTTGACTAAGCTCCGTGAACGTGCAGCGGTGATGGCGAAGCGCTGCCCTGTTCGCTCGAAAGCTCTCGTTCGTGCGGCCTTCACACGGCCTCAAGGTACGCAGTTCTAAACAGCCTTCCATTCCATGCTGGTGTGCCAAGCCCCCCACCGACCCGCAGGGAGGAATTTGGGCTCTTCTGAGAAACACCAGTGTGCGCCACAAGTGAAACCAGGGCGTCTCCCCCAGGACGTCGCCGACCGGCAGCCGGATGCCAGAGGTGTACTTCCAGCCGGAAAAAGAGGGAAAAGCACAGCTTTCCCGGGGACAATTCTGGACCCTTGGGACCATCCAGAATCACCAAGGCCTCAACTTTGCACGGCCTGGGGAACGCTCTTCCGCCTGTCCAGCAATCCCCACGTCAAAACCTTTCTCAGCAGAGGCAGGCACTCTCTCCCTTGTACTAGATAGCTCGGCAGAGCCTTCCGAGAAACATGCTGCGTCATTCAGCTTGAACGTGGGACGCGGAGGGGAGAGTACGCTTTCTCCCCGCTTGGAGGCGCCTTGCGCTTGGCTTCAAAGCTGCCTTGAACAGCACTAGCGGCCCGACGTCTCTGCACGGCAGGGCTGTCGTTGTGGGCCGAGGCTGCGTGTTCTCCCAAAGCGAAAACCGTGCTGTCAATCCCTTTCTAGGAACTCCTCCCACGGCACCCCAGGTTCAGCTCCGGCCGAACGAAAGGTGACCTCAGGCCTCAAGGTGAAGTTCCAGCGTTTCACGTCAGGGGAGCTGGGTGTGCAGGGGTCTCCGATGAGGCCATACTCCACCACGGAGTGCCTTAACCCTGCGACGCTACTGGGGACACACAGGGTAGGAGCCCATTCACCAGGTTCGCATGATGACCTCTCTCCGTGCCGGAACGGCGGCCTCTGGCTTCTGAGGAACCTTAGCGTAAGCAGGCCCCTGGAGACAGCTCTTCACATTCATAGCTAGGGCAGTGTACTCCTCTCTGGTTTGCCCAGGTTGAGTGGCCCAGTCGTCAGAGAGACTGGCGAAAGCAGCGCTGGGCGGGCTCCCTTTGCCAGTCAGTCGAACGGCCTCCTTGACTGAAAGAGAACTGCAGTGCCAAAAGACACCGCGCTGACGACTGGCTCCGGGAAGAGACTCGGGACAGCACTCTCACAGAAGCGAAAGCTAGGCCGTGGGCCCAGCCTCAGGAGCAGTACGTACGTTTGCCACACTTCTTTACACAGCTAGGCGTGAGCCAGAGAGCCTTGGTCACTGAGGCCTACCTAAGGTACTGCCATACTTACCCAGTAGATCCCACGCAGAGGTCCCTGTGCCCAAACTGGCCTCCACGGAAGGGCCCTGTTCCTCCCGTTGTGTTTCCTTGAGGTAATCAGAAACCGCTGAGGATACCTGTAGGAGCTCAGGTATGAAGCTGGGCGACCCTGGCCAAACCTGATTCCCCTCCGTGCTAGACGAGACAGTGGCGGGTCCTCAGCTGCCTGAAGCACACTCCTCGCGCGCACCTTCTCTTTGCTTCCGGAAGGCCTCACGTAAGAAGTCTGAGTTGACTCGTGACAGAAGAAGTCTGAGTTGACTCGTGTGAGGCCTGCTGCTCTCCGTTCCTTGCTGGGAGCTTCAGCAGGAGCGCTCTGGAGCTCGCCGGCAGGAGAACTGTGAGTCCCCCCCGCCCCACCCCGGCCTCAAGCAAAAGTCCAGATTTCCCCCGTTAGTAACACCTCGGAGTGCCAGAGGGAGCGGAGGGGCATGCGTTAACGGAATGCTTCAACCGTGGAAGGTATTTCACGAGACACTGTGCACTCACGTTCGTTGTAACAACTGTCAAAGGGCACTCACTGTATGCCTTCCAACTCCTCGGCCGCGTTGGAGCCCCAGGAAGTAAATGCGTTCGTTTGACTAAGCTCCGTGAACGTGCAGCGGTGATGGCGAAGCGCTGCCCTGTTCGCTCGAAAGCTCTCGTTCGTGCGGCCTTCACACGGCCTCAAGGTACGCAGTTCTAAACAGCCTTCCATTCCATGCTGGTGTGCCAAGCCCCCCACCCACCCGCAGGGAGGAATTTGGGCTCTTCTGAGAAACACCAGTGTGCGCCACAAGTGAAACCAGGGCGTCTCCCCCAGGACGTCGCCGACCGGCAGCCGGATGCCAGAGGTGTACTTCCAGCCGGAAAAAGAGGGAAAAGCACAGCTTTCCCGGGGACAATTCTGGACCCTTGGGACCATCCAGAATCACCAAGGCCTCAACTTTGCACGGCCTGGGGAACGCTCTTCCGCCTGTCCAGCAATCCCCACGTCAAAACCTTTCTCAGCAGAGGCAGGCACTCTCTCCCTTGTACTAGATAGCTCGGCAGAGCCTTCCGAGAAACATGCTGCGTCATTCAGCTTGAACGTGGGACGCGGAGGGGAGAGTACGCTTTCTCCCCGTTTGGAGGCGCCTTGCGCTTGGCTTCAAAGCTGCCTTGAACAGCACTAGCGGCCCGACGTCTCTGCACGGCAGGGCTGTCGTTGTGGGCCGAGGCTGCGTGTTCTCCCAAAGCGAAAACCGTGCTGGCAATCCCTTTCTAGGAACTCCTCCCACGGCACCCCAGGTTCAGCTCCGGCCGAACGAAAGGTGACCTCAGGCCTCAAGGTGAAGTTCCAGCGTTTCACGTCAGGGGAGTTGGGTGTGCAGGGGTCTCCGATGAGGCCATACTCCAACACGGAGTGCCTTAACCCTGCGACGCTCCTGGGGACACACAGGGTAGGAGCCCATTCACCAGTTTCGCATGGTGATCTCTATCCGTGCCGGAACGGCGGCCTCTGGCTTCTGAGGAGCCTTCGCGTAAGCAGGCCCCTGGAGACAGCTCTTCACATTCATAGCTAGGGCAGTGTACTCTTCTCTGAGTTGCCCAGGTTGAGTGGCCCAGTCGTCAGAGAGACTGGCGAAAGCAGCGCTGGGCGGACTCCCTTTGCCAGTCAGTCGAACGGCCTCCTTGACTGAAAGAGAACTGCAGTGCCAAAAGACACCGCGCTGACGACTGGCTCCGGGAAGAGACTCGGGACAGCACTCTCACAGAAGCGAAAGCTAGGCCGTGGGCCCAGCCTCAGGAGCAGTACGTACGTTTGCCACACTTCTTTACACAGCTAGGCGTGAGCCAGAGAGCCTTGGTCACTGAGGCCTACCTAAGGTACTGCCATACTTACCCAGTAGATCCCACGCAGAGGTCCCTGTGCCCCAAAGGGCCTCCACGAAAGGGCCCTGTTCCTCCCGTTGTGTTTCCTTGAGGTAATCAGAAACCACTGAGGATACCTGTAGGAGCTCAGGTATGAAGCTGGGCGACCCTGGCCAAACCTGATTCCCCTCCGTGCTAGACGAGACAGTGGCGGGTCCTCAGCTGCCTGAAGCACACTCCTCGCGCGCACCTTCTCTTTGCTGCCGGAAGGCCTCACGTAAGAAGTCTGAGTTGACTCGTGACAGAAGAAGTCTGAGTTGACTCGTGTGAGGCCTGCTGCTCTCCGTTCCTTGCTGGGAGCTTCAGCAGGAGCGCTCTGGAGCTCGCCGGCAGGAGAACTGTGAGTCCCCCCCGCCCCACCCCGGCCTCAAGCAAAAGTCCAGATTTCCCCCGTTAGTAACACCTCGGAGTGCCAGAGGGAGCGGAGGGGCATGCGTTAACGGAATGCTTCAACCGTGGAAGGTATTTCACGAGACACTGTGCACTCACGTTCGTTGTAACAACTGTCAAAGGGCACTCACTGTATGCCTTCCAACTCCTCGGCCGCGTTGGAGCCCCAGGAAGTAAATGCGTTCGTTTGACTAAGCTCCGTGAACGTGCAGCGGTGATGGCGAAGCGCTGCCCTGTTCGCTCGAAAGCTCTCGTTCGTGCGGCCTTCACACGGCCTCAAGGTACGCAGTTCTAAACAGCCTTCCATTCCATGCTGGTGTGCCAAGCCCCCCACCCACCCGCAGGGAGGAATTTGGGCTCTTCTGAGAAACACCAGTGTGCGCCACAAGTGAAACCAGGGCGTCTCCCCCAGGACGTCGCCGACCGGCAGCCGGATGCCAGAGGTGTACTTCCAGCCGGAAAAAGAGGGAAAAGCACAGCTTTCCCGGGGACAATTCTGGACCCTTGGGACCATCCAGAATCACCAAGGCCTCAACTTTGCACGGCCTGGGGAACGCTCTTCCGCCTGTCCAGCAATCCCCACGTCAAAACCTTTCTCAGCAGAGGCAGGCACTCTCTCCCTTGTACTAGATAGCTCGGCAGAGCCTTCCGAGAAACATGCTGCGTCATTCAGCTTGAACGTGGGACGCGGAGGGGAGAGTACGCTTTCTCCCCGCTTGGAGGCGCCTTGCGCTTGGCTTCAAAGCTGCCTTGAACAGCACTAGCGGCCCGACGTCTCTGCACGGCAGGGCTGTCGTTGTGGGCCGAGGCTGCGTGTTGTCCCAAAGCGAAAACCGTGCTGGCAATCCCTTTCTAGGAACTCCTCCCACGGCACCCCAGGTTCAGCTCCGGCCGAACGAAAGGTGACCTCAGGCCTCAAGGTGAAGTTCCAGCGTTTCACGTCAGGGGAGCTGGGTGTGCAGGGGTCTCCGATGAGGCCATACTCCACCACGGAGTGCCTTAACCCTGCGACGCTCCTGGGGACACACAGGGTAGGAGCCCATTCACCAGGTTCGCATGATGACCTCTCTCCGTGCCGGAACGGCGGCCTCTGGCTTCTGAGGAACCTTAGCGTAAGCAGGCCCCTGGAGACAGCTCTTCACATTCATAGCTAGGGCAGTGTACTCCTCTCTGGGTTGCCCAGGTTGAGTGGCCCAGTCGTCAGAGAGACTGGCGAAAGCAGCGCTGGGCGGGCTCCCTTTGCCAGTCAGTCGAACGTCCTCCTTGACTGAAAGAGAACTGCAGTGCCAAAAGACACCGCGCTGACGACTGGCTCCGGGAAGAGACTCGGGACAGCACTCTCACAGAAGCGAAAGCTAGGCCGTGGGCCCAGCCTGAGGAGCAGTACGTACGTTTGCCACACTTCTTTACACAGCTAGGCGTGAGCCAGAGAGCCTTGGTCACTGAGGCCTACCTAAGGTACTGCCATACTTACCCAGTAGATCCCACGCAGAGGTCCCTGTGCCCAAACTGGCCTCCACGGAAGGGCCCTGTTCCTCCCGTTGTGTTTCCTTGAGGTAATCAGAAACCACTGAGGATACCTGTAGGAGCTCAGGTATGAAGCTGGGCGACGCTGGCCAAACCTGATTCCCCTCCGTGCTAGACGAGACAGTGGCGGGTCCTCAGCTGCCTGAAGCACACTCCTCGCGCGCACCTTCTCTTTGCTGCCGGAAGGCCTCACGTAAGAAGTCTGAGTTGACTCGTGACAGAAGAAGTCTGAGTTGACTCGTGTGAGGCCTGCTGCTCTCCGTTCCTTGCTGGGAGCTTCAGCAGGAGCGCTCTGGAGCTCGCCGGCAGGAGAACTGTGAGTCCCCCCCGCCCCACCCCGGCCTCAAGCAAAAGTCCAGATTTCCCCCGTTAGTAACACCTCGGAGTGCCAGAGGGAGCGGAGGGGCATGCGTTAACGGAATGCTTCAACCGTGGAAGGTATTTCACGAGACACTGTGCACTCACGTTCGTTGTAACAACTGTCAAAGGGCACTCACTGTATGCCTTCCAACTCCTCGGCCGCGTTGGAGCCCCAGGAAGTAAATGCGTTCGTTTGACTAAGCTCCGTGAACGTGCAGCGGTGATGGCGAAGCGCTGCCCTGTTCGCTCGAAAGCTCTCGTTCGTGCGGCCTTCACACGGCCTCAAGGTACGCAGTTCTAAACAGCCTTCCATTCCATGCTGGTGTGCCAAGCCCCCCACCCACCCGCAGGGAGGAATTTGGGCTCTTCTGAGAAACACCAGTGTGCGCCACAAGTGAAACCAGGGCGTCTCCCCCAGGACGTCGCCGACCGGCAGCCGGATGCCAGAGGTGTACTTCCAGCCGGAAAAAGAGGGAAAAGCACAGCTTTCCCGGGGACAATTCTGGACCCTTGGGACCATCCAGAATCACCAAGGCCTCAACTTTGCACGGCCTGGGGAACGCTCTTCCGCCTGTCCAGCAATCCCCACGTCAAAACCTTTCTCAGCAGAGGCAGGCACTCTCTCCCTTGTACTAGATAGCTCGGCAGAGCCTTCCGAGAAACATGCTGCGTCATTCAGCTTGAACGTGGGACGCGGAGGGGAGAGTACGCTTTCTCCCCGCTTGGAGGCGCCTTGCGCTTGGCTTCAAAGCTGCCTTGAACAGCACTAGCGGCCCGACGTCTCTGCACGGCAGGGCTGTCGTTGTGGGCCGAGGCTGCGTGTTCTCCCAAAGCGAAAACCGTGCTGGCAATCCCTTTCTAGGAACTCCTCCCACGGCACCCCAGGTTCAGCTCCGGCCGAACGAAAGGTGACCTCAGGCCTCAAGGTGAAGTTCCAGCGTTTCACGTCAGGGGAGCTGGGTGTGCAGGGGTCTCCGATGAGGCCATACTCCAACACGGAGTGCCTTAACCCTGCGACGCTCCTGGGGACACACAGGGTAGGAGCCCATTCACCAGGTTCGCATGATGACCTCTCTCCGTGCCGGAACGGCGGCCTCCGGCTTCTGAGGAACCTTAACGTAAGGAGGCCCCTGGAGACAGTTCTTCACATTCATAGCTAGGGCAGTGTACTCCTCTCTGGGTTGCCCAGGTTGAGTGGCCCAGTCGTCAGAGAGACTGGCGAAAGCAGCGCTGGGCGGGCTCCCTTTGCCAGTCAGTCGAACGGCCTCCTTGACTGAAAGAGAACTGCAGTGCCAAAAGACACCGCGCTGACGACTGGCTCCGGGAAGAGACTCGGGACAGCACTCTCACAGAAGCGAAAGCTAGGCCGTGGGCCCAGCCTGAGGAGCAGTACGTACGTTTGCCACACTTCTTTACACAGCTAGGCGTGAGCCAGAGAGCCTTGGTCACTGAGGCCTACCTAAGGTACTGCCATACTTACCCAGTAGATCCCACGCAGAGGTCCCTGTGCCCAAACTGGCCTCCACGGAAGGGCCCTGTTCCTCCCGTTGTGTTTCCTTGAGGTAATCAGAAACCACTGAGGATACCTGTAGGAGCTCAGGTATGAAGCTGGGCGACCCTGGCCAAACCTGATTCCCCTCCGTGGTAGAAGAGACAGTGGCGGGTCCTCAGCTGCCTGAAGCACACTCCTCGCGCGCACCTTCTCTTTGCTGCCGGAAGGCCTCACGTAAGAAGTCTGAGTTGACTCGTGACAGAAGAAGTCTGAGTTGACTCGTGTGAGGCCTGCTGCTCTCCGTTCCTTGCTGGGAGCTTCAGCAGGAGCGCTCTGGAGCTCGCTGGCAGGAGAACTGTGAGTCCCCCCCGCCCCACCCCGGCCTCAAGCAAAAGTCCAGATTTCCCCCGTTAGTAACACCTCGGAGTGCCAGAGGGAGCGGAGGGGCATGCGTTAACGGAATGCTTCAACCGTGGAAGGTATTTCACGAGACACTGTGCACTCACGTTCGTTGTAACAACTGTCAAAGGGCACTCACTGTATGCCTTCCAACTCCTCGGCCGCGTTGGAGCCCCAGGAAGTAAATGCGTTCGTTTGACTAAGCTCCGTGAACGTGCAGCGGTGATGGCGAAGCGCTGCCCTGTTCGCTCGAAAGCTCTCGTTCGTGCGGCCTTCACACGGCCTCAAGGTACGCAGTTCTAAACAGCCTTCCATTCCATGCTGGTGTGCCAAGCCCCCCACCGACCCGCAGGGAGGAATTTGGGCTCTTCTGAGAAACACCAGTGTGCGCCACAAGTGAAACCAGGGCGTCTCCCCCAGGACGTCGCCGACCGGCAGCCGGATGCCAGAGGTGTACTTCCAGCCGGAAAAAGAGGGAAAAGCACAGCTTTCCCGGGGACAATTCTGGACCCTTGGGACCATCCAGAATCACCAAGGCCTCAACTTTGCACGGCCTGGGGAACGCTCTTCCGCCTGTCCAGCAATCCCCACGTCAAAACCTTTCTCAGCAGAGGCAGGCACTCTCTCCCTTGTACTAGATAGCTCGGCAGAGCCTTCCGAGAAACATGCTGCGTCATTCAGCTTGAACGTGGGACGCGGAGGGGAGAGTACGCTTTCTCCCCGCTTGGAGGCGCCTTGCGCTTGGCTTCAAAGCTGCCTTGAACAGCACTAGCGGCCCGACGTCTCTGCACGGCAGGGCTGTCGTTGTGGGCCGAGGCTGCGTGTTCTCCCAAAGCGAAAACCGTGCTGGCAATCCCTTTCTAGGAACTCCTCCCACGGCACCCCAGGTTCAGCTCCGGCCGAACGAAAGGTGACCTCAGGCCTCAAGGTGAAGTTCCAGCGTTTCACGTCAGGGGAGCTGGGTGTGCAGGGGTCTCCGATGAGGCCATACTCCACCACGGAGTGCCTTAACCCTGCGACGCTACTGGGGACACACAGGGTAGGAGCCCATTCACCAGGTTCGCATGATGACCTCTCTCCGTGCCGGAACGGCGGCCTCTGGCTTCTGAGGAACCTTAGCGTAAGCAGGCCCCTGGAGACAGCTCTTCACATTCATAGCTAGGGCAGTGTACTCCTCTCTGGTTTGCCCAGGTTGAGTGGCCCAGTCGTCAGAGAGACTGGCGAAAGCAGCGCTGGGCGGGCTCCCTTTGCCAGTCAGTCGAACGGCCTCCTTGACTGAAAGAGAACTGCAGTGCCAAAAGACACCGCGCTGACGACTGGCTCCGGGAAGAGACTCGGGACAGCACTCTCACAGAAGCGAAAGCTAGGCCGTGGGCCCAGCCTCAGGAGCAGTACGTACGTTTGCCACACTTCTTTACACAGCTAGGCGTGAGCCAGAGAGCCTTGGTCACTGAGGCCTACCTAAGGTACTGCCATACTTACCCAGTAGATCCCACGCAGAGGTCCCTGTGCCCAAACTGGCCTCCACGGAAGGGCCCTGTTCCTCCCGTTGTGTTTCCTTGAGGTAATCAGAAACCGCTGAGGATACCTGTAGGAGCTCAGGTATGAAGCTGGGCGACCCTGGCCAAACCTGATTCCCCTCCGTGCTAGACGAGACAGTGGCGGGTCCTCAGCTGCCTGAAGCACACTCCTCGCGCGCACCTTCTCTTTGCTGCCGGAAGGCCTCACGTAAGAAGTCTGAGTTGACTCGTGACAGAAGAAGTCTGAGTTGACTCGTGTGAGGCCTGCTGCTCTCCGTTCCTTGCTGGGAGCTTCAGCAGGAGCGCTCTGGAGCTCGCCGGCAGGAGAACTGTGAGTCCCCCCCGCCCCACCCCGGCCTCAAGCAAAAGTCCAGATTTCCCCCGTTAGTAACACCTCGGAGTGCCAGAGGGAGCGGAGGGGCATGCGTTAACGGAATGCTTCAACCGTGGAAGGTATTTCACGAGACACTGTGCACTCACGTTCGTTGTAACAACTGTCAAAGGGCACTCACTGTATGCCTTCCAACTCCTCGGCCGCGTTGGAGCCCCAGGAAGTAAATGCGTTCGTTTGACTAAGCTCCGTGAACGTGCAGCGGTGATGGCGAAGCGCTGCCCTGTTCGCTCGAAAGCTCTCGTTCGTGCGGCCTTCACACGGCCTCAAGGTACGCAGTTCTAAACAGCCTTCCATTCCATGCTGGTGTGCCAAGCCCCCCACCCACCCGCAGGGAGGAATTTGGGCTCTTCTGAGAAACACCAGTGTGCGCCACACGTGAAACCAGGGCGTCTCCCCCAGGACGTCGCCGACCGGCAGCCGGATGCCAGAGGTGTACTTCCAGCCGGAAAAAGAGGGAAAAGCACAGCTTTCCCGGGGACAATTCTGGACCCTTGGGACCATCCAGAATCACCAAGGCCTCAACTTTGCACGGCCTGGGGAACGCTCTTCCGCCTGTCCAGCAATCCCCACGTCAAAACCTTTCTCAGCAGAGGCAGGCACTCTCTCCCTTGTACTAGATAGCTCGGCAGAGCCTTCCGAGAAACATGCTGCGTCATTCAGCTCGAACGTGGGACGCGGAGGGGAGAGTACGCTTTCTCCCCGTTTGGAGGCGCCTTGCGCTTGGCTTCAAAGCTGCCTTGAACAGCACTAGCGGCCCGACGTCTCTGCACGGCAGGGCTGTCGTTGTGGGCCGAGGCTGCGTGTTCTCCCAAAGCGAAAACCGTGCTGGCAATCCCTTTCTAGGAACTCCTCCCACGGCACCCCAGGTTCAGCTCCGGCCGAACGAAAGGTGACCTCAGGCCTCAAGGTGAAGTTCCAGCGTTTCACGTCAGGGGAGTTGGGTGTGCAGGGGTCTCCGATGAGGCCATACTCCAACACGGAGTGCCTTAACCCTGCGACGCTCCTGGGGACACACAGGGTAGGAGCCCATTCACCAGTTTCGCATGGTGATCTCTATCCGTGCCGGAACGGCGGCCTCTGGCTTCTGAGGAGCCTTCGCGTAAGCAGGCCCCTGGAGACAGCTCTTCACATTCATAGCTAGGGCAGTGTACTCTTCTCTGAGTTGCCCAGGTTGAGTGGCCCAGTCGTCAGAGAGACTGGCGAAAGCAGCGCTGGGCGGACTCCCTTTGCCAGTCAGTCGAACGGCCTCCTTGACTGAAAGAGAACTGCAGTGCCAAAAGACACCGCGCTGACGACTGGCTCCGGGAAGAGACTCGGGACAGCACTCTCACAGAAGCGAAAGCTAGGCCGTGGGCCCAGCCTCAGGAGCAGTACGTACGTTTGCCACACTTCTTTACACAGCTAGGCGTGAGCCAGAGAGCCTTGGTCACTGAGGCCTACCTAAGGTACTGCCATACTTACCCAGTAGATCCCACGCAGAGGTCCCTGTGCCCCAAAGGGCCTCCACGAAAGGGCCCTGTTCCTCCCGTTGTGTTTCCTTGAGGTAATCAGAAACCACTGAGGATACCTGTAGGAGCTCAGGTATGAAGCTGGGCGACCCTGGCCAAACCTGATTCCCCTCCGTGCTAGACGAGACAGTGGCGGGTCCTCAGCTGCCTGAAGCACACTCCTCGCGCGCACCTTCTCTTTGCTGCCGGAAGGCCTCACGTAAGAAGTCTGAGTTGACTCGTGACAGAAGAAGTCTGAGTTGACTCGTGTGAGGCCTGCTGCTCTCCGTTCCTTGCTGGGAGCTTCAGCAGGAGCGCTCTGGAGCTCGCCGGCAGGAGAACTGTGAGTCCCCCCCGCCCCACCCCGGCCTCAAGCAAAAGTCCAGATTTCCCCCGTTAGTAACACCTCGGAGTGCCAGAGGGAGCGGAGGGGCATGCGTTAACGGAATGCTTCAACCGTGGAAGGTATTTCACGAGACACTGTGCACTCACGTTCGTTGTAACAACTGTCAAAGGGCACTCACTGTATGCCTTCCAACTCCTCGGCCGCGTTGGAGCCCCAGGAAGTAAATGCGTTCGTTTGACTAAGCTCCGTGAACGTGCAGCGGTGATGGCGAAGCGCTGCCCTGTTCGCTCGAAAGCTCTCGTTCGTGCGGCCTTCACACGGCCTCAAGGTACGCAGTTCTAAACAGCCTTCCATTCCATGCTGGTGTGCCAAGCCCCCCACCCACCCGCAGGGAGGAATTTGGGCTCTTCTGAGAAACACCAGTGTGCGCCACAAGTGAAACCAGGGCGTCTCCCCCAGGACGTCGCCGACCGGCAGCCGGATGCCAGAGGTGTACTTCCAGCCGGAAAAAGAGGGAAAAGCACAGCTTTCCCGGGGACAATTCTGGACCCTTGGGACCATCCAGAATCACCAAGGCCTCAACTTTGCACGGCCTGGGGAACGCTCTTCCGCCTGTCCAGCAATCCCCACGTCAAAACCTTTCTCAGCAGAGGCAGGCACTCTCTCCCTTGTACTAGATAGCTCGGCAGAGCCTTCCGAGAAACATGCTGCGTCATTCAGCTTGAACGTGGGACGCGGAGGGGAGAGTACGCTTTCTCCCCGTTTGGAGGCGCCTTGCGCTTGGCTTCAAAGCTGCCTTGAACAGCACTAGCGGCCCGACGTCTCTGCACGGCAGGGCTGTCGTTGTGGGCCGAGGCTGCGTGTTCTCCCAAAGCGAAAACCGTGCTGGCAATCCCTTTCTAGGAACTCCTCCCACGGCACCCCAGGTTCAGCTCCGGCCGAACGAAAGGTGACCTCAGGCCTCAAGGTGAAGTTCCAGCGTTTCACGTCAGGGGAGCTGGGTGTGCAGGGGTCTCCGATGAGGCCATACTCCACCACGGAGTGCCTTAACCCTGCGACGCTCCTGGGGACACACAGGGTAGGAGCCCATTCACCAGGTTCGCATGGTGACCTCTCTCCGTGCCGGAACGGCGGCCTCCGGCTTCTGAGGAGCCTTCGCGTAAGCAGGCCCCTGGAGACAGCTCTTCACATTCATAGCTAGGGCAGTGTACTCCTCTCTGGGTTGCCCAGGTTGAGTGGCCCAGTCGTCAGAGAGACTGGCGAAAGCAGCGCTGGGCGGACTCCCTTTGCCAGTCAGTCGAACGGCCTCCTTGACTGAAAGAGAATTGCAGTGCGAAAAGACACCGCGCTGACGACTGGCTCCGGGAAGAGACTCGGGACAGCACTCTCACAGAAGCGAAAGCTAGGCCGTGGGCCCAGCCTCAGGAGCAGTACGTACGTTTGCCACACTTCTTTACACAGCTAGGCGTGAGCCAGAGAGCCTTGGTCACTGAGGCCTACCTAAGGTACTGCCATACTTACCCAGTAGATCCCACGCAGAGGTCCCTGTGCCCAAACTGGCCTCCACGGAAGGGCCCTGTTCCTCCCGTTGTGTTTCCTTGAGGTAATCAGAAACCGCTGAGGATACCTGTAGGAGCTCAGGTATGAAGCTGGGCGACCCTGGCCAAACCTGATTCCCCTCCGTGCTAGACGAGACAGTGGCGGGTCCTCAGCTGCCTGAAGCACACTCTTCGCGCGCACCTTCTCTTTGCTGCCGGAAGGCCTCACGTAAGAAGTCTGAGTTGACTCGTGACAGAAGAAGTCTGAGTTGACTCGTGTGAGGCCTGCTGCTCTCCGTTCCTTGCTGGGAGCTTCAGCAGGAGCGCTCTGGAGCTCGCCGGCAGGAGAACTGTGAGTCCCCCCCGCCCCACCCCGGCCTCAAGCAAAAGTCCAGATTTCCCCCGTTACTAACACCTCGGAGTGCCAGAGGGAGCGGAGGGGCATGCGTTAACGGAATGCTTCAACCGTGGAAGGTATTTCACGAGACACTGTGCACTCACGTTCGTTGTAACAACTGTCAAAGGGCACTCACTGTATGCCTTCCAACTCCTCGGCCGCGTTGGAGCCCCAGGAAGTAAATGCGTTCGTTTGACTAAGCTCCGTGAACGTGCAGCGGTGATGGCGAAGCGCTGCCCTGTTCGCTCGAAAGCTCTCGTTCGTGCGGCCTTCACACGGCCTCAAGGTACGCAGTTCTAAACAGCCTTCCATTCCATGCTGGTGTGCCAAGCCCCCCACCCACCCGCAGGGAGGAATTTGGGCTCTTCTGAGAAACACCAGTGTGCGCCACACGTGAAACCAGGGCGTCTCCCCCAGGCCGTCGCCGACCGGCAGCCGGATGCCAGAGGTGTACTTCCAGCCGGAAAAAGAGGGAAAAGCACAGCTTTCCCGGGGACAATTCTGGACCCTTGGGACCATCCAGAATCACCAAGGCCTCAACTTTGCACGGCCTGGGGAACGCTCTTCCGCCTGTCCAGCAATCCCCACGTCAAAACCTTTCTCAGCAGAGGCAGGCACTCTCTCCCTTGTACTAGATAGCTCGGCAGAGCCTTCCGAGAAACATGCTGCGTCATTCAGCTTGAACGTGGGACGCGGAGGGGAGAGTACGCTTTCTCCCCGTTTGGAGGCGCCTTGCGCTTGGCTTCAAAGCTGCCTTGAACAGCACTAGCGGCCCGACGTCTCTGCACGGCAGGGCTGTCGTTGTGGGCCGAGGCTGCGTGTTCTCCCAAAGCGAAAACCGTGCTGGCAATCCCTTTCTAGGAACTCCTCCCACGGCACCCCAGGTTCAGCTCCGGCCGAACGAAAGGTGACCTCAGGCCTCAAGGTGAAGTTCCAGCGTTTCACGTCAGGGGAGCTGGGTGTGCAGGGGTCTCCGATGAGGCCATACTCCACCACGGAGTGCCTTAACCCTGCGACGCTCCTGGGGACACACAGGGTAGGAGCCCATTCACCAGGTTCGCATGGTGACCTCTCTCCGTGCCGGAACGGCGGCCTCCGGCTTCTGAGGAGCCTTCGCGTAAGCAGGCCCCTGGAGACAGCTCTTCACATTCATAGCTAGGGCAGTGTACTCCTCTCTGGGTTGCCCAGGTTGAGTGGCCCAGTCGTCAGAGAGACTGGCGAAAGCAGCGCTGGGCGGACTCCCTTTGCCAGTCAGTCGAACGGCCTCCTTGACTGAAAGAGAATTGCAGTGCCAAAAGACACCGCGCTGACGACTGGCTCCGGGAAGAGACTCGGGACAGCACTCTCACAGAAGCGAAAGCTAGGCCGTGGGCCCAGCCTCAGGAGCAGTACGTACGTTTGCCACACTTCTTTACACAGCTAGGCGTGAGCCAGAGAGCCTTGGTCACTGAGGCCTACCTAAGGTACTGCCATACTTACCCAGTAGATCCCACGCAGAGGTCCCTGTGCCCAAACTGGCCTCCACGGAAGGGCCCTGTTCCTCCCGTTGTGTTTCCTTGAGGTAATCAGAAACCGCTGAGGATACCTGTAGGAGCTCAGGTATGAAGCTGGGCGACCCTGGCCAAACCTGATTCCCCTCCGTGCTAGACGAGACAGTGGCGGGTCCTCAGCTGCCTGAAGCACACTCCTCGCGCGCACCTTCTCTTTGCTGCCGGAAGGCCTCACGTAAGAAGTCTGAGTTGACTCGTGACAGAAGAAGTCTGAGTTGACTCGTGTGAGGCCTGCTGCTCTCCGTTCCTTGCTGGGAGCTTCAGCAGGAGCGCTCTGGAGCTCGCCGGCAGGAGAATTGTGAGTCCCCCCCGCCCCACCCCGGCCTCAAGCAAAAGTCCAGATTTCCCCCGTTAGTAACACCTCGGAGTGCCAGAGGGAGCGGAGGGGCATGCGTTAACGGAATGCTTCAACCGTGGAAGGTATTTCACGAGACACTGTGCACTCACGTTCGTTGTAACAACTGTCAAAGGGCACTCACTGTATGCCTTCCAACTCCTCGGCCGCGTTGGAGCCCCAGGAAGTAAATGCGTTCGTTTGACTAAGCTCCGTGAACGTGCAGCGGTGATGGCGAAGCGCTGCCCTGTTCGCTCGAAAGCTCTCGTTCGTGCGGCCTTCACACGGCCTCAAGGTACACAGTTCTAAACAGCCTTCCATTCCATGCTGGTGTGCCAAGCCCCCCACCCACCCGCAGGGAGGAATTTGGGCTCTTCTGAGAAACACCAGTGTGCGCCACACGTGAAACCAGGGCGTCTCCCCCAGGCCGTCGCCGACCGGCAGCCGGATGCCAGAGGTGTACTTCCAGCCGGAAAAAGAGGGAAAAGCACAGCTTTCCCGGGGACAATTCTGGACCCTTGGGACCATCCAGAATCACCAAGGCCTCAACTTTGCACGGCCTGGGGAACGCTCTTCCGCCTGTCCAGCAATCCCCACGTCAAAACCTTTCTCAGCAGAGGCAGGCACTCTCTCCCTTGTACTAGATAGCTCGGCAGAGCCTTCCGAGAAACATGCTGCGTCATTCAGCTGGAACGTGGGACGCGGAGGGGAGAGTACGCTTTCTCCCCGTTTGGAGGCGCCTTGCGCTTGGCTTCAAAGCTGCCTTGAACAGCACTAGCGGCCCGACGTCTCTGCACGGCAGGGCTGTCGTTGTGGGCCGAGGCTGCGTGTTCTCCCAAAGCGAAAACCGTGCTGGCAATCCCTTTCTAGGAACTCCTCCCACGGCACCCCAGGTTCAGCTCCGGCCGAACGAAAGGTGTCCTCAGGCCTCAAGGTGAAGTTCCAGTGTTTCACGTCAGGGGAGCTGGGTGTGCAGGGGTCTCCGATGAGGCCATACTCCACCACGGAGTGCCTTAACCCTGCGACGCTCCTGGGGACACACAGGGTAGGAGCCCATTCACCAGGTTCGCATGGTGACCTCTCTCCGTGCCGGAACGGCGGCCTCCGGCTTCTGAGGAGCCTTCGCGTAAGCAGGCCCCTGGAGACAGCTCTTCACATTCATAGCTAGGGCAGTGTACTCCTCTCTGGGTTGCCCAGGTTGAGTGGCCCAGTCGTCAGAGAGACTGGCGAAAGCAGCGCTGGGCGGACTCCCTTTGCCAGTCAGTCGAACGGCCTCCTTGACTGAAAGAGAACTGCAGTGCCAAAAGACACCGCGCTGACGACTGGCTCCGGGAAGAGACTCGGGACAGCACTCTCACAGAAGCGAAAGCTAGGCCGTGGGCCCAGCCTCAGGAGCAGTACGTACGTTTGCCACACTTCTTTACACAGCTAGGCGTGAGCCAGAGAGCCTTGGTCACTGAGGCCTACCTAAGGTACTGCCATACTTACCCAGTAGGTCCCACGCAGAGGTCCCTGTGCCCAAACTGGCCTCCACGGAAGGGCCCTGTTCCTCCCGTTGTGTTTCCTTGAGGTAATCAGAAACCGCTGAGGATACCTGTAGGAGCTCAGGTATGAAGCTGGGCGACCCTGGCCAAACCTGATTCCCCTCCGTGCTAGACGAGACAGTGGCGGGTCCTCAGCTGCCTGAAGCACACTCCTCGCGCGCACCTTCTCTTTGCTGCCGGAAGGCCTCACGTAAGAAGTCTGAGTTGACTCGTGACAGAAGAAGTCTGAGTTGACTCGTGTGAGGCCTGCTGCTCTCCGTTCCTTGCTGGGAGCTTCAGCAGGAGCGCTCTGGAGCTCGCCGGCAGGAGAACTGTGAGTCCCCCCCGCCCCACCCCGGCCTCAAGCAAAAGTCCAGATTTCCCCCGTTAGTAACACCTCGGAGTGCCAGAGGGAGCGGAGGGGCATGCGTTAACGGAATGCTTCAACCGTGGAAGGTATTTCACGAGACACTGTGCACTCACGTTCGTTGTAACAACTGTCAAAGGGCACTCACTGTATGCCTTCCAACTCCTCGGCCGCGTTGGAGCCCCAGGAAGTAAATGCGTTCGTTTGACTAAGCTCCGTGAACGTGCAGCGGTGATGGCGAAGCGCTGCCCTGTTCGCTCGAAAGCTCTCGTTCGTGCGGCCTTCACACGGCCTCAAGGTACGCAGTTCTAAACAGCCTTCCATTCCATGCTGGTGTGCCAAGCCCCCCACCCACCCGCAGGGAGGAATTTGGGCTCTTCTGAGAAACACCAGTGTGCGCCACACGTGAAACCAGGGCGTCTCCCCCAGGCCGTCGCCGACCGGCAGCCGGATGCCAGAGGTGTACTTCCAGCCGGAAAAAGAGGGAAAAGCACAGCTTTCCCGGGGACAATTCTGGACCCTTGGGACCATCCAGAATCACCAAGGCCTCAACTTTGCACGGCCTGGGGAACGCTCTTCCGCCTGTCCAGCAATCCCCACGTCAAAACCTTTCTCAGCAGAGGCAGGCACTCTCTCCCTTGTACTAGATAGCTCGGCAGAGCCTTCCGAGAAACATGCTGCGTCATTCAGCTTGAACGTGGGACGCGGAGGGGAGAGTACGCTTTCTCCCCGTTTGGAGGCGCCTTGCGCTTGGCTTCAAAGCTGCCTTGAACAGCACTAGCGGCCCGACGTCTCTGCACGGCAGGGCTGTCGTTGTGGGCCGAGGCTGCGTGTTCTCCCAAAGCGAAAACCGTGCTGGCAATCCCTTTCTAGGAACTCCTCCCACGGCACCCCAGGTTCAGCTCCGGCCGAACGAAAGGTGACCTCAGGCCTCAAGGTGAAGTTCCAGCGTTTCACGTCAGGGGAGCTGGGTGTGCAGGGGTCTCCGATGAGGCCATACTCCACCACGGAGTGCCTTAACCCTGCGACGCTCCTGGGGACACACAGGGTAGGAGCCCATTCACCAGGTTCGCATGGTGACCTCTCTCCGTGCCGGAACGGCGGCCTCCGGCTTCTGAGGAGCCTTCGCGTAAGGAGGCCCCTGGAGACAGCTCTTCACATTCATAGCTAGGGCAGTGTACTCCTCTCTGGGTTGCCCAGGTTGAGTGGCCCAGTCGTCAGAGAGACTGGCGAAAGCAGCGCTGGGCGGACTCCCTTTGCCAGTCAGTCGAACGGCCTCCTTGACTGAAAGAGAATTGCAGTGCCAAAAGACACCGCGCTGACGACTGGCTCCGGGAAGAGACTCGGGACAGCACTCTCACAGAAGCGAAAGCTAGGCCGTGGGCCCAGCCTCAGGAGCAGTACGTACGTTTGCCACACTTCTTTACACAGCTAGGCGTGAGCCAGAGAGCCTTGGTCACTGAGGCCTACCTAAGGTACTGCCATACTTACCCAGTAGATCCCACGCAGAGGTCCCTGTGCCCAAACTGGCCTCCACGGAAGGGCCCTGTTCCTCCCGTTGTGTTTCCTTGAGGTAATCAGAAACCGCTGAGGATACCTGTAGGAGCTCAGGTATGAAGCTGGGCGACCCTGGCCAAACCTGATTCCCCTCCGTGCTAGACGAGACAGTGGCGGGTCCTCAGCTGCCTGAAGCACACTCCTCGCGCGCACCTTCTCTTTGCTGCCGGAAGGCCTCACGTAAGAAGTCTGAGTTGACTCGTGACAGAAGAAGTCTGAGTTGACTCGTGTGAGGCCTGCTGCTCTCCGTTCCTTGCTGGGAGCTTCAGCAGGAGCGCTCTGGAGCTCGCCGGCAGGAGAACTGTGAGTCCCCCCCGCCCCACCCCGGCCTCAAGCAAAAGTCCAGATTTCCCCCGTTACTAACACCTCGGAGTGCCAGAGGGAGCGGAGGGGCATGCGTTAACGGAATGCTTCAACCGTGGAAGGTATTTCACGAGACACTGTGCACTCACGTTCGTTGTAACAACTGTCAAAGGGCACTCACTGTATGCCTTCCAACTCCTCGGCCGCGTTGGAGCCCCAGGAAGTAAATGCGTTCGTTTGACTAAGCTCCGTGAACGTGCAGCGGTGATGGCGAAGCGCTGCCCTGTTCGCTCGAAAACTCTCGTTCGTGCGGCCTTCACACGGCCTCAAGGTACACAGTTCTAAACAGCCTTCCATTCCATGCTGGTGTGCCAAGCCCCCCACCCACCCGCAGGGAGGAATTTGGGCTCTTCTGAGAAACACCAGTGTGCGCCACACGTGAAACCAGGGCGTCTCCCCCAGGCCGTCGCCGACCGGCAGCCGGATGCCAGAGGTGTACTTCCAGCCGGAAAAAGAGGGAAAAGCACAGCTTTCCCGGGGACAATTCTGGACCCTTGGGACCATCCAGAATCACCAAGACCTCAACTTTGCACGGCCTGGGGAACGCTCTTCCGCCTGTCCAGCAATCCCCACGTCAAAACCTTTCTCAGCAGAGGCAGGCACTCTCTCCCTTGTACTAGATAGCTCGGCAGAGCCTTCCGAGAAACATGCTGCGTCATTCAGCTTGAACGTGGGACGCGGAGGGGAGAGTACGCTTTCTCCCCGTTTGGAGGCGCCTTGCGCTTGGCTTCAAAGCTGCCTTGAACAGCACTAGCGGCCCGACGTCTCTGCACGGCAGGGCTGTCGTTGTGGGCCGAGGCTGCGTGTTCTCCCAAAGCGAAAACCGTGCTGGCAATCCCTTTCTAGGAACTCCTCCCACGGCACCCCAGGTTCAGCTCCGGCCGAACGAAAGGTGACCTCAGGCCTCAAGGTGAAGTTCCAGCGTTTCACGTCAGGGGAGCTGGGTGTGCAGGGGTCTCCGATGAGGCCATACTCCACCACGGAGTGCCTTAACCCTGCGACGCTCCTGGGGACACACAGGGTAGGAGCCCATTCACCAGGTTCGCATGGTGACCTCTCTCCGTGCCGGAACGGCGGCCTCCGGCTTCTGAGGAGCCTTCGCGTAAGCAGGCCCCTGGAGACAGCTCTTCACATTCATAGCTAGGGCAGTGTACTCCTCTCTGGGTTGCCCAGGTTGAGTGGCCCAGTCGTCAGAGAGACTGGCGAAAGCAGCGCTGGGCGGACTCCCTTTGCCAGTCAGTCGAACGGCCTCCTTGACTGAAAGAGAATTGCAGTGCCAAAAGACACCGCGCTGACGACTGGCTCCGGGAAGAGACTCGGGACGGCACTCTCACAGAAGCGAAAGCTAGGCCGTGGGCCCAGCCTCAGGAGCAGTACGTACGTTTGCCACACTTCTTTACACAGCTAGGCGTGAGCCAGAGAGCCTTGGTCACTGAGGCCTACCTAAGGTACTGCCATACTTACCCAGTAGATCCCACGCAGAGGTCCCTGTGCCCAAACTGGCCTCCACGGAAGGGCCCTGTTCCTCCCGTTGTGTTTCCTTGAGGTAATCAGAAACCGCTGAGGATACCTGTAGGAGCTCAGGTATGAAGCTGGGCGACCCTGGCCAAACCTGATTCCCCTCCGTGCTAGACGAGACAGTGGCGGGTCCTCAGCTGCCTGAAGCACACTCCTCGCGCGCACCTTCTCTTTGCTGCCGGAAGGCCTCACGTAAGAAGTCTGAGTTGACTCGTGACAGAAGAAGTCTGAGTTGACTCGTGTGAGGCCTGCTGCTCTCCGTTCCTTGCTGGGAGCTTCAGCAGGAGCGCTCTGGAGCTCGCCGGCAGGAGAACTGTGAGTCCCCCCCGCCCCACCCCGGCCTCAAGCAAAAGTCCAGATTTCCCCCGTTACTAACACCTCGGAGTGCCAGAGGGAGTGGAGGGGCATGCGTTAACGGAATGCTTCAACCGTGGAAGGTATTTCACGAGACACTGTGCACTCACGTTCGTTGTAACAACTGTCAAAGGGCACTCACTGTATGCCTTCCAACTCCTCGGCCGCGTTGGAGCCCCAGGAAGTAAATGCGTTCGTTTGACTAAGCTCCGTGAACGTGCAGCGGTGATGGCGAAGCGCTGCCCTGTTCGCTCGAAAGCTCTCGTTCGTGCGGCCTTCACACGGCCTCAAGGTACACAGTTCTAAACAGCCTTCCATTCCATGCTGGTGTGCCAAGCCCCCCACCCACCCGCAGGGAGGAATTTGGGCTCTTCTGAGAAACACCAGTGTGCGCCACACGTGAAACCAGGGCGTCTCCCCCAGGCCGTCGCCGACCGGCAGCCGGATGCCAGAGGTGTACTTCCAGCCGGAAAAAGAGGGAAAAGCACAGCTTTCCCGGGGACAATTCTGGACCCTTGGGACCATCCAGAATCACCAAGGCCTCAACTTTGCACGGCCTGGGGAACGCTCTTCCGCCTGTCCAGCAATCCCCACGTCAAAACCTTTCTCAGCAGAGGCAGGCACTCTCTCCCTTGTACTAGATAGCTCGGCAGAGCCTTCCGAGAAACATGCTGCGTCATTCAGCTTGAACGTGGGACGCGGAGGGGAGAGTACGCTTTCTCCCCGTTTGGAGGCGCCTTGCGCTTGGCTTCAAAGCTGCCTTGAACAGCACTAGCGGCCCGACGTCTCTGCACGGCAGGGCTGTCGTTGTGGGCCGAGGCTGCGTGTTCTCCCAAAGCGAAAACCGTGCTGGCAATCCCTTTCTAGGAACTCCTCCCACGGCACCCCAGGTTCAGCTCCGGCCGAACGAAAGGTGACCTCAGGCCTCAAGGTGAAGTTCCAGCGTTTCACGTCAGGGGAGCTGGGTGTGCAGGGGTCTCCGATGAGGCCATACTCCACCACGGAGTGCCTTAACCCTGCGACGCTCCTGGGGACACACAGGGTAGGAGCCCATTCACCAGGTTCGCATGGTGACCTCTCTCCGTGCCGGAACGGCGGCCTCCGGCTTCTGAGGAGCCTTCGCGTAAGCAGGCCCCTGGAGACAGCTCTTCACATTCATAGCTAGGGCAGTGTACTCCTCTCTGGGTTGCCCAGGTTGAGTGGCCCAGTCGTCAGAGAGACTGGCGAAAGCAGCGCTGGGCGGACTCCCTTTGCCAGTCAGTCGAACGGCCTCCTTGACTGAAAGAGAACTGCAGTGCCAAAAGACACCGCGCTGACGACTGGCTCCGGGAAGAGACTCGGGACAGCACTCTCACAGAAGCGAAAGCTAGGCCGTGGGCCCAGCCTCAGGAGCAGTACGTACGTTTGCCACACTTCTTTACACAGCTAGGCGTGAGCCAGAGAGCCTTGGTCACTGAGGCCTACCTAAGGTACTGCCATACTTACCCAGTAGGACCCACGCAGAGGTCCCTGTGCCCAAACTGGCCTCCACGGAAGGGCCCTGTTCCTCCCGTTGTGTTTCCTTGAGGTAATCAGAAACCACTGAGGATACCTGTAGGAGCTCAGGTATGAAGCTGGGCGACCCTGGCCAAACCTGATTCCCCTCCGTGCTAGACGAGACAGTGGTGGGTCCTCAGCTGCCTGAAGCACACTCCTCGCGCGCACCTTCTCTTTGCTGCCGGAAGGCCTCACGTAAGAAGTCTGAGTTGACTCGTGACAGAAGAAGTCTGAGTTGACTCGTGTGAGGCCTGCTGCTCTCCGTTCCTTGCTGGGAGCTTCAGCAGGAGCGCTCTGGAGCTCGCCGGCAGGAGAACTGTGAGTCCCCCCCGCCCCACCCCGGCCTCAAGCAAAAGTCCAGATTTCCCCCGTTAGTAACACCTCGGAGTGCCAGAGGGAGCGGAGGGGCATGCGTTAACGGAATGCTTCAACCGTGGAAGGTATTTCACGAGACACTGTGCACTCACGTTCGTTGTAACAACTGTCAAAGGGCACTCACTGTATGCCTTCCAACTCCTCGGCCGCGTTGGAGCCCCAGGAAGTAAATGCGTTCGTTTGACTAAGCTCCGTGAACGTGCAGCGGTGATGGCGAAGCGCTGCCCTGTTCGCTCGAAAGCTCTCGTTCGTGCGGCCTTCACACGGCCTCAAGGTACGCAGTTCTAAACAGCCTTCCATTCCATGCTGGTGTGCCAAGCCCCCCACCCACCCGCAGGGAGGAATTTGGGCTCTTCTGAGAAACACCAGTGTGCGCCACACGTGAAACCAGGGCGTCTCCCCCAGGCCGTCGCCGACCGGCAGCCGGATGCCAGAGGTGTACTTCCAGCCGGAAAAAGAGGGAAAAGCACAGCTTTCCCGGGGACAATTCTGGACCCTTGGGACCATCCAGAATCACCAAGGCCTCAACTTTGCACGGCCTGGGGAACGCTCTTCCGCCTGTCCAGCAATCCCCACGTCAAAACCTTTCTCAGCAGAGGCAGGCACTCTCTCCCTTGTACTAGATAGCTCGGCAGAGCCTTCCGAGAAACATGCTGCGTCATTCAGCTTGAACGTGGGACGCGGAGGGGAGAGTACGCTTTCTCCCCGTTTGGAGGCGCCTTGCGCTTGGCTTCAAAGCTGCCTTGAACAGCACTAGCGGCCCGACGTCTCTGCACGGCAGGGCTGTCGTTGTGGGCCGAGGCTGCGTGTTGTCCCAAAGCGAAAACCGTGCTGGCAATCCCTTTCTAGGAACTCCTCCCACGGCACCCCAGGTTCAGCTCCGGCCGAACGAAAGGTGACCTCAGGCCTCAAGGTGAAGTTCCAGCGTTTCACGTCAGGGGAGTTGGGTGTGCAGGGGTCTCCGATGAGGCCATACTCCACCACGGAGTGCCTTAACCCTGCGACGCTCCTGGGGACACACAGGGTAGGAGCCAATTCACAAGTTTCGCATGGTGACATCTCTCCGTGCCGGAACGGCGGCCTCCGGCTTCTGAGGAGCCTTCGCGTAAGCAGGCCCCTGGAGACAGCTCTTCACATTCATAGCTAGGGCAGTGTACTCCTCTCTGGGTTGCCCAGGTTGAGTGGCCCAGTCGTCAGAGAGACTGGCGAAAGCAGCGCTGGGCGGACTCCCTTTGCCAGTCAGTCGAACGGCCTCCTTGACTGAAAGAGAATTGCAGTGCCAAAAGACACCGCGCTGACGACTGGCTCCGGGAAGAGACTCGGGACAGCACTCTCACAGAAGCGAAAGC
Organism: Pseudorca crassidens; assembly: GCF_039906515.1. NCBI lineage: Eukaryota > Metazoa > Chordata > Mammalia > Artiodactyla > Delphinidae > Pseudorca > Pseudorca crassidens. The sequence goes on along the minus strand of NC_090315.1, from coordinate 24,835,379 downwards.
TAGGCCGTGGGCCCAGCCTCAGGAGCAGTACGTACGTTTGCCACACTTCTTTACACAGCTAGGCGTGAGCCAGAGAGCCTTGGTCACTGAGGCCTACCTAAGGTACTGCCATACTTACCCAGTAGATCCCACGCAGAGGTCCCTGTGCCCAAACTGGCCTCCACGGAAGGGCCCTGTTCCTCCCGTTGTGTTTCCTTGAGGTAATCAGAAACCGCTGAGGATACCTGTAGGAGCTCAGGTATGAAGCTGGGCGACCCTGGCCAAACCTGATTCCCCTCCGTGCTAGACGAGACAGTGGCGGGTCCTCAGCTGCCTGAAGCACACTCCTCGCGCGCACCTTCTCTTTGCTGCCGGAAGGCCTCACGTAAGAAGTCTGAGTTGACTCGTGACAGAAGAAGTCTGAGTTGACTCGTGTGAGGCCTGCTGCTCTCCGTTCCTTGCTGGGAGCTTCAGCAGGAGCGCTCTGGAGCTCGCTGGCAGGAGAACTGTGAGTCCCCCCCGCCCCACCCCGGCCTCAAGCAAAAGTCCAGATTTCCCCCGTTACTAACACCTCGGAGTGCCAGAGGGAGCGGAGGGGCATGCGTTAACGGAATGCTTCAACCGTGGAAGGTATTTCACGAGACACTGTGCACTCACGTTCGTTGTAACAACTGTCAAAGGGCACTCACTGTATGCCTTCCAACTCCTCGGCCGCGTTGGAGCCCCAGGAAGTAAATGCGTTCGTTTGACTAAGCTCCGTGAACGTGCAGCGGTGATGGCGAAGCGCTGCCCTGTTCGCTCGAAAGCTCTCGTTCGTGCGGCCTTCACACGGCCTCAAGGTACACAGTTCTAAACAGCCTTCCATTCCATGCTGGTGTGCCAAGCCCCCCACCCACCCGCAGGGAGGAATTTGGGCTCTTCTGAGAAACACCAGTGTGCGCCACACGTGAAACCAGGGCGTCTCCCCCAGGCCGTCGCCGACCGGCAGCCGGATGCCAGAGGTGTACTTCCAGCCGGAAAAAGAGAGAAAAGCACAGCTTTCCCGGGGACAATTCTGGACCCTTGGGACCATCCAGAATCACCAAGACCTCAACTTTGCACGGCCTGGGGAACGCTCTTCCGCCTGTCCAGCAATCCCCACGTCAAAACCTTTCTCAGCAGAGGCAGGCACTCTCTCCCTTGTACTAGATAGCTCGGCAGAGCCTTCCGAGAAACATGCTGCGTCATTCAGCTTGAACGTGGGACGCGGAGGGGAGAGTACGCTTTCTCCCCGTTTGGAGGCGCCTTGCGCTTGGCTTCAAAGCTGCCTTGAACAGCACTAGCGGCCCGACGTCTCTGCACGGCAGGGCTGTCGTTGTGGGCCGAGGCTGCGTGTTCTCCCAAAGCGAAAACCGTGCTGGCAATCCCTTTCTAGGAACTCCTCCCACGGCACCCCAGGTTCAGCTCCGGCCGAACGAAAGGTGACCTCAGGCCTCAAGGTGAAGTTCCAGCGTTTCACGTCAGGGGAGCTGGGTGTGCAGGGGTCTCCGATGAGGCCATACTCCACCACGGAGTGCCTTAACCCTGCGACGCTCCTGGGGACACACAGGGTAGGAGCCCATTCACCAGGTTCGCATGGTGACCTCTCTCCGTGCCGGAACGGCGGCCTCCGGCTTCTGAGGAGCCTTCGCGTAAGCAGGCCCCTGGAGACAGCTCTTCACATTCATAGCTAGGGCAGTGTACTCCTCTCTGGGTTGCCCAGGTTGAGTGGCCCAGTCGTCAGAGAGACTGGCGAAAGCAGCGCTGGGCGGACTCCCTTTGCCAGTCAGTCGAACGGCCTCCTTGACTGAAAGAGAATTGCAGTGCCAAAAGACACCGCGCTGACGACTGGCTCCGGGAAGAGACTCGGGACGGCACTCTCACAGAAGCGAAAGCTAGGCCGTGGGCCCAGCCTCAGGAGCAGTACGTACGTTTGCCACACTTCTTTACACAGCTAGGCGTGAGCCAGAGAGCCTTGGTCACTGAGGCCTACCTAAGGTACTGCCATACTTACCCAGTAGATCCCACGCAGAGGTCCCTGTGCCCAAACTGGCCTCCACGGAAGGGCCCTGTTCCTCCCGTTGTGTTTCCTTGAGGTAATCAGAAACCGCTGAGGATACCTGTAGGAGCTCAGGTATGAAGCTGGGCGACCCTGGCCAAACCTGATTCCCCTCCGTGCTAGACGAGACAGTGGCGGGTCCTCAGCTGCCTGAAGCACACTCCTCGCGCGCACCTTCTCTTTGCTGCCGGAAGGCCTCACGTAAGAAGTCTGAGTTGACTCGTGACAGAAGAAGTCTGAGTTGACTCGTGTGAGGCCTGCTGCTCTCCGTTCCTTGCTGGGAGCTTCAGCAGGAGCGCTCTGGAGCTCGCCGGCAGGAGAACTGTGAGTCCCCCCCGCCCCACCCCGGCCTCAAGCAAAAGTCCAGATTTCCCCCGTTACTAACACCTCGGAGTGCCAGAGGGAGCGGAGGGGCATGCGTTAACGGAATGCTTCAACCGTGGAAGGTATTTCACGAGACACTGTGCACTCACGTTCGTTGTAACAACTGTCAAAGGGCACTCACTGTATGCCTTCCAACTCCTCGGCCGCGTTGGAGCCCCAGGAAGTAAATGCGTTCGTTTGACTAAGCTCCGTGAACGTGCAGCGGTGATGGCGAAGCGCTGCCCTGTTCGCTCGAAAGCTCTCGTTCGTGCGGCCTTCACACGGCCTCAAGGTACACAGTTCTAAACAGCCTTCCATTCCATGCTGGTGTGCCAAGCCCCCCACCCACCCGCAGGGAGGAATTTGGGCTCTTCTGAGAAACACCAGTGTGCGCCACACGTGAAACCAGGGCGTCTCCCCCAGGCCGTCGCCGACCGGCAGCCGGATGCCAGAGGTGTACTTCCAGCCGGAAAAAGAGGGAAAAGCACAGCTTTCCCGGGGACAATTCTGGACCCTTGGGACCATCCAGAATCACCAAGGCCTCAACTTTGCACGGCCTGGGGAACGCTCTTCCGCCTGTCCAGCAATCCCCACGTCAAAACCTTTCTCAGCAGAGGCAGGCACTCTCTCCCTTGTACTAGATAGCTCGGCAGAGCCTTCCGAGAAACATGCTGCGTCATTCAGCTTGAACGTGGGACGCGGAGGGGAGAGTACGCTTTCTCCCCGTTTGGAGGCGCCTTGCGCTTGGCTTCAAAGCTGCCTTGAACAGCACTAGCGGCCCGACGTCTCTGCACGGCAGGGCTGTCGTTGTGGGCCGAGGCTGCGTGTTCTCCCAAAGCGAAAACCGTGCTGGCAATCCCTTTCTAGGAACTCCTCCCACGGCACCCCAGGTTCAGCTCCGGCCGAACGAAAGGTGACCTCAGGCCTCAAGGTGAAGTTCCAGCGTTTCACGTCAGGGGAGCTGGGTGTGCAGGGGTCTCCGATGAGGCCATACTCCACCACGGAGTGCCTTAACCCTGCGACGCTCCTGGGGACACACAGGGTAGGAGCCCATTCACCAGGTTCGCATGGTGACCTCTCTCCGTGCCGGAACGGCGGCCTCTGGCTTCTGAGGAGCCTTCGCGTAAGCAGGCCCCTGGAGACAGCTCTTCACATTCATAGCTAGGGCAGTGTACTCCTCTCTGGGTTGCCCAGGTTGAGTGGCCCAGTCGTCAGAGAGACTGGCGAAAGCAGCGCTGGGCGGACTCCCTTTGCCAGTCAGTCGAACGGCCTCCTTGACTGAAAGAGAACTGCAGTGCCAAAAGACACCGCGCTGACGACTGGCTCCGGGAAGAGACTCGGGACAGCACTCTCACAGAAGCGAAAGCTAGGCCGTGGGCCCAGCCTCAGGAGCAGTACGTACGTTTGCCACACTTCTTTACACAGCTAGGCGTGAGCCAGAGAGCCTTGGTCACTGAGGCCTACCTAAGGTACTGCCATACTTACCCAGTAGGACCCACGCAGAGGTCCCTGTGCCCAAACTGGCCTCCACGGAAGGGCCCTGTTCCTCCCGTTGTGTTTCCTTGAGGTAATCAGAAACCACTGAGGATACCTGTAGGAGCTCAGGTATGAAGCTGGGCGACCCTGGCCAAACCTGATTCCCCTCCGTGCTAGACGAGACAGTGGCGGGTCCTCAGCTGCCTGAAGCACACTCCTCGCGCGCACCTTCTCTTTGCTGCCGGAAGGCCTCACGTAAGAAGTCTGAGTTGACTCGTGACAGAAGAAGTCTGAGTTGACTCGTGTGAGGCCTGCTGCTCTCCGTTCCTTGCTGGGAGCTTCAGCAGGAGCGCTCTGGAGCTCGCCGGCAGGAGAACTGTGAGTCCCCCCCGCCCCACCCCGGCCTCAAGCAAAAGTCCAGATTTCCCCCGTTAGTAACACCTCGGAGTGCCAGAGGGAGCGGAGGGGCATGCGTTAACGGAATGCTTCAACCGTGGAAGGTATTTCACGAGACACTGTGCACTCACGTTCGTTGTAACAACTGTCAAAGGGCACTCACTGTATGCCTTCCAACTCCTCGGCCGCGTTGGAGCTCCAGGAAGTAAATGCGTTCGTTTGACTAAGCTCCGTGAACGTGCAGCGGTGATGGCGAAGCGCTGCCCTGTTCGCTCGAAAGCTCTCGTTCGTGCGGCCTTCACACGGCCTCAAGGTACGCAGTTCTAAACAGCCTTCCATTCCATGCTGGTGTGCCAAGCCCCCCACCCACCCGCAGGGAGGAATTTGGGCTCTTCTGAGAAACACCAGTGTGCGCCACACGTGAAACCAGGGCGTCTCCCCCAGGCCGTCGCCGACCGGCAGCCGGATGCCAGAGGTGTACTTCCAGCCGGAAAAAGAGAGAAAAGCACAGCTTTCCCGGGGACAATTCTGGACCCTTGGGACCATCCAGAATCACCAAGGCCTCAACTTTGCACGGCCTGGGGAACGCTCTTCCGCCTGTCCAGCAATCCCCACGTCAAAACCTTTCTCAGCAGAGGCAGGCACTCTCTCCCTTGTACTAGATAGCTCGGCAGAGCCTTCCGAGAAACATGCTGCGTCATTCAGCTTGAACGTGGGACGCGGAGGGGAGAGTACGCTTTCTCCCCGTTTGGAGGCGCCTTGCGCTTGGCTTCAAAGCTGCCTTGAACAGCACTAGCGGCCCGACGTCTCTGCACGGCAGGGCTGTCGTTGTGGGCCGAGGCTGCGTGTTGTCCCAAAGCGAAAACCGTGCTGGCAATCCCTTTCTAGGAACTCCTCCCACGGCACCCCAGGTTCAGCTCCGGCCGAACGAAAGGTGACCTCAGGCCTCAAGGTGAAGTTCCAGCGTTTCACGTCAGGGGAGTTGGGTGTGCAGGGGTCTCCGATGAGGCCATACTCCACCACGGAGTGCCTTAACCCTGCGACGCTCCTGGGGACACACAGGGTAGGAGCCAATTCACAAGTTTCGCATGGTGACATCTCTCCGTGCCGGAACGGCGGCCTCCGGCTTCTGAGGAGCCTTCGCGTAAGCAGGCCCCTGGAGACAGCTCTTCACTTTCATAGCTAGGGCAGTGTACTCCTCTCTGGGTTGCCCAGGTTGAGTGGCCCAGTCGTCAGAGAGACTGACGAAAGCAGCGCTGGGCCGAATCCCTTTGCCAGTCAGTCGAACGGCCTCCTTGACTGAAAGAGAACTGCAGTGCCAAAAGACACCGCGCTGACGACTGGCTCCGGGAAGAGACTCGGGACAGCACTCTCACAGAAGCGAAAGCTAGGCCGTGGGCCCAGCCTGAGGAGCAGTACGTACGTTTGCCACACTTCTTTACACAGCTAGGCGTGAGCCAGAGAGCCTTGGTCACTGAGGCCTACCTAAGGTACTGCCATACTTACCCAGTAGGTCCCACGCAGAGGTCCCTGTGCCCAAACTGGCCTCCACGGAAGGGCCCTGTTCCTCCCGTTGTGTTTCCTTGAGGTAATCAGAAACCACTGAGGATACCTGTAGGAGCTCAGGTATGAAGCTGGGCGACCCTGGCCAAACCTGATTCCCCTCCGTGCTAGACGAGACAGTGGCGGGTCCTCAGCTGCCTGAAGCACACTCCTCGCGCGCACCTTCTCTTTGCTGCCGGAAGGCCTCACGTAAGAAGTCTGAGTTGACTCGTGACAGAAGAAGTCTGAGTTGACTCGTGTGAGGCCTGCTGCTCTCCGTTCCTTGCTGGGAGCTTCAGCAGGAGCGCTCTGGAGCTCGCCGGCAGGAGAACTGTGAGTCCCCCCCGCCCCACCCCGGCCTCAAGCAAAAGTCCAGATTTCCCCCGTTAGTAACACCTCGGAGTGCCAGAGGGAGCGGAGGGGCATGCGTTAACGGAATGCTTCAACCGTGGAAGGTATTTCACGAGACACTGTGCACTCACGTTCGTTGTAACAACTGTCAAAGGGCACTCACTGTATGCCTTCCAACTCCTCGGCCGCGTTGGAGCCCCAGGAAGTAAATGCGTTCGTTTGACTAAGCTCCGTGAACGTGCAGCGGTGATGGCGAAGCGCTGCCCTGTTCGCTCGAAAGCTCTCGTTCGTGCGGCCTTCACACGGCCTCAAGGTACACAGTTCTAAACAGCCTTCCATTCCATGCTGGTGTGCCAAGCCCCCCACCCACCCGCAGGGAGGAATTTGGGCTCTTCTGAGAAACACCAGTGTGCGCCACACGTGAAACCAGGGCGTCTCCCCCAGGCCGTCGCCGACCGGCAGCCGGATGCCAGAGGTGTACTTCCAGCCGGAAAAAGAGAGAAAAGCACAGCTTTCCCGGGGACAATTCTGGACCCTTGGGACCATCCAGAATCACCAAGACCTCAACTTTGCACGGCCTGGGGAACGCTCTTCCGCCTGTCCAGCAATCCCCACGTCAAAACCTTTCTCAGCAGAGGCAGGCACTCTCTCCCTTGTACTAGATAGCTCGGCAGAGCCTTCCGAGAAACATGCTGCGTCATTCAGCTTGAACGTGGGACGCGGAGGGGAGAGTACGCTTTCTCCCCGTTTGGAGGCGCCTTGCGCTTGGCTTCAAAGCTGCCTTGAACAGCACTAGCGGCCCGACGTCTCTGCACGGCAGGGCTGTCGTTGTGGGCCGAGGCTGCGTGTTCTCCCAAAGCGAAAACCGTGCTGGCAATCCCTTTCTAGGAACTCCTCCCACGGCACCCCAGGTTCAGCTCCGGCCGAACGAAAGGTGACCTCAGGCCTCAAGGTGAAGTTCCAGCGTTTCACGTCAGGGGAGCTGGGTGTGCAGGGGTCTCCGATGAGGCCATACTCCACCACGGAGTGCCTTAACCCTGCGACGCTCCTGGGGACACACAGGGTAGGAGCCCATTCACCAGGTTCGCATGGTGACCTCTCTCCGTGCCGGAACGGCGGCCTCCGGCTTCTGAGGAGCCTTCGCGTAAGCAGGCCCCTGGAGACAGCTCTTCACATTCATAGCTAGGGCAGTGTACTCCTCTCTGGGTTGCCCAGGTTGAGTGGCCCAGTCGTCAGAGAGACTGGCGAAAGCAGCGCTGGGCGGACTCCCTTTGCCAGTCAGTCGAACGGCCTCCTTGACTGAAAGAGAATTGCAGTGCCAAAAGACACCGCGCTGACGACTGGCTCCGGGAAGAGACTCGGGACGGCACTCTCAAAGAAGCGAAAGCTAGGCCGTGGGCCCAGCCTCAGGAGCAGTACGTACGTTTGCCACACTTCTTTACACAGCTAGGCGTGAGCCAGAGAGCCTTGGTCACTGAGGCCTACCTAAGGTACTGCCATACTTACCCAGTAGATCCCACGCAGAGGTCCCTGTGCCCAAACTGGCCTCCACGGAAGGGCCCTGTTCCTCCCGTTGTGTTTCCTTGAGGTAATCAGAAACCGCTGAGGATACCTGTAGGAGCTCAGGTATGAAGCTGGGCGACCCTGGCCAAACCTGATTCCCCTCCGTGCTAGACGAGACAGTGGCGGGTCCTCAGCTGCCTGAAGCACACTCCTCGCGCGCACCTTCTCTTTGCTGCCGGAAGGCCTCACGTAAGAAGTCTGAGTTGACTCGTGACAGAAGAAGTCTGAGTTGACTCGTGTGAGGCCTGCTGCTCTCCGTTCCTTGCTGGGAGCTTCAGCAGGAGCGCTCTGGAGCTCGCCGGCAGGAGAACTGTGAGTCCCCCCCGCCCCACCCCGGCCTCAAGCAAAAGTCCAGATTTCCCCCGTTAGTAACACCTCGGAGTGCCAGAGGGAGCGGAGGGGCATGCGTTAACGGAATGCTTCAACCGTGGAAGGTATTTCACGAGACACTGTGCACTCACGTTCGTTGTAACAACTGTCAAAGGGCACTCACTGTATGCCTTCCAACTCCTCGGCCGCGTTGGAGCCCCAGGAAGTAAATGCGTTCGTTTGACTAAGCTCCGTGAACGTGCAGCGGTGATGGCGAAGCGCTGCCCTGTTCGCTCGAAAGCTCTCGTTCGTGCGGCCTTCACACGGCCTCAAGGTACGCAGTTCTAAACAGCCTTCCATTCCATGCTGGTGTGCCAAGCCCCCCACCCACCCGCAGGGAGGAATTTGGGCTCTTCTGAGAAACACCAGTGTGCGCCACACGTGAAACCAGGGCGTCTCCCCCAGGCCGTCGCCGACCGGCAGCCGGATGCCAGAGGTGTACTTCCAGCCGGAAAAAGAGGGAAAAGCACAGCTTTCCCGGGGACAATTCTGGACCCTTGGGACCATCCAGAATCACCAAGGCCTCAACTTTGCACGGCCTGGGGAACGCTCTTCCGCCTGTCCAGCAATCCCCACGTCAAAACCTTTCTCAGCAGAGGCAGGCACTCTCTCCCTTGTACTAGATAGCTCGGCAGAGCCTTCCGAGAAACATGCTGCGTCATTCAGCTTGAACGTGGGACGCGGAGGGGAGAGTACGCTTTCTCCCCGTTTGGAGGCGCCTTGCGCTTGGCTTCAAAGCTGCCTTGAACAGCACTAGCGGCCCGACGTCTCTGCACGGCAGGGCTGTCGTTGTGGGCCGAGGCTGCGTGTTGTCCCAAAGCGAAAACCGTGCTGGCAATCCCTTTCTAGGAACTCCTCCCACGGCACCCCAGGTTCAGCTCCGGCCGAACGAAAGGTGACCTCAGGCCTCAAGGTGAAGTTCCAGCGTTTCACGTCAGGGGAGTTGGGTGTGCAGGGGTCTCCGATGAGGCCATACTCCACCACGGAGTGCCTTAACCCTGCGACGCTCCTGGGGACACACAGGGTAGGAGCCAATTCACAAGTTTCGCATGGTGACATCTCTCCGTGCCGGAACGGCGGCCTCCGGCTTCTGAGGAGCCTTCGCGTAAGCAGGCCCCTGGAGACAGCTCTTCACTTTCATAGCTAGGGCAGTGTACTCCTCTCTGGGTTGCCCAGGTTGAGTGGCCCAGTCGTCAGAGAGACTGACGAAAGCAGCGCTGGGCCGAATCCCTTTGCCAGTCAGTCGAACGGCCTCCTTGACTGAAAGAGAACTGCAGTGCCAAAAGACACCGCGCTGACGACTGGCTCCGGGAAGAGACTCGGGACAGCACTCTCACAGAAGCGAAAGCTAGGCCGTGGGCCCAGCCTGAGGAGCAGTACGTACGTTTGCCACACTTCTTTACACAGCTAGGCGTGAGCCAGAGAGCCTTGGTCACTGAGGCCTACCTAAGGTACTGCCATACTTACCCAGTAGGTCCCACGCAGAGGTCCCTGTGCCCAAACTGGCCTCCACGGAAGGGCCCTGTTCCTCCCGTTGTGTTTCCTTGAGGTAATCAGAAACCACTGAGGATACCTGTAGGAGCTCAGGTATGAAGCTGGGCGACCCTGGCCAAACCTGATTCCCCTCCGTGCTAGACGAGACAGTGGCGGGTCCTCAGCTGCCTGAAGCACACTCCTCGCGCGCACCTTCTCTTTGCTGCCGGAAGGCCTCACGTAAGAAGTCTGAGTTGACTCGTGACAGAAGAAGTCTGAGTTGACTCGTGTGAGGCCTGCTGCTCTCCGTTCCTTGCTGGGAGCTTCAGCAGGAGCGCTCTGGAGCTCGCCGGCAGGAGAACTGTGAGTCCCCCCCGCCCCACCCCGGCCTCAAGCAAAAGTCCAGATTTCCCCCGTTAGTAACACCTCGGAGTGCCAGAGGGAGCGGAGGGGCATGCGTTAACGGAATGCTTCAACCGTGGAAGGTATTTCACGAGACACTGTGCACTCACGTTCGTTGTAACAACTGTCAAAGGGCACTCACTGTATGCCTTCCAACTCCTCGGCCGCGTTGGAGCCCCAGGAAGTAAATGCGTTCGTTTGACTAAGCTCCGTGAACGTGCAGCGGTGATGGCGAAGCGCTGCCCTGTTCGCTCGAAAGCTCTCGTTCGTGCGGCCTTCACACGGCCTCAAGGTACGCAGTTCTAAACAGCCTTCCATTCCATGCTGGTGTGCCAAGCCCCCCACCCACCCGCAGGGAGGAATTTGGGCTCTTCTGAGAAACACCAGTGTGCACCACACGTGAAACCAGGGCGTCTCCCCCAGGCCGTCGCCGACCGGCAGCCGGATGCCAGAGGTGTACTTCCAGCCGGAAAAAGAGGGAAAAGCACAGCTTTCCCGGGGACAATTCTGGACCCTTGGGACCATCCAGAATCACCAAGGCCTCAACTTTGCACGGCCTGGGGAACGCTCTTCCGCCTGTCCAGCAATCCCCACGTCAAAACCTTTCTCAGCAGAGGCAGGCACTCTCTCCCTTGTACTAGATAGCTCGGCAGAGCCTTCCGAGAAACATGCTGCGTCATTCAGCTTGAACGTGGGACGCGGAGGGGAGAGTACGCTTTCTCCCCGTTTGGAGGCGCCTTGCGCTTGGCTTCAAAGCTGCCTTGAACAGCACTAGCGGCCCGACGTCTCTGCACGGCAGGGCTGTCGTTGTGGGCCGAGGCTGCGTGTTGTCCCAAAGCGAAAACCGTGCTGGCAATCCCTTTCTAGGAACTCCTCCCACGGCACCCCAGGTTCAGCTCCGGCCGAACGAAAGGTGACCTCAGGCCTCAAGGTGAAGTTCCAGCGTTTCACGTCAGGGGAGTTGGGTGTGCAGGGGTCTCCGATGAGGCCATACTCCACCACGGAGTGCCTTAACCCTGCGACGCTCCTGGGGACACACAGGGTAGGAGCCAATTCACAAGTTTCGCATGGTGACATCTCTCCGTGCCGGAACGGCGGCCTCCGGCTTCTGAGGAGCCTTCGCGTAAGCAGGCCCCTGGAGACAGCTCTTCACTTTCATAGCTAGGGCAGTGTACTCCTCTCTGGGTTGCCCAGGTTGAGTGGCCCAGTCGTCAGAGAGACTGACGAAAGCAGCGCTGGGCCGACTCCCTTTGCCAGTCAGTCGAACGGCCTCCTTGACTGAAAGAGAACTGCAGTGCCAAAAGACACCGCGCTGACGACTGGCTCCGGGAAGAGACTCGGGACAGCACTCTCACAGAAGCGAAAGCTAGGCCGTGGGCCCAGCCTGAGGAGCAGTACGTACGTTTGCCACACTTCTTTACACAGCTAGGCGTGAGCCAGAGAGCCTTGGTCACTGAGGCCTACCTAAGGTACTGCCATACTTACCCAGTAGATCCCACGCAGAGGTCCCTGTGCCCAAACTGGCCTCCACGGAAGGGCCCTGTTCCTCCCGTTGTGTTTCCTTGAGGTAATCAGAAACCACTGAGGATACCTGTAGGGGCACAGGTATGAAGCTGGGCGACCCTGGCCAAACCTGATTCCCCTCCGTGCTAGACGAGACAGTGGCGGGTCCTCAGCTGCCTGAAGCACACTCCTCGCGCGCACCTTCTCTTTGCTGCCGGAAGGCCTCACGTAAGAAGTCTGAGTTGACTCGTGACAGAAGAAGTCTGAGTTGACTCGTGTGAGGCCTGCTGCTCTCCGTTCCTTGCTGGGAGCTTCAGCAGGAGCGCTCTGGAGCTCGCTGGCAGGAGAACTGTGAGTCCCCCCCGCCCCACCCCGGCCTCAAGCAAAAGTCCAGATTTCCCCCGTTAGTAACACCTCGGAGTGCCAGAGGGAGCGGAGGGGCATGCGTTAACGGAATGCTTCAACCGTGGAAGGTATTTCACGAGACACTGTGCACTCACGTTCGTTGTAACAACTGTCAAAGGGCACTCACTGTATGCCTTCCAACTCCTCGGCCGCGTTGGAGCCCCAGGAAGTAAATGCGTTCGTTTGACTAAGCTCCGTGAACGTGCAGCGGTGATGGCGAAGCGCTGCCCTGTTCGCTCGAAAGCTCTCGTTCGTGCGGCCTTCACACGGCCTCAAGGTACGCAGTTCTAAACAGCCTTCCATTCCATGCTGGTGTGCCAAGCCCCCCACCCACCCGCAGGGAGGAATTTGGGCTCTTCTGAGAAACACCAGTGTGCGCCACACGTGAAACCAGGGCGTCTCCCCCAGGACGTCGCCGACCGGCAGCCGGATGCCAGAGGTGTACTTCCAGCCGGAAAAAGAGGGAAAAGCACAGCTTTCCCGGGGACAATTCTGGACCCTTGGGACCATCCAGAATCACCAAGGCCTCAACTTTGCACGGCCTGGGGAACGCTCTTCCGCCTGTCCAGCAATCCCCACGTCAAAACCTTTCTCAGCAGAGGCAGGCACTCTCTCCCTTGTACTAGATAGCTCGGCAGAGCCTTCCGAGAAACATGCTGCGTCATTCAGCTTGAACGTGGGACGCGGAGGGGAGAGTACGCTTTCTCCCCGCTTGGAGGCGCCTTGCGCTTGGCTTCAAAGCTGCCTTGAACAGCACTAGCGGCCCGACGTCTCTGCACGGCAGGGCTGTCGTTGTGGGCCGAGGCTGCGTGTTCTCCCAAAGCGAAAACCGTGCTGGCAATCCCTTTCTAGGAACTCCTCCCACGGCACCCCAGGTTCAGCTCCGGCCGAACGAAAGGTGACCTCAGGCCTCAAGGTGAAGTTCCAGCGTTTCACGTCAGGGGAGCTGGGTGTGCAGGGGTCTCCGATGAGGCCATACTCCAACACGGAGTGCCTTAACCCTGCGACGCTCCTGGGGACACACAGGGTAGGAGCCCATTCACCAGGTTCGCATGATGACCTCTCTCCGTGCCGGAACGGCGGCCTCCGGCTTCTGAGGAACCTTAACGTAAGGAGGCCCCTGGAGACAGCTCTTCACATTCATAGCTAGGGCAGTGTACTCCTCTCTGGGTTGCCCAGGTTGAGTGGCCCAGTCGTCAGAGAGACTGGCGAAAGCAGCGCTGGGCGGGCTCCCTTTGCCAGTCAGTCGAACGGCCTCCTTGACTGAAAGAGAACTGCAGTGCCAAAAGACACCGCGCTGACGACTGGCTCCGGGAAGAGACTCGGGACAGCACTCTCACAGAAGCGAAAGCTAGGCCGTGGGCCCAGCCTGAGGAGCAGTACGTACGTTTGCCACACTTCTTTACACAGCTAGGCGTGAGCCAGAGAGCCTTGGTCACTGAGGCCTACCTAAGGTACTGCCATACTTACCCAGTAGATCCCACGCAGAGGTCCCTGTGCCCAAACTGGCCTCCACGGAAGGGCCCTGTTCCTCCCGTTGTGTTTCCTTGAGGTAATCAGAAACCACTGAGGATACCTGTAGGAGCTCAGGTATGAAGCTGGGCGACCCTGGCCAAACCTGATTCCCCTCCGTGCTAGACGAGACAGTGGCGGGTCCTCAGCTGCCTGAAGCACACTCCTCGCGCGCACCTTCTCTTTGCTGCCGGAAGGCCTCACGTAAGAAGTCTGAGTTGACTCGTGACAGAAGAAGTCTGAGTTGACTCGTGTGAGGCCTGCTGCTCTCCGTTCCTTGCTGGGAGCTTCAGCAGGAGCGCTCTGGAGCTCGCCGGCAGGAGAACTGTGAGTCCCCCCCGCCCCACCCCGGCCTCAAGCAAAAGTCCAGATTTCCCCCGTTAGTAACACCTCGGAGTGCCAGAGGGAGCGGAGGGGCATGCGTTAACGGAATGCTTCAACCGTGGAAGGTATTTCACGAGACACTGTGCACTCACGTTCGTTGTAACAACTGTCAAAGGGCACTCACTGTATGCCTTCCAACTCCTCGGCCGCGTTGGAGCCCCAGGAAGTAAATGCGTTCGTTTGACTAAGCTCCGTGAACGTGCAGCGGTGATGGCGAAGCGCTGCCCTGTTCGCTCGAAAGCTCTCGTTCGTGCGGCCTTCACACGGCCTCAAGGTACACAGTTCTAAACAGCCTTCCATTCCATGCTGGTGTGCCAAGCCCCCCACCCACCCGCAGGGAGGAATTTGGGCTCTTCTGAGAAACACCAGTGTGCGCCACACGTGAAACCAGGGCGTCTCCCCCAGGCCGTCGCCGACCGGCAGCCGGATGCCAGAGGTGTACTTCCAGCCGGAAAAAGAGGGAAAAGCACAGCTTTCCCGGGGACAATTCTGGACCCTTGGGACCATCCAGAATCACCAAGGCCTCAACTTTGCACGGCCTGGGGAACGCTCTTCCGCCTGTCCAGCAATCCCCACGTCAAAACCTTTCTCAGCAGAGGCAGGCACTCTCTCCCTTGTACTAGATAGCTCGGCAGAGCCTTCCGAGAAACATGCTGCGTCATTCAGCTTGAACGTGGGACGCGGAGGGGAGAGTACGCTTTCTCCCCGTTTGGAGGCGCCTTGCGCTTGGCTTCAAAGCTGCCTTGAACAGCACTAGCGGCCCGACGTCTCTGCACGGCAGGGCTGTCGTTGTGGGCCGAGGCTGCGTGTTCTCCCAAAGCGAAAACCGTGCTGGCAATCCCTTTCTAGGAACTCCTCCCACGGCACCCCAGGTTCAGCTCCGGCCGAACGAAAGGTGACCTCAGGCCTCAAGGTGAAGTTCCAGCGTTTCACGTCAGGGGAGCTGGGTGTGCAGGGGTCTCCGATGAGGCCATACTCCACCACGGAGTGCCTTAACCCTGCGACGCTCCTGGGGACACACAGGGTAGGAGCCCATTCACCAGGTTCGCATGGTGACCTCTCTCCGTGCCGGAACGGCGGCCTCTGGCTTCTGAGGAGCCTTCGCGTAAGCAGGCCCCTGGAGACAGCTCTTCACATTCATAGCTAGGGCAGTGTACTCCTCTCTGGGTTGCCCAGGTTGAGTGGCCCAGTCGTCAGAGAGACTGGCGAAAGCAGCGCTGGGCGGACTCCCTTTGCCAGTCAGTCGAACGGCCTCCTTGACTGAAAGAGAACTGCAGTGCCAAAAGACACCGCGCTGACGACTGGCTCCGGGAAGAGACTCGGGACAGCACTCTCACAGAAGCGAAAGCTAGGCCGTGGGCCCAGCCTCAGGAGCAGTACGTACGTTTGCCACACTTCTTTACACAGCTAGGCGTGAGCCAGAGAGCCTTGGTCACTGAGGCCTACCTAAGGTACTGCCATACTTACCCAGTAGGACCCACGCAGAGGTCCCTGTGCCCAAACTGGCCTCCACGGAAGGGCCCTGTTCCTCCCGTTGTGTTTCCTTGAGGTAATCAGAAACCACTGAGGATACCTGTAGGAGCTCAGGTATGAAGCTGGGCGACCCTGGCCAAACCTGATTCCCCTCCGTGCTAGACGAGACAGTGGCGGGTCCTCAGCTGCCTGAAGCACACTCCTCGCGCGCACCTTCTCTTTGCTGCCGGAAGGCCTCACGTAAGAAGTCTGAGTTGACTCGTGACAGAAGAAGTCTGAGTTGACTCGTGTGAGGCCTGCTGCTCTCCGTTCCTTGCTGGGAGCTTCAGCAGGAGCGCTCTGGAGCTCGCCGGCAGGAGAACTGTGAGTCCCCCCCGCCCCACCCCGGCCTCAAGCAAAAGTCCAGATTTCCCCCGTTAGTAACACCTCGGAGTGCCAGAGGGAGCGGAGGGGCATGCGTTAACGGAATGCTTCAACCGTGGAAGGTATTTCACGAGACACTGTGCACTCACGTTCGTTGTAACAACTGTCAAAGGGCACTCACTGTATGCCTTCCAACTCCTCGGCCGCGTTGGAGCCCCAGGAAGTAAATGCGTTCGTTTGACTAAGCTCCGTGAACGTGCAGCGGTGATGGCGAAGCGCTGCCCTGTTCGCTCGAAAGCTCTCGTTCGTGCGGCCTTCACACGGCCTCAAGGTACGCAGTTCTAAACAGCCTTCCATTCCATGCTGGTGTGCCAAGCCCCCCACCCACCCGCAGGGAGGAATTTGGGCTCTTCTGAGAAACACCAGTGTGCGCCACACGTGAATCCAGGGCGTCTCCCCCAGGCCGTCGCCGACCGGCAGCCGGATGCCAGAGGTGTACTTCCAGCCGGAAAAAGAGAGAAAAGCACAGCTTTCCCGGGGACAATTCTGGACCCTTGGGACCATCCAGAATCACCAAGGCCTCAACTTTGCACGGCCTGGGGAACGCTCTTCCGCCTGTCCAGCAATCCCCACGTCAAAACCTTTCTCAGCAGAGGCAGGCACTCTCTCCCTTGTACTAGATAGCTCGGCAGAGCCTTCCGAGAAACATGCTGCGTCATTCAGCTTGAACGTGGGACGCGGAGGGGAGAGTACGCTTTCTCCCCGTTTGGAGGCGCCTTGCGCTTGGCTTCAAAGCTGCCTTGAACAGCACTAGCGGCCCGACGTCTCTGCACGGCAGGGCTGTCGTTGTGGGCCGAGGCTGCGTGTTGTCCCAAAGCGAAAACCGTGCTGGCAATCCCTTTCTAGGAACTCCTCCCACGGCACCCCAGGTTCAGCTCCGGCCGAACGAAAGGTGACCTCAGGCCTCAAGGTGAAGTTCCAGCGTTTCACGTCAGGGGAGTTGGGTGTGCAGGGGTCTCCGATGAGGCCATACTCCACCACGGAGTGCCTTAACCCTGCGACGCTCCTGGGGACACACAGGGTAGGAGCCAATTCACAAGTTTCGCATGGTGACATCTCTCCGTGCCGGAACGGCGGCCTCCGGCTTCTGAGGAGCCTTCGCGTAAGCAGGCCCCTGGAGACAGCTCTTCACTTTCATAGCTAGGGCAGTGTACTCCTCTCTGGGTTGCCCAGGTTGAGTGGCCCAGTCGTCAGAGAGACTGACGAAAGCAGCGCTGGGCCGAATCCCTTTGCCAGTCAGTCGAACGGCCTCCTTGACTGAAAGAGAACTGCAGTGCCAAAAGACACCGCGCTGACGACTGGCTCCGGGAAGAGACTCGGGACAGCACTCTCACAGAAGCGAAAGCTAGGCCGTGGGCCCAGCCTGAGGAGCAGTACGTACGTTTGCCACACTTCTTTACACAGCTAGGCGTGAGCCAGAGAGCCTTGGTCACTGAGGCCTACCTAAGGTACTGCCATACTTACCCAGTAGGTCCCACGCAGAGGTCCCTGTGCCCAAACTGGCCTCCACGGAAGGGCCCTGTTCCTCCCGTTGTGTTTCCTTGAGGTAATCAGAAACCACTGAGGATACCTGTAGGAGCTCAGGTATGAAGCTGGGCGACCCTGGCCAAACCTGATTCCCCTCCGTGCTAGACGAGACAGTGGCGGGTCCTCAGCTGCCTGAAGCACACTCCTCGCGCGCACCTTCTCTTTGCTGCCGGAAGGCCTCACGTAAGAAGTCTGAGTTGACTCGTGACAGAAGAAGTCTGAGTTGACTCGTGTGAGGCCTGCTGCTCTCCGTTCCTTGCTGGGAGCTTCAGCAGGAGCGCTCTGGAGCTCGCCGGCAGGAGAACTGTGAGTCCCCCCCGCCCCACCCCGGCCTCAAGCAAAAGTCCAGATTTCCCCCGTTAGTAACACCTCGGAGTGCCAGAGGGAGCGGAGGGGCATGCGTTAACGGAATGCTTCAACCGTGGAAGGTATTTCACGAGACACTGTGCACTCACGTTCGTTGTAACAACTGTCAAAGGGCACTCACTGTATGCCTTCCAACTCCTCGGCCGCGTTGGAGCCCCAGGAAGTAAATGCGTTCGTTTGACTAAGCTCCGTGAACGTGCAGCGGTGATGGCGAAGCGCTGCCCTGTTCGCTCGAAAGCTCTCGTTCGTGCGGCCTTCACACGGCCTCAAGGTACACAGTTCTAAACAGCCTTCCATTCCATGCTGGTGTGCCAAGCCCCCCACCCACCCGCAGGGAGGAATTTGGGCTCTTCTGAGAAACACCAGTGTGCGCCACACGTGAAACCAGGGCGTCTCCCCCAGGCCGTCGCCGACCGGCAGCCGGATGCCAGAGGTGTACTTCCAGCCGGAAAAAGAGAGAAAAGCACAGCTTTCCCGGGGACAATTCTGGACCCTTGGGACCATCCAGAATCACCAAGACCTCAACTTTGCACGGCCTGGGGAACGCTCTTCCGCCTGTCCAGCAATCCCCACGTCAAAACCTTTCTCAGCAGAGGCAGGCACTCTCTCCCTTGTACTAGATAGCTCGGCAGAGCCTTCCGAGAAACATGCTGCGTCATTCAGCTTGAACGTGGGACGCGGAGGGGAGAGTACGCTTTCTCCCCGTTTGGAGGCGCCTTGCGCTTGGCTTCAAAGCTGCCTTGAACAGCACTAGCGGCCCGACGTCTCTGCACGGCAGGGCTGTCGTTGTGGGCCGAGGCTGCGTGTTGTCCCAAAGCGAAAACCGTGCTGGCAATCCCTTTCTAGGAACTCCTCCCACGGCACCCCAGGTTCAGCTCCGGCCGAACGAAAGGTGACCTCAGGCCTCAAGGTGAAGTTCCAGCGTTTCACGTCAGGGGAGTTGGGTGTGCAGGGGTCTCCGATGAGGCCATACTCCACCACGGAGTGCCTTAACCCTGCGACGCTCCTGGGGACACACAGGGTAGGAGCCAATTCACAAGTTTCGCATGGTGACATCTCTCCGTGCCGGAACGGCGGCCTCCGGCTTCTGAGGAGCCTTCGCGTAAGCAGGCCCCTGGAGACAGCTCTTCACTTTCATAGCTAGGGCAGTGTACTCCTCTCTGGGTTGCCCAGGTTGAGTGGCCCAGTCGTCAGAGAGACTGACGAAAGCAGCGCTGGGCCGAATCCCTTTGCCAGTCAGTCGAACGGCCTCCTTGACTGAAAGAGAACTGCAGTGCCAAAAGACACCGCGCTGACGACTGGCTCCGGGAAGAGACTCGGGACAGCACTCTCACAGAAGCGAAAGCTAGGCCGTGGGCCCAGCCTGAGGAGCAGTACGTACGTTTGCCACACTTCTTTACACAGCTAGGCGTGAGCCAGAGAGCCTTGGTCACTGAGGCCTACCTAAGGTACTGCCATACTTACCCAGTAGGTCCCACGCAGAGGTCCCTGTGCCCAAACTGGCCTCCACGGAAGGGCCCTGTTCCTCCCGTTGTGTTTCCTTGAGGTAATCAGAAACCACTGAGGATACCTGTAGGAGCTCAGGTATGAAGCTGGGCGACCCTGGCCAAACCTGATTCCCCTCCGTGCTAGACGAGACAGTGGCGGGTCCTCAGCTGCCTGAAGCACACTCCTCGCGCGCACCTTCTCTTTGCTGCCGGAAGGCCTCACGTAAGAAGTCTGAGTTGACTCGTGACAGAAGAAGTCTGAGTTGACTCGTGTGAGGCCTGCTGCTCTCCGTTCCTTGCTGGGAGCTTCAGCAGGAGCGCTCTGGAGCTCGCCGGCAGGAGAACTGTGAGTCCCCCCCGCCCCACCCCGGCCTCAAGCAAAAGTCCAGATTTCCCCCGTTAGTAACACCTCGGAGTGCCAGAGGGAGCGGAGGGGCATGCGTTAACGGAATGCTTCAACCGTGGAAGGTATTTCACGAGACACTGTGCACTCACGTTCGTTGTAACAACTGTCAAAGGGCACTCACTGTATGCCTTCCAACTCCTCGGCCGCGTTGGAGCCCCAGGAAGTAAATGCGTTCGTTTGACTAAGCTCCGTGAACGTGCAGCGGTGATGGCGAAGCGCTGCCCTGTTCGCTCGAAAGCTCTCGTTCGTGCGGCCTTCACACGGCCTCAAGGTACGCAGTTCTAAACAGCCTTCCATTCCATGCTGGTGTGCCAAGCCCCCCACCCACCCGCAGGGAGGAATTTGGGCTCTTCTGAGAAACACCAGTGTGCACCACACGTGAAACCAGGGCGTCTCCCCCAGGCCGTCGCCGACCGGCAGCCGGATGCCAGAGGTGTACTTCCAGCCGGAAAAAGAGGGAAAAGCACAGCTTTCCCGGGGACAATTCTGGACCCTTGGGACCATCCAGAATCACCAAGGCCTCAACTTTGCACGGCCTGGGGAACGCTCTTCCGCCTGTCCAGCAATCCCCACGTCAAAACCTT
This sequence comes from Pseudorca crassidens, assembly GCF_039906515.1. Taxonomy (NCBI): domain Eukaryota; kingdom Metazoa; phylum Chordata; class Mammalia; order Artiodactyla; family Delphinidae; genus Pseudorca; species Pseudorca crassidens. Next base: position 24,815,318 of record NC_090315.1, on the reverse strand, counting down.
TCTCAGCAGAGGCAGGCACTCTCTCCCTTGTACTAGATAGCTCGGCAGAGCCTTCCGAGAAACATGCTGCGTCATTCAGCTTGAACGTGGGACGCGGAGGGGAGAGTACGCTTTCTCCCCGTTTGGAGGCGCCTTGCGCTTGGCTTCAAAGCTGCCTTGAACAGCACTAGCGGCCCGACGTCTCTGCACGGCAGGGCTGTCGTTGTGGGCCGAGGCTGCGTGTTGTCCCAAAGCGAAAACCGTGCTGGCAATCCCTTTCTAGGAACTCCTCCCACGGCACCCCAGGTTCAGCTCCGGCCGAACGAAAGGTGACCTCAGGCCTCAAGGTGAAGTTCCAGCGTTTCACGTCAGGGGAGTTGGGTGTGCAGGGGTCTCCGATGAGGCCATACTCCACCACGGAGTGCCTTAACCCTGCGACGCTCCTGGGGACACACAGGGTAGGAGCCAATTCACAAGTTTCGCATGGTGACATCTCTCCGTGCCGGAACGGCGGCCTCCGGCTTCTGAGGAGCCTTCGCGTAAGCAGGCCCCTGGAGACAGCTCTTCACTTTCATAGCTAGGGCAGTGTACTCCTCTCTGGGTTGCCCAGGTTGAGTGGCCCAGTCGTCAGAGAGACTGACGAAAGCAGCGCTGGGCCGAATCCCTTTGCCAGTCAGTCGAACGGCCTCCTTGACTGAAAGAGAACTGCAGTGCCAAAAGACACCGCGCTGACGACTGGCTCCGGGAAGAGACTCGGGACAGCACTCTCACAGAAGCGAAAGCTAGGCCGTGGGCCCAGCCTGAGGAGCAGTACGTACGTTTGCCACACTTCTTTACACAGCTAGGCGTGAGCCAGAGAGCCTTGGTCACTGAGGCCTACCTAAGGTACTGCCATACTTACCCAGTAGATCCCACGCAGAGGTCCCTGTGCCCAAACTGGCCTCCACGGAAGGGCCCTGTTCCTCCCGTTGTGTTTCCTTGAGGTAATCAGAAACCACTGAGGATACCTGTAGGAGCACAGGTATGAAGCTGGGCGACCCTGGCCAAACCTGATTCCCCTCCGTGCTAGACGAGACAGTGGCGGGTCCTCAGCTGCCTGAAGCACACTCCTCGCGCGCACCTTCTCTTTGCTGCCGGAAGGCCTCACGTAAGAAGTCTGAGTTGACTCGTGACAGAAGAAGTCTGAGTTGACTCGTGTGAGGCCTGCTGCTCTCCGTTCCTTGCTGGGAGCTTCAGCAGGAGCGCTCTGGAGCTCGCTGGCAGGAGAACTGTGAGTCCCCCCCGCCCCACCCCGGCCTCAAGCAAAAGTCCAGATTTCCCCCGTTAGTAACACCTCGGAGTGCCAGAGGGAGCGGAGGGGCATGCGTTAACGGAATGCTTCAACCGTGGAAGGTATTTCACGAGACACTGTGCACTCACGTTCGTTGTAACAACTGTCAAAGGGCACTCACTGTATGCCTTCCAACTCCTCGGCCGCGTTGGAGCCCCAGGAAGTAAATGCGTTCGTTTGACTAAGCTCCGTGAACGTGCAGCGGTGATGGCGAAGCGCTGCCCTGTTCGCTCGAAAGCTCTCGTTCGTGCGGCCTTCACACGGCCTCAAGGTACGCAGTTCTAAACAGCCTTCCATTCCATGCTGGTGTGCCAAGCCCCCCACCCACCCGCAGGGAGGAATTTGGGCTCTTCTGAGAAACACCAGTGTGCGCCACAAGTGAAACCAGGGCGTCTCCCCCAGGACGTCGCCGACCGGCAGCCGGATGCCAGAGGTGTACTTCCAGCCGGAAAAAGAGGGAAAAGCACAGCTTTCCCGGGGACAATTCTGGACCCTTGGGACCATCCAGAATCACCAAGGCCTCAACTTTGCACGGCCTGGGGAACGCTCTTCCGCCTGTCCAGCAATCCCCACGTCAAAACCTTTCTCAGCAGAGGCAGGCACTCTCTCCCTTGTACTAGATAGCTCGGCAGAGCCTTCCGAGAAACATGCTGCGTCATTCAGCTTGAACGTGGGACGCGGAGGGGAGAGTACGCTTTCTCCCCGCTTGGAGGCGCCTTGCGCTTGGCTTCAAAGCTGCCTTGAACAGCACTAGCGGCCCGACGTCTCTGCACGGCAGGGCTGTCGTTGTGGGCCGAGGCTGCGTGTTCTCCCAAAGCGAAAACCGTGCTGGCAATCCCTTTCTAGGAACTCCTCCCACGGCACCCCAGGTTCAGCTCCGGCCGAACGAAAGGTGACCTCAGGCCTCAAGGTGAAGTTCCAGCGTTTCACGTCAGGGGAGCTGGGTGTGCAGGGGTCTCCGATGAGGCCATACTCCAACACGGAGTGCCTTAACCCTGCGACGCTCCTGGGGACACACAGGGTAGGAGCCCATTCACCAGGTTCGCATGATGACCTCTCTCCGTGCCGGAACGGCGGCCTCCGGCTTCTGAGGAACCTTAACGTAAGGAGGCCCCTGGAGACAGCTCTTCACATTCATAGCTAGGGCAGTGTACTCCTCTCTGGGTTGCCCAGGTTGAGTGGCCCAGTCGTCAGAGAGACTGGCGAAAGCAGCGCTGGGCGGGCTCCCTTTGCCAGTCAGTCGAACGGCCTCCTTGACTGAAAGAGAACTGCAGTGCCAAAAGACACCGCGCTGACGACTGGCTCCGGGAAGAGACTCGGGACAGCACTCTCACAGAAGCGAAAGCTAGGCCGTGGGCCCAGCCTGAGGAGCAGTACGTACGTTTGCCACACTTCTTTACACAGCTAGGCGTGAGCCAGAGAGCCTTGGTCACTGAGGCCTACCTAAGGTACTGCCATACTTACCCAGTAGATCCCACGCAGAGGTCCCTGTGCCCAAACTGGCCTCCACGGAAGGGCCCTGTTCCTCCCGTTGTGTTTCCTTGAGGTAATCAGAAACCACTGAGGATACCTGTAGGAGCTCAGGTATGAAGCTGGGCGACCCTGGCCAAACCTGATTCCCCTCCGTGCTAGACGAGACAGTGGCGGGTCCTCAGCTGCCTGAAGCACACTCCTCGCGCGCACCTTCTCTTTGCTGCCGGAAGGCCTCACGTAAGAAGTCTGAGTTGACTCGTGACAGAAGAAGTCTGAGTTGACTCGTGTGAGGCCTGCTGCTCTCCGTTCCTTGCTGGGAGCTTCAGCAGGAGCGCTCTGGAGCTCGCCGGCAGGAGAACTGTGAGTCCCCCCCGCCCCACCCCGGCCTCAAGCAAAAGTCCAGATTTCCCCCGTTAGTAACACCTCGGAGTGCCAGAGGGAGCGGAGGGGCATGCGTTAACGGAATGCTTCAACCGTGGAAGGTATTTCACGAGACACTGTGCACTCACGTTCGTTGTAACAACTGTCAAAGGGCACTCACTGTATGCCTTCCAACTCCTCGGCCGCGTTGGAGCCCCAGGAAGTAAATGCGTTCGTTTGACTAAGCTCCGTGAACGTGCAGCGGTGATGGCGAAGCGCTGCCCTGTTCGCTCGAAAGCTCTCGTTCGTGCGGCCTTCACACGGCCTCAAGGTACGCAGTTCTAAACAGCCTTCCATTCCATGCTGGTGTGCCAAGCCCCCCACCCACCCGCAGGGAGGAATTTGGGCTCTTCTGAGAAACACCAGTGTGCACCACACGTGAAACCAGGGCGTCTCCCCCAGGCCGTCGCCGACCGGCAGCCGGATGCCAGAGGTGTACTTCCAGCCGGAAAAAGAGGGAAAAGGACAGCTTTCCCGGGGACAATTCTGGACCCTTGGGACCATCCAGAATCACCAAGGCCTCAACTTTGCACGGCCTGGGGAACGCTCTTCCGCCTGTCCAGCAATCCCCACGTCAAAACCTTTCTCAGCAGAGGCAGGCACTCTCTCCCTTGTACTAGATAGCTCGGCAGAGCCTTCCGAGAAACATGCTGCGTCATTCAGCTTGAACGTGGGACGCGGAGGGGAGAGTACGCTTTCTCCCCGTTTGGAGGCGCCTTGCGCTTGGCTTCAAAGCTGCCTTGAACAGCACTAGCGGCCCGACGTCTCTGCACGGCAGGGCTGTCGTTGTGCGCCGAGGCTGCGTGTTGTCCCAAAGCGAAAACCGTGCTGGCAATCCCTTTCTAGGAACTCCTCCCACGGCACCCCAGGTTCAGCTCCGGCCGAACGAAAGGTGACCTCAGGCCTCAAGGTGAAGTTCCAGCGTTTCACGTCAGGGGAGCTGGGTGTGCAGGGGTCTCCGATGAGGCCATACTCCACCACGGAGTGCCTTAACCCTGCGACGCTCCTGGGGACACACAGGGTAGGAGCCCATTCACCAGGTTCGCATGGTGACCTCTCTCCGTGCCGGAACGGCGGCCTCCGGCTTCTGAGGAGCCTTCGCGTAAGCAGGCCCCTGGAGACAGCTCTTCACATTCATAGCTAGGGCAGTGTACTCCTCTCTGGGTTGCCCAGGTTGAGTGGCCCAGTCGTCAGAGAGACTGGCGAAAGCAGCGCTGGGTGGACTCCCTTTGCCAGTCAGTCGAACGGCCTCCTTGACTGAAAGAGAACTGCAGTGCCAAAAGACACCGCGCTGACGACTGGCTCCGGGAAGAGACTCGGGACAGCACTCTCACAGAAGCGAAAGCTAGGCCGTGGGCCCAGCCTGAGGAGCAGTACGTACGTTTGCCACACTTCTTTACACAGCTAGGCGTGAGCCAGAGAGCCTTGGTCACTGAGGCCTACTTAAGGTACTGCCATACTTACCCAGTAGATCCCACGCAGAGGTCCCTGTGCCCAAACTGGCCTCCACGGAAGGGCCCTGTTCCTCCCGTTGTGTTTCCTTGAGGTAATGAGAAACCACTGAGGATACCTGTAGGAGCTCAGGTATGAAGCTGGGCGACCCTGGCCAAACCTGATTCCCCTCCGTGCTAGACGAGACAGTGGCGGGTCCTCAGCTGCCTGAAGCACACTCCTCGCGCGCACCTTCTCTTTGCTGCCGGAAGGCCTCACGTAAGAAGTCTGAGTTGACTCGTGACAGAAGAAGTCTGAGTTGACTCGTGTGAGGCCTGCTGCTCTCCGTTCCTTGCTGGGAGCTTCAGCAGGAGCGCTCTGGAGCTCGCCGGCAGGAGAACTGTGAGTCCCCCCCGCCCCACCCCGGCCTCAAGCAAAAGTCCAGATTTCCCCCGTTAGTAACACCTCGGAGTGCCAGAGGGAGCGGAGGGGCATGCGTTAACGGAATGCTTCAACCGTGGAAGGTATTTCACGAGACACTGTGCACTCACGTTCGTTGTAACAACTGTCAAAGGGCACTCACTGTATGCCTTCCAACTCCTCGGCCGCGTTGGAGCCCCAGGAAGTAAATGCGTTCGTTTGACTAAGCTCCGTGAACGTGCAGCGGTGATGGCGAAGCGCTGCCCTGTTCGCTCGAAAGCTCTCGTTCGTGCGGCCTTCACACGGCCTCAAGGTACGCAGTTCTAAACAGCCTTCCATTCCATGCTGGTGTGCCAAGCCCCCCACCCAACCGCAGGGAGGAATTTGGGCTCTTCTGAGAAACACCAGTGTGCACCACACGTGAAACCAGGGCGTCTCCCCCAGGACGTCGCCGACCGGCAGCCGGATGCCAGAGGTGTACTTCCAGCCGGAAAAAGAGGGAAAAGCACAGCTTTCCCGGGGACAATTCTGGACCCTTGGGACCATCCAGAATCACCAAGGCCTCAACTTTGCACGGCCTGGGGAACGCTCTTCCGCCTGTCCAGCAATCCCCACGTCAAAACCTTTCTCAGCAGAGGCAGGCACTCTCTCCCTTGTACTAGATAGCTCGGCAGAGCCTTCCGAGAAACATGCTGCGTCATTCAGCTTGAACGTGGGACGCGGAGGGGAGAGTACGCTTTCTCCCCGCTTGGAGGCGCCTTGCGCTTGGCTTCAAAGCTGCCTTGAACAGCACTAGCGGCCCGACGTCTCTGCACGGCAGGGCTGTCGTTGTGGGCCGAGGCTGCGTGTTCTCCCAAAGCGAAAACCGTGCTGGCAATCCCTTTCTAGGAACTCCTCCCACGGCACCCCAGGTTCAGCTCCGGCCGAACGAAAGGTGACCTCAGGCCTCAAGGTGAAGTTCCAGCGTTTCACGTCAGGGGAGCTGGGTGTGCAGGGGTCTCCGATGAGGCCATACTCCAACACGGAGTGCCTTAACCCTGCGACGCTCCTGGGGACACACAGGGTAGGAGCCCATTCACCAGGTTCGCATGGTGACCTCTCTCCGTGCCGGAACGGCGGCCTCCGGCTTCTGAGGAACCTTAACGTAAGGAGGCCCCTGGAGACAGTTCTTCACATTCATAGCTAGGGCAGTGTACTCCTCTCTGGGTTGCCCAGGTTGAGTGGCCCAGTCGTCAGAGAGACTGGCGAAAGCAGCGCTGGGCGGGCTCCCTTTGCCAGTCAGTCGAACGGCCTCCTTGACTGAAAGAGAACTGCAGTGCCAAAAGACACCGCGCTGACGACTGGCTCCGGGAAGAGACTCGGGACAGCACTCTCACAGAAGCGAAAGCTAGGCCGTGGGCCCAGCCTCAGGAGCAGTACGTACGTTTGCCACACTTCTTTACACAGCTAGGCGTGAGCCAGAGAGCCTTGGTCACTGAGGCCTACCTAAGGTACTGCCATACTTACCCAGTAGGTCCCACGCAGAGGTCCCTGTGCCCAAACTGGCCTCCACGGAAGGGCCCTGTTCCTCCCGTTGTGTTTCCTTGAGGTAATCAGAAACCACTGAGGATACCTGTAGGAGCTCAGGTATGAAGCTGGGCGACCCTGGCCAAACCTGATTCCCCTCCGTGCTAGACGAGACAGTGGCGGGTCCTCAGCTGCCTGAAGCACACTCCTCGCGCGCACCTTCTCTTTGCTGCCGGAAGGCCTCACGTAAGAAGTCTGAGTTGACTCGTGACAGAAGAAGTCTGAGTTGACTCGTGTGAGGCCTGCTGCTCTCCGTTCCTTGCTGGGAGCTTCAGCAGGAGCGCTCTGGAGCTCGCCGGCAGGAGAACTGTGAGTCCCCCCCGCCCCACCCCGGCCTCAAGCAAAAGTCCAGATTTCCCCCGTTAGTAACACCTCGGAGTGCCAGAGGGAGCGGAGGGGCATGCGTTAACGGAATGCTTCAACCGTGGAAGGTATTTCACGAGACACTGTGCACTCACGTTCGTTGTAACAACTGTCAAAGGGCACTCACTGTATGCCTTCCAACTCCTCGGCCGCGTTGGAGCCCCAGGAAGTAAATGCGTTCGTTTGACTAAGCTCCGTGAACGTGCAGCGGTGATGGCGAAGCGCTGCCCTGTTCGCTCGAAAGCTCTCGTTCGTGCGGCCTTCACACGGCCTCAAGGTACGCAGTTCTAAACAGCCTTCCATTCCATGCTGGTGTGCCAAGCCCCCCACCCACCCGCAGGGAGGAATTTGGGCTCTTCTGAGAAACACCAGTGTGCGCCACACGTGAAACCAGGGCGTCTCCCCCAGGCCGTCGCCGACCGGCAGCCGGATGCCAGAGGTGTACTTCCAGCCGGAAAAAGAGGGAAAAGGACAGCTTTCCCGGGGACAATTCTGGACCCTTGGGACCATCCAGAATCACCAAGGCCTCAACTTTGCACGGCCTGGGGAACGCTCTTCCGCCTGTCCAGCAATCCCCACGTCAAAACCTTTCTCAGCAGAGGCAGGCACTCTCTCCCTTGTACTAGATAGCTCGGCAGAGCCTTCCGAGAAACATGCTGCGTCATTCAGCTCGAACGTGGGACGCGGAGGGGAGAGTACGCTTTCTCCCCGTTTGGAGGCGCCTTGCGCTTGGCTTCAAAGCTGCCTTGAACAGCACTAGCGGCCCGACGTCTCTGCACGGCAGGGCTGTCGTTGTGGGCCGAGGCTGCGTGTTGTCCCAAAGCGAAAACCGTGCTGGCAATCCCTTTCTAGGAACTCCTCCCACGGCACCCCAGGTTCAGCTCCGGCCGAACGAAAGGTGACCTCAGGCCTCAAGGTGAAGTTCCAGCGTTTCACGTCAGGGGAGTTGGGTGTGCAGGGGTCTCCGATGAGGCCATACTCCACCACGGAGTGCCTTAACCCTGCGACGCTCCTGGGGACACACAGGGTAGGAGCCAATTCACAAGTTTCGCATGGTGACATCTCTCCGTGCCGGAACGGCGGCCTCCGGCTTCTGAGGAGCCTTCGCGTAAGCAGGCCCCTGGAGACAGCTCTTCACTTTCATAGCTAGGGCAGTGTACTCCTCTCTGGGTTGCCCAGGTTGAGTGGCCCAGTCGTCAGAGAGACTGACGAAAGCAGCGCTGGGCCGACTCCCTTTGCCAGTCAGTCGAACGGCCTCCTTGACTGAAAGAGAACTGCAGTGCCAAAAGACACCGCGCTGACGACTGGCTCCGGGAAGAGACTCGGGACAGCACTCTCACAGAAGCGAAAGCTAGGCCGTGGGCCCAGCCTGAGGAGCAGTACGTACGTTTGCCACACTTCTTTACACAGCTAGGCGTGAGCCAGAGAGCCTTGGTCACTGAGGCCTACCTAAGGTACTGCCATACTTACCCAGTAGATCCCACGCAGAGGTCCCTGTGCCCAAACTGGCCTCCACGGAAGGGCCCTGTTCCTCCCGTTGTGTTTCCTTGAGGTAATCAGAAACCACTGAGGATACCTGTAGGAGCTCAGGTATGAAGCTGGGCGACGCTGGCCAAACCTGATTCCCCTCCGTGCTAGACGAGACAGTGGCGGGTCCTCAGCTGCCTGAAGCACACTCCTCGCGCGCACCTTCTCTTTGCTGCCGGAAGGCCTCACGTAAGAAGTCTGAGTTGACTCGTGACAGAAGAAGTCTGAGTTGACTCGTGTGAGGCCTGCTGCTCTCCGTTCCTTGCTGGGAGCTTCAGCAGGAGCGCTCTGGAGCTCGCTGGCAGGAGAACTGTGAGTCCCCCCCGCCCCACCCCGGCCTCAAGCAAAAGTCCAGATTTCCCCCGTTAGTAACACCTCGGAGTGCCAGAGGGAGCGGAGGGGCATGCGTTAACGGAATGCTTCAACCGTGGAAGGTATTTCACGAGACACTGTGCACTCACGTTCGTTGTAACAACTGTCAAAGGGCACTCACTGTATGCCTTCCAACTCCTCGGCCGCGTTGGAGCCCCAGGAAGTAAATGCGTTCGTTTGACTAAGCTCCGTGAACGTGCAGCGGTGATGGCGAAGCGCTGCCCTGTTCGCTCGAAAGCTCTCGTTCGTGCGGCCTTCACACGGCCTCAAGGTACGCAGTTCTAAACAGCCTTCCATTCCATGCTGGTGTGCCAAGCCCCCCACCCACCCGCAGGGAGGAATTTGGGCTCTTCTGAGAAACACCAGTGTGCGCCACAAGTGAAACCAGGGCGTCTCCCCCAGGACGTCGCCGACCGGCAGCCGGATGCCAGAGGTGTACTTCCAGCCGGAAAAAGAGGGAAAAGCACAGCTTTCCCGGGGACAATTCTGGACCCTTGGGACCATCCAGAATCACCAAGGCCTCAACTTTGCACGGCCTGGGGAACGCTCTTCCGCCTGTCCAGCAATCCCCACGTCAAAACCTTTCTCAGCAGAGGCAGGCACTCTCTCCCTTGTACTAGATAGCTCGGCAGAGCCTTCCGAGAAACATGCTGCGTCATTCAGCTCGAACGTGGGACGCGGAGGGGAGAGTACGCTTTCTCCCCGTTTGGAGGCGCCTTGCGCTTGGCTTCAAAGCTGCCTTGAACAGCACTAGCGGCCCGACGTCTCTGCACGGCAGGGCTGTCGTTGTGGGCCGAGGCTGCGTGTTGTCCCAAAGCGAAAACCGTGCTGGCAATCCCTTTCTAGGAACTCCTCCCACGGCACCCCAGGTTCAGCTCCGGCCGAACGAAAGGTGACCTCAGGCCTCAAGGTGAAGTTCCAGCGTTTCACGTCAGGGGAGCTGGGTGTGCAGGGGTCTCCGATGAGGCCATACTCCACCACGGAGTGCCTTAACCCTGCGACGCTCCTGGGGACACACAGGGTAGGAGCCCATTCACCAGGTTCGCATGGTGACCTCTCTCCGTGCCGGAACGGCGGCCTCCGGCTTCTGAGGAGCCTTCGCGTAAGCAGGCCCCTGGAGACAGCTCTTCACATTCATAGCTAGGGCAGTGTACTCCTCTCTGGGTTGCCCAGGTTGAGTGGCCCAGTCGTCAGAGAGACTGGCGAAAGCAGCGCTGGGTGGACTCCCTTTGCCAGTCAGTCGAACGGCCTCCTTGACTGAAAGAGAACTGCAGTGCCAAAAGACACCGCGCTGACGACTGGCTCCGGGAAGAGACTCGGGACAGCACTCTCACAGAAGCGAAAGCTAGGCCGTGGGCCCAGCCTGAGGAGCAGTACGTACGTTTGCCACACTTCTTTACACAGCTAGGCGTGAGCCAGAGAGCCTTGGTCACTGAGGCCTACCTAAGGTACTGCCATACTTACCCAGTAGGTCCCACGCAGAGGTCCCTGTGCCCAAACTGGCCTCCACGGAAGGGCCCTGTTCCTCCCGTTGTGTTTCCTTGAGGTAATCAGAAACCACTGAGGATACCTGTAGGAGCTCAGGTATGAAGCTGGGCGACGCTGGCCAAACCTGATTCCCCTCCGTGCTAGACGAGACAGTGGCGGGTCCTCAGCTGCCTGAAGCACACTCCTCGCGCGCACCTTCTCTTTGCTGCCGGAAGGCCTCACGTAAGAAGTCTGAGTTGACTCGTGACAGAAGAAGTCTGAGTTGACTCGTGTGAGGCCTGCTGCTCTCCGTTCCTTGCTGGGAGCTTCAGCAGGAGCGCTCTGGAGCTCGCTGGCAGGAGAACTGTGAGTCCCCCCCGCCCCACCCCGGCCTCAAGCAAAAGTCCAGATTTCCCCCGTTAGTAACACCTCGGAGTGCCAGAGGGAGCGGAGGGGCATGCGTTAACGGAATGCTTCAACCGTGGAAGGTATTTCACGAGACACTGTGCACTCACGTTCGTTGTAACAACTGTCAAAGGGCACTCACTGTATGCCTTCCAACTCCTCGGCCGCGTTGGAGCCCCAGGAAGTAAATGCGTTCGTTTGACTAAGCTCCGTGAACGTGCAGCGGTGATGGCGAAGCGCTGCCCTGTTCGCTCGAAAGCTCTCGTTCGTGCGGCCTTCACACGGCCTCAAGGTACGCAGTTCTAAACAGCCTTCCATTCCATGCTGGTGTGCCAAGCCCCCCACCCACCCGCAGGGAGGAATTTGGGCTCTTCTGAGAAATACCAGTGTGCGCCACAAGTGAAACCAGGGCGTCTCCCCCAGGACGTCGCCGACCGGCAGCCGGATGCCAGAGGTGTACTTCCAGCCGGAAAAAGAGGGAAAAGCACAGCTTTCCCGGGGACAATTCTGGACCCTTGGGACCATCCAGAATCACCAAGGCCTCAACTTTGCACGGCCTGGGGAACGCTCTTCCGCCTGTCCAGCAATCCCCACGTCAAAACCTTTCTCAGCAGAGGCAGGCACTCTCTCCCTTGTACTAGATAGCTCGGCAGAGCCTTCCGAGAAACATGCTGCGTCATTCAGCTCGAACGTGGGACGCGGAGGGGAGAGTACGCTTTCTCCCCGTTTGGAGGCGCCTTGCGCTTGGCTTCAAAGCTGCCTTGAACAGCACTAGCGGCCCGACGTCTCTGCACGGCAGGGCTGTCGTTGTGGGCCGAGGCTGCGTGTTGTCCCAAAGCGAAAACCGTGCTGGCAATCCCTTTCTAGGAACTCCTCCCACGGCACCCCAGGTTCAGCTCCGGCCGAACGAAAGGTGACCTCAGGCCTCAAGGTGAAGTTCCAGCGTTTCACGTCAGGGGAGCTGGGTGTGCAGGGGTCTCCGATGAGGCCATACTCCACCACGGAGTGCCTTAACCCTGCGACGCTCCTGGGGACACACAGGGTAGGAGCCCATTCACCAGGTTCGCATGGTGACCTCTCTCCGTGCCGGAACGGCGGCCTCCGGCTTCTGAGGAGCCTTCGCGTAAGCAGGCCCCTGGAGACAGCTCTTCACATTCATAGCTAGGGCAGTGTACTCCTCTCTGGGTTGCCCAGGTTGAGTGGCCCAGTCGTCAGAGAGACTGGCGAAAGCAGCGCTGGGCGGACTCCCTTTGCCAGTCAGTCGAACGGCCTCCTTGACTGAAAGAGAACTGCAGTGCCAAAAGACACCGCGCTGACGACTGGCTCCGGGAAGAGACTCGGGACAGCACTCTCACAGAAGCGAAAGCTAGGCCGTGGGCCCAGCCTGAGGAGCAGTACGTACGTTTGCCACACTTCTTTACACAGCTAGGCGTGAGCCAGAGAGCCTTGGTCACTGAGGCCTACCTAAGGTACTGCCATACTTACCCAGTAGATCCCACGCAGAGGTCCCTGTGCCCAAACTGGCCTCCACGGAAGGGCCCTGTTCCTCCCGTTGTGTTTCCTTGAGGTAATGAGAAACCACTGAGGATACCTGTAGGAGCTCAGGTATGAAGCTGGGCGACCCTGGCCAAACCTGATTCCCCTCCGTGCTAGACGAGACAGTGGCGGGTCCTCAGCTGCCTGAAGCACACTCCTCGCGCGCACCTTCTCTTTGCTGCCGGAAGGCCTCACGTAAGAAGTCTGAGTTGACTCGTGACAGAAGAAGTCTGAGTTGACTCGTGTGAGGCCTGCTGCTCTCCGTTCCTTGCTGGGAGCTTCAGCAGGAGCGCTCTGGAGCTCGCCGGCAGGAGAACTGTGAGTCCCCCCCGCCCCACCCCGGCCTCAAGCAAAAGTCCAGATTTCCCCCGTTAGTAACACCTCGGAGTGCCAGAGGGAGCGGAGGGGCATGCGTTAACGGAATGCTTCAACCGTGGAAGGTATTTCACGAGACACTGTGCACTCACGTTCGTTGTAACAACTGTCAAAGGGCACTCACTGTATGCCTTCCAACTCCTCGGCCGCGTTGGAGCCCCAGGAAGTAAATGCGTTCGTTTGACTAAGCTCCGTGAACGTGCAGCGGTGATGGCGAAGCGCTGCCCTGTTCGCTCGAAAGCTCTCGTTCGTGCGGCCTTCACACGGCCTCAAGGTACGCAGTTCTAAACAGCCTTCCATTCCATGCTGGTGTGCCAAGCCCCCCACCCAACCGCAGGGAGGAATTTGGGCTCTTCTGAGAAACACCAGTGTGCACCACACGTGAAACCAGGGCGTCTCCCCCAGGCCGTCGCCGACCGGCAGCCGGATGCCAGAGGTGTACTTCCAGCCGGAAAAAGAGGGAAAAGGACAGCTTTCCCGGGGACAATTCTGGACCCTTGGGACCATCCAGAATCACCAAGGCCTCAACTTTGCACGGCCTGGGGAACGCTCTTCCGCCTGTCCAGCAATCCCCACGTCAAAACCTTTCTCAGCAGAGGCAGGCACTCTCTCCCTTGTACTAGATAGCTCGGCAGAGCCTTCCGAGAAACATGCTGCGTCATTCAGCTCGAACGTGGGACGCGGAGGGGAGAGTACGCTTTCTCCCCGTTTGGAGGCGCCTTGCGCTTGGCTTCAAAGCTGCCTTGAACAGCACTAGCGGCCCGACGTCTCTGCACGGCAGGGCTGTCGTTGTGGGCCGAGGCTGCGTGTTGTCCCAAAGCGAAAACCGTGCTGGCAATCCCTTTCTAGGAACTCCTCCCACGGCACCCCAGGTTCAGCTCCGGCCGAACGAAAGGTGACCTCAGGCCTCAAGGTGAAGTTCCAGCGTTTCACGTCAGGGGAGTTGGGTGTGCAGGGGTCTCCGATGAGGCCATACTCCACCACGGAGTGCCTTAACCCTGCGACGCTCCTGGGGACACACAGGGTAGGAGCCAATTCACAAGTTTCGCATGGTGACATCTCTCCGTGCCGGAACGGCGGCCTCCGGCTTCTGAGGAGCCTTCGCGTAAGCAGGCCCCTGGAGACAGCTCTTCACTTTCATAGCTAGGGCAGTGTACTCCTCTCTGGGTTGCCCAGGTTGAGTGGCCCAGTCGTCAGAGAGACTGACGAAAGCAGCGCTGGGCCGACTCCCTTTGCCGGTCAGTCGAACGGCCTCCTTGACTGAAAGAGAACTGCAGTGCCAAAAGACACCGCGCTGACGACTGGCTCCGGGAAGAGACTCGGGACAGCACTCTCACAGAAGCGAAAGCTAGGCCGTGGGCCCAGCCTGAGGAGCAGTACGTACGTTTGCCACACTTCTTTACACAGCTAGGCGTGAGCCAGAGAGCCTTGGTCACTGAGGCCTACCTAAGGTACTGCCATACTTACCCAGTAGATCCCACGCAGAGGTCCCTGTGCCCAAACTGGCCTCCACGGAAGGGCCCTGTTCCTCCCGTTGTGTTTCCTTGAGGTAATCAGAAACCACTGAGGATACCTGTAGGAGCTCAGGTATGAAGCTGGGCGACGCTGGCCAAACCTGATTCCCCTCCGTGCTAGACGAGACAGTGGCGGGTCCTCAGCTGCCTGAAGCACACTCCTCGCGCGCACCTTCTCTTTGCTGCCGGAAGGCCTCACGTAAGAAGTCTGAGTTGACTCGTGACAGAAGAAGTCTGAGTTGACTCGTGTGAGGCCTGCTGCTCTCCGTTCCTTGCTGGGAGCTTCAGCAGGAGCGCTCTGGAGCTCGCCGGCAGGAGAACTGTGAGTCCCCCCCGCCCCACCCCGGCCTCAAGCAAAAGTCCAGATTTCCCCCGTTAGTAACACCTCGGAGTGCCAGAGGGAGCGGAGGGGCATGCGTTAACGGAATGCTTCAACCGTGGAAGGTATTTCACGAGACACTGTGCACTCACGTTCGTTGTAACAACTGTCAAAGGGCACTCACTGTATGCCTTCCAACTCCTCGGCCGCGTTGGAGCCCCAGGAAGTAAATGCGTTCGTTTGACTAAGCTCCGTGAACGTGCAGCGGTGATGGCGAAGCGCTGCCCTGTTCGCTCGAAAGCTCTCGTTCGTGCGGCCTTCACACGGCCTCAAGGTATGCAGTTCTAAACAGCCTTCCATTCCATGCTGGTGTGCCAAGCCCCCCACCCAACCGCAGGGAGGAATTTGGGCTCTTCTGAGAAACACCAGTGTGCACCACACGTGAAACCAGGGCGTCTCCCCCAGGCCGTCGCCGACCGGCAGCCGGATGCCAGAGGTGTACTTCCAGCCGGAAAAAGAGGGAAAAGGACAGCTTTCCCGGGGACAATTCTGGACCCTTGGGACCATCCAGAATCACCAAGGCCTCAACTTTGCACGGCCTGGGGAACGCTCTTCCGCCTGTCCAGCAATCCCCACGTCAAAACCTTTCTCAGCAGAGGCAGGCACTCTCTCCCTTGTACTAGATAGCTCGGCAGAGCCTTCCGAGAAACATGCTGCGTCATTCAGCTCGAACGTGGGACGCGGAGGGGAGAGTACGCTTTCTCCCCGTTTGGAGGCGCCTTGCGCTTGGCTTCAAAGCTGCCTTGAACAGCACTAGCGGCCCGACGTCTCTGCACGGCAGGGCTGTCGTTGTGGGCCGAGGCTGCGTGTTGTCCCAAAGCGAAAACCGTGCTGGCAATCCCTTTCTAGGAACTCCTCCCACGGCACCCCAGGTTCAGCTCCGGCCGAACGAAAGGTGACCTCAGGCCTCAAGGTGAAGTTCCAGCGTTTCACGTCAGGGGAGTTGGGTGTGCAGGGGTCTCCGATGAGGCCATACTCCACCACGGAGTGCCTTAACCCTGCGACGCTCCTGGGGACACACAGGGTAGGAGCCAATTCACAAGTTTCGCATGGTGACATCTCTCCGTGCCGGAACGGCGGCCTCCGGCTTCTGAGGAGCCTTCGCGTAAGCAGGCCCCTGGAGACAGCTCTTCACTTTCATAGCTAGGGCAGTGTACTCCTCTCTGGGTTGCCCAGGTTGAGTGGCCCAGTCGTCAGAGAGACTGACGAAAGCAGCGCTGGGCCGACTCCCTTTGCCAGTCAGTCGAACGGCCTCCTTGACTGAAAGAGAACTGCAGTGCCAAAAGACACCGCGCTGACGACTGGCTCCGGGAAGAGACTCGGGACAGCACTCTCACAGAAGCGAAAGCTAGGCCGTGGGCCCAGCCTGAGGAGCAGTACGTACGTTTGCCACACTTCTTTACACAGCTAGGCGTGAGCCAGAGAGCCTTGGTCACTGAGGCCTACCTAAGGTACTGCCATACTTACCCAGTAGATCCCACGCAGAGGTCCCTGTGCCCAAACTGGCCTCCACGGAAGGGCCCTGTTCCTCCCGTTGTGTTTCCTTGAGGTAATCAGAAACCACTGAGGATACCTGTAGGAGCTCAGGTATGAAGCTGGGCGACGCTGGCCAAACCTGATTCCCCTCCGTGCTAGACGAGACAGTGGCGGGTCCTCAGCTGCCTGAAGCACACTCCTCGCGCGCACCTTCTCTTTGCTGCCGGAAGGCCTCACGTAAGAAGTCTGAGTTGACTCGTGACAGAAGAAGTCTGAGTTGACTCGTGTGAGGCCTGCTGCTCTCCGTTCCTTGCTGGGAGCTTCAGCAGGAGCGCTCTGGAGCTCGCTGGCAGGAGAACTGTGAGTCCCCCCCGCCCCACCCCGGCCTCAAGCAAAAGTCCAGATTTCCCCCGTTAGTAACACCTCGGAGTGCCAGAGGGAGCGGAGGGGCATGCGTTAACGGAATGCTTCAACCGTGGAAGGTATTTCACGAGACACTGTGCACTCACGTTCGTTGTAACAACTGTCAAAGGGCACTCACTGTATGCCTTCCAACTCCTCGGCCGCGTTGGAGCCCCAGGAAGTAAATGCGTTCGTTTGACTAAGCTCCGTGAACGTGCAGCGGTGATGGCGAAGCGCTGCCCTGTTCGCTCGAAAGCTCTCGTTCGTGCGGCCTTCACACGGCCTCAAGGTACGCAGTTCTAAACAGCCTTCCATTCCATGCTGGTGTGCCAAGCCCCCCACCCACCCGCAGGGAGGAATTTGGGCTCTTCTGAGAAACACCAGTGTGCGCCACAAGTGAAACCAGGGCGTCTCCCCCAGGACGTCGCCGACCGGCAGCCGGATGCCAGAGGTGTACTTCCAGCCGGAAAAAGAGGGAAAAGCACAGCTTTCCCGGGGACAATTCTGGACCCTTGGGACCATCCAGAATCACCAAGGCCTCAACTTTGCACGGCCTGGGGAACGCTCTTCCGCCTGTCCAGCAATCCCCACGTCAAAACCTTTCTCAGCAGAGGCAGGCACTCTCTCCCTTGTACTAGATAGCTCGGCAGAGCCTTCCGAGAAACATGCTGCGTCATTCAGCTCGAACGTGGGACGCGGAGGGGAGAGTACGCTTTCTCCCCGTTTGGAGGCGCCTTGCGCTTGGCTTCAAAGCTGCCTTGAACAGCACTAGCGGCCCGACGTCTCTGCACGGCAGGGCTGTCGTTGTGGGCCGAGGCTGCGTGTTGTCCCAAAGCGAAAACCGTGCTGGCAATCCCTTTCTAGGAACTCCTCCCACGGCACCCCAGGTTCAGCTCCGGCCGAACGAAAGGTGACCTCAGGCCTCAAGGTGAAGTTCCAGCGTTTCACGTCAGGGGAGCTGGGTGTGCAGGGGTCTCCGATGAGGCCATACTCCACCACGGAGTGCCTTAACCCTGCGACGCTCCTGGGGACACACAGGGTAGGAGCCCATTCACCAGGTTCGCATGGTGACCTCTCTCCGTGCCGGAACGGCGGCCTCCGGCTTCTGAGGAGCCTTCGCGTAAGCAGGCCCCTGGAGACAGCTCTTCACATTCATAGCTAGGGCAGTGTACTCCTCTCTGGGTTGCCCAGGTTGAGTGGCCCAGTCGTCAGAGAGACTGGCGAAAGCAGCGCTGGGTGGACTCCCTTTGCCAGTCAGTCGAACGGCCTCCTTGACTGAAAGAGAACTGCAGTGCCAAAAGACACCGCGCTGACGACTGGCTCCGGGAAGAGACTCGGGACAGCACTCTCACAGAAGCGAAAGCTAGGCCGTGGGCCCAGCCTGAGGAGCAGTACGTACGTTTGCCACACTTCTTTACACAGCTAGGCGTGAGCCAGAGAGCCTTGGTCACTGAGGCCTACCTAAGGTACTGCCATACTTACCCAGTAGGTCCCACGCAGAGGTCCCTGTGCCCAAACTGGCCTCCACGGAAGGGCCCTGTTCCTCCCGTTGTGTTTCCTTGAGGTAATCAGAAACCACTGAGGATACCTGTAGGAGCTCAGGTATGAAGCTGGGCGACGCTGGCCAAACCTGATTCCCCTCCGTGCTAGACGAGACAGTGGCGGGTCCTCAGCTGCCTGAAGCACACTCCTCGCGCGCACCTTCTCTTTGCTGCCGGAAGGCCTCACGTAAGAAGTCTGAGTTGACTCGTGACAGAAGAAGTCTGAGTTGACTCGTGTGAGGCCTGCTGCTCTCCGTTCCTTGCTGGGAGCTTCAGCAGGAGCGCTCTGGAGCTCGCTGGCAGGAGAACTGTGAGTCCCCCCCGCCCCACCCCGGCCTCAAGCAAAAGTCCAGATTTCCCCCGTTAGTAACACCTCGGAGTGCCAGAGGGAGCGGAGGGGCATGCGTTAACGGAATGCTTCAACCGTGGAAGGTATTTCACGAGACACTGTGCACTCACGTTCGTTGTAACAACTGTCAAAGGGCACTCACTGTATGCCTTCCAACTCCTCGGCCGCGTTGGAGCCCCAGGAAGTAAATGCGTTCGTTTGACTAAGCTCCGTGAACGTGCAGCGGTGATGGCGAAGCGCTGCCCTGTTCGCTCGAAAGCTCTCGTTCGTGCGGCCTTCACACGGCCTCAAGGTACGCAGTTCTAAACAGCCTTCCATTCCATGCTGGTGTGCCAAGCCCCCCACCCACCCGCAGGGAGGAATTTGGGCTCTTCTGAGAAACACCAGTGTGCGCCACAAGTGAAACCAGGGCGTCTCCCCCAGGACGTCGCCGACCGGCAGCCGGATGCCAGAGGTGTACTTCCAGCCGGAAAAAGAGGGAAAAGCACAGCTTTCCCGGGGACAATTCTGGACCCTTGGGACCATCCAGAATCACCAAGGCCTCAACTTTGCACGGCCTGGGGAACGCTCTTCCGCCTGTCCAGCAATCCCCACGTCAAAACCTTTCTCAGCAGAGGCAGGCACTCTCTCCCTTGTACTAGATAGCTCGGCAGAGCCTTCCGAGAAACATGCTGCGTCATTCAGCTCGAACGTGGGACGCGGAGGGGAGAGTACGCTTTCTCCCCGTTTGGAGGCGCCTTGCGCTTGGCTTCAAAGCTGCCTTGAACAGCACTAGCGGCCCGACGTCTCTGCACGGCAGGGCTGTCGTTGTGGGCCGAGGCTGCGTGTTGTCCCAAAGCGAAAACCGTGCTGGCAATCCCTTTCTAGGAACTCCTCCCACGGCACCCCAGGTTCAGCTCCGGCCGAACGAAAGGTGACCTCAGGCCTCAAGGTGAAGTTCCAGCGTTTCACGTCAGGGGAGCTGGGTGTGCAGGGGTCTCCGATGAGGCCATACTCCACCACGGAGTGCCTTAACCCTGCGACGCTCCTGGGGACACACAGGGTAGGAGCCCATTCACCAGGTTCGCATGGTGACCTCTCTCCGTGCCGGAACGGCGGCCTCCGGCTTCTGAGGAGCCTTCGCGTAAGCAGGCCCCTGGAGACAGCTCTTCACATTCATAGCTAGGGCAGTGTACTCCTCTCTGGGTTGCCCAGGTTGAGTGGCCCAGTCGTCAGAGAGACTGGCGAAAGCAGCGCTGGGCGGACTCCCTTTGCCAGTCAGTCGAACGGCCTCCTTGACTGAAAGAGAACTGCAGTGCCAAAAGACACCGCGCTGACGACTGGCTCCGGGAAGAGACTCGGGACAGCACTCTCACAGAAGCGAAAGCTAGGCCGTGGGCCCAGCCTGAGGAGCAGTACGTACGTTTGCCACACTTCTTTATACAGCTAGGCGTGAGCCAGAGAGCCTTGGTCACTGAGGCCTACCTAAGGTACTGCCATACTTACCCAGTAGATCCCACGCAGAGGTCCCTGTGCCCAAACTGGCCTCCACGGAAGGGCCCTGTTCCTCCCGTTGTGTTTCCTTGAGGTAATGAGAAACCACTGAGGATACCTGTAGGAGCTCAGGTATGAAGCTGGGCGACCCTGGCCAAACCTGATTCCCCTCCGTGCTAGACGAGACAGTGGCGGGTCCTCAGCTGCCTGAAGCACACTCCTCGCGCGCACCTTCTCTTTGCTGCCGGAAGGCCTCACGTAAGAAGTCTGAGTTGACTCGTGACAGAAGAAGTCTGAGTTGACTCGTGTGAGGCCTGCTGCTCTCCGTTCCTTGCTGGGAGCTTCAGCAGGAGCGCTCTGGAGCTCGCCGGCAGGAGAACTGTGAGTCCCCCCCGCCCCACCCCGGCCTCAAGCAAAAGTCCAGATTTCCCCCGTTAGTAACACCTCGGAGTGCCAGAGGGAGCGGAGGGGCATGCGTTAACGGAATGCTTCAACCGTGGAAGGTATTTCACGAGACACTGTGCACTCACGTTCGTTGTAACAACTGTCAAAGGGCACTCACTGTATGCCTTCCAACTCCTCGGCCGCGTTGGAGCCCCAGGAAGTAAATGCGTTCGTTTGACTAAGCTCCGTGAACGTGCAGCGGTGATGGCGAAGCGCTGCCCTGTTCGCTCGAAAGCTCTCGTTCGTGCGGCCTTCACACGGCCTCAAGGTACGCAGTTCTAAACAGCCTTCCATTCCATGCTGGTGTGCCAAGCCCCCCACCCAACCGCAGGGAGGAATTTGGGCTCTTCTGAGAAACACCAGTGTGCACCACACGTGAAACCAGGGCGTCTCCCCCAGGCCGTCGCCGACCGGCAGCCGGATGCCAGAGGTGTACTTCCAGCCGGAAAAAGAGGGAAAAGGACAGCTTTCCCGGGGACAATTCTGGACCCTTGGGACCATCCAGAATCACCAAGGCCTCAACTTTGCACGGCCTGGGGAACGCTCTTCCGCCTGTCCAGCAATCCCCACGTCAAAACCTTTCTCAGCAGAGGCAGGCACTCTCTCCCTTGTACTAGATAGCTCGGCAGAGCCTTCCGAGAAACATGCTGCGTCATTCAGCTCGAACGTGGGACGCGGAGGGGAGAGTACGCTTTCTCCCCGTTTGGAGGCGCCTTGCGCTTGGCTTCAAAGCTGCCTTGAACAGCACTAGCGGCCCGACGTCTCTGCACGGCAGGGCTGTCGTTGTGGGCCGAGGCTGCGTGTTGTCCCAAAGCGAAAACCGTGCTGGCAATCCCTTTCTAGGAACTCCTCCCACGGCACCCCAGGTTCAGCTCCGGCCGAACGAAAGGTGACCTCAGGCCTCAAGGTGAAGTTCCAGCGTTTCACGTCAGGGGAGTTGGGTGTGCAGGGGTCTCCGATGAGGCCATACTCCACCACGGAGTGCCTTAACCCTGCGACGCTCCTGGGGACACACAGGGTAGGAGCCAATTCACAAGTTTCGCATGGTGACATCTCTCCGTGCCGGAACGGCGGCCTCCGGCTTCTGAGGAGCCTTCGCGTAAGCAGGCCCCTGGAGACAGCTCTTCACTTTCATAGCTAGGGCAGTGTACTCCTCTCTGGGTTGCCCAGGTTGAGTGGCCCAGTCGTCAGAGAGACTGACGAAAGCAGCGCTGGGCCGACTCCCTTTGCCGGTCAGTCGAACGGCCTCCTTGACTGAAAGAGAACTGCAGTGCCAAAAGACACCGCGCTGACGACTGGCTCCGGGAAGAGACTCGGGACAGCACTCTCACAGAAGCGAAAGCTAGGCCGTGGGCCCAGCCTGAGGAGCAGTACGTACGTTTGCCACACTTCTTTACACAGCTAGGCGTGAGCCAGAGAGCCTTGGTCACTGAGGCCTACCTAAGGTACTGCCATACTTACCCAGTAGATCCCACGCAGAGGTCCCTGTGCCCAAACTGGCCTCCACGGAAGGGCCCTGTTCCTCCCGTTGTGTTTCCTTGAGGTAATCAGAAACCACTGAGGATACCTGTAGGAGCTCAGGTATGAAGCTGGGCGACGCTGGCCAAACCTGATTCCCCTCCGTGCTAGACGAGACAGTGGCGGGTCCTCAGCTGCCTGAAGCACACTCCTCGCGCGCACCTTCTCTTTGCTGCCGGAAGGCCTCACGTAAGAAGTCTGAGTTGACTCGTGACAGAAGAAGTCTGAGTTGACTCGTGTGAGGCCTGCTGCTCTCCGTTCCTTGCTGGGAGCTTCAGCAGGAGTGCTCTGGAGCTCGCCGGCAGGAGAACTGTGAGTCCCCCCCGCCCCACCCCGGCCTCAAGCAAAAGTCCAGATTTCCCCCGTTAGTAACACCTCGGAGTGCCAGAGGGAGCGGAGGGGCATGCGTTAACGGAATGCTTCAACCGTGGAAGGTATTTCACGAGACACTGTGCACTCACGTTCGTTGTAACAACTGTCAAAGGGCACTCACTGTATGCCTTCCAACTCCTCGGCCGCGTTGGAGCCCCAGGAAGTAAATGCGTTCGTTTGACTAAGCTCCGTGAACGTGCAGCGGTGATGGCGAAGCGCTGCCCTGTTCGCTCGAAAGCTCTCGTTCGTGCGGCCTTCACACGGCCTCAAGGTACGCAGTTCTAAACAGCCTTCCATTCCATGCTGGTGTGCCAAGCCCCCCACCCAACCGCAGGGAGGAATTTGGGCTCTTCTGAGAAACACCAGTGTGCACCACACGTGAAACCAGGGCGTCTCCCCCAGGCCGTCGCCGACCGGCAGCCGGATGCCAGAGGTGTACTTCCAGCCGGAAAAAGAGGGAAAAGGACAGCTTTCCCGGGGACAATTCTGGACCCTTGGGACCATCCAGAATCACCAAGGCCTCAACTTTGCACGGCCTGGGGAACGCTCTTCCGCCTGTCCAGCAATCCCCACGTCAAAACCTTTCTCAGCAGAGGCAGGCACTCTCTCCCTTGTACTAGATAGCTCGGCAGAGCCTTCCGAGAAACATGCTGCGTCATTCAGCTCGAACGTGGGACGCGGAGGGGAGAGTACGCTTTCTCCCCGTTTGGAGGCGCCTTGCGCTTGGCTTCAAAGCTGCCTTGAACAGCACTAGCGGCCCGACGTCTCTGCACGACAGGGCTGTCGTTGTGGGCCGAGGCTGCGTGTTGTCCCAAAGCGAAAACCGTGCTGGCAATCCCTTTCTAGGAACTCCTCCCACGGCACCCCAGGTTCAGCTCCGGCCGAACGAAAGGTGACCTCAGGCCTCAAGGTGAAGTTCCAGCGTTTCACGTCAGGGGAGTTGGGTGTGCAGGGGTCTCCGATGAGGCCATACTCCACCACGGAGTGCCTTAACCCTGCGACGCTCCTGGGGACACACAGGGTAGGAGCCAATTCACAAGTTTCGCATGGTGACATCTCTCCGTGCCGGAACGGCGGCCTCCGGCTTCTGAGGAGCCTTCGCGTAAGCAGGCCCCTGGAGACAGCTCTTCACTTTCATAGCTAGGGCAGTGTACTCCTCTCTGGGTTGCCCAGGTTGAGTGGCCCAGTCGTCAGAGAGACTGACGAAAGCAGCGCTGGGCCGACTCCCTTTGCCAGTCAGTCGAACGGCCTCCTTGACTGAAAGAGAACTGCAGTGCCAAAAGACACCGCGCTGACGACTGGCTCCGGGAAGAGACTCGGGACAGCACTCTCACAGAAGCGAAAGCTAGGCCGTGGGCCCAGCCTGAGGAGCAGTACGTACGTTTGCCACACTTCTTTACACAGCTAGGCGTGAGCCAGAGAGCCTTGGTCACTGAGGCCTACCTAAGGTACTGCCATACTTACCCAGTAGATCCCACGCAGAGGTCCCTGTGCCCAAACTGGCCTCCACGGAAGGGCCCTGTTCCTCCCGTTGTGTTTCCTTGAGGTAATCAGAAACCACTGAGGATACCTGTAGGAGCTCAGGTATGAAGCTGGGCGACGCTGGCCAAACCTGATTCCCCTCCGTGCTAGACGAGACAGTGGCGGGTCCTCAGCTGCCTGAAGCACACTCCTCGCGCGCACCTTCTCTTTGCTGCCGGAAGGCCTCACGTAAGAAGTCTGAGTTGACTCGTGACAGAAGAAGTCTGAGTTGACTCGTGTGAGGCCTGCTGCTCTCCGTTCCTTGCTGGGAGCTTCAGCAGGAGCGCTCTGGAGCTCGCCGGCAGGAGAACTGTGAGTCCCCCCCGCCCCACCCCGGCCTCAAGCAAAAGTCCAGATTTCCCCCGTTAGTAACACCTCGGAGTGCCAGAGGGAGCGGAGGGGCATGCGTTAACGGAATGCTTCAACCGTGGAAGGTATTTCACGAGACACTGTGCACTCACGTTCGTTGTAACAACTGTCAAAGGGCACTCACTGTATGCCTTCCAACTCCTCGGCCGCGTTGGAGCCCCAGGAAGTAAATGCGTTCGTTTGACTAAGCTCCGTGAACGTGCAGCGGTGATGGCGAAGCGCTGCCCTGTTCGCTCGAAAGCTCTCGTTCGTGCGGCCTTCACACGGCCTCAAGGTACGCAGTTCTAAACAGCCTTCCATTCCATGCTGGTGTGCCAAGCCCCCCACCCACCCGCAGGGAGGAATTTGGGCTCTTCTGAGAAACACCAGTGTGCGCCACAAGTGAAACCAGGGCGTCTCCCCCAGGACGTCGCCGACCGGCAGCCGGATGCCAGAGGTGTACTTCCAGCCGGAAAAAGAGGGAAAAGCACAGCTTTCCCGGGGACAATTCTGGACCCTTGGGACCATCCAGAATCACCAAGGCCTCAACTTTGCACGGCCTGGGGAACGCTCTTCCGCCTGTCCAGCAATCCCCACGTCAAAACCTTTCTCAGCAGAGGCAGGCACTCTCTCCCTTGTACTAGATAGCTCGGCAGAGCCTTCCGAGAAACATGCTGCGTCATTCAGCTCGAACGTGGGACGCGGAGGGGAGAGTACGCTTTCTCCCCGTTTGGAGGCGCCTTGCGCTTGGCTTCAAAGCTGCCTTGAACAGCACTAGCGGCCCGACGTCTCTGCACGGCAGGGCTGTCGTTGTGGGCCGAGGCTGCGTGTTGTCCCAAAGCGAAAACCGTGCTGGCAATCCCTTTCTAGGAACTCCTCCCACGGCACCCCAGGTTCAGCTCCGGCCGAACGAAAGGTGACCTCAGGCCTCAAGGTGAAGTTCCAGCGTTTCACGTCAGGGGAGCTGGGTGTGCAGGGGTCTCCGATGAGGCCATACTCCACCACGGAGTGCCTTAACCCTGCGACGCTCCTGGGGACACACAGGGTAGGAGCCCATTCACCAGGTTCGCATGGTGACCTCTCTCCGTGCCGGAACGGCGGCCTCCGGCTTCTGAGGAGCCTTCGCGTAAGCAGGCCCCTGGAGACAGCTCTTCACTTTCATAGCTAGGGCAGTGTACTCCTCTCTGGGTTGCCCAGGTTGAGTGGCCCAGTCGTCAGAGAGACTGACGAAAGCAGCGCTGGGCCGAATCCCTTTGCCAGTCAGTCGAACGGCCTCCTTGACTGAAAGAGAACTGCAGTGCCAAAAGACACCGCGCTGACGACTGGCTCCGGGAAGAGACTCGGGACAGCACTCTCACAGAAGCGAAAGCTAGGCCGTGGGCCCAGCCTGAGGAGCAGTACGTACGTTTGCCACACTTCTTTACACAGCTAGGCGTGAGCCAGAGAGCCTTGGTCACTGAGGCCTACCTAAGGTACTGCCATACTTACCCAGTAGATCCCACGCAGAGGTCCCTGTGCCCAAACTGGCCTCCACGGAAGGGCCCTGTTCCTCCCGTTGTGTTTCCTTGAGGTAATCAGAAACCACTGAGGATACCTGTAGGAGCTCAGGTATGAAGCTGGGCGACGCTGGCCAAACCTGATTCCCCTCCGTGCTAGACGAGACAGTGGCGGGTCCTCAGCTGCCTGAAGCACACTCCTCGCGCGCACCTTCTCTTTGCTGCCGGAAGGCCTCACGTAAGAAGTCTGAGTTGACTCGTGACAGAAGAAGTCTGAGTTGACTCGTGTGAGGCCTGCTGCTCTCCGTTCCTTGCTGGGAGCTTCAGCAGGAGCGCTCTGGAGCTCGCCGGCAGGAGAACTGTGAGTCCCCCCCGCCCCACCCCGGCCTCAAGCAAAAGTCCAGATTTCCCCCGTTAGTAACACCTCGGAGTGCCAGAGGGAGCGGAGGGGCATGCGTTAACGGAATGCTTCAACCGTGGAAGGTATTTCACGAGACACTGTGCACTCACGTTCGTTGTAACAACTGTCAAAGGGCACTCACTGTATGCCTTCCAACTCCTCGGCCGCGTTGGAGCCCCAGGAAGTAAATGCGTTCGTTTGACTAAGCTCCGTGAACGTGCAGCGGTGATGGCGAAGCGCTGCCCTGTTCGCTCGAAAGCTCTCGTTCGTGCGGCCTTCACACGGCCTCAAGGTACGCAGTTCTAAACAGCCTTCCATTCCATGCTGGTGTGCCAAGCCCCCCACCCACCCGCAGGGAGGAATTTGGGCTCTTCTGAGAAACACCAGTGTGCACCACACGTGAAACCAGGGCGTCTCCCCCAGGCCGTCACCGACCGGCAGCCGGATGCCAGAGGTGTACTTCCAGCCGGAAAAAGAGGGAAAAGGACAGCTTTCCCGGGGACAATTCTGGACCCTTGGGACCATCCAGAATCACCAAGGCCTCAACTTTGCACGGCCTGGGGAACGCTCTTCCGCCTGTCCAGCAATCCCCACGTCAAAACCTTTCTCAGCAGAGGCAGGCACTCTCTCCCTTGTACTAGATAGCTCGGCAGAGCCTTCCGAGAAACATGCTGCGTCATTCAGCTCGAACGTGGGACGCGGAGGGGAGAGTACGCTTTCTCCCCGTTTGGAGGCGCCTTGCGCTTGGCTTCAAAGCTGCCTTGAACAGCACTAGCGGCCCGACGTCTCTGCACGGCAGGGCTGTCGTTGTGGGCCGAGGCTGCGTGTTGTCCCAAAGCGAAAACCGTGCTGGCAATCCCTTTCTAGGAACTCCTCCCACGGCACCCCAGGTTCAGCTCCGGCCGAACGAAAGGTGACCTCAGGCCTCAAGGTGAAGTTCCAGCGTTTCACGTCAGGGGAGTTGGGTGTGCAGGGGTCTCCGATGAGGCCATACTCCACCACGGAGTGCCTTAACCCTGCGACGCTCCTGGGGACACACAGGGTAGGAGCCAATTCACAAGTTTCGCATGGTGACATCTCTCCGTGCCGGAACGGCGGCCTCCGGCTTCTGAGGAGCCTTCGCGTAAGCAGGCCCCTGGAGACAGCTCTTCACTTTCATAGCTAGGGCAGTGTACTCCTCTCTGGGTTGCCCAGGTTGAGTGGCCCAGTCGTCAGAGAGACTGACGAAAGCAGCGCTGGGCCGACTCCCTTTGCCAGTCAGTCGAACGGCCTCCTTGACTGAAAGAGAACTGCAGTGCCAAAAGACACCGCGCTGACGACTGGCTCCGGGAAGAGACTCGGGACAGCACTCTCACAGAAGCGAAAGCTAGGCCGTGGGCCCAGCCTGAGGAGCAGTACGTACGTTTGCCACACTTCTTTACACAGCTAGGCGTGAGCCAGAGAGCCTTGGTCACTGAGGCCTACCTAAGGTACTGCCATACTTACCCAGTAGATCCCACGCAGAGGTCCCTGTGCCCAAACTGGCCTCCACGGAAGGGCCCTGTTCCTCCCGTTGTGTTTCCTTGAGGTAATCAGAAACCACTGAGGATACCTGTAGGAGCTCAGGTATGAAGCTGGGCGACGCTGGCCAAACCTGATTCCCCTCCGTGCTAGACGAGACAGTGGCGGGTCCTCAGCTGCCTGAAGCACACTCCTCGCGCGCACCTTCTCTTTGCTGCCGGAAGGCCTCACGTAAGAAGTCTGAGTTGACTCGTGACAGAAGAAGTCTGGGTTGACTCGTGTGAGGCCTGCTGCTCTCCGTTCCTTGCTGGGAGCTTCAGCAGGAGCGCTCTGGAGCTCGCCGGCAGGAGAACTGTGAGTCCCCCCCGCCCCACCCCGGCCTCAAGCAAAAGTCCAGATTTCCCCCGTTAGTAACACCTCGGAGTGCCAGAGGGAGCGGGGGGCATGCGTTAACGGAATGCTTCAACCGTGGAAGGTATTTCACGAGACACTGTGCACTCACGTTCGTTGTAACAACTGTCAAAGGGCACTCACTGTATGCCTTCCAACTCCTCGGCCGCGTTGGAGCCCCAGGAAGTAAATGCGTTCGTTTGACTAAGCTCCGTGAACGTGCAGCGGTGATGGCGAAGCGCTGCCCTGTTCGCTCGAAAGCTCTCGTTCGTGCGGCCTTCACACGGCCTCAAGGTACGCAGTTCTAAACAGCCTTCCATTCCATGCTGGTGTGCCAAGCCCCCCACCCACCCGCAGGGAGGAATTTGGGCTCTTCTGAGAAACACCAGTGTGCGCCACAAGTGAAACCAGGGCGTCTCCCCCAGGACGTCGCCGACCGGCAGCCGGATGCCAGAGGTGTACTTCCAGCCGGAAAAAGAGGGAAAAGCACAGCTTTCCCGGGGACAATTCTGGACCCTTGGGACCATCCAGAATCACCAAGGCCTCAACTTTGCACGGCCTGGGGAACGCTCTTCCGCCTGTCCAGCAATCCCCACGTCAAAACCTTTCTCAGCAGAGGCAGGCACTCTCTCCCTTGTACTAGATAGCTCGGCAGAGCCTTCCGAGAAACATGCTGCGTCATTCAGCTCGAACGTGGGACGCGGAGGGGAGAGTACGCTTTCTCCCCGTTTGGAGGCGCCTTGCGCTTGGCTTCAAAGCTGCCTTGAACAGCACTAGCGGCCCGACGTCTCTGCACGGCAGGGCTGTCGTTGTGGGCCGAGGCTGCGTGTTGTCCCAAAGCGAAAACCGTGCTGGCAATCCCTTTCTAGGAACTCCTCCCACGGCACCCCAGGTTCAGCTCCGGCCGAACGAAAGGTGACCTCAGGCCTCAAGGTGAAGTTCCAGCGTTTCACGTCAGGGGAGTTGGGTGTGCAGGGGTCTCCGATGAGGCCATACTCCACCACGGAGTGCCTTAACCCTGCGACGCTCCTGGGGACACACAGGGTAGGAGCCCATTCACCAGGTTCGCATGGTGACCTCTCTCCGTGCCGGAACGGCGGCCTCCGGCTTCTGAGGAACCTTCGCGTAAGCAGGCCCCTGGAGACAGCTCTTCACATTCATAGCTAGGGCAGTGTACTCCTCTCTGGGTTGCCCAGGTTGAGTGGCCCAGTCGTCAGAGAGACTGGCGAAAGCAGCGCTGGGCGGACTCCCTTTGCCAGTCAGTCGAACGGCCTCCTTGACTGAAAGAGAACTGCAGTGCCAAAAGACACCGCGCTGACGACTGGCTCCGGGAAGAGACTCGGGACAGCACTCTCACAGAAGCGAAAGCTAGGCCGTGGGCCCAGCCTGAGGAGCAGTACGTACGTTTGCCACACTTCTTTACACAGCTAGGCGTGAGCCAGAGAGCCTTGGTCACTGAGGCCTACCTAAGGTACTGCCATACTTACCCAGTAGATCCCACGCAGAGGTCCCTGTGCCCAAACTGGCCTCCACGGAAGGGCCCTGTTCCTCCCGTTGTGTTTCCTTGAGGTAATCAGAAACCACTGAGGATACCTGTAGGAGCTCAGGTATGAAGCTGGGCGACCCTGGCCAAACCTGATTCCCCTCCGTGCTAGACGAGACAGTGGCGGGTCCTCAGCTGCCTGAAGCACACTCCTCGCGCGCACCTTCTCTTTGCTGCCGGAAGGCCTCACGTAAGAAGTCTGAGTTGACTCGTGACAGAAGAAGTCTGAGTTGACTCGTGTGAGGCCTGCTGCTCTCCGTTCCTTGCTGGGAGCTTCAGCAGGAGCGCTCTGGAGCTCGCCGGCAGGAGAACTGTGAGTCCCCCCCGCCCCACCCCGGCCTCAAGCAAAAGTCCAGATTTCCCCCGTTAGTAACACCTCGGAGTGCCAGAGGGAGCGGAGGGGCATGCGTTAACGGAATGCTTCAACCGTGGAAGGTATTTCACGAGACACTGTGCACTCACGTTCGTTGTAACAACTGTCAAAGGGCACTCACTGTATGCCTTCCAACTCCTCGGCCGCGTTGGAGCCCCAGGAAGTAAATGCGTTCGTTTGACTAAGCTCCGTGAACGTGCAGCGGTGATGGCGAAGCGCTGCCCTGTTCGCTCGAAAGCTCTCGTTCGTGCGGCCTTCACACGGCCTCAAGGTACGCAGTTCTAAACAGCCTTCCATTCCATGCTGGTGTGCCAAGCCCCCCACCCACCCGCAGGGAGGAATTTGGGCTCTTCTGAGAAACACCAGTGTGCGCCACAAGTGAAACCAGGGCGTCTCCCCCAGGACGTCGCCGACCGGCAGCCGGATGCCAGAGGTGTACTTCCAGCCGGAAAAAGAGGGAAAAGCACAGCTTTCCCGGGGACAATTCTGGACCCTTGGGACCATCCAGAATCACCAAGGCCTCAACTTTGCACGGCCTGGGGAACGCTCTTCCGCCTGTCCAGCAATCCCCACGTCAAAACCTTTCTCAGCAGAGGCAGGCACTCTCTCCCTTGTACTAGATAGCTCGGCAGAGCCTTCCGAGAAACATGCTGCGTCATTCAGCTCGAACGTGGGACGCGGAGGGGAGAGTACGCTTTCTCCCCGTTTGGAGGCGCCTTGCGCTTGGCTTCAAAGCTGCCTTGAACAGCACTAGCGGCCCGACGTCTCTGCACGGCAGGGCTGTCGTTGTGGGCCGAGGCTGCGTGTTCTCCCAAAGCGAAAACCGTGCTGGCAATCCCTTTCTAGGAACTCCTCCCACGGCACCCCAGGTTCAGCTCCGGCCGAACGAAAGGTGACCTCAGGCCTCAAGGTGAAGTTCCAGCGTTTCACGTCAGGGGAGTTGGGTGTGCAGGGGTCTCCGATGAGGCCATACTCCACCACGGAGTGCCTTAACCCTGCGACGCTCCTGGGGACACACAGGGTAGGAGCCCATTCACCAGGTTCGCATGGTGACCTCTCTCCGTGCCGGAACGGCGGCCTCCGGCTTCTGAGGAGCCTTCGCGTAAGCAGGCCCCTGGAGACAGCTCTTCACATTCATAGCTAGGGCAGTGTACTCCTCTCTGGGTTGCCCAGGTTGAGTGGCCCAGTCGTCAGAGAGACTGGCGAAAGCAGCGCTGGGCGGACTCCCTTTGCCAGTCAGTCGAACGGCCTCCTTGACTGAAAGAGAATTGCAGTGCCAAAAGACACCGCGCTGACGACTGGCTCCGGGAAGAGACTCGGGACAGCACTCTCACAGAAGCGAAAGCTAGGCCGTGGGCCCAGCCTCAGGAGCAGTACGTACGTTTGCCACACTTCTTTACACAGCTAGGCGTGAGCCAGAGAGCCTTGGTCACTGAGGCCTACCTAAGGTACTGCCATACTTACCCAGTAGGTCCCACGCAGAGGTCCCTGTGCCCAAACTGGCCTCCACGGAAGGGCCCTGTTCCTCCCGTTGTGTTTCCTTGAGGTAATCAGAAACCACTGAGGATACCTGTAGGAGCTCAGGTATGAAGCTGGGCGACGCTGGCCAAACCTGATTCCCCTCCGTGCTAGACGAGACAGTGGCGGGTCCTCAGCTGCCTGAAGCACACTCCTCGCGCGCACCTTCTCTTTGCTGCCGGAAGGCCTCACGTAAGAAGTCTGAGTTGACTCGTGACAGAAGAAGTCTGAGTTGACTCGTGTGAGGCCTGCTGCTCTCCGTTCCTTGCTGGGAGCTTCAGCAGGAGCGCTCTGGAGCTCGCCGGCAGGAGAACTGTGAGTCCCCCCCGCCCCACCCCGGCCTCAAGCAAAAGTCCAGATTTCCCCCGTTAGTAACACCTCGGAGTGCCAGAGGGAGCGGGGGGCATGCGTTAACGGAATGCTTCAACCGTGGAAGGTATTTCACGAGACACTGTGCACTCACGTTCGTTGTAACAACTGTCAAAGGGCACTCACTGTATGCCTTCCAACTCCTCGGCCGCGTTGGAGCCCCAGGAAGTAAATGCGTTCGTTTGACTAAGCTCCGTGAACGTGCAGCGGTGATGGCGAAGCGCTGCCCTGTTCGCTCGAAAGCTCTCGTTCGTGCGGCCTTCACACGGCCTCAAGGTACGCAGTTCTAAACAGCCTTCCATTCCATGCTGGTGTGCCAAGCCCCCCACCCACCCGCAGGGAGGAATTTGGGCTCTTCTGAGAAACACCAGTGTGCGCCACAAGTGAAACCAGGGCGTCTCCCCCAGGACGTCGCCGACCGGCAGCCGGATGCCAGAGGTGTACTTCCAGCCGGAAAAAGAGGGAAAAGCACAGCTTTCCCGGGGACAATTCTGGACCCTTGGGACCATCCAGAATCACCAAGGCCTCAACTTTGCACGGCCTGGGGAACGCTCTTCCGCCTGTCCAGCAATCCCCACGTCAAAACCTTTCTCAGCAGAGGCAGGCACTCTCTCCCTTGTACTAGATAGCTCGGCAGAGCCTTCCGAGAAACATGCTGCGTCATTCAGCTCGAACGTGGGACGCGGAGGGGAGAGTACGCTTTCTCCCCGTTTGGAGGCGCCTTGCGCTTGGCTTCAAAGCTGCCTTGAACAGCACTAGCGGCCCGACGTCTCTGCACGGCAGGGCTGTCGTTGTGGGCCGAGGCTGCGTGTTGTCCCAAAGCGAAAACCGTGCTGTCAATCCCTTTCTAGGAACTCCTCCCACGGCACCCCAGGTTCAGCTCCGGCCGAACGAAAGGTGACCTCAGGCCTCAAGGTGAAGTTCCAGCGTTTCACGTCAGGGGAGCTGGGTGTGCAGGGGTCTCCGATGAGGCCATACTCCACCACGGAGTGCCTTAACCCTGCGACGCTCCTGGGGACACACAGGGTAGGAGCCCATTCACCAGGTTCGCATGATGACCTCTCTCCGTGCCGGAACGGCGGCCTCTGGCTTCTGAGGAACCTTAACGTAAGGAGGCCCCTGGAGACAGTTCTTCACATTCATAGCTAGGGCAGTGTACTCCTCTCTGGGTTGCCCAGGTTGAGTGGCCCAGTCGTCAGAGAGACTGGCGAAAGCAGCGCTGGGCGGGCTCCCTTTGCCAGTCAGTCGAACGGCCTCCTTGACTGAAAGAGAACTGCAGTGCCAAAAGACACCGCGCTGACGACTGGCTCCGGGAAGAGACTCGGGACAGCACTCTCACAGAAGCGAAAGCTAGGCCGTGGGCCCAGCCTGAGGAGCAGTACGTACGTTTGCCACACTTCTTTACACAGCTAGGCGTGAGCCAGAGAGCCTTGGTCACTGAGGCCTACCTAAGGTACTGCCATACTTACCCAGTAGATCCCACGCAGAGGTCCCTGTGCCCAAACTGGCCTCCACGGAAGGGCCCTGTTCCTCCCGTTGTGTTTCCTTGAGGTAATCAGAAACCGCTGAGGATACCTGTAGGAGCTCAGGTATGAAGCTGGGCGACCCTGGCCAAACCTGATTCCCCTCCGTGCTAGACGAGACAGTGGCGGGTCCTCAGCTGCCTGAAGCACACTCCTCGCGCGCACCTTCTCTTTGCTGCCGGAAGGCCTCACGTAAGAAGTCTGAGTTGACTCGTGACAGAAGAAGTCTGAGTTGACTCGTGTGAGGCCTGCTGCTCTCCGTTCCTTGCTGGGAGCTTCAGCAGGAGCGCTCTGGAGCTCGCCGGCAGGAGAACTGTGAGTCCCCCCCGCCCCACCCCGGCCTCAAGCAAAAGTCCAGATTTCCCCCGTTAGTAACACCTCGGAGTGCCAGAGGGAGCGGAGGGGCATGCGTTAACGGAATGCTTCAACCGTGGAAGGTATTTCACGAGACACTGTGCACTCACGTTCGTTGTAACAACTGTCAAAGGGCACTCACTGTATGCCTTCCAACTCCTCGGCCGCGTTGGAGCCCCAGGAAGTAAATGCGTTCGTTTGACTAAGCTCCGTGAACGTGCAGCGGTGATGGCGAAGCGCTGCCCTGTTCGCTCGAAAGCTCTCGTTCGTGCGGCCTTCACACGGCCTCAAGGTACGCAGTTCTAAACAGCCTTCCATTCCATGCTGGTGTGCCAAGCCCCCCACCCACCCGCAGGGAGGAATTTGGGCTCTTCTGAGAAACACCAGTGTGCGCCACAAGTGAAACCAGGGCGTCTCCCCCAGGACGTCGCCGACCGGCAGCCGGATGCCAGAGGTGTACTTCCAGCCGGAAAAAGAGGGAAAAGCACAGCTTTCCCGGGGACAATTCTGGACCCTTGGGACCATCCAGAATCACCAAGGCCTCAACTTTGCACGGCCTGGGGAACGCTCTTCCGCCTGTCCAGCAATCCCCACGTCAAAACCTTTCTCAGCAGAGGCAGGCACTCTCTCCCTTGTACTAGATAGCTCGGCAGAGCCTTCCGAGAAACATGCTGCGTCATTCAGCTCGAACGTGGGACGCGGAGGGGAGAGTACGCTTTCTCCCCGTTTGGAGGCGCCTTGCGCTTGGCTTCAAAGCTGCCTTGAACAGCACTAGCGGCCCGACGTCTCTGCACGGCAGGGCTGTCGTTGTGGGCCGAGGCTGCGTGTTGTCCCAAAGCGAAAACCGTGCTGGCAATCCCTTTCTAGGAACTCCTCCCACGGCACCCCAGGTTCAGCTCCGGCCGAACGAAAGGTGACCTCAGGCCTCAAGGTGAAGTTCCAGCGTTTCACGTCAGGGGAGTTGGGTGTGCAGGGGTCTCCGATGAGGCCATACTCCACCACGGAGTGCCTTAACCCTGCGACGCTCCTGGGGACACACAGGGTAGGAGCCAATTCACAAGTTTCGCATGGTGACATCTCTCCGTGCCGGAACGGCGGCCTCCGGCTTCTGAGGAGCCTTCGCGTAAGCAGGCCCCTGGAGACAGCTCTTCACTTTCATAGCTAGGGCAGTGTACTCCTCTCTGGGTTGCCCAGGTTGAGTGGCCCAGTCGTCAGAGAGACTGACGAAAGCAGCGCTGGGCCGACTCCCTTTGCCAGTCAGTCGAACGGCCTCCTTGACTGAAAGAGAACTGCAGTGCCAAAAGACACCGCGCTGACGACTGGCTCCGGGAAGAGACTCGGGACAGCACTCTCACAGAAGCGAAAGCTAGGCCGTGGGCCCAGCCTGAGGAGCAGTACGTACGTTTGCCACACTTCTTTACACAGCTAGGCGTGAGCCAGAGAGCCTTGGTCACTGAGGCCTACCTAAGGTACTGCCATACTTACCCAGTAGATCCCACGCAGAGGTCCCTGTGCCCAAACTGGCCTCCACGGAAGGGCCCTGTTCCTCCCGTTGTGTTTCCTTGAGGTAATCAGAAACCACTGAGGATACCTGTAGGAGCTCAGGTATGAAGCTGGGCGACGCTGGCCAAACCTGATTCCCCTCCGTGCTAGACGAGACAGTGGCGGGTCCTCAGCTGCCTGAAGCACACTCCTCGCGCGCACCTTCTCTTTGCTGCCGGAAGGCCTCACGTAAGAAGTCTGAGTTGACTCGTGACAGAAGAAGTCTGAGTTGACTCGTGTGAGGCCTGCTGCTCTCCGTTCCTTGCTGGGAGCTTCAGCAGGAGCGCTCTGGAGCTCGCTGGCAGGAGAACTGTGAGTCCCCCCCGCCCCACCCCGGCCTCAAGCAAAAGTCCAGATTTCCCCCGTTAGTAACACCTCGGAGTGCCAGAGGGAGCGGAGGGGCATGCGTTAACGGAATGCTTCAACCGTGGAAGGTATTTCACGAGACACTGTGCACTCACGTTCGTTGTAACAACTGTCAAAGGGCACTCACTGTATGCCTTCCAACTCCTCGGCCGCGTTGGAGCCCCAGGAAGTAAATGCGTTCGTTTGACTAAGCTCCGTGAACGTGCAGCGGTGATGGCGAAGCGCTGCCCTGTTCGCTCGAAAGCTCTCGTTCGTGCGGCCTTCACACGGCCTCAAGGTACGCAGTTCTAAACAGCCTTCCATTCCA
Organism: Pseudorca crassidens; assembly: GCF_039906515.1. Classification (NCBI taxonomy): domain Eukaryota; kingdom Metazoa; phylum Chordata; class Mammalia; order Artiodactyla; family Delphinidae; genus Pseudorca; species Pseudorca crassidens. The sequence goes on along the minus strand of NC_090315.1, from coordinate 24,779,636 downwards.
TGCTGGTGTGCCAAGCCCCCCACCCACCCGCAGGGAGGAATTTGGGCTCTTCTGAGAAACACCAGTGTGCGCCACAAGTGAAACCAGGGCGTCTCCCCCAGGACGTCGCCGACCGGCAGCCGGATGCCAGAGGTGTACTTCCAGCCGGAAAAAGAGGGAAAAGCACAGCTTTCCCGGGGACAATTCTGGACCCTTGGGACCATCCAGAATCACCAAGGCCTCAACTTTGCACGGCCTGGGGAACGCTCTTCCGCCTGTCCAGCAATCCCCACGTCAAAACCTTTCTCAGCAGAGGCAGGCACTCTCTCCCTTGTACTAGATAGCTCGGCAGAGCCTTCCGAGAAACATGCTGCGTCATTCAGCTCGAACGTGGGACGCGGAGGGGAGAGTACGCTTTCTCCCCGTTTGGAGGCGCCTTGCGCTTGGCTTCAAAGCTGCCTTGAACAGCACTAGCGGCCCGACGTCTCTGCACGGCAGGGCTGTCGTTGTGGGCCGAGGCTGCGTGTTCTCCCAAAGCGAAAACCGTGCTGGCAATCCCTTTCTAGGAACTCCTCCCACGGCACCCCAGGTTCAGCTCCGGCCGAACGAAAGGTGACCTCAGGCCTCAAGGTGAAGTTCCAGCGTTTCACGTCAGGGGAGTTGGGTGTGCAGGGGTCTCCGATGAGGCCATACTCCACCACGGAGTGCCTTAACCCTGCGACGCTCCTGGGGACACACAGGGTAGGAGCCCATTCACCAGGTTCGCATGGTGACCTCTCTCCGTGCCGGAACGGCGGCCTCCGGCTTCTGAGGAGCCTTCGCGTAAGCAGGCCCCTGGAGACAGCTCTTCACATTCATAGCTAGGGCAGTGTACTCCTCTCTGGGTTGCCCAGGTTGAGTGGCCCAGTCGTCAGAGAGACTGGCGAAAGCAGCGCTGGGCGGACTCCCTTTGCCAGTCAGTCGAACGGCCTCCTTGACTGAAAGAGAATTGCAGTGCCAAAAGACACCGCGCTGACGACTGGCTCCGGGAAGAGACTCGGGACAGCACTCTCACAGAAGCGAAAGCTAGGCCGTGGGCCCAGCCTCAGGAGCAGTACGTACGTTTGCCACACTTCTTTACACAGCTAGGCGTGAGCCAGAGAGCCTTGGTCACTGAGGCCTACCTAAGGTACTGCCATACTTACCCAGTAGGTCCCACGCGGAGGTCCCTGTGCCCAAACTGGCCTCCACGGAAGGGCCCTGTTCCTCCCGTTGTGTTTCCTTGAGGTAATCAGAAACCACTGAGGATACCTGTAGGAGCTCAGGTATGAAGCTGGGCGACCCTGGCCAAACCTGATTCCCCTCCGTGCTAGACGAGACAGTGGCGGGTCCTCAGCTGCCTGAAGCACACTCCTCGCGCGCACCTTCTCTTTGCTGCCGGAAGGCCTCACGTAAGAAGTCTGAGTTGACTCGTGACAGAAGAAGTCTGAGTTGACTCGTGTGAGGCCTGCTGCTCTCCGTTCCTTGCTGGGAGCTTCAGCAGGAGCGCTCTGGAGCTCGCCGGCAGGAGAATTGTGAGTCCCCCCCGCCCCACCCCGGCCTCTAGCAAAAGTCCAGATTTCCCCCGTTAGTAACACCTCGGAGTGCCAGAGGGAGCGGAGGGGCATGCGTTAACGGAATGCTTCAACCGTGGAAGGTATTTCACGAGACACTGTGCACTCACGTTCGTTGTAACAACTGTCAAAGGGCACTCACTGTATGCCTTCCAACTCCTCGGCCGCGTTGGAGCCCCAGGAAGTAAATGCGTTCGTTTGACTAAGCTCCGTGAACGTGCAGCGGTGATGGCGAAGCGCTGCCCTGTTCGCTCGAAAGCTCTCGTTCGTGCGGCCTTCACACGGCCTCAAGGTACGCAGTTCTAAACAGCCTTCCATTCCATGCTGGTGTGCCAAGCCCCCCACCCACCCGCAGGGAGGAATTTGGGCTCTTCTGAGAAACACCAGTGTGCGCCACAAGTGAAACCAGGGCGTCTCCCCCAGGACGTCGCCGACCGGCAGCCGGATGCCAGAGGTGTACTTCCAGCCGGAAAAAGAGGGAAAAGCACAGCTTTCCCGGGGACAATTCTGGACCCTTGGGACCATCCAGAATCACCAAGGCCTCAACTTTGCACGGCCTGGGGAACGCTCTTCCGCCTGTCCAGCAATCCCCACGTCAAAACCTTTCTCAGCAGAGGCAGGCACTCTCTCCCTTGTACTAGATAGCTCGGCAGAGCCTTCCGAGAAACATGCTGCGTCATTCAGCTCGAACGTGGGACGCGGAGGGGAGAGTACGCTTTCTCCCCGTTTGGAGGCGCCTTGCGCTTGGCTTCAAAGCTGCCTTGAACAGCACTAGCGGCCCGACGTCTCTGCACGGCAGGGCTGTCGTTGTGGGCCGAGGCTGCGTGTTGTCCCAAAGCGAAAACCGTGCTGGCAATCCCTTTCTAGGAACTCCTCCCACGGCACCCCAGGTTCAGCTCCGGCCGAACGAAAGGTGACCTCAGGCCTCAAGGTGAAGTTCCAGCGTTTCACGTCAGGGGAGTTGGGTGTGCAGGGGTCTCCGATGAGGCCATACTCCACCACGGAGTGCCTTAACCCTGCGACGCTCCTGGGGACACACAGGGTAGGAGCCAATTCACAAGTTTCGCATGGTGACATCTCTCCGTGCCGGAACGGCGGCCTCCGGCTTCTGAGGAGCCTTCGCGTAAGCAGGCCCCTGGAGACAGCTCTTCACTTTCATAGCTAGGGCAGTGTACTCCTCTCTGGGTTGCCCAGGTTGAGTGGCCCAGTCGTCAGAGAGACTGACGAAAGCAGCGCTGGGCCGACTCCCTTTGCCAGTCAGTCGAACGGCCTCCTTGACTGAAAGAGAACTGCAGTGCCAAAAGACACCGCGCTGACGACTGGCTCCGGGAAGAGACTCGGGACAGCACTCTCACAGAAGCGAAAGCTAGGCCGTGGGCCCAGCCTGAGGAGCAGTACGTACGTTTGCCACACTTCTTTACACAGCTAGGCGTGAGCCAGAGAGCCTTGGTCACTGAGGCCTACCTAAGGTACTGCCATACTTACCCAGTAGATCCCACGCAGAGGTCCCTGTGCCCAAACTGGCCTCCACGGAAGGGCCCTGTTCCTCCCGTTGTGTTTCCTTGAGGTAATCAGAAACCACTGAGGATACCTGTAGGAGCTCAGGTATGAAGCTGGGCGACGCTGGCCAAACCTGATTCCCCTCCGTGCTAGACGAGACAGTGGCGGGTCCTCAGCTGCCTGAAGCACACTCCTCGCGCGCACCTTCTCTTTGCTGCCGGAAGGCCTCACGTAAGAAGTCTGAGTTGACTCGTGACAGAAGAAGTCTGAGTTGACTCGTGTGAGGCCTGCTGCTCTCCGTTCCTTGCTGGGAGCTTCAGCAGGAGCGCTCTGGAGCTCGCTGGCAGGAGAACTGTGAGTCCCCCCCGCCCCACCCCGGCCTCAAGCAAAAGTCCAGATTTCCCCCGTTAGTAACACCTCGGAGTGCCAGAGGGAGCGGAGGGGCATGCGTTAACGGAATGCTTCAACCGTGGAAGGTATTTCACGAGACACTGTGCACTCACGTTCGTTGTAACAACTGTCAAAGGGCACTCACTGTATGCCTTCCAACTCCTCGGCCGCGTTGGAGCCCCAGGAAGTAAATGCGTTCGTTTGACTAAGCTCCGTGAACGTGCAGCGGTGATGGCGAAGCGCTGCCCTGTTCGCTCGAAAGCTCTCGTTCGTGCGGCCTTCACACGGCCTCAAGGTACGCAGTTCTAAACAGCCTTCCATTCCATGCTGGTGTGCCAAGCCCCCCACCCACCCGCAGGGAGGAATTTGGGCTCTTCTGAGAAACACCAGTGTGCGCCACACGTGAAACCAGGGCGTCTCCCCCAGGACGTCGCCGACCGGCAGCCGGATGCCAGAGGTGTACTTCCAGCCGGAAAAAGAGGGAAAAGCACAGCTTTCCCGGGGACAATTCTGGACCCTTGGGACCATCCAGAATCACCAAGGCCTCAACTTTGCACGGCCTGGGGAACGCTCTTCCGCCTGTCCAGCAATCCCCACGTCAAAACCTTTCTCAGCAGAGGCAGGCACTCTCTCCCTTGTACTAGATAGCTCGGCAGAGCCTTCCGAGAAACATGCTGCGTCATTCAGCTCGAACGTGGGACGCGGAGGGGAGAGTACGCTTTCTCCCCGTTTGGAGGCGCCTTGCGCTTGGCTTCAAAGCTGCCTTGAACAGCACTAGCGGCCCGACGTCTCTGCACGGCAGGGCTGTCGTTGTGGGCCGAGGCTGCGTGTTCTCCCAAAGCGAAAACCGTGCTGGCAATCCCTTTCTAGGAACTCCTCCCACGGCACCCCAGGTTCAGCTCCGGCCGAACGAAAGGTGACCTCAGGCCTCAAGGTGAAGTTCCAGCGTTTCACGTCAGGGGAGTTGGGTGTGCAGGGGTCTCCGATGAGGCCATACTCCACCACGGAGTGCCTTAACCCTGCGACGCTCCTGGGGACACACAGGGTAGGAGCCCATTCACCAGGTTCGCATGGTGACCTCTCTCCGTGCCGGAACGGCGGCCTCCGGCTTCTGAGGAGCCTTCGCGTAAGCAGGCCCCTGGAGACAGCTCTTCACATTCATAGCTAGGGCAGTGTACTCCTCTCTGGGTTGCCCAGGTTGAGTGGCCCAGTCGTCAGAGAGACTGGCGAAAGCAGCGCTGGGCGGACTCCCTTTGCCAGTCAGTCGAACGGCCTCCTTGACTGAAAGAGAATTGCAGTGCCAAAAGACACCGCGCTGACGACTGGCTCCGGGAAGAGACTCGGGACAGCACTCTCACAGAAGCGAAAGCTAGGCCGTGGGCCCAGCCTCAGGAGCAGTACGTACGTTTGCCACACTTCTTTACACAGCTAGGCGTGAGCCAGAGAGCCTTGGTCACTGAGGCCTACCTAAGGTACTGCCATACTTACCCAGTAGGTCCCACGCGGAGGTCCCTGTGCCCAAACTGGCCTCCACGGAAGGGCCCTGTTCCTCCCGTTGTGTTTCCTTGAGGTAATCAGAAACCACTGAGGATACCTGTAGGAGCTCAGGTATGAAGCTGGGCGACCCTGGCCAAACCTGATTCCCCTCCGTGCTAGACGAGACAGTGGCGGGTCCTCAGCTGCCTGAAGCACACTCCTCGCGCGCACCTTCTCTTTGCTGCCGGAAGGCCTCACGTAAGAAGTCTGAGTTGACTCGTGACAGAAGAAGTCTGAGTTGACTCGTGTGAGGCCTGCTGCTCTCCGTTCCTTGCTGGGAGCTTCAGCAGGAGCGCTCTGGAGCTCGCCGGCAGGAGAATTGTGAGTCCCCCCCGCCCCACCCCGGCCTCAAGCAAAAGTCCAGATTTCCCCCGTTAGTAACACCTCGGAGTGCCAGAGGGAGCGGAGGGGCATGCGTTAACGGAATGCTTCAACCGTGGAAGGTATTTCACGAGACACTGTGCACTCACGTTCGTTGTAACAACTGTCAAAGGGCACTCACTGTATGCCTTCCAACTCCTCGGCCGCGTTGGAGCCCCAGGAAGTAAATGCGTTCGTTTGACTAAGCTCCGTGAACGTGCAGCGGTGATGGCGAAGCGCTGCCCTGTTCGCTCGAAAGCTCTCGTTCGTGCGGCCTTCACACGGCCTCAAGGTACGCAGTTCTAAACAGCCTTCCATTCCATGCTGGTGTGCCAAGCCCCCCACCCACCCGCAGGGAGGAATTTGGGCTCTTCTGAGAAACACCAGTGTGCGCCACACGTGAAACCAGGGCGTCTCCCCCAGGCCGTCGCCGACCGGCAGCCGGATGCCAGAGGTGTACTTCCAGCCGGAAAAAGAGGGAAAAGCACAGCTTTCCCGGGGACAATTCTGGACCCTTGGGACCATCCAGAATCACCAAGGCCTCCACTTTGCACGGCCTGGGGAACGCTCTTCCGCCTGTCCAGCAATCCCCACGTCAAAACCTTTCTCAGCAGAGGCAGGCACTCTCTCCCTTGTACTAGATAGCTCGGCAGAGCCTTCCGAGAAACATGCTGCGTCATTCAGCTTGAACGTGGGACGCGGAGGGGAGAGTACGCTTTCTCCCCGCTTGGAGGAGCCTTGCGCTTGGCTTCAAAGCTGCCTTGAACAGCACTAGCGGCCCGACGTCTCTGCACGGCAGGGCTGTCGTTGTGGGCCGAGGCTGCGTGTTCTCCCAAAGCGAAAACCGTGCTGGCAATCCCTTTCTAGGAACTCCTCCCACGGCACCCCAGGTTCAGCTCCGGCCGAACGAAAGGTGACCTCAGGCCTCAAGGTGAAGTTCCAGCGTTTCACGTCAGGGGAGCTGGGTGTGCAGGGGTCTCCGATGAGGCCATACTCCACCACGGAGTGCCTTAACCCTGCGACGCTCCTGGGGACACACAGGGTAGGAGCCCATTCACCAGGTTCGCATGGTGACCTCTCTCCGTGCCGGAACGGCGGCCTCCGGCTTCTGAGGAGCCTTCGCGTAAGCAGGCCCCTGGAGACAGCTCTTCACATTCATAGCTAGGGCAGTGTACTCCTCTCTGGGTTGCCCAGGTTGAGTGGCCCAGTCGTCAGAGAGACTGGCGAAAGCAGCGCTGGGCGGACTCCCTTTGCCAGTCAGTCGAACGGCCTCCTTGACTGAAAGAGAATTGCAGTGCCAAAAGACACCGCGCTGACGACTGGCTCCGGGAAGAGACTCGGGACAGCACTCTCACAGAAGCGAAAGCTAGGCCGTGGGCCCAGCCTCAGGAGCAGTACGTACGTTTGCCACACTTCTTTACACAGCTAGGCGTGAGCCAGAGAGCCTTGGTCACTGAGGCCTACCTAAGGTACTGCCATACTTACCCAGTAGGTCCCACGCGGAGGTCCCTGTGCCCAAACTGGCCTCCACGGAAGGGCCCTGTTCCTCCCGTTGTGTTTCCTTGAGGTAATCAGAAACCACTGAGGATACCTGTAGGAGCTCAGGTATGAAGCTGGGCGACCCTGGCCAAACCTGATTCCCCTCCGTGCTAGACGAGACAGTGGCGGGTCCTCAGCTGCCTGAAGCACACTCCTCGCGCGCACCTTCTCTTTGCTGCCGGAAGGCCTCACGTAAGAAGTCTGAGTTGACTCGTGACAGAAGAAGTCTGAGTTGACTCGTGTGAGGCCTGCTGCTCTCCGTTCCTTGCTGGGAGCTTCAGCAGGAGCGCTCTGGAGCTCGCCGGCAGGAGAATTGTGAGTCCCCCCCGCCCCACCCCGGCCTCAAGCAAAAGTCCAGATTTCCCCCGTTAGTAACACCTCGGAGTGCCAGAGGGAGCGGAGGGGCATGCGTTAACGGAATGCTTCAACCGTGGAAGGTATTTCACGAGACACTGTGCACTCACGTTCGTTGTAACAACTGTCAAAGGGCACTCACTGTATGCCTTCCAACTCCTCGGCCGCGTTGGAGCCCCAGGAAGTAAATGCGTTCGTTTGACTAAGCTCCGTGAACGTGCAGCGGTGATGGCGAAGCGCTGCCCTGTTCGCTCGAAAGCTCTCGTTCGTGCGGCCTTCACACGGCCTCAAGGTACGCAGTTCTAAACAGCCTTCCATTCCATGCTGGTGTGCCAAGCCCCCCACCCACCCGCAGGGAGGAATTTGGGCTCTTCTGAGAAACACCAGTGTGCGCCACACGTGAAACCAGGGCGTCTCCCCCAGGACGTCGCCGACCGGCAGCCGGATGCCAGAGGTGTACTTCCAGCCGGAAAAAGAGGGAAAAGCACAGCTTTCCCGGGGACAATTCTGGACCCTTGGGACCATCCAGAATCACCAAGGCCTCAACTTTGCACGGCCTGGGGAACGCTCTTCCGCCTGTCCAGCAATCCCCACGTCAAAACCTTTCTCAGCAGAGGCAGGCACTCTCTCCCTTGTACTAGATAGCTCGGCAGAGCCTTCCGAGAAACATGCTGCGTCATTCAGCTTGAACGTGGGACGCGGAGGGGAGAGTACGCTTTCTCCCCGCTTGGAGGCGCCTTGCGCTTGGCTTCAAAGCTGCCTTGAACAGCACTAGCGGCCCGACGTCTCTGCACGGCAGGGCTGTCGTTGTGGGCCGAGGCTGCGTGTTCTCCCAAAGCGAAAACCGTGCTGGCAATCCCTTTCTAGGAACTCCTCCCACGGCACCCCAGGTTCAGCTCCGGCCGAACGAAAGGTGACCTCAGGCCTCAAGGTGAAGTTCCAGCGTTTCACGTCAGGGGAGCTGGGTGTGCAGGGGTCTCCGATGAGGCCATACTCCACCACGGAGTGCCTTAACCCTGCGACGCTCCTGGGGACACACAGGGTAGGAGCCCATTCACCAGGTTCGCATGGTGACCTCTCTCCGTGCCGGAACGGCGGCCTCCGGCTTCTGAGGAGCCTTCGCGTAAGCAGGCCCCTGGAGACAGCTCTTCACATTCATAGCTAGGGCAGTGTACTCCTCTCTGGGTTGCCCAGGTTGAGTGGCCCAGTCGTCAGAGAGACTGGCGAAAGCAGCGCTGGGCGGACTCCCTTTGCCAGTCAGTCGAACGGCCTCCTTGACTGAAAGAGAACTGCAGTGCCAAAAGACACCGCGCTGACGACTGGCTCCGGGAAGAGACTCGGGACAGCACTCTCACAGAAGCGAAAGCTAGGCCGTGGGCCCAGCCTGAGGAGCAGTACGTACGTTTGCCACACTTCTTTACACAGCTAGGCGTGAGCCAGAGAGCCTTGGTCACTGAGGCCTACCTAAGGTACTGCCATACTTACCCAGTAGATCCCACGCAGAGGTCCCTGTGCCCAAACTGGCCTCCACGGAAGGGCCCTGTTCCTCCCGTTGTGTTTCCTTGAGGTAATCAGAAACCACTGAGGATACCTGTAGGAGCTCAGGTATGAAGCTGGGCGACCCTGGCCAAACCTGATTCCCCTCCGTGCTAGACGAGACAGTGGCGGGTCCTCAGCTGCCTGAAGCACACTCCTCGCGCGCACCTTCTCTTTGCTGCCGGAAGGCCTCACGTAAGAAGTCTCAGTTGACTCGTGACAGAAGAAGTCTGAGTTGACTCGTGTGAGGCCTGCTGCTCTCCGTTCCTTGCTGGGAGCTTCAGCAGGAGCGCTCTGGAGCTCGCCGGCAGGAGAATTGTGAGTCCCCCCCGCCCCACCCCGGCCTCAAGCAAAAGTCCAGATTTCCCCCGTTAGTAACACCTCGGAGTGCCAGAGGGAGCGGAGGGGCATGCGTTAACGGAATGCTTCAACCGTGGAAGGTATTTCACGAGACACTGTGCACTCACGTTCGTTGTAACAACTGTCAAAGGGCACTCACTGTATGCCTTCCAACTCCTCGGCCGCGTTGGAGCCCCAGGAAGTAAATGCGTTCGTTTGACTAAGCTCCGTGAACGTGCAGCGGTGATGGCGAAGCGCTGCCCTGTTCGCTCGAAAGCTCTCGTTCGTGCGGCCTTCACACGGCCTCAAGGTACGCAGTTCTAAACAGCCTTCCATTCCATGCTGGTGTGCCAAGCCCCCCACCCACCCGCAGGGAGGAATTTGGGCTCTTCTGAGAAACACCAGTGTGCACCACACGTGAAACCAGGGCGTCTCCCCCAGGACGTCGCCGACCGGCAGCCGGATGCCAGAGGTGTACTTCCAGCCGGAAAAAGAGGGAAAAGCACAGCTTTCCCGGGGACAATTCTGGACCCTTGGGACCATCCAGAATCACCAAGGCCTCAACTTTGCACGGCCTGGGGAACGCTCTTCCGCCTGTCCAGCAATCCCCACGTCAAAACCTTTCTCAGCAGAGGCAGGCACTCTCTCCCTTGTACTAGATAGCTCGGCAGAGCCTTCCGAGAAACATGCTGCGTCATTCAGCTGGAACGTGGGACGCGGAGGGGAGAGTACGCTTTCTCCCCGTTTGGAGGCGCCTTGCGCTTGGCTTCAAAGCTGCCTTGAACAGCACTAGCGGCCCGACGTCTCTGCACGGCAGGGCTGTCGTTGTGGGCCGAGGCTGCGTGTTCTCCCAAAGCGAAAACCGTGCTGGCAATCCCTTTCTAGGAACTCCTCCCACGGCACCCCAGGTTCAGCTCCGGCCGAACGAAAGGTGACCTCAGGCCTCAAGGTGAAGTTCCAGCGTTTCACGTCATGGGAGCTGGGTGTGCAGGGGTCTCCGATGAGGCCATACTCCAACACGGAGTGCCTTAACACTGCGACGCTCCTGGGGACACACAGGGTAGGAGCCCATTCACCAGATTCGCATGATGACCTCTCTCCGTGCCGGAACGGCGGCCTCCGGCTTCTGAGGAACCTTAACGTAAGGAGGCCCCTGGAGACAGTTCTTCACATTCATAGCTAGGGCAGTGTACTCCTCTCTGGGTTGCCCAGGTTGAGTGGCCCAGTCGTCAGAGAGACTGGCGAAAGCAGCGCTGGGCGGGCTCCCTTTGCCAGTCAGTCGAACGGCCTCCTTGACTGAAAGAGAACTGCAGTGCCAAAAGACACCGCGCTGACGACTGGCTCCGGGAAGAGACTCGGGACAGCACTCTCACAGAAGCGAAAGCTAGGCCGTGGGCCCATCCTGAGGAGCAGTACGTACGTTTGCCACACTTCTTTACACAGCTAGGCGTGAGCCAGAGAGCCTTGGTCACTGAGGCCTACCTAAGGTACTGCCATACTTACCCAGTAGATCCCACGCAGAGGTCCCTGTGCCCAAACTGGCCTCCACGGAAGGGACCTGTTCCTCCCGTTGTGTTTCCTTGAGGTAATCAGAAACCACTGAGGATACCTGTAGGAGCTCAGGTATGAAGCTGGGCGACCCTGGCCAAACCTGATTCCCCTCCGTGCTAGACGAGACAGTGGCGGGTCCTCAGCTGCCTGAAGCACACTCCTCGCGCGCACCTTCTCTTTGCTGCCGGAAGGCCTCACGTAAGAAGTCTGAGTTGACTCGTGACAGAAGAAGTCTGAGTTGACTCGTGTGAGGCCTGCTGCTCTCCGTTCCTTGCTGGGAGCTTCAGCAGGAGCGCTCTGGAGCTCGCCGGCAGGAGAACTGTGAGTCCCCCCCGCCCCACCCCGGCCTCAAGCAAAAGTCCAGATTTCCCCCGTTAGTAACACCTCGGAGTGCCAGAGGGAGCGGAGGGGCATGCGTTAACGGAATGCTTCAACCGTGGAAGGTATTTCACGAGACACTGTGCACTCACGTTCGTTGTAACAACTGTCAAAGGGCACTCACTGTATGCCTTCCAACTCCTCGGCCGCGTTGGAGCCCCAGGAAGTAAATGCGTTCGTTTGACTAAGCTCCGTGAACGTGCAGCGGTGATGGCGAAGCGCTGCCCTGTTCGCTCGAAAGCTCTCGTTCGTGCGGCCTTCACACGGCCTCAAGGTACGCAGTTCTAAACAGCCTTCCATTCCATGCTGGTGTGCCAAGCCCCCCACCCACCCGCAGGGAGGAATTTGGGCTCTTCTGAGAAACACCAGTGTGCGCCACAAGTGAAACCAGGGCGTCTCCCCCAGGACGTCGCCGACCGGCAGCCGGATGCCAGAGGTGTACTTCCAGCCGGAAAAAGAGGGAAAAGGACAGCTTTCCCGGGGACAATTCTGGACCCTTGGGACCATCCAGAATCACCAAGGCCTCAACTTTGCACGGCCTGGGGAACGCTCTTCCGCCTGTCCAGCAATCCCCACGTCAAAACCTTTCTCAGCAGAGGCAGGCACTCTCTCCCTTGTACTAGATAGCTCGGCAGAGCCTTCCGAGAAACATGCTGCGTCATTCAGCTTGAACGTGGGACGCGGAGGGGAGAGTACGCTTTCTCCCCGTTTGGAGGCGCCTTGCGCTTGGCTTCAAAGCTGCCTTGAACAGCACTAGCGGCCCGACGTCTCTGCACGGCAGGGCTGTCGTTGTGGGCCGAGGCTGCGTGTTCTCCCAAAGCGAAAACCGTGCTGGCAATCCCTTTCTAGGAACTCCTCCCACGGCACCCCAGGTTCAGCTCCGGCCGAACGAAAGGTGACCTCAGGCCTCAAGGTGAAGTTCCAGCGTTTCACGTCATGGGAGCTGGGTGTGCAGGGGTCTCCGATGAGGCCATACTCCACCACGGAGTGCCTTAACCCTGCGACGCTCCTGGGGACACACAGGGTAGGAGCCCATTCACCAGGTTCGCATGGTGACCTCTCTCCGTGCCGGAACGGCGGCGTCCGGCTTCTGAGGAACCTTAGCGTAAGCAGGCCCCTGGAGACAGCTCTTCACATTCATAGCTAGGGCAGTGTACTCCTCTCTGGGTTGCCCAGGTTGAGTGGCCCAGTCGTCAGAGAGACTGGCGAAAGCAGCGCTGGGCGGGCTCCCTTTGCCAGTCAGTCGAACGGCCTCCTTGACTGAAAGAGAACTGCAGTGCCAAAAGACACCGCGCTGACGACTGGCTCCGGGAAGAGACTCGGGACAGCACTCTCACAGAAGCGAAAGCTAGGCCGTGGGCCCAGCCTGAGGAGCAGTACGTACGTTTGCCACACTTCTTTACACAGCTAGGCGTGAGCCAGAGAGCCTTGGTCACTGAGGCCTACCTAAGGTACTGCCATACTTACCCAGTAGATCCCACGCAGAGGTCCCTGTGCCCAAACTGGCCTCCACGGAAGGGCCCTGTTCCTCCCGTTGTGTTTCCTTGAGGTAATCAGAAACCACTGAGGATACCTGTAGGAGCTCAGGTATGAAGCTGGGCGACCCTGGCCAAACCTGATTCCCCTCCGTGCTAGACGAGACAGTGGCGGGTCCTCAGCTGCCTGAAGCACACTCCTCGCGCGCACCTTCTCTTTGCTGCCGGAAGGCCTCACGTAAGAAGTCTGAGTTGACTCGTGACAGAAGAAGTCTGAGTTGACTCGTGTGAGGCCTGCTGCTCTCCGTTCCTTGCTGGGAGCTTCAGCAGGAGCGCTCTGGAGCTCGCCGGCAGGAGAACTGTGAGTCCCCCCCGCCCCACCCCGGCCTCAAGCAGAAGTCCAGATTTCCCCCGTTAGTAACACCTCGGAGTGCCAGAGGGAGCGGAGGGGCATGCGTTAACGGAATGCTTCAACCGTGGAAGGTATTTCACGAGACACTGTGCACTCACGTTCGTTGTAACAACTGTCAAAGGGCACTCACTGTATGCCTTCCAACTCCTCGGCCGCGTTGGAGCCCCAGGAAGTAAATGCGTTCGTTTGACTAAGCTCCGTGAACGTGCAGCGGTGATGGCGAAGCGCTGCCCTGTTCGCTCGAAAGCTCTCGTTCGTGCGGCCTTCACACGGCCTCAAGGTACGCAGTTCTAAACAGCCTTCCATTCCATGCTGGTGTGCCAAGCCCCCCACCCACCCGCAGGGAGGAATTTGGGCTCTTCTGAGAAACACCAGTGTGCGCCACAAGTGAAACCAGGGCGTCTCCCCCAGGACGTCGCCGACCGGCAGCCGGATGCCAGAGGTGTACTTCCAGCCGGAAAAAGAGGGAAAAGCACAGCTTTCCCGGGGACAATTCTGGACCCTTGGGACCATCCAGAATCACCAAGGCCTCAACTTTGCACGGCCTGGGGAACGCTCTTCCGCCTGTCCAGCAATCCCCACGTCAAAACCTTTCTCAGCAGAGGCAGGCACTCTCTCCCTTGTACTAGATAGCTCGGCAGAGCCTTCCGAGAAACATGCTGCGTCATTCAGCTTGAACGTGGGACGCGGAGGGGAGAGTACGCTTTCTCCCCGCTTGGAGGCGCCTTGCGCTTGGCTTCAAAGCTGCCTTGAACAGCACTAGCGGCCCGACGTCTCTGCACGGCAGGGCTGTCGTTGTGGGCCGAGGCTGCGTGTTCTCCCAAAGCGAAAACCGTGCTGGCAATCCCTTTCTAGGAACTCCTCCCACGGCACCCCAGGTTCAGCTCCGGCCGAACGAAAGGTGACCTCAGGCCTCAAGGTGAAGTTCCAGCGTTTCACGTCAGGGGAGTTGGGTGTGCAGGGGTCTCCGATGAGGCCATACTCCACCACGGAGTGCCTTAACCCTGCGACGCTCCTGGGGACACACAGGGTAGGAGCCCATTCACCAGGTTCGCATGGTGACCTCTCTCCGTGCCGGAACGGCGGCGTCCGGCTTCTGAGGAGCCTTCGCGTAAGCAGGCCCCTGGAGACAGCTCTTCACATTCATAGCTAGGGCAGTGTACTCCTCTCTGGGTTGCCCAGGTTGAGTGGCCCAGTCGTCAGAGAGACTGGCGAAAGCAGCGCTGGGCGGGCTCCCTTTGCCAGTCAGTCGAACGGCCTCCTTGACTGAAAGAGAACTGCAGTGCCAAAAGACACCGCGCTGACGACTGGCTCCGGGAAGAGACTCGGGACAGCACTCTCACAGAAGCGAAAGCTAGGCCGTGGGCCCAGCCTGAGGAGCAGTACGTACGTTTGCCACACTTCTTTACACAGCTAGGCGTGAGCCAGAGAGCCTTGGTCACTGAGGCCTACCTAAGGTACTGCCATACTTACCCAGTAGATCCCACGCAGAGGTCCCTGTGCCCAAACTGGCCTCCACGGAAGGGCCCTGTTCCTCCCGTTGTGTTTCCTTGAGGTAATCAGAAACCACTGAGGATACCTGTAGGAGCTCAGGTATGAAGCTGGGCGACCCTGGCCAAACCTGATTCCCCTCCGTGCTAGACGAGACAGTGGCGGGTCCTCAGCTGCCTGAAGCACACTCCTCGCGCGCACCTTCTCTTTGCTGCCGGAAGGCCTCACGTAAGAAGTCTGAGTTGACTCGTGACAGAAGAAGTCTGAGTTGACTCGTGTGAGGCCTGCTGCTCTCCGTTCCTTGCTGGGAGCTTCAGCAGGAGCGCTCTGGAGCTCGCCGGCAGGAGAACTGTGAGTCCCCCCCGCCCCACCCCGGCCTCAAGCAGAAGTCCAGATTTCCCCCGTTAGTAACACCTCGGAGTGCCAGAGGGAGCGGAGGGGCATGCGTTAACGGAATGCTTCAACCGTGGAAGGTATTTCACGAGACACTGTGCACTCACGTTCGTTGTAACAACTGTCAAAGGGCACTCACTGTATGCCTTCCAACTCCTCGGCCGCGTTGGAGCCCCAGGAAGTAAATGCGTTCGTTTGACTAAGCTCCGTGAACGTGCAGCGGTGATGGCGAAGCGCTGCCCTGTTCGCTCGAAAGCTCTCGTTCGTGCGGCCTTCACACGGCCTCAAGGTACGCAGTTCTAAACAGCCTTCCATTCCATGCTGGTGTGCCAAGCCCCCCACCCACCCGCAGGGAGGAATTTGGGCTCTTCTGAGAAACACCAGTGTGCGCCACAAGTGAAACCAGGGCGTCTCCCCCAGGACGTCGCCGACCGGCAGCCGGATGCCAGAGGTGTACTTCCAGCCGGAAAAAGAGGGAAAAGCACAGCTTTCCCGGGGACAATTCTGGACCCTTGGGACCATCCAGAATCACCAAGGCCTCAACTTTGCACGGCCTGGGGAACGCTCTTCCGCCTGTCCAGCAATCCCCACGTCAAAACCTTTCTCAGCAGAGGCAGGCACTCTCTCCCTTGTACTAGATAGCTCGGCAGAGCCTTCCGAGAAACATGCTGCGTCATTCAGCTCGAACGTGGGACGCGGAGGGGAGAGTACGCTTTCTCCCCGTTTGGAGGCGCCTTGCGCTTGGCTTCAAAGCTGCCTTGAACAGCACTAGCGGCCCGACGTCTCTGCACGGCAGGGCTGTCGTTGTGGGCCGAGGCTGCGTGTTGTCCCAAAGCGAAAACCGTGCTGGCAATCCCTTTCTAGGAACTCCTCCCACGGCACCCCAGGTTCAGCTCCGGCCGAACGAAAGGTGACCTCAGGCCTCAAGGTGAAGTTCCAGCGTTTCACGTCAGGGGAGTTGGGTGTGCAGGGGTCTCCGATGAGGCCATACTCCACCACGGAGTGCCTTAACCCTGCGACGCTCCTGGGGACACACAGGGTAGGAGCCCATTCACCAGGTTCGCATGGTGACCTCTCTCCGTGCCGGAACGGCGGCCTCCGGCTTCTGAGGAGCCTTCGCGTAAGCAGGCCCCTGGAGACAGCTCTTCACATTCATAGCTAGGGCAGTGTACTCCTCTCTGGGTTGCCCAGGTTGAGTGGCCCAGTCGTCAGAGAGACTGGCGAAAGCAGCGCTGGGCGGACTCCCTTTGCCAGTCAGTCGAACGGCCTCCTTGACTGAAAGAGAACTGCAGTGCCAAAAGACACCGCGCTGACGACTGGCTCCGGGAAGAGACTCGGGACAGCACTCTCACAGAAGCGAAAGCTAGGCCGTGGGCCCAGCCTCAGGAGCAGTACGTACGTTTGCCACACTTCTTTACACAGCTAGGCGTGAGCCAGAGAGCCTTGGTCACTGAGGCCTACCTAAGGTACTGCCATACTTACCCAGTAGATCCCACGCAGAGGTCCCTGTGCCCAAACTGGCCTCCACGGAAGGGCCCTGTTCCTCCCGTTGTGTTTCCTTGAGGTAATCAGAAACCACTGAGGATACCTGTAGGAGCTCAGGTATGAAGCTGGGCGACCCTGGCCAAACCTGATTCCCCTCCGTGCTAGACGAGACAGTGGCGGGTCCTCAGCTGCCTGAAGCACACTCCTCGCGCGCACCTTCTCTTTGCTGCCGGAAGGCCTCACGTAAGAAGTCTCAGTTGACTCGTGACAGAAGATGTCTGGGTTGACTCGTGTGAGGCCTGCTGCTCTCCGTTCCTTGCTGGGAGCTTCAGCAGGAGCGCTCTGGAGCTCGCCGGCAGGAGAACTGTGAGTCCCCCCCGCCCCACCCCGGCCTCAAGCAAAAGTCCAGATTTCCCCCGTTAGTAACACCTCGGAGTGCCAGAGGGAGCGGAGGGGCATGCGTTAACGGAATGCTTCAACCGTGGAAGGTATTTCACGAGACACTGTGCACTCACGTTCGTTGTAACAACTGTCAAAGGGCACTCACTGTATGCCTTCCAACTCCTCGGCCGCGTTGGAGCCCCAGGAAGTAAATGCGTTCGTTTGACTAAGCTCCGTGAACGTGCAGCGGTGATGGCGAAGCGCTGCCCTGTTCGCTCGAAAGCTCTCGTTCGTGCGGCCTTCACACGGCCTCAAGGTACGCAGTTCTAAACAGCCTTCCATTCCATGCTGGTGTGCCAAGCCCCCCACCCACCCGCAGGGAGGAATTTGGGCTCTTCTGAGAAACACCAGTGTGCGCCACAAGTGAAACCAGGGCGTCTCCCCCAGGACGTCGCCGACCGGCAGCCGGATGCCAGAGGTGTACTTCCAGCCGGAAAAAGAGGGAAAAGCACAGCTTTCCCGGGGACAATTCTGGACCCTTGGGACCATCCAGAATCACCAAGGCCTCAACTTTGCACGGCCTGGGGAACGCTCTTCCGCCTGTCCAGCAATCCCCACGTCAAAACCTTTCTCAGCAGAGGCAGGCACTCTCTCCCTTGTACTAGATAGCTCGGCAGAGCCTTCCGAGAAACATGCTGCGTCATTCAGCTTGAACGTGGGACGCGGAGGGGAGAGTACGCTTTCTCCCCGCTTGGAGGCGCCTTGCGCTTGGCTTCAAAGCTGCCTTGAACAGCACTAGCGGCCCGACGTCTCTGCACGGCAGGGCTGTCGTTATGGGCCGAGGCTGCGTGTTGTCCCAAAGCGAAAACCGTGCTGGCAATCCCTTTCTAGGAACTCCTCCCACGGCACCCCAGGTTCAGCTCCGGCCGAACGAAAGGTGACCTCAGGCCTCAAGGTGAAGTTCCAGCGTTTCACGTCAGGGGAGTTGGGTGTGCAGGGGTCTCCGATGAGGCCATACTCCACCACGGAGTGCCTTAACCCTGCGACGCTCCTGGGGACACACAGGGTAGGAGCCCATTCACCAGGTTCGCATGGTGACCTCTCTCCGTGCCGGAACGGCGGCCTCCGGCTTCTGAGGAGCCTTCGCGTAAGCAGGCCCCTGGAGACAGCTCTTCACATTCATAGCTAGGGCAGTGTACTCCTCTCTGGGTTGCCCAGGTTGAGTGGCCCAGTCGTCAGAGAGACTGGCGAAAGCAGCGCTGGGCGGACTCCCTTTGCCAGTCAGTCGAACGGCCTCCTTGACTGAAAGAGAACTGCAGTGCCAAAAGACACCGCGCTGACGACTGGCTCCGGGAAGAGACTCGGGACAGCACTCTCACAGAAGCGAAAGCTAGGCCGTGGGCCCAGCCTGAGGAGCAGTACGTACGTTTGCCACACTTCTTTACACAGCTAGGCGTGAGCCAGAGAGCCTTGGTCACTGAGGCCTACCTAAGGTACTGCCATACTTACCCAGTAGATCCCACGCAGAGGTCCCTGTGCCCAAACTGGCCTCCACGGAAGGGCCCTGTTCCTCCCGTTGTGTTTCCTTGAGGTAATCAGAAACCACTGAGGATACCTGTAGGAGCTCAGGTATGAAGCTGGGCGACCCTGGCCAAACCTGATTCCCCTCCGTGCTAGACGAGACAGTGGCGGGTCCTCAGCTGCCTGAAGCACACTCCTCGCGCGCACCTTCTCTTTGCTGCCGGAAGGCCTCACGTAAGAAGTCTGAGTTGACTCGTGACAGAAGAAGTCTGAGTTGACTCGTGTGAGGCCTGCTGCTCTCCGTTCCTTGCTGGGAGCTTCAGCAGGAGCGCTCTGGAGCTCGCCGGCAGGAGAACTGTGAGTCCCCCCCGCCCCACCCCGGCCTCAAGCAGAAGTCCAGATTTCCCCCGTTAGTAACACCTCGGAGTGCCAGAGGGAGCGGAGGGGCATGCGTTAACGGAATGCTTCAACCGTGGAAGGTATTTCACGAGACACTGTGCACTCACGTTCGTTGTAACAACTGTCAAAGGGCACTCACTGTATGCCTTCCAACTCCTCGGCCGCGTTGGAGCCCCAGGAAGTAAATGCGTTCGTTTGACTAAGCTCCGTGAACGTGCAGCGGTGATGGCGAAGCGCTGCCCTGTTCGCTCGAAAGCTCTCGTTCGTGCGGCCTTCACACGGCCTCAAGGTACGCAGTTCTAAACAGCCTTCCATTCCATGCTGGTGTGCCAAGCCCCCCACCCACCCGCAGGGAGGAATTTGGGCTCTTCTGAGAAACACCAGTGTGCGCCACAAGTGAAACCAGGGCGTCTCCCCCAGGACGTCGCCGACCGGCAGCCGGATGCCAGAGGTGTACTTCCAGCCGGAAAAAGAGGGAAAAGCACAGCTTTCCCGGGGACAATTCTGGACCCTTGGGACCATCCAGAATCACCAAGGCCTCAACTTTGCACGGCCTGGGGAACGCTCTTCCGCCTGTCCAGCAATCCCCACGTCAAAACCTTTCTCAGCAGAGGCAGGCACTCTCTCCCTTGTACTAGATAGCTCGGCAGAGCCTTCCGAGAAACATGCTGCGTCATTCAGCTTGAACGTGGGACGCGGAGGGGAGAGTACGCTTTCTCCCCGCTTGGAGGCGCCTTGCGCTTGGCTTCAAAGCTGCCTTGAACAGCACTAGCGGCCCGACGTCTCTGCACGGCAGGGCTGTCGTTGTGGGCCGAGGCTGCGTGTTCTCCCAAAGCGAAAACCGTGCTGGCAATCCCTTTCTAGGAACTCCTCCCACGGCACCCCAGGTTCAGCTCCGGCCGAACGAAAGGTGACCTCAGGCCTCAAGGTGAAGTTCCAGCGTTTCACGTCAGGGGAGCTGGGTGTGCAGGGGTCTCCGATGAGGCCATACTCCAACACGGAGTGCCTTAACCCTGCGACGCTCCTGGGGACACACAGGGTAGGAGCCCATTCACCAGGTTCGCATGGTGACCTCTCTCCGTGCCGGAACGGCGGCCTCTGGCTTCTGAGGAACCTTAACGTAAGGAGGCCCCTGGAGACAGTTCTTCACATTCATAGCTAGGGCAGTGTACTCCTCTCTGGGTTGCCCAGGTTGAGTGGCCCAGTCGTCAGAGAGACTGGCGAAAGCAGCGCTGGGCGGGCTCCCTTTGCCAGTCAGTCGAACGGCCTCCTTGACTGAAAGAGAACTGCAGTGCCAAAAGACACCGCGCTGACGACTGGCTCCGGGAAGAGACTCGGGACAGCACTCTCACAGAAGCGAAAGCTAGGCCGTGGGCCCAGCCTGAGGAGCAGTACGTACGTTTGCCACACTTCTTTACACAGCTAGGCGTGAGCCAGAGAGCCTTGGTCACTGAGGCCTACCTAAGGTACTGCCATACTTACCCAGTAGATCCCACGCAGAGGTCCCTGTGCCCAAACTGGCCTCCACGGAAGGGCCCTGTTCCTCCCGTTGTGTTTCCTTGAGGTAATCAGAAACCGCTGAGGATACCTGTAGGAGCTCAGGTATGAAGCTGGGCGACCCTGGCCAAACCTGATTCCCCTCCGTGCTAGACGAGACAGTGGCGGGTCCTCAGCTGCCTGAAGCACACTCCTCGCGCGCACCTTCTCTTTGCTGCCGGAAGGCCTCACGTAAGAAGTCTGAGTTGACTCGTGACAGAAGAAGTCTGAGTTGACTCGTGTGAGGCCTGCTGCTCTCCGTTCCTTGCTGGGAGCTTCAGCAGGAGCGCTCTGGAGCTCGCCGGCAGGAGAACTGTGAGTCCCCCCCGCCCCACCCCGGCCTCAAGCAAAAGTCCAGATTTCCCCCGTTAGTAACACCTCGGAGTGCCAGAGGGAGCGGAGGGGCATGCGTTAACGGAATGCTTCAACCGTGGAAGGTATTTCACGAGACACTGTGCACTCACGTTCGTTGTAACAACTGTCAAAGGGCACTCACTGTATGCCTTCCAACTCCTCGGCCGCGTTGGAGCCCCAGGAAGTAAATGCGTTCGTTTGACTAAGCTCCGTGAACGTGCAGCGGTGATGGCGAAGCGCTGCCCTGTTCGCTCGAAAGCTCTCGTTCGTGCGGCCTTCACACGGCCTCAAGGTACACAGTTCTAAACAGCCTTCCATTCCATGCTGGTGTGCCAAGCCCCCCACCCACCCGCAGGGAGGAATTTGGGCTCTTCTGAGAAACACCAGTGTGCGCCACACGTGAAACCAGGGCGCCTCCCCCAGGCCGTCGCCGACCGGCAGCCAGATGCCAGAGGTGTACTTCCAGCCGGAAAAAGAGGGAAAAGGACAGCTTTCCCGGGGACAATTCTGGACCCTTGGGACCATCCAGAATCACCAAGGCCTCAACTTTGCACGGCCTGGGGAACGCTCTTCCGCCTGTCCAGCAATCCCCACGTCAAAACCTTTCTCAGCAGAGGCAGGCACTCTCTCCCTTGTACTAGATAGCTCGGCAGAGCCTTCCGAGAAACATGCTGCGTCATTCAGCTCGAACGTGGGACGCGGAGGGGAGAGTACGCTTTCTCCCCGTTTGGAGGCGCCTTGCGCTTGGCTTCAAAGCTGCCTTGAACAGCACTAGCGGCCCGACGTCTCTGCACGGCAGGGCTGTCGTTGTGGGCCGAGGCTGCGTGTTCTCCCAAAGCGAAAACCGTGCTGGCAATCCCTTTCTAGGAACTCCTCCCACGGCACCCCAGGTTCAGCTCCGGCCGAACGAAAGGTGACCTCAGGCCTCAAGGTGAAGTTCCAGCGTTTCACGTCAGGGGAGTTGGGTGTGCAGGGGTCTCCGATGAGGCCATACTCCACCACGGAGTGCCTTAACCCTGCGACGCTCCTGGGGACACACAGGGTAGGAGCCCATTCACCAGGTTCGCATGGTGACCTCTCTCCGTGCCGGAACGGCGGCCTCCGGCTTCTGAGGAGCCTTCGCGTAAGCAGGCCCCTGGAGACAGCTCTTCACATTCATAGCTAGGGCAGTGTACTCCTCTCTGGGTTGCCCAGGTTGAGTGGCCCAGTCGTCAGAGAGACTGGCGAAAGCAGCGCTGGGCGGACTCCCTTTGCCAGTCAGTCGAACGGCCTCCTTGACTGAAAGAGAACTGCAGTGCCAAAAGACACCGCGCTGACGACTGGCTCCGGGAAGAGACTCGGGACAGCACTCTCACAGAAGCGAAAGCTAGGCCGTGGGCCCAGCCTGAGGAGCAGTACGTACGTTTGCCACACTTCTTTACACAGCTAGGCGTGAGCCAGAGAGCCTTGGTCACTGAGGCCTACCTAAGGTACTGCCATACTTACCCAGTAGGTCCCACGCAGAGGTCCCTGTGCCCAAACTGGCCTCCACGGAAGGGCCCTGTTCCTCCCGTTGTGTTTCCTTGAGGTAATCAGAAACCACTGAGGATACCTGTAGGAGCTCAGGTATGAAGCTGGGCGACCCTGGCCAAACCTGATTCCCCTCCGTGCTAGACGAGACAGTGGCGGGTCCTCAGCTGCCTGAAGCACACTCCTCGCGCGCACCTTCTCTTTGCTGCCGGAAGGCCTCACGTAAGAAGTCTGAGTTGACTCGTGACAGAAGAAGTCTGAGTTGACTCGTGTGAGGCCTGCTGCTCTCCGTTCCTTGCTGGGAGCTTCAGCAGGAGCGCTCTGGAGCTCGCCGGCAGGAGAACTGTGAGTCCCCCCCGCCCCACCCCGGCCTCAAGCAGAAGTCCATATTTCCCCCGTTAGTAACACCTCGGAGTGCCAGAGGGAGCGGAGGGGCATGCGTTAACGGAATGCTTCAACCGTGGAAGGTATTTCACGAGACACTGTGCACTCACGTTCGTTGTAACAACTGTCAAAGGGCACTCACTGTATGCCTTCCAACTCCTCGGCCGCGTTGGAGCCCCAGGAAGTAAATGCGTTCGTTTGACTAAGCTCCGTGAACGTGCAGCGGTGATGGCGAAGCGCTGCCCTGTTCGCTCGAAAGCTCTCGTTCGTGCGGCCTTCACACGGCCTCAAGGTACGCAGTTCTAAACAGCCTTCCATTCCATGCTGGTGTGCCAAGCCCCCCACCCACCCGCAGGGAGGAATTTGGGCTCTTCTGAGAAACACCAGTGTGCGCCACAAGTGAAACCAGGGCGTCTCCCCCAGGCCGTCGCCGACCGGCAGCCGGATGCCAGAGGTGTACTTCCAGCCGGAAAAAGAGGGAAAAGCACAGCTTTCCCGGGGACAATTCTGGACCCTTGGGACCATCCAGAATCACCAAGGCCTCAACTTTGCACGGCCTGGGGAACGCTCTTCCGCCTGTCCAGCAATCCCCACGTCAAAACCTTTCTCAGCAGAGGCAGGCACTCTCTCCCTTGTACTAGATAGCTCGGCAGAGCCTTCCGAGAAACATGCTGCGTCATTCAGCTTGAACGTGGGACGCGGAGGGGAGAGTACGCTTTCTCCCCGCTTGGAGGCGCCTTGCGCTTGGCTTCAAAGCTGCCTTGAACAGCACTAGCGGCCCGACGTCTCTGCACGGCAGGGCTGTCGTTGTGGGCCGAGGCTGCGTGTTCTCCCAAAGCGAAAACCGTGCTGGCAATCCCTTTCTAGGAACTCCTCCCACGGCACCCCAGGTTCAGCTCCGGCCGAACGAAAGGTGACCTCAGGCCTCAAGGTGAAGTTCCAGCGTTTCACGTCAGGGGAGCTGGGTGTGCAGGGGTCTCCGATGAGGCCATACTCCACCACGGAGTGCCTTAACCCTGCGACGCTCCTGGGGACACACAGGGTAGGAGCCCATTCACCAGGTTCGCATGGTGACCTCTCTCCGTGCCGGAACGGCGGCCTCCGGCTTCTGAGGAGCCTTCGCGTAAGCAGGCCCCTGGAGACAGCTCTTCACATTCATAGCTAGGGCAGTGTACTCCTCTCTGGGTTGCCCAGGTTGAGTGGCCCAGTCGTCAGAGAGACTGGCGAAAGCAGCGCTGGGCGGACTCCCTTTGCCAGTCAGTCGAACGGCCTCCTTGACTGAAAGAGAATTGCAGTGCCAAAAGACAACGCGCTGACGACTGGCTCCGGGAAGAGACTCGGGACAGCACTCTCACAGAAGCGAAAGCTAGGCCGTGGGCCCAGCCTGAGGAGCAGTACGTACGTTTGCCACACTTCTTTACACAGCTAGGCGTGAGCCAGAGAGCCTTGGTCACTGAGGCCTACCTAAGGTACTGCCATACTTACCCAGTAGATCCCACGCAGAGGTCCCTGTGCCCAAACTGGCCTCCACGGAAGGGCCCTGTTCCTCCCGTTGTGTTTCCTTGAGGTAATCAGAAACCACTGAGGATACCTGTAGGAGCTCAGGTATGAAGCTGGGCGACGCTGGCCAAACCTGATTCCCCTCCGTGCTAGACGAGACAGTGGCGGGTCCTCAGCTGCCTGAAGCACACTCGTCGCGCGCACCTTCTCTTTGCTGCCGGAAGGCCTCACGTAAGAAGTCTGAGTTGACTCGTGACAGAAGAAGTCTGAGTTGACTCGTGTGAGGCCTGCTGCTCTCCGTTCCTTGCTGGGAGCTTCAGCAGGAGCGCTCTGGAGCTCGCCGGCAGGAGAACTGTGAGTCCCCCCCGCCCCACCCCGGCCTCAAGCAAAAGTCCAGATTTCCCCCGTTAGTAACACCTCGGAGTGCCAGAGGGAGCGGAGGGGCATGCGTTAACGGAATGCTTCAACCGTGGAAGGTATTTCACGAGACACTGTGCACTCACGTTCGTTGTAACAACTGTCAAAGGGCACTCACTGTATGCCTTCCAACTCCTCGGCCGCGTTGGAGCCCCAGGAAGTAAATGCGTTCGTTTGACTAAGCTCCGTGAACGTGCAGCGGTGATGGCGAAGCGCTGCCCTGTTCGCTCGAAAGCTCTCGTTCGTGCGGCCTTCACACGGCCTCAAGGTACGCAGTTCTAAACAGCCTTCCATTCCATGCTGGTGTGCCAAGCCCCCCACCCACCCGCAGGGAGGAATTTGGGCTCTTCTGAGAAACACCAGTGTGCGCCACAAGTGAAACCAGGGCGTCTCCCCCAGGACGTCGCCGACCGGCAGCCGGATGCCAGAGGTGTACTTCCAGCCGGAAAAAGAGGGAAAAGCACAGCTTTCCCGGGGACAATTCTGGACCCTTGGGACCATCCAGAATCACCAAGGCCTCAACTTTGCACGGCCTGGGGAACGCTCTTCCGCCTGTCCAGCAATCCCCACGTCAAAACCTTTCTCAGCAGAGGCAGGCACTCTCTCCCTTGTACTAGATAGCTCGGCAGAGCCTTCCGAGAAACATGCTGCGTCATTCAGCTTGAACGTGGGACGCGGAGGGGAGAGTACGCTTTCTCCCCGCTTGGAGGCGCCTTGCGCTTGGCTTCAAAGCTGCCTTGAACAGCACTAGCGGCCCGACGTCTCTGCACGGCAGGGCTGTCGTTGTGGGCCGAGGCTGCGTGTTCTCCCAAAGCGAAAACCGTGCTGGCAATCCCTTTCTAGGAACTCCTCCCACGGCACCCCAGGTTCAGCTCCGGCCGAACGAAAGGTGACCTCAGGCCTCAAGGTGAAGTTCCAGCGTTTCACGTCAGGGGAGTTGGGTGTGCAGGGGTCTCCGATGAGGCCATACTCCAACACGGAGTGCCTTAACCCTGCGACGCTCCTGGGGACACACAGGGTAGGAGCCCATTCACCAGGTTCGCATGATGACCTCTCTCCGTGCCGGAACGGCGGCCTCCGGCTTCTGAGGAACCTTAACGTAAGGAGGCCCCTGGAGACAGTTCTTCACA
Organism: Pseudorca crassidens; assembly: GCF_039906515.1. Lineage (NCBI taxonomy): Eukaryota > Metazoa > Chordata > Mammalia > Artiodactyla > Delphinidae > Pseudorca > Pseudorca crassidens. Next base: position 24,754,195 of record NC_090315.1, on the reverse strand, counting down.
TTCATAGCTAGGGCAGTGTACTCCTCTCTGGGTTGCCCAGGTTGAGTGGCCCAGTCGTCAGAGAGACTGGCGAAAGCAGCGCTGGGCGGGCTCCCTTTGCCAGTCAGTCGAACGGCCTCCTTGACTGAAAGAGAACTGCAGTGCCAAAAGACACCGCGCTGACGACTGGCTCCGGGAAGAGACTCGGGACAGCACTCTCACAGAAGCGAAAGCTAGGCCGTGGGCCCATCCTGAGGAGCAGTACGTACGTTTGCCACACTTCTTTACACAGCTAGGCGTGAGCCAGAGAGCCTTGGTCACTGAGGCCTACCTAAGGTACTGCCATACTTACCCAGTAGATCCCACGCAGAGGTCCCTGTGCCCAAACTGGCCTCCACGGAAGGGACCTGTTCCTCCCGTTGTGTTTCCTTGAGGTAATCAGAAACCACTGAGGATACCTGTAGGAGCTCAGGTATGAAGCTGGGCGACCCTGGCCAAACCTGATTCCCCTCCGTGGTAGACGAGACAGTGGCGGGTCCTCAGCTGCCTGAAGCACACTCCTCGCGCGCACCTTCTCTTTGCTGCCGGAAGGCCTCACGTAAGAAGTCTGAGTTGACTCGTGACAGAAGAAGTCTGAGTTGACTCGTGTGAGGCCTGCTGCTCTCCGTTCCTTGCTGGGAGCTTCAGCAGGAGCGCTCTGGAGCTCGCCGGCAGGAGAACTGTGAGTCCCCCCCGCCCCACCCCGGCCTCAAGCAAAAGTCCAGATTTCCCCCGTTAGTAACACCTCGGAGTGCCAGAGGGAGCGGAGGGGCATGCGTTAACGGAATGCTTCAACCGTGGAAGGTATTTCACGAGACACTGTGCACTCACGTTCGTTGTAACAACTGTCAAAGGGCACTCACTGTATGCCTTCCAACTCCTCGGCCGCGTTGGAGCCCCAGGAAGTAAATGCGTTCGTTTGACTAAGCTCCGTGAACGTGCAGCGGTGATGGCGAAGCGCTGCCCTGTTCGCTCGAAAGCTCTCGTTCGTGCGGCCTTCACACGGCCTCAAGGTACGCAGTTCTAAACAGCCTTCCATTCCATGCTGGTGTGCCAAGCCCCCCACCCACCCGCAGGGAGGAATTTGGGCTCTTCTGAGAAACACCAGTGTGCGCCACAAGTGAAACCAGGGCGTCTCCCCCAGGACGTCGCCGACCGGCAGCCGGATGCCAGAGGTGTACTTCCAGCCGGAAAAAGAGGGAAAAGCACAGCTTTCCCGGGGACAATTCTGGACCCTTGGGACCATCCAGAATCACCAAGGCCTCAACTTTGCACGGCCTGGGGAACGCTCTTCCGCCTGTCCAGCAATCCCCACGTCAAAACCTTTCTCAGCAGAGGCAGGCACTCTCTCCCTTGTACTAGATAGCTCGGCAGAGCCTTCCGAGAAACATGCTGCGTCATTCAGCTTGAACGTGGGACGCGGAGGGGAGAGTACGCTTTCTCCCCGCTTGGAGGCGCCTTGCGCTTGGCTTCAAAGCTGCCTTGAACAGCACTAGCGGCCCGACGTCTCTGCACGGCAGGGCTGTCGTTGTGGGCCGAGGCTGCGTGTTCTCCCAAAGCGAAAACCGTGCTGGCAATCCCTTTCTAGGAACTCCTCCCACGGCACCCCAGGTTCAGCTCCGGCCGAACGAAAGGTGACCTCAGGCCTCAAGGTGAAGTTCCAGCGTTTCACGTCAGGGGAGCTGGGTGTGCAGGGGTCTCCGATGAGGCCATACTCCAACACGGAGTGCCTTAACCCTGCGACGCTCCTGGGGACACACAGGGTAGGAGCCCATTCACCAGGTTCGCATGATGACCTCTCTCCGTGCCGGAACGGCGGCCTCCGGCTTCTGAGGAACCTTAACGTAAGCAGGCCCCTGGAGACAGCTCTTCACATTCATAGCTAGGGCAGTGTACTCCTCTCTGGGTTGCCCAGGTTGAGTGGCCCAGTCGTCAGAGAGACTGGCGAAAGCAGCGCTGGGCGGGCTCCCTTTGCCAGTCAGTCGAACGGCCTCCTTGACTGAAAGAGAACTGCAGTGCCAAAAGACACCGCGCTGACGACTGGCTCCGGGAAGAGACTCGGGACAGCACTCTCACAGAAGCGAAAGCTAGGCCGTGGGCCCAGCCTGAGGAGCAGTACGTACGTTTGCCACACTTCTTTACACAGCTAGGCGTGAGCCAGAGAGCCTTGGTCACTGAGGCCTACCTAAGGTACTGCCATACTTACCCAGTAGATCCCACGCAGAGGTCCCTGTGCCCAAACTGGCCTCCACGGAAGGGCCCTGTTCCTCCCGTTGTGTTTCCTTGAGGTAATCAGAAACCACTGAGGATACCTGTAGGAGCTCAGGTATGAAGCTGGGCGACCCTGGCCAAACCTGATTCCCCTCCGTGCTAGACGAGACAGTGGCGGGTCCTCAGCTGCCTGAAGCACACTCCTCGCGCGCACCTTCTCTTTGCTGCCGGAAGGCCTCACGTAAGAAGTCTGAGTTGACTCGTGACAGAAGAAGTCTGAGTTGACTCGTGTGAGGCCTGCTGCTCTCCGTTCCTTGCTGGGAGCTTCAGCAGGAGCGCTCTGGAGCTCGCCGGCAGGAGAACTGTGAGTCCCCCCCGCCCCACCCCGGCCTCAAGCAAAAGTCCAGATTTCCCCCGTTAGTAACACCTCGGAGTGCCAGAGGGAGCGGAGGGGCATGCGTTAACGGAATGCTTCAACCGTGGAAGGTATTTCACGAGACACTGTGCACTCACGTTCGTTGTAACAACTGTCAAAGGGCACTCACTGTATGCCTTCCAACTCCTCGGCCGCGTTGGAGCCCCAGGAAGTAAATGCGTTCGTTTGACTAAGCTCCGTGAACGTGCAGCGGTGATGGCGAAGCGCTGCCCTGTTCGCTCGAAAGCTCTCGTTCGTGCGGCCTTCACACGGCCTCAAGGTACGCAGTTCTAAACAGCCTTCCATTCCATGCTGGTGTGCCAAGCCCCCCACCCACCCGCAGGGAGGAATTTGGGCTCTTCTGAGAAACACCAGTGTGCGCCACAAGTGAAACCAGGGCGTCTCCCCCAGGACGTCGCCGACCGGCAGCCGGATGCCAGAGGTGTACTTCCAGCCGGAAAAAGAGGGAAAAGCACAGCTTTCCCGGGGACAATTCTGGACCCTTGGGACCATCCAGAATCACCAAGGCCTCAACTTTGCACGGCCTGGGGAACGCTCTTCCGCCTGTCCAGCAATCCCCACGTCAAAACCTTTCTCAGCAGAGGCAGGCACTCTCTCCCTTGTACTAGATAGCTCGGCAGAGCCTTCCGAGAAACATGCTGCGTCATTCAGCTTGAACGTGGGACGCGGAGGGGAGAGTACGCTTTCTCCCCGTTTGGAGGCGCCTTGCGCTTGGCTTCAAAGCTGCCTTGAACAGCACTAGCGGCCCGACGTCTCTGCACGGCAGGGCTGTCGTTGTGGGCCGAGGCTGCGTGTTCTCCCAAAGCGAAAACCGTGCTGGCAATCCCTTTCTAGGAACTCCTCCCACGGCACCCCAGGTACAGCTCCGGCCGAACGAAAGGTGACCTCAGGCCTCAAGGTGAAGTTCCAGCGTTTCACGTCAGGGGAGCTGGGTGTGCAGGGGTCTCCGATGAGGCCATACTCCAACACGGAGTGCCTTAACCCTGCGACGCTCCTGGGGACACACAGGGTAGGAGCCCATTCACCAGGTTCGCATGATGACCTCTCTCCGTGCCGGAACGGCGGCCTCCGGCTTCTGAGGAACCTTAACGTAAGGAGGCCCCTGGAGACAGTTCTTCACATTCATAGCTAGGGCAGTGTACTCCTCTCTGGGTTGCCCAGGTTGAGTGGCCCAGTCGTCAGAGAGACTGGCGAAAGCAGCGCTGGGCGGGCTCCCTTTGCCAGTCAGTCGAACGGCCTCCTTGACTGAAAGAGAACTGCAGTGCCAAAAGACACCGCGCTGACGACTGGCTCCGGGAAGAGACTCGGGACAGCACTCTCACAGAAGCGAAAGCTAGGCCGTGGGCCCAGCCTGAGGAGCAGTACGTACGTTTGCCACACTTCTTTACACAGCTAGGCGTGAGCCAGAGAGCCTTGGTCACTGAGGCCTACCTAAGGTACTGCCATACTTACCCAGTAGATCCCACGCAGAGGTCCCTGTGCCCAAACTGGCCTCCACGGAAGGGCCCTGTTCCTCCCGTTGTGTTTCCTTGAGGTAATCAGAAACCACTGAGGATACCTGTAGGAGCTCAGGTATGAAGCTGGGCGACCCTGGCCAAACCTGATTCCCCTCCGTGCTAGACGAGACAGTGGCGGGTCCTCAGCTGCCTGAAGCACACTCCTCGCGCGCACCTTCTCTTTGCTGCCGGAAGGCCTCACGTAAGAAGTCTGAGTTGACTCGTGACAGAAGAAGTCTGAGTTGACTCGTGTGAGGCCTGCTGCTCTCCGTTCCTTGCTGGGAGCTTCAGCAGGAGCGCTCTGGAGCTCGCCGGCAGGAGAACTGTGAGTCCCCCCCGCCCCACCCCGGCCTCAAGCAAAAGTCCAGATTTCCCCCGTTAGTAACACCTCGGAGTGCCAGAGGGAGCGGAGGGGCATGCGTTAACGGAATGCTTCAACCGTGGAAGGTATTTCACGAGACACTGTGCACTCACGTTCGTTGTAACAACTGTCAAAGGGCACTCACTGTATGCCTTCCAACTCCTCGGCCGCGTTGGAGCCCCAGGAAGTAAATGCGTTCGTTTGACTAAGCTCCGTGAACGTGCAGCGGTGATGGCGAAGCGCTGCCCTGTTCGCTCGAAAGCTCTCGTTCGTGCGGCCTTCACACGGCCTCAAGGTACGCAGTTCTAAACAGCCTTCCATTCCATGCTGGTGTGCCAAGCCCCCCACCCACCCGCAGGGAGGAATTTGGGCTCTTCTGAGAAACACCAGTGTGCGCCACAAGTGAAACCAGGGCGTCTCCCCCAGGACGTCGCCGACCGGCAGCCGGATGCCAGAGGTGTACTTCCAGCCGGAAAAAGAGGGAAAAGCACAGCTTTCCCGGGGACAATTCTGGACCCTTGGGACCATCCAGAATCACCAAGGCCTCAACTTTGCACGGCCTGGGGAACGCTCTTCCGCCTGTCCAGCAATCCCCACGTCAAAACCTTTCTCAGCAGAGGCAGGCACTCTCTCCCTTGTACTAGATAGCTCGGCAGAGCCTTCCGAGAAACATGCTGCGTCATTCAGCTTGAACGTGGGACGCGGAGGGGAGAGTACGCTTTCTCCCCGTTTGGAGGCGCCTTGCGCTTGGCTTCAAAGCTGCCTTGAACAGCACTAGCGGCCCGACGTCTCTGCACGGCAGGGCTGTCGTTGTGGGCCGAGGCTGCGTGTTCTCCCAAAGCGAAAACCGTGCTGGCAATCCCTTTCTAGGAACTCCTCCCACGGCACCCCAGGTACAGCTCCGGCCGAACGAAAGGTGACCTCAGGCCTCAAGGTGAAGTTCCAGCGTTTCACGTCAGGGGAGCTGGGTGTGCAGGGGTCTCCGATGAGGCCATACTCCAACACGGAGTGCCTTAACCCTGCGACGCTCCTGGGGACACACAGGGTAGGAGCCCATTCACCAGGTTCGCATGATGACCTCTCTCCGTGCCGGAACGGCGGCCTCCGGCTTCTGAGGAACCTTAACGTAAGGAGGCCCCTGGAGACAGTTCTTCACATTCATAGCTAGGGCAGTGTACTCCTCTCTGGGTTGCCCAGGTTGAGTGGCCCAGTCGTCAGAGAGACTGGCGAAAGCAGCGCTGGGCGGGCTCCCTTTGCCAGTCAGTCGAACGGCCTCCTTGACTGAAAGAGAACTGCAGTGCCAAAAGACACCGCGCTGACGACTGGCTCCGGGAAGAGACTCGGGACAGCACTCTCACAGAAGCGAAAGCTAGGCCGTGGGCCCAGCCTGAGGAGCAGTACGTACGTTTGCCACACTTCTTTACACAGCTAGGCGTGAGCCAGAGAGCCTTGGTCACTGAGGCCTACCTAAGGTACTGCCATACTTACCCAGTAGATCCCACGCAGAGGTCCCTGTGCCCAAACTGGCCTCCACGGAAGGGCCCTGTTCCTCCCGTTGTGTTTCCTTGAGGTAATCAGAAACCACTGAGGATACCTGTAGGAGCTCAGGTATGAAGCTGGGCGACCCTGGCCAAACCTGATTCCCCTCCGTGCTAGACGAGACAGTGGCGGGTCCTCAGCTGCCTGAAGCACACTTCTCGCGCGCACCTTCTCTTTGCTGCCGGAAGGCCTCACGTAAGAAGTCTGAGTTGACTCGTGACAGAAGAAGTCTGAGTTGACTCGTGTGAGGCCTGCTGCTCTCCGTTCCTTGCTGGGAGCTTCAGCAGGAGCGCTCTGGAGCTCGCCGGCAGGAGAACTGTGAGTCCCCCCCGCCCCACCCCGGCCTCAAGCAAAAGTCCAGATTTCCCCCGTTAGTAACACCTCGGAGTGCCAGAGGGAGCGGAGGGGCATGCGTTAACGGAATGCTTCAACCGTGGAAGGTATTTCACGAGACACTGTGCACTCACGTTCGTTGTAACAACTGTCAAAGGGCACTCACTGTATGCCTTCCAACTCCTCGGCCGCGTTGGAGCCCCAGGAAGTAAATGCGTTCGTTTGACTAAGCTCCGTGAACGTGCAGCGGTGATGGCGAAGCGCTGCCCTGTTCGCTCGAAAGCTCTCGTTCGTGCGGCCTTCACACGGCCTCAAGGTACGCAGTTCTAAACAGCCTTCCATTCCATGCTGGTGTGCCAAGCCCCCCACCCACCCGCAGGGAGGAATTTGGGCTCTTCTGAGAAACACCAGTGTGCGCCACAAGTGAAACCAGGGCGTCTCCCCCAGGACGTCGCCGACCGGCAGCCGGATGCCAGAGGTGTACTTCCAGCCGGAAAAAGAGGGAAAAGCACAGCTTTCCCGGGGACAATTCTGGACCCTTGGGACCATCCAGAATCACCAAGGCCTCAACTTTGCACGGCCTGGGGAACGCTCTTCCGCCTGTCCAGCAATCCCCACGTCAAAACCTTTCTCAGCAGAGGCAGGCACTCTCTCCCTTGTACTAGATAGCTCGGCAGAGCCTTCCGAGAAACATGCTGCGTCATTCAGCTTGAACGTGGGACGCGGAGGGGAGAGTACGCTTTCTCCCCGCTTGGAGGGGCCTTGCGCTTGGCTTCAAAGCTGCCTTGAACAGCACTAGCGGCCCGACGTCTCTGCACGGCAGGGCTGTCGTTGTGGGCCGAGGCTGCGTGTTCTCCCACAGCGAAAACCGTGCTGGCAATCCCTTTCTAGGAACTCCTCCCACGGCACCCCAGGTTCAGCTCCGGCCGAACGAAAGGTGACCTCAGGCCTCAAGGTGAAGTTCCAGCGTTTCACGTCAGGGGAGCTGGGTGTGCAGGGGTCTCCGATGAGGCCATACTCCACCACGGAGTGCCTTAACCCTGCGACGCTCCTGGGGACACACAGGGTAGGAGCCCATTCACCAGGTTCGCATGATGACCTCTCTCCGTGCCGGAACGGCGGCCTCTGGCTTCTGAGGAACCTTAGCGTAAGCAGGCCCCTGGAGACAGCTCTTCACATTCATAGCTAGGGCAGTGTACTCCTCTCTGGGTTGCCCAGGTTGAGTGGCCCAGTCGTCAGAGAGACTGGCGAAAGCAGCGCTGGGCGGGCTCCCTTTGCCAGTCAGTCGAACGGCCTCCTTGACTGAAAGAGAACTGCAGTGCCAAAAGACACCGCGCTGACGACTGGCTCCGGGAAGAGACTCGGGACAGCACTCTCACAGAAGCGAAAGCTAGGCCGTGGGCCCAGCCTGAGGAGCAGTACGTACGTTTGCCACACTTCTTTACACAGCTAGGCGTGAGCCAGAGAGCCTTGGTCACTGAGGCCTACCTAAGGTACTGCCATACTTACCCAGTAGATCCCACGCAGAGGTCCCTGTGCCCAAACTGGCCTCCACGGAAGGGCCCTGTTCCTCCCGTTGTGTTTCCTTGAGGTAATCAGAAACCACTGAGGATACCTGTAGGAGCTCAGGTATGAAGCTGGGCGACCCTGGCCAAACCTGATTCCCCTCCGTGCTAGACGAGACAGTGGCGGGTCCTCAGCTGCCTGAAGCACACTCCTCGCGCGCACCTTCTCTTTGCTGCCGGAAGGCCTCACGTAAGAAGTCTGAGTTGACTCGTGACAGAAGAAGTCTGAGTTGACTCGTGTGAGGCCTGCTGCTCTCCGTTCCTTGCTGGGAGCTTCAGCAGGAGCGCTCTGGAGCTCGCCGGCAGGAGAACTGTGAGTCCCCCCCGCCCCACCCCGGCCTCAAGCAAAAGTCCAGATTTCCCCCGTTAGTAACACCTCGGAGTGCCAGAGGGAGCGGAGGGGCATGCGTTAACGGAATGCTTCAACCGTGGAAGGTATTTCACGAGACACTGTGCACTCACGTTCGTTGTAACAACTGTCAAAGGGCACTCACTGTATGCCTTCCAACTCCTCGGCCGCGTTGGAGCCCCAGGAAGTAAATGCGTTCGTTTGACTAAGCTCCGTGAACGTGCAGCGGTGATGGCGAAGCGCTGCCCTGTTCGCTCGAAAGCTCTCGTTCGTGCGGCCTTCACACGGCCTCAAGGTACGCAGTTCTAAACAGCCTTCCATTCCAGGCTGGTGTGCCAAGCCCCCCACCCACCCGCAGGGAGGAATTTGGGCTCTTCTGAGAAACACCAGTGTGCGCCACAAGTGAAACCAGGGCGTCTCCCCCAGGACGTCGCCGACCGGCAGCCGGATGCCAGAGGTGTACTTCCAGCCGGAAAAAGAGGGAAAAGCACAGCTTTCCCGGGGACAATTCTGGACCCTTGGGACCATCCAGAATCACCAAGGCCTCAACTTTGCACGGCCTGGGGAACGCTCTTCCGCCTGTCCAGCAATCCCCACGTCAAAACCTTTCTCAGCAGAGGCAGGCACTCTCTCCCTTGTACTAGATAGCTCGGCAGAGCCTTCCGAGAAACATGCTGCGTCATTCAGCTTGAACGTGGGACGCGGAGGGGAGAGTACGCTTTCTCCCCGCTTGGAGGCGCCTTGCGCTTGGCTTCAAAGCTGCCTTGAACAGCACTAGCGGCCCGACGTCTCTGCACGGCAGGGCTGTCGTTGTGGGCCGAGGCTGCGTGTTCTCCCACAGCGAAAACCGTGCTGGCAATCCCTTTCTAGGAACTCCTCCCACGGCACCCCAGGTTCAGCTCCGGCCGAACGAAAGGTGACCTCAGGCCTCAAGGTGAAGTTCCAGCGTTTCACGTCAGGGGAGTTGGGTGTGCAGGGGTCTCCGATGAGGCCATACTCCAACACGGAGTGCCTTAACCCTGCGACGCTCCTGGGGACACACAGGGTAGGAGCCCATTCACCAGTTTCGCATGGTGATCTCTCTCCGTGCCGGAACGGTGGCCTCTGGCTTCTGAGGAGCCTTCGCGTAAGCAGGCCCCTGGAGACAGCTCTTCACATTCATAGCTAGGGCAGTGTACTCCTCTCTGGGTTGCCCAGGTTGAGTGGCCCAGTCGTCAGAGAGACTGGCGAAAGCAGCGCTGGGCGGACTCCCTTTGCCAGTCAGTCGAACGGCCTCCTTGACTGAAAGAGAACTGCAGTGCCAAAAGACACGGCGCTGACGACTGGCTCCGGGAAGAGACTCGGGACAGCACTCTCACAGAAGCGAAAGCTAGGCCGTGGGCCCAGCCTGAGGAGCAGTACGTACGTTTGCCACACTTCTTTACACAGCTAGGCGTGAGCCAGAGAGCCTTGGTCACTGAGGCCTACCTAAGGTACTGCCATACTTACCCAGTAGATCCCACGCAGAGGTCCCTGTGCCCAAACTGGCCTCCACGGAAGGGCCCTGTTCCTCCCGTTGTGTTTCCTTGAGGTAATCAGAAACCACTGAGGATACCTGTAGGAGCTCAGGTATGAAGCTGGGCGACCCTGGCCAAACCTGATTCCCCTCCGTGCTAGACGAGACAGTGGCGGGTCCTCAGCTGCCTGAAGCACACTCCTCGCGCGCACCTTCTCTTTGCTGCCGGAAGGCCTCACGTAAGAAGTCTGAGTTGACTCGTGACAGAAGAAGTCTGAGTTGACTAGTGTGAGGCCTGCTGCTCTCCGTTCCTTGCTGGGAGCTTCAGCAGGAGCGCTCTGGAGCTCGCTGGCAGGAGAACTGTGAGTCCCCCCCGCCCCACCCCGGCCTCAAGCAAAAGTCCAGATTTCCCCCGTTAGTAACACCTCGGAGTGCCAGAGGGAGCGGAGGGGCATGCGTTAACGGAATGCTTCAACCGTGGAAGGTATTTCACGAGACACTGTGCACTCACGTTCGTTGTAACAACTGTCAAAGGGCACTCACAGTATGCCTTCCAACTCCTCGGCCGCGTTGGAGCCCCAGGAAGTAAATGCGTTCGTTTGACTAAGCTCCGTGAACGTGCAGCGGTGATGGCGAAGCGCTGCCCTGTTCGCTCGAAAGCTCTCGTTCGTGCGGCCTTCACACGGCCTCAAGGTACGCAGTTCTAAACAGCCTTCCATTCCATGCTGGTGTGCCAAGCCCCCCACCCACCCGCAGGGAGGAATTTGGGCTCTTCTGAGAAACACCAGTGTGCGCCACAAGTGAAACCAGGGCGTCTCCCCCAGGACGTCGCCGACCGGCAGCTGGATGCCAGAGGTGTACTTCCAGCTGGAAAAAGAGGGAAAAGCACAGCTTTCCGGGGACAATTCTGGACCCTTGGGACCATCCAGAATCACCAAGGCCTCAACTTTGCACGGCCTGGGGAACGCTCTTCCGCCTGTCCAGCAATCCCCACGTCAAAACCTTTCTCAGCAGAGGCAGGCACTCTCTCCCTTGTACTAGATAGCTCGGCAGAGCCTTCCGAGAAACATGCTGCGTCATTCAGCTTGAACGTGGGACGCGGAGGGGAGAGTACGCTTTCTCCCCGTTTGGAGGCGCCTTGCGCTTGGCTTCAAAGCTGCCTTGAACAGCACTAGCGGCCCGACGTCTCTGCACGGCAGGGCTGTCGTTGTGGGCCGAGGCTGCGTGTTCTCCCTCAGCGAAAACCGTGCTGGCAATCCCTTTCTAGGAACTCCTCCCACGGCACCCCAGGTTCAGCTCCGGCCGAACGAAAGGTGACCTCAGGCCTCAAGGTGAAGTTCCAGCGTTTCACGTCAGGGGAGCTGGGTGTGCAGGGGTCTCCGATGAGGCCATACTCCACCACGGAGTGCCTTAACCCTGCGACGCTCCTGGGGACACACAGGGTAGGAGCCCATTCACCAGGTTCGCATGATGACCTCTCTCCGTGCCGGAACGGCGGCCTCTGGCTTCTGAGGAACCTTAGCGTAAGCAGGCCCCTGGAGACAGCTCTTCACATTCATAGCTAGGGCAGTGTACTCCTCTCTGGGTTGCCCAGGTTGAGTGGCCCAGTCGTCAGAGAGACTGGCGAAAGCAGCGCTGGGCGGACTCCCTTTGCCAGTCAGTCGAACGGCCTCCTTGACTGAAAGAGAACTGCAGTGCCAAAAGACACCGCGCTGACGACTGGCTCCGGGAAGAGACTCGGGACAGCACTCTCACAGAAGCGAAAGCTAGGCCGTGGGGCCAGCCTGAGGAGCAGTACGTACGTTTGCCACACTTCTTTACACAGCTAGGCGTGAGCCAGAGAGCCTTGGTCACTGAGGCCTACCTAAGGTACTGCCATACTTACCCAGTAGATCCCACGCAGAGGTCCCTGTGCCCCAAAGGGCCTCCACGGAAGGGCCCTGTTCCTCCCGTTGTGTTTCCTTGAGGTAATCAGAAACCACTGAGGATACCTGTAGGAGCTCAGGTATGAAGCTGGGCGACCCTGGCCAAACCTGATTCCCCTCCGTGGTAGACGAGACAGTGGCGGGTCCTCAGCTGCCTGAAGCACACTCCTCGCGCGCACCTTCTCTTTGCTGCCGGAAGGCCTCACGTAAGAAGTCTGAGTTGACTCGTGACAGAAGAAGTCTGAGTTGACTCGTGTGAGGCCTGCTGCTCTCCGTTCCTTGCTGGGAGCTTCAGCAGGAGCGCTCTGGAGCTCGCCGGCAGGAGAACTGTGAGTCCCCCCCGCCCCACCCCGGCCTCAAGCAAAAGTCCAGATTTCCCCCGTTAGTAACACCTCGGAGTGCCAGAGGGAGCGGAGGGGCATGCGTTAACGGAATGCTTCAACCGTGGAAGGTATTTCACGAGACACTGTGCACTCACGTTCGTTGTAACAACTGTCAAAGGGCACTCACTGTATGCCTTCCAACTCCTCGGCCGCGTTGGAGCCCCAGGAAGTAAATGCGTTCGTTTGACTAAGCTCCGTGAACGTGCAGCGGTGATGGCGAAGCGCTGCCCTGTTCGCTCGAAAGCTCTCGTTCGTGCGGCCTTCACACGGCCTCAAGGTACGCAGTTCTAAACAGCCTTCCATTCCATGCTGGTGTGCCAAGCCCCCCACCCACCCGCAGGGAGGAATTTGGGCTCTTCTGAGAAACACCAGTGTGCGCCACAAGTGAAACCAGGGCGTCTCCCCCAGGACGTCGCCGACCGGCAGCCGGATGCCAGAGGTGTACTTCCAGCCGGAAAAAGAGGGAAAAGCACAGCTTTCCCGGGGACAATTCTGGACCCTTGGGACCATCCAGAATCACCAAGGCCTCAACTTTGCACGGCCTGGGGAACGCTCTTCCGCCTGTCCAGCAATCCCCACGTCAAAACCTTTCTCAGCAGAGGCAGGCACTCTCTCCCTTGTACTAGATAGCTCGGCAGAGCCTTCCGAGAAACATGCTGCGTCATTCAGCTTGAACGTGGGACGCGGAGGGGAGAGTACGCTTTCTCCCCGTTTGGAGGCGCCTTGCGCTTGGCTTCAAAGCTGCCTTGAACAGCACTAGCGGCCCGACGTCTCTGCACGGCAGGGCTGTCGTTGTGGGCCGAGGCTGCGTGTTCTCCCTCAGCGAAAACCGTGCTGGCAATCCCTTTCTAGGAACTCCTCCCACGGCACCCCAGGTTCAGCTCCGGCCGAACGAAAGGTGACCTCAGGCCTCAAGGTGAAGTTCCAGCGTTTCACGTCAGGGGAGTTGGGTGTGCAGGGGTCTCCGATGAGGCCATACTCCAACACGGAGTGCCTTAACCCTGCGACGCTCCTGGGGACACACAGGGTAGGAGCCCATTCACCAGTTTCGCATGGTGATCTCTATCCGTGCCGGAACGGCGGCCTCTGGCTTCTGAGGAGCCTTCGCGTAAGCAGGCCCCTGGAGACAGCTCTTCACATTCATAGCTAGGGCAGTGTACTCCTCTCTGGGTTGCCCAGGTTGAGTGGCCCAGTCGTCAGAGAGACTGGCGAAAGCAGCGCTGGGCGGGCTCCCTTTGCCAGTCAGTCGAACGGCCTCCTTGACTGAAAGAGAACTGCAGTGCCAAAAGACACCGCGCTGACGACTGGCTCCGGGAAGAGACTCGGGACAGCACTCTCACAGAAGCGAAAGCTAGGCCGTGGGCCCAGCCTGAGGAGCAGTACGTACGTTTGCCACACTTCTTTACACAGCTAGGCGTGAGCCAGAGAGCCTTGGTCACTGAGGCCTACCTAAGGTACTGCCATACTTACCCAGTAGATCCCACGCAGAGGTCCCTGTGCCCCAAAGGGCCTCCAAGGAAGGGCCCTGTTCCTCCCGTTGTGTTTCCTTGAGGTAATCAGAAACCACTGAGGATACCTGTAGGAGCTCAGGTATGAAGCTGGGCGACCCTGGCCAAACCTGATTCCCCTCCGTGCTAGACGAGACAGTGGCGGGTCCTCAGCTGCCTGAAGCACACTCCTCGCGCGCACCTTCTCTTTGCTGCCGGAAGGCCTCACGTAAGAAGTCTGAGTTGACTCGTGACAGAAGAAGTCTGAGTTGACTCGTGTGAGGCCTGCTGCTCTCCGTTCCTTGCTGGGAGCTTCAGCAGGAGCGCTCTGGAGCTCGCCGGCAGGAGAACTGTGAGTCCCCCCCGCCCCACCCCGGCCTCAAGCAAAAGTCCAGATTTCCCCCGTTAGTAACACCTCGGAGTGCCAGAGGGAGCGGAGGGGCATGCGTTAACGGAATGCTTCAACCGTGGAAGGTATTTCACGAGACACTGTGCACTCACGTTCGTTGTAACAACTGTCAAAGGGCACTCACTGTATGCCTTCCAACTCCTCGGCCGCGTTGGAGCCCCAGGAAGTAAATGCGTTCGTTTGACTAAGCTCCGTGAACGTGCAGCGGTGATGGCGAAGCGCTGCCCTGTTCGCTCGAAAGCTCTCGTTCGTGCGGCCTTCACACGGCCTCAAGGTACGCAGTTCTAAACAGCCTTCCATTCCAGGCTGGTGTGCCAAGCCCCCCACCCACCCGCAGGGAGGAATTTGGGCTCTTCTGAGAAACACCAGTGTGCGCCACAAGTGAAACCAGGGCGTCTCCCCCAGGACGTCGCCGACCGGCAGCCGGATGCCAGAGGTGTACTTCCAGCCGGAAAAAGAGGGAAAAGCACAGCTTTCCCGGGGACAATTCTGGACCCTTGGGACCATCCAGAATCACCAAGGCCTCAACTTTGCACGGCCTGGGGAACGCTCTTCCGCCTGTCCAGCAATCCCCACGTCAAAACCTTTCTCAGCAGAGGCAGGCACTCTCTCCCTTGTACTAGATAGCTCGGCAGAGCCTTCCGAGAAACATGCTGCGTCATTCAGCTTGAACGTGGGACGCGGAGGGGAGAGTACGCTTTCTCCCCGTTTGGAGGCGCCTTGCGCTTGGCTTCAAAGCTGCCTTGAACAGCACTAGCGGCCCGACGTCTCTGCACGGCAGGGCTGTCGTTGTGGGCCGAGGCTGCGTGTTCTCCCACAGCGAAAACCGTGCTGGCAATCCCTTTCTAGGAACTCCTCCCACGGCACCCCAGGTTCAGCTCCGGCCGAACGAAAGGTGACCTCAGGCCTCAAGGTGAAGTTCCAGCGTTTCACGTCAGGGGAGCTGGGTGTGCAGGGGTCTCCGATGAGGCCATACTCCAACACGGAGTGCCTTAACCCTGCGACGCTCCTGGGGACACACAGGGTAGGAGCCCATTCACCAGGTTCGCATGATGACCTCTCTCCGTGCCGGAACGGCGGCCTCTGGCTTCTGAGGAACCTTCGCGTAAGCAGGCCCCTGGAGACAGCTCTTCACATTCATAGCTAGGGCAGTGTACTCCTCTCTGGGTTGCCCAGGTTGAGTGGCCCAGTCGTCAGAGAGACTGGCGAAAGCAGCGCTGGGCGGGCTCCCTTTGCCAGTCAGTCGAACGGCCTCCTTGACTGAAAGAGAACTGCAGTGCCAAAAGACACCGCGCTGACGACTGGCTCCGGGAAGAGACTCGGCACAGCACTCTCACAGAAGCGAAAGCTAGGCCGTGGGCCCAGCCTGAGGAGCAGTACGTACGTTTGCCACACTTCTTTACACAGCTAGGCGTGAGCCAGAGAGCCTTGGTCACTGAGGCCTACCTAAGGTACTGCCATACTTACCCAGTAGATCCCACGCAGAGGTCCCTGTGCCCAAACTGGCCTCCACGGAAGGGCCCTCTTCCTCCCGTTGTGTTTCCTTGAGGTAATCAGAAACCACTGAGGATACCTGTAGGAGCTCAGGTATGAAGCTGGGCGACCCTGGCCAAACCTGATTCCCCTCCGTGGTAGACGAGACAGTGGCGGGTCCTCAGCTGCCTGAAGCACACTCCTCGCGCGCACCTTCTCTTTGCTGCCGGAAGGCCTCACGTAAGAAGTCTGAGTTGACTCGTGACAGAAGAAGTCTGAGTTGACTCGTGTGAGGCCTGCTGCTCTCCGTTCCTTGCTGGGAGCTTCAGCAGGAGCGCTCTGGAGCTCGCCGGCAGGAGAACTGTGAGTCCCCCCCGCCCCACCCCGGCCTCAAGCAAAAGTCCAGATTTCCCCCGTTAGTAACACCTCGGAGTGCCAGAGGGAGCGGAGGGGCATGCGTTAACGGAATGCTTCAACCGTGGAAGGTATTTCACGAGACACTGTGCACTCACGTTCGTTGTAACAACTGTCAAAGGGCACTCACTGTATGCCTTCCAACTCCTCGGCCGCGTTGGAGCCCCAGGAAGTAAATGCGTTCGTTTGACTAAGCTCCGTGAACGTGCAGCGGTGATGGCGAAGCGCTGCCCTGTTCGCTCGAAAGCTCTCGTTCGTGCGGCCTTCACACGGCCTCAAGGTACGCAGTTCTAAACAGCCTTCCATTCCATGCTGGTGTGCCAAGCCCCCCACCCACCCGCAGGGAGGAATTTGGGCTCTTCTGAGAAACACCAGTGTGCGCCACAAGTGAAACCAGGGCGTCTCCCCCAGGACGTCGCCGACCGGCAGCCGGATGCCAGAGGTGTACTTCCAGCCGGAAAAAGAGGGAAAAGCACAGCTTTCCCGGGGACAATTCTGGACCCTTGGGACCATCCAGAATCACCAAGGCCTCAACTTTGCACGGCCTGGGGAACGCTCTTCCGCCTGTCCAGCAATCCCCACGTCAAAACCTTTCTCAGCAGAGGCAGGCACTCTCTCCCTTGTACTAGATAGCTCGGCAGAGCCTTCCGAGAAACATGCTGCGTCATTCAGCTTGAACGTGGGACGCGGAGGGGAGAGTACGCTTTCTCCCCGCTTGGAGGCGCCTTGCGCTTGGCTTCAAAGCTGCCTTGAACAGCACTAGCGGCCCGACGTCTCTGCACGGCAGGGCTGTCGTTGTGGGCCGAGGCTGCGTGTTCTCCCACAGCGAAAACCGTGCTGGCAATCCCTTTCTAGGAACTCCTCCCACGGCACCCCAGGTTCAGCTCCGGCCGAACGAAAGGTGACCTCAGGCCTCAAGGTGAAGTTCCAGCGTTTCACGTCAGGGGAGCTGGGTGTGCAGGGGTCTCCGATGAGGCCATACTCCACCACGGAGTGCCTTAACCCTGCGACGCTCCTGGGGACACACAGGGTAGGAGCCCATTCACCAGTTTCGCATGGTGATCTCTCTCCGTGCCGGAACGGCGGCCTCTGGCTTCTGAGGAACCTTAGCGTAAGCAGGCCCCTGGAGACAGCTCTTCACATTCATAGCTAGGGCAGTGTACTCCTCTCTGGGTTGCCCAGGTTGAGTGGCCCAGTCGTCAGAGAGACTGGCGAAAGCAGCGCTGGGCGGACTCCCTTTGCCAGTCAGTCGAACGGCCTCCTTGACTGAAAGAGAACTGCAGTGCCAAAAGACACCGCGCTGACGACTGGCTCCGGGAAGAGACTCGGGACAGCACTCTCACAGAAGCGAAAGCTAGGCCGTGGGCCCAGCCTGAGGAGCAGTACGTACGTTTGCCACACTTCTTTACACAGCTAGGCGTGAGCCAGAGAGCCTTGGTCACTGAGGCCTACCTAAGGTACTGCCATACTTACCCAGTAGATCCCACGCAGAGGTCCCTGTGCCCCAAAGGGCCTCCACGGAAGGGCCCTGTTCCTCCCGTTGTGTTTCCTTGAGGTAATCAGAAACCACTGAGGATACCTGTAGGAGCTCAGGTATGAAGCTGGGCGACCCTGGCCAAACCTGATTCCCCTCCGTGCTAGACGAGACAGTGGCGGGTCCTCAGCTGCCTGAAGCACACTCGTCACGCGCACCTTCTCTTTGCTGCCGGAAGGCCTCACGTAAGAAGTCTGAGTTGACTCGTGACAGAAGAAGTCTGAGTTGACTCGTGTGAGGCCTGCTGCTCTCCGTTCCTTGCTGGGAGCTTCAGCAGGAGCGCTCTGGAGCTCGCCGGCAGGAGAACTGTGAGTCCCCCCCGCCCCACCCCGGCCTCAAGCAAAAGTCCAGATTTCCCCCGTTAGTAACACCTCGGAGTGCCAGAGGGAGCGGAGGGGCATGCGTTAACGGAATGCTTCAACCGTGGAAGGTATTTCACGAGACACTGTGCACTCACGTTCGTTGTAACAACTGTCAAAGGGCACTCACTGTATGCCTTCCAACTCCTCGGCCGCGTTGGAGCCCCAGGAAGTAAATGCGTTCGTTTGACTAAGCTCCGTGAACGTGCAGCGGTGATGGCGAAGCGCTGCCCTGTTCGCTCGAAAGCTCTCGTTCGTGCGGCCTTCACACGGCCTCAAGGTACGCAGTTCTAAACAGCCTTCCATTCCATGCTGGTGTGCCAAGCCCCCCACCCACCCGCAGGGAGGAATTTGGGCTCTTCTGAGAAACACCAGTGTGCGCCACAAGTGAAACCAGGGCGTCTCCCCCAGGACGTCGCCGACCGGCAGCCGGATGCCAGAGGTGTACTTCCAGCCGGAAAAAGAGGGAAAAGCACAGCTTTCCCGGGGACAATTCTGGACCCTTGGGACCATCCAGAATCACCAAGGCCTCAACTTTGCACGGCCTGGGGAACGCTCTTCCGCCTGTCCAGCAATCCCCACGTCAAAACCTTTCTCAGCAGAGGCAGGCACTCTCTCCCTTGTACTAGATAGCTCGGCAGAGCCTTCCGAGAAACATGCTGCGTCATTCAGCTTGAACGTGGGACGCGGAGGGGAGAGTACGCTTTCTCCCCGCTTGGAGGCGCCTTGCGCTTGGCTTCAAAGCTGCCTTGAACAGCACTAGCGGCCCGACGTCTCTGCACGGCAGGGCTATCGTTGTGGGCCGAGGCTGCGTGTTCTCCCACAGCGAAAACCGTGCTGGCAATCCCTTTCTAGGAACTCCTCCCACGGCACCCCAGGTTCAGCTCCGGCCGAACGAAAGGTGACCTCAGGCCTCAAGGTGAAGTTCCAGCGTTTCACGTCAGGGGAGCTGGGTGTGCAGGGGTCTCCGATGAGGCCATACTCCACCACGGAGTGCCTTAACCCTGCGACGCTCCTGGGGACACACAGGGTAGGAGCCCATTCACCAGGTTCGCATGATGACCTCTCTCCGTGCCGGAACGGCGGCCTCTGGCTTCTGAGGAACCTTAGCGTAAGCAGGCCCCTGGAGACAGCTCTTCACATTCATAGCTAGGGCAGTGTACTCCTCTCTGGGTTGCCCAGGTTGAGTGGCCCAGTCGTCAGAGAGACTGGCGAAAGCAGCGCTGGGCGGACTCCCTTTGCCAGTCAGTCGAACGGCCTCCTTGACTGAAAGAGAACTGCAGTGCCAAAAGACACCGCGCTGACGACTGGCTCCGGGAAGAGACTCGGGACAGCACTCTCACAGAAGCGAAAGCTAGGCCGTGGGCCCAGCCTGAGGAGCAGTACGTACGTTTGCCACACTTCTTTACACAGCTAGGCGTGAGCCAGAGAGCCTTGGTCACTGAGGCCTACCTAAGGTACTGCCATACTTACCCAGTAGATCCCACGCAGAGGTCCCTGTGCCCCAAAGGGCCTCCACGGAAGGGCCCTGTTCCTCCCGTTGTGTTTCCTTGAGGTAATCAGAAACCACTGAGGATACCTGTAGGAGCTCAGGTATGAAGCTGGGCGACCCTGGCCAAACCTGATTCCCCTCCGTGCTAGACGAGACAGTGGCGGGTCCTCAGCTGCCTGAAGCACACTCGTCGCGCGCACCTTCTCTTTGCTGCCGGAAGGCCTCACGTAAGAAGTCTGAGTTGACTCGTGACAGAAGAAGTCTGAGTTGACTCGTGTGAGGCCTGCTGCTCTCCGTTCCTTGCTGGGAGCTTCAGCAGGAGCGCTCTGGAGCTGGCCGGCAGGAGAACTGTGAGTCCCCCACGCCCCACCCCGGCCTCAAGCAAAAGTCCAGATTTCCCCCGTTAGTAACACCTCGGAGTGCCAGAGGGAGCGGAGGGGCATGCGTTAACGGAATGCTTCAACCGTGGAAGGTATTTCACGAGACACTGTGCACTCACGTTCGTTGTAACAACTGTCAAAGGGCACTCACTGTATGCCTTCCAACTCCTCGGCCGCGTTGGAGCCCCAGGAAGTAAATGCGTTCGTTTGACTAAGCTCCGTGAACGTGCAGCGGTGATGGCGAAGCGCTGCCCTGTTCGCTCGAAAGCTCTCGTTCGTGCGGCCTTCACACGGCCTCAAGGTACGCAGTTCTAAACAGCCTTCCATTCCATGCTGGTGTGCCAAGCCCCCCACCCACCCGCAGGGAGGAATTTGGGCTCTTCTGAGAAACACCAGTGTGCGCCACAAGTGAAACCAGGGCGTCTCCCCCAGGACGTCGCCGACCGGCAGCCGGATGCCAGAGGTGTACTTCCAGCCGGAAAAAGAGGGAAAAGCACAGCTTTCCCGGGGACAATTCTGGACCCTTGGGACCATCCAGAATCACCAAGGCCTCAACTTTGCACGGCCTGGGGAACGCTCTTCCGCCTGTCCAGCAATCCCCACGTCAAAACCTTTCTCAGCAGAGGCAGGCACTCTCTCCCTTGTACTAGATAGCTCGGCAGAGTCTTCCGAGAAACATGCTGCGTCATTCAGCTTGAACGTGGGACGCGGAGGGGAGAGTACGCTTTCTCCCCGTTTGGAGGCGCCTTGCGCTTGGCTTCAAAGCTGCCTTGAACAGCACTAGCGGCCCGACGTCTCTGCACGGCAGGGCTGTCGTTGTGGGCCGAGGCTGCGTGTTCTCCCACAGCGAAAACCGTGCTGGCAATCCCTTTCTAGGAACTCCTCCCACGGCACCCCAGGTTCAGCTCCGGCCGAACGAAAGGTGACCTCAGGCCTCAAGGTGAAGTTCCAGCGTTTCACGTCAGGGGAGTTCGGTGTGCAGGGGTCTCTAATGAGGCCATACTCCAACACGGAGTGCCTTAACCCTGCGACGCTCCTGGGGACACACAGGGTAGGAGCCCATTCACCAGTTTCCCATGGTGATCTCTCTCCGTGCCGGAACGGCGGCCTCTGGCTTCTGAGGAACCTTAGCGTAAGCAGGCCCCTGGAGACAGCTCTTCACATTCATAGCTAGGGCAGTGTACTCCTCTCTGGGTTGCCCAGGTTGAGTGGCCCAGTCGTCAGAGAGACTGGCGAAAGCAGCGCTGGGCGGGCTCCCTTTGCCAGTCAGTCGAACGGCCTCCTTGACTGAAAGAGAACTGCAGTGCCAAAAGACACCGCGCTGACGACTGGCTCCGGGAAGAGACTCGGGACAGCACTCTCACAGAAGCGAAAGCTAGGCCGTGGGCCCAGCCTGAGGAGCAGTACGTACGTTTGCCACACTTCTTTACACAGCTAGGCGTGAGCCAGAGAGCCTTTGTCACTGAGGCCTACCTGAGGTACTGCCATACTTACCCAGTAGATCCCACGCAGAGGTCCCTGTGCCCCAAAGGGCCTCCACGGAAGGGCCCTGTTCCTCCCGTTGTGTTTCCTTGAGGTAATCAGAAACCACTGAGGATACCTGTAGGAGCTCAGGTATGAAGCTGGGCGACCCTGGCCAAACCTGATTCCCCTCCGTGCTAGACGAGACAGTGGCGGGTCCTCAGCTGCCTGAAGCACACTCCTCGCGCGCACCTTCTCTTTGCTGCCGGAAGGCCTCACGTAAGAAGTCTGAGTTGACTCGTGACAGAAGAAGTCTGAGTTGACTCGTGTGAGGCCTGCTGCTCTCCGTTCCTTGCTGGGAGCTTCAGCAGGAGCGCTCTGGAGCTTGCCGGCAGGAGAACTGTGAGTCCCCCCGCCCCACCCCGGCCTCAAGCAAAAGTCCAGATTTCCCCCATTCGTAACACCTCGGAGTGCCAGAGGGAGCGGAAGGGCATGCGTTAACGGAATGCTTCAACCGTGGAAGGTATTTCACGAGACACTGTGCACTCACGTTCGTTGTAACAACTGTCAAAGGGCACTCACTGTATGCCTTCCAACTCCTCGGCCGCGTTGGAGCCCCAGGAAGTAAATGCGTTCGTTTGACTAAGCTCCGTGAACGTGCAACGGTGATGGCGAAGCGCTGCCCTGTTCGCTCGAAAGCTCTCGTTCGTGCGGCCTTCACACGGCCTCAAGGTACGCAGTTCTAAACAGCCTTCCATTCCATGCTGGTGTGCCAAGCCCCCCACCCACCCGCAGGGAGGAATTTGGGCTCTTCTGAGAAACACCAGTGTGCGCCACACGTGAAACCAGGGCGTCTCCCCCAGGACGTCGCCGACCGGCAGCCGGATGCCAGAGGTGTACTTCCAGCCGGAAAAAGAGGGAAAAGGACAGCTTTCCCGGGGACAATTCTGGACCCTTGGGACCATCCAGAATCACCAAGGCCTCAACTTTGCACGGCCTGGGGAACGCTCTTCCGCCTGTCCAGCAATCCCCACGTCAAAACCTTTCTCAGCAGAGGCAGGCACTCTCTCCCTTGTACTAGATAGCTCGGCAGAGCCTTCCGAGAAACATGCTGCGTCATTCAGCTTGAACGTGGGACGCGGAGGGGAGAGTACGCTTTCTCCCCGTTTGGAGGCGCCTTGCGCTTGGCTTCAAAGCTGCCTTGAACAGCACTAGCGGCCCGACGTCTCTGCACGGCAGGGCTGTCGTTGTGGGCCGAGGCTGCGTGTTCTCCCACAGCGAAAACCGTGCTGGCAATCCCTTTCTAGGAACTCCTCCCACAGCACCCCAGGTTCAGCTCCGGCCGAACGAAAGGCGACCTCAGGCCTCAAGGTGAAGTTCCAGCATTTCACGTCAGGGGAGCTGGGTGTGCAGGGGTCTCCGATGAGGCCATACTCCACCACGGAGTGCCTTAACCCTGCGACGCTCCTGGGGACAGACACGGTAGGAGCCCATTCACAAGTTTCGCATGGTGACCTCTCTCCGTGCCGGAACGGTGGCCTCCGGCTTCTGAGGAACCTTCGCGTAAGCAGGCCCCTGGAGACAGCTCTTCACATTCATAGCTAGGGCAGTGTACTCCTCTCTGGGTTGCCCAGGTTGAGTGGCCCAGTCGTCAGAGAGACTGACGAAAGCAGCGCTGGGCGGACTCCCTTTGCCAGTCAGTCGAACGGCCTCCTTGACTGAAAGAGAACTGCAGTGCCAAAAGACACCGCGCTGACGACTGGCTCCGGGAAGAGACTCGGGACAGCACTCTCACAGAAGCGAAAGCTAGGCCGTGTGCCCAGCCTGAGGAGCAGTATGTACGTTTGCCACACTTCTTTACACAGCTACGCGTGAGCCAGAGAGCCTTGGTCACTGAGGCCTACCTAAGGTACTGCCATACTTACCCAGTAGATCTCACACAGAAGTCCCTGTGCCCAAAAGGGCCTCCACGGAAGGGCCCTGTTCCTCCCGTTGTGTTTCCTTGAGGTAATCAGAAACCACTGAGGATACCTGTAGGAGCTCAGGTATGAAGCTGGGCGACCCTGGCCAAACCTGATTCCCCTCCGTGCTAGACGAGACAGTGGCGGGTCCTCAGCTGCCTGAAGCACACTCCTCGCGCGCAGCTTCTCTTTGATGCCGGAAGGCCTCACGTAAGAAGTCTGAGTTGACTCGTGACAGAAGAAGTCTGAGTTGACTCGTGTGAGGCCTGCTGCTCTCCGTTCCTTGCTGGGAGCTTCAGCAGGAGCGCTCTGGAGCTCGCCGGCAGGAGAACTGTGAGTCCCCCCCGCCCCACCCCGGCCTCAAGCAAAAGTCCAGATTTCCCCCGTTAGTAACACCTCGGAGTGCCAGAGGGAGCGGAGGGGCATGCGTTAACGGAATGCTTCAACCGTGGAAGGTATTTCACGAGACACTGTGCACTCACGTTCGTTGTAACAACTGTCAAAGGGCACTCACTGTATGCCTTCCAACTCCTCGGCCGCGTTGGAGCCCCAGGAAGTAAATGCGTTCGTTTGACTAAGCTCCGTGAACGTGCAGCGGTGATGGCGAAGCGCTGCCCTGTTCGCTCGAAAGCTCTCGTTCGTGCGGCCTTCACACGGCCTCAAGGTACGCAGTTCTAAACAGCCTTCCATTCCATGCTGGTGTGCCAAGCCCCCCACCCACCCGCAGGGAGGAATTTGGGCTCTTCTGAGAAACACCAGTGTGCACCACACGTGAAACCAGGGCGTCTCCCCCAGGACGTCGCCGACCGGCAGCCGGATGCCAGAGGTGTACTTCCAGCCGGAAAAAGAGGGAAAAGCACAGCTTTCCCGGGGACAATTCTGGACCCTTGGGACCATCCAGAATCACCAAGGCCTCAACTCTGCACGGCCTGGGGAACGCTCTTCCGCCTGTCCAGCAATCCCCACGTCAAAACCTTTCTCAGCAGAGGCAGGCACTCTCTCCCTTGTACTAGATAGCTCGGCAGAGCCTTCCGAGAAACATGCTGCGTCATTCAGCTTGAACGTGGGACGCGGAGGGGAGAGTACGCTTTCTCCCCGTTTGGAGGCGCCTTTCGCTTGGCTTCAAAGCTGACTTGAACAGCACTAGCGGCCCGACGTCTCTGCACGGCAGGGCTGTCGTTGTGGGCCGAGGCTGCGTGTTCTCCCAAAGCAAAAACCGTGCTGGCAATCCCTTTCTAGGAACTCCTCCCACGGCACCCCAGGTTCAGCTCCGGCCGAACGAAAGGTGACCTCAGGCCTCAAGGTGAAGTTCCAGCGTTTCACGTCAGGGGAGTTGGGTGTGCAGGGGTCTCCGATGAGGCCATACTCCAACACGGAGTGCCTTAACCCTGCGACGCTCCTGGGGACACACAGGGTAGGAGCCCATTCACCAGGTTCGCATGGTGATCTCTCTCCGTGCCGGAACGGCGGCCTCTGGCTTCTGAGGAGCCTTCGCGTAAGCAGGCCCCTGGAGACAGCTCTTCACATTCATAGCTAGGGCAGTGTACTCCTCTCTGGGTTGCCCAGGTTGAGTGGCCCAGTCGTCAGAGAGACTGGCGAAAGCAGCGCTGGGCGGACTCCCTTTGCCAGTCAGTCGAACGGCCTCCTTGACTGAAAGAGAACTGCAGTGCCAAAAGACACCGCGCTGACGACTGGCTCCGGGAAGAGACTCGGGACAGCACTCTCACAGAAGCGAAAGCTAGGCCGTGGGCCCAGCCTGAGGAGCAGTACGTACGTTTGCCACACTTCTTTACACAGCTAGGCGTGAGCCAGAGAGCCTTGGTCACTGAGGCCTACCTAAGGTACTGCCATACTTACCCAGTAGATCCCACGCAGAGGTCCCTGTGCCCCAAAGGGCCTCCACGGAAGGGCCCTGTTCCTCCCGTTGTGTTTCCTTGAGGTAATCAGAAACCGCTGAGGATACCTGTAGGAGCTCAGGTATGAAGCTGGGCGACCCTGGCCAAACCTGATTCCCCTCCGTGCTAGACGAGACAGTGGCGGGTCCTCAGCTGCCTGAAGCACACTCCTCGCGCGCACCTTCTCTTTGCTGCCGGAAGGCCTCACGTAAGAAGTCTGAGTTGACTCGTGACAGAAGAAGTCTGAGTTGACTCGTGTGAGGCCTG
The DNA here is from genome assembly GCF_039906515.1 of Pseudorca crassidens. Taxonomy (NCBI): domain Eukaryota; kingdom Metazoa; phylum Chordata; class Mammalia; order Artiodactyla; family Delphinidae; genus Pseudorca; species Pseudorca crassidens. The sequence goes on along the minus strand of NC_090315.1, from coordinate 24,728,952 downwards.
CTGCTCTCCGTTCCTTGCTGGGAGCTTCAGCAGGAGCGCTCTGGAGCTCGCCGGCAGGAGAACTGTGAGTCCCCCCCGCCCCACCCCGGCCTCAAGCAAAAGTCCAGATTTCCCGCGTTAGTAACACCTCGGAGTGCCAGAGGGAGCGGAGGGACATGCGTTAACGGAATGCTTCAACCGTGGAAGGTATTTCACGAGACACTGTGCACTCACGTTCGTTGTAACAACTGTCAAAGGGCACTCACTGTATGCCTTCCAACTCCTCGGCCGCGTTGGAGCCCCAGGAAGTAAATGCGTTCGTTTGACTAAGCTCCGTGAACGTGCAGCGGTGATGGCGAAGCGCTGCCCTGTTCGCTCGAAAGCTCTCGTTCGTGCGGCCTTCACACGGCCTCAAGGTACGCAGTTCTAAACAGCCTTCCATTCCATGCTGGTGTGCCAAGCCCCCCACCCACCCGCAGGGAGGAATTTGGGCTCTTCTGAGAAACACCAGTGTGCGCCACACGTGAAACCAGGGCGTCTCCCCCAGGCCGTCGCCGACCGGCAGCCGGATGCCAGAGGTGTACTTCCAGCCGGAAAAAGAGGGAAAAGGACAGCTTTCCCGGGGACAATTCTGGACCCTTGGGACCATCCAGAATCACCAAGGCCTCAACTTTGCACGGCCTGGGGAACGCTCTTCCGCCTGTCCAGCAATCCCCACGTCAAAACCTTTCTCAGCAGAGGCAGGCACTCTCTCCCTTGTACTAGATAGCTCGGCAGAGCCTTCCGAGAAACATGCTGCGTCATTCAGCTTGAACGTGGGACGCGGAGGGGAGAGTACGCTTTCTCCCCGTTTGGAGGCGCCTTGCGCTTGGCTTCAAAGCTGCCTTGAACAGCACTAGCGGCCCGACGTCTCTGCACGGCAGGGCTGTCGTTGTGGGCCGAGGCTGCGTGTTCTCCCACAGCGAAAACCGTGCTGGCAATCCCTTTCTAGGAACTCCTCCCACGGCACCCCAGGTTCAGCTCCGGCCGAACGAAAGGTGACCTCAGGCCTCAAGGTGAAGTTCCAGCGTTTCACGTCAGGGGAGTTGGGTGTGCAGGGGTCTCCGATGAGGCCATACTCCACCACGGAGTGCCTTAACCCTGCGACGCTCCTGGGGACACACAGGGTAGGAGCCCATTCACCAGGTTCGCATGATGACCTCTCTCCGTGCCGGAACGGCGGCCTCTGGCTTCTGAGGAACCTTAGCGTAAGCAGGCCCCTGGAGACAGCTCTTCACATTCATAGCTAGGGCAGTGTACTCCTCTCTGGGTTGCCCAGGTTGAGTGGCCCAGTCGTCAGAGAGACTGGCGAAAGCAGCGCTGGGCGGGCTCCCTTTGCCAGTCAGTCGAACGGCCTCCTTGACTGAAAGAGAACTGCAGTGCCAAAAGACACCGCGCTGACGACTGGCTCCGGGAAGAGACTCGGGACAGCACTCTCACAGAAGCGAAAGCTAGGCCGTGGGCCCAGCCTGAGGAGCAGTACGTACGTTTGCCACACTTCTTTACACAGCTAGGCGTGAGCCAGAGAGCCTTGGTCACTGAGGCCTACCTAAGGTACTGCCATACTTACCCAGTAGATCCCACGCAGAGGTCCCTGTGCCCCAAAGGGCCTCCACGGAAGGGCCCTGTTCCTCCCGTTGTGTTTCCTTGAGGTAATCAGAAACCACTGAGGATACCTGTAGGAGCTCAGGTATGAAGCTGGGCGACCCTGGCCAAACCTGATTCCCCTCCGTGCTAGACGAGACAGTGGCGGGTCCTCAGCTGCCTGAAGCACACTCCTCGCGCGCACCTTCTCTTTGCTGCCGGAAGGCCTCACGTAAGAAGTCTGAGTTGACTCGTGACAGAAGAAGTCTGAGTTGACTCGTGTGAGGCCTGCTGCTCTCCGTTCCTTGCTGGGAGCTTCAGCAGGAGCGCTCTGGAGCTCGCCGGCAGGAGAACTGTGAGTCCCCCCCGCCCCACCCCGGCCTCAAGCAAAAGTCCAGATTTCCCCCGTTAGTAACACCTCGGAGTGCCAGAGGGAGCGGAGGGGCATGCGTTAACGGAATGCTTCAACCGTGGAAGGTATTTCACGAGACACTGTGCACTCACGTTCGTTGTAACAACTGTCAAAGGGCACTCACTGTATGCCTTCCAACTCCTCGGCCGCGTTGGAGCCCCAGGAAGTAAATGCGTTCGTTTGACTAAGCTCCGTGAACGTGCAGCGGTGATGGCGAAGCGCTGCCCTGTTCGCTCGAAAGCTCTCGTTCGTGCGGCCTTCACACGGCCTCAAGGTACGCAGTTCTAAACAGCCTTCCATTCCATGCTGGTGTGCCAAGCCCCCCACCCACCCGCAGGGAGGAATTTGGGCTCTTCTGAGAAACACCAGTGTGCGCCACAAGTGAAACCAGGGCGTCTCCCCCAGGACGTCGCCGACCGGCAGCCGGATGCCAGAGGTGTACTTCCAGCCGGAAAAAGAGGGAAAAGCACAGCTTTCCCGGGGACAATTCTGGACCCTTGGGACCATCCAGAATCACCAAGGCCTCAACTTTGCACGGCCTGGGGAACGCTCTTCCGCCTGTCCAGCAATCCCCACGTCAAAACCTTTCTCAGCAGAGGCAGGCACTCTCTCCCTTGTACTAGATAGCTCGGCAGAGCCTTCCGAGAAACATGCTGCGTCATTCAGCTTGAACGTGGGACGCGGAGGGGAGAGTACGCTTTCTCCCCGCTTGGAGGCGCCTTGCGCTTGGCTTCAAAGCTGCCTTGAACAGCACTAGCGGCCCGACGTCTCTGCACGGCAGGGCTGTCGTTGTGGGCCGAGGCTGCGTGTTCTCCCACAGCGAAAACCGTGCTGGCAATCCCTTTCTAGGAACTCCTCCCACGGCACCCCAGGTTCAGCTCCGGCCGAACGAAAGGTGACCTCAGGCCTCAAGGTGAAGTTCCAGCGTTTCACGTCAGGGGAGTTGGGTGTGCAGGGGTCTCCGATGAGGCCATACTCCAACACGGAGTGCCTTAACCCTGCGACGCTCCTGGGGACACACAGGGTAGGAGCCCATTCACCAGTTTCGCATGGTGATCTCTCTCCGTGCCGGAACGGCGGCCTCTGGCTTCTGAGGAACCTTCGCGTAAGCAGGCCCCTGGAGACAGCTCTTCACATTCATAGCTAGGGCAGTGTACTCCTCTCTGGGTTGCCCAGGTTGAGTGGCCCAGTCGTCAGAGAGACTGGCGAAAGCAGCGCTGGGCGGACTCCCTTTGCCAGTCAGTCGAACGGCCTCCTTGACTGAAAGAGAACTGCAGTGCCAAAAGACACCGCGCTGACGACTGGCTCCGGGAAGAGACTCGGCACAGCACTCTCACAGAAGCGAAAGCTAGGCCGTGGGCCCAGCCTGAGGAGCAGTACGTACGTTTGCCACACTTCTTTACACAGCTAGGCGTGAGCCAGAGAGCCTTGGTCACTGAGGCCTACCTAAGGTACTGCCATACTTACCCAGTAGATCCCACGCAGAGGTCCCTGTGCCCAAACTGGCCTCCACGGAAGGGCCCTGTTCCTCCCGTTGTGTTTCCTTGAGGTAATCAGAAACCACTGAGGATACCTGTAGGAGCTCAGGTATGAAGCTGGGCGACCCTGGCCAAACCTGATTACCCTCCGTGCTAGACGAGACAGTGGCGGGTCCTCAGCTGCCTGAAGCACACTCCTCGCGCGCACCTTCTCTTTGCTGCCGGAAGGCCTCACGTAAGAAGTCTGAGTTGACTCGTGACAGAAGAAGTCTGAGTTGACTCGTGTGAGGCCTGCTGCTCTCCGTTCCTTGCTGGGAGCTTCAGCAGGAGCGCTCTGGAGCTCGCCGGCAGGAGAACTGTGAGTCCCCCCCGCCCCACCCCGGCCTCAAGCAAAAGTCCAGATTTCCCCCGTTAGTAACACCTCGGAGTGCCAGAGGGAGCGGAGGGGCATGCGTTAACGGAATGCTTCAACCGTGGAAGGTATTTCACGAGACACTGTGCACTCACGTTCGTTGTAACAACTGTCAAAGGGCACTCACTGTATGCCTTCCAACTCCTCGGCCGCGTTGGAGCCCCAGGAAGTAAATGCGTTCGTTTGACTAAGCTCCGTGAACGTGCAGCGGTGATGGCGAAGCGCTGCCCTGTTCGCTCGAAAGCTCTCGTTCGTGCGGCCTTCACACGGCCTCAAGGTACGCAGTTCTAAACAGCCTTCCATTCCATGCTGGTGTGCCAAGCCCCCCACCCACCCGCAGGGAGGAATTTGGGCTCTTCTGAGAAACACCAGTGTGCGCCACAAGTGAAACCAGGGCGTCTCCCCCAGGACGTCGCCGACCGGCAGCCGGATGCCAGAGGTGTACTTCCAGCCGGAAAAAGAAGGAAAAGCACAGCTTTCCCGGGGACAATTCTGGACCCTTGGGACCATCCAGAATCACCAAGGCCTCAACTTTGCACGGCCTGGGGAACGCTCTTCCGCCTGTCCAGCAATCCCCACGTCAAAACCTTTCTCAGCAGAGGCAGGCACTCTCTCCCTTGTACTAGATAGCTCGGCAGAGCCTTCCGAGAAACATGCTGCGTCATTCAGCTTGAACGTGGGACGCGGAGGGGAGAGTACGCTTTCTCCCCGTTTGGAGGCGCCTTGCGCTTGGCTTCAAAGCTGCCTTGAACAGCACTAGCGGCCCGACGTCTCTGCACGGCAGGGCTGTCGTTGTGGGCCGAGGCTGCGTGTTCTCCCACAGCGAAAACCGTGCTGGCAATCCCTTTCTAGGAACTCCTCCCACGGCACCCCAGGTTCAGCTCCGGCCGAACGAAAGGTGACCTCAGGCCTCAAGGTGAAGTTCCAGCGTTTCACGTCAGGGGAGTTGGGTGTGCAGGGGTCTCCGATGAGGCCATACTCCACCACGGAGTGCCTTAACCCTGCGACGCTCCTGGGGACACACAGGGTAGGAGCCCATTCACCAGGTTCGCATGATGACCTCTCTCCGTGCCGGAACGGCAGCCTCTGGCTTCTGAGGAACCTTAGCGTAAGCAGGCCCCTGGAGACAGCTCTTCACATTCATAGCTAGGGCAGTGTACTCCTCTCTGGGTTGCCCAGGTTGAGTGGCCCAGTCGTCAGAGAGACTGGCGAAAGCAGCGCTGGGCGGACTCCCTTTGCCAGTCAGTCGAACGGCCTCCTTGACTGAAAGAGAACTGCAGTGCCAAAAGACACCGCGCTGACGACTGGCTCCGGGAAGAGACTCGGCACAGCACTCTCACAGAAGCGAAAGCTAGGCCGTGGGCCCAGCCTGAGGAGCAGTACGTACGTTTGCCACACTTCTTTACACAGCTAGGCGTGAGCCAGAGAGCCTTGGTCACTGAGGCCTACCTAAGGTACTGCCATACTTACCCAGTAGATCCCACGCAGAGGTCCCTGTGCCCCAAAGGGCCTCCACGGAAGGGCCCTGTTCCTCCCGTTGTGTTTCCTTGAGGTAATCAGAAACCACTGAGGATACCTGTAGGAGCTCAGGTATGAAGCTGGGCGACCCTGGCCAAACCTGATTCCCCTCCGTGCTAGACGAGACAGTGGCGGGTCCTCAGCTGCCTGAAGCACACTCCTCGCGCGCACCTTCTCTTTGCTGCCGGAAGGCCTCACGTAAGAAGTCTGAGTTGACTCGTGACAGAAGAAGTCTGAGTTGACTCGTGTGAGGCCTGCTGCTCTCCGTTCCTTGCTGGGAGCTTCAGCAGGAGCGCTCTGGAGCTCGCCGGCAGGAGAACTGTGAGTCCCCCCCGCCCCACCCCGGCCTCAAGCAAAAGTCCAGATTTCCCGCGTTAGTAACACCTCGGAGTGCCAGAGGGAGCGGAGGGACATGCGTTAACGGAATGCTTCAACCGTGGAAGGTATTTCACGAGACACTGTGCACTCACGTTCGTTGTAACAACTGTCAAAGGGCACTCACTGTATGCCTTCCAACTCCTCGGCCGCGTTGGAGCCCCAGGAAGTAAATGCGTTCGTTTGACTAAGCTCCGTGAACGTGCAGCGGTGATGGCGAAGCGCTGCCCTGTTCGCTCGAAAGCTCTCGTTCGTGCGGCCTTCACACGGCCTCAAGGTACGCAGTTCTAAACAGCCTTCCATTCCATGCTGGTGTGCCAAGCCCCCCACCCACCCGCAGGGAGGAATTTGGGCTCTTCTGAGAAACACCAGTGTGCGCCACACGTGAAACCAGGGCGTCTCCCCCAGGCCGTCGCCGACCGGCAGCCGGATGCCAGAGGTGTACTTCCAGCCGGAAAAAGAGGGAAAAGGACAGCTTTCCCGGGGACAATTCTGGACCCTTGGGACCATCCAGAATCACCAAGGCCTCAACTTTGCACGGCCTGGGGAACGCTCTTCCGCCTGTCCAGCAATCCCCACGTCAAAACCTTTCTCAGCAGAGGCAGGCACTCTCTCCCTTGTACTAGATAGCTCGGCAGAGCCTTCCGAGAAACATGCTGCGTCATTCAGCTTGAACGTGGGACGCGGAGGGGAGAGTACGCTTTCTCCCCGTTTGGAGGCGCCTTGCGCTTGGCTTCAAAGCTGCCTTGAACAGCACTAGCGGCCCGACGTCTCTGCACGGCAGGGCTGTCGTTGTGGGCCGAGGCTGCGTGTTCTCCCACAGCGAAAACCGTGCTGGCAATCCCTTTCTAGGAACTCCTCCCACGGCACCCCAGGTTCAGCTCCGGCCGAACGAAAGGTGACCTCAGGCCTCAAGGTGAAGTTCCAGCGTTTCACGTCAGGGGAGTTGGGTGTGCAGGGGTCTCCGATGAGGCCATACTCCACCACGGAGTGCCTTAACCCTGCGACGCTCCTGGGGACACACAGGGTAGGAGCCCATTCACCAGGTTCGCATGATGACCTCTCTCCGTGCCGGAACGGCGGCCTCTGGCTTCTGAGGAACCTTAGCGTAAGCAGGCCCCTGGAGACAGCTCTTCACATTCATAGCTAGGGCAGTGTACTCCTCTCTGGGTTGCCCAGGTTGAGTGGCCCAGTCGTCAGAGAGACTGGCGAAAGCAGCGCTGGGCGGGCTCCCTTTGCCAGTCAGTCGAACGGCCTCCTTGACTGAAAGAGAACTGCAGTGCCAAAAGACACCGCGCTGACGACTGGCTCCGGGAAGAGACTCGGGACAGCACTCTCACAGAAGCGAAAGCTAGGCCGTGGGCCCAGCCTGAGGAGCAGTACGTACGTTTGCCACACTTCTTTACACAGCTAGGCGTGAGCCAGAGAGCCTTGGTCACTGAGGCCTACCTAAGGTACTGCCATACTTACCCAGTAGATCCCACGCAGAGGTCCCTGTGCCCCAAAGGGCCTCCACGGAAGGGCCCTGTTCCTCCCGTTGTGTTTCCTTGAGGTAATCAGAAACCACTGAGGATACCTGTAGGAGCTCAGGTATGAAGCTGGGCGACCCTGGCCAAACCTGATTCCCCTCCGTGCTAGACGAGACAGTGGCGGGTCCTCAGCTGCCTGAAGCACACTCCTCGCGCGCACCTTCTCTTTGCTGCCGGAAGGCCTCACGTAAGAAGTCTGAGTTGACTCGTGACAGAAGAAGTCTGAGTTGACTCGTGTGAGGCCTGCTGCTCTCCGTTCCTTGCTGGGAGCTTCAGCAGGAGCGCTCTGGAGCTCGCCGGCAGGAGAACTGTGAGTCCCCCCCGCCCCACCCCGGCCTCAAGCAAAAGTCCAGATTTCCCCCGTTAGTAACACCTCGGAGTGCCAGAGGGAGCGGAGGGGCATGCGTTAACGGAATGCTTCAACCGTGGAAGGTATTTCACGAGACACTGTGCACTCACGTTCGTTGTAACAACTGTCAAAGGGCACTCACTGTATGCCTTCCAACTCCTCGGCCGCGTTGGAGCCCCAGGAAGTAAATGCGTTCGTTTGACTAAGCTCCGTGAACGTGCAGCGGTGATGGCGAAGCGCTGCCCTGTTCGCTCGAAAGCTCTCGTTCGTGCGGCCTTCACACGGCCTCAAGGTACGCAGTTCTAAACAGCCTTCCATTCCATGCTGGTGTGCCAAGCCCCCCACCCACCCGCAGGGAGGAATTTGGGCTCTTCTGAGAAACACCAGTGTGCGCCACAAGTGAAACCAGGGCGTCTCCCCCAGGACGTCGCCGACCGGCAGCCGGATGCCAGAGGTGTACTTCCAGCCGGAAAAAGAGGGAAAAGCACAGCTTTCCCGGGGACAATTCTGGACCCTTGGGACCATCCAGAATCACCAAGGCCTCAACTTTGCACGGCCTGGGGAACGCTCTTCCGCCTGTCCAGCAATCCCCACGTCAAAACCTTTCTCAGCAGAGGCAGGCACTCTCTCCCTTGTACTAGATAGCTCGGCAGAGCCTTCCGAGAAACATGCTGCGTCATTCAGCTTGAACGTGGGACGCGGAGGGGAGAGTACGCTTTCTCCCCGCTTGGAGGCGCCTTGCGCTTGGCTTCAAAGCTGCCTTGAACAGCACTAGCGGCCCGACGTCTCTGCACGGCAGGGCTGTCGTTGTGGGCCGAGGCTGCGTGTTCTCCCACAGCGAAAACCGTGCTGGCAATCCCTTTCTAGGAACTCCTCCCACGGCACCCCAGGTTCAGCTCCGGCCGAACGAAAGGTGACCTCAGGCCTCAAGGTGAAGTTCCAGCGTTTCACGTCAGGGGAGTTGGGTGTGCAGGGGTCTCCGATGAGGCCATACTCCAACACGGAGTGCCTTAACCCTGCGACGCTCCTGGGGACACACAGGGTAGGAGCCCATTCACCAGTTTCGCATGGTGATCTCTCTCCGTGCCGGAACGGCGGCCTCTGGCTTCTGAGGAACCTTCGCGTAAGCAGGCCCCTGGAGACAGCTCTTCACATTCATAGCTAGGGCAGTGTACTCCTCTCTGGGTTGCCCAGGTTGAGTGGCCCAGTCGTCAGAGAGACTGGCGAAAGCAGCGCTGGGCGGACTCCCTTTGCCAGTCAGTCGAACGGCCTCCTTGACTGAAAGAGAACTGCAGTGCCAAAAGACACCGCGCTGACGACTGGCTCCGGGAAGAGACTCGGCACAGCACTCTCACAGAAGCGAAAGCTAGGCCGTGGGCCCAGCCTGAGGAGCAGTACGTACGTTTGCCACACTTCTTTACACAGCTAGGCGTGAGCCAGAGAGCCTTGGTCACTGAGGCCTACCTAAGGTACTGCCATACTTACCCAGTAGATCCCACGCAGAGGTCCCTGTGCCCAAACTGGCCTCCACGGAAGGGCCCTGTTCCTCCCGTTGTGTTTCCTTGAGGTAATCAGAAACCACTGAGGATACCTGTAGGAGCTCAGGTATGAAGCTGGGCGACCCTGGCCAAACCTGATTACCCTCCGTGCTAGACGAGACAGTGGCGGGTCCTCAGCTGCCTGAAGCACACTCCTCGCGCGCACCTTCTCTTTGCTGCCGGAAGGCCTCACGTAAGAAGTCTGAGTTGACTCGTGACAGAAGAAGTCTGAGTTGACTCGTGTGAGGCCTGCTGCTCTCCGTTCCTTGCTGGGAGCTTCAGCAGGAGCGCTCTGGAGCTCGCCGGCAGGAGAACTGTGAGTCCCCCCCGCCCCACCCCGGCCTCAAGCAAAAGTCCAGATTTCCCCCGTTAGTAACACCTCGGAGTGCCAGAGGGAGCGGAGGGGCATGCGTTAACGGAATGCTTCAACCGTGGAAGGTATTTCACGAGACACTGTGCACTCACGTTCGTTGTAACAACTGTCAAAGGGCACTCACTGTATGCCTTCCAACTCCTCGGCCGCGTTGGAGCCCCAGGAAGTAAATGCGTTCGTTTGACTAAGCTCCGTGAACGTGCAGCGGTGATGGCGAAGCGCTGCCCTGTTCGCTCGAAAGCTCTCGTTCGTGCGGCCTTCACACGGCCTCAAGGTACGCAGTTCTAAACAGCCTTCCATTCCATGCTGGTGTGCCAAGCCCCCCACCCACCCGCAGGGAGGAATTTGGGCTCTTCTGAGAAACACCAGTGTGCGCCACAAGTGAAACCAGGGCGTCTCCCCCAGGACGTCGCCGACCGGCAGCCGGATGCCAGAGGTGTACTTCCAGCCGGAAAAAGAAGGAAAAGCACAGCTTTCCCGGGGACAATTCTGGACCCTTGGGACCATCCAGAATCACCAAGGCCTCAACTTTGCACGGCCTGGGGAACGCTCTTCCGCCTGTCCAGCAATCCCCACGTCAAAACCTTTCTCAGCAGAGGCAGGCACTCTCTCCCTTGTACTAGATAGCTCGGCAGAGCCTTCCGAGAAACATGCTGCGTCATTCAGCTTGAACGTGGGACGCGGAGGGGAGAGTACGCTTTCTCCCCGTTTGGAGGCGCCTTGCGCTTGGCTTCAAAGCTGCCTTGAACAGCACTAGCGGCCCGACGTCTCTGCACGGCAGGGCTGTCGTTGTGGGCCGAGGCTGCGTGTTCTCCCACAGCGAAAACCGTGCTGGCAATCCCTTTCTAGGAACTCCTCCCACGGCACCCCAGGTTCAGCTCCGGCCGAACGAAAGGTGACCTCAGGCCTCAAGGTGAAGTTCCAGCGTTTCACGTCAGGGGAGTTGGGTGTGCAGGGGTCTCCGATGAGGCCATACTCCACCACGGAGTGCCTTAACCCTGCGACGCTCCTGGGGACACACAGGGTAGGAGCCCATTCACCAGGTTCGCATGATGACCTCTCTCCGTGCCGGAACGGCAGCCTCTGGCTTCTGAGGAACCTTAGCGTAAGCAGGCCCCTGGAGACAGCTCTTCACATTCATAGCTAGGGCAGTGTACTCCTCTCTGGGTTGCCCAGGTTGAGTGGCCCAGTCGTCAGAGAGACTGGCGAAAGCAGCGCTGGGCGGACTCCCTTTGCCAGTCAGTCGAACGGCCTCCTTGACTGAAAGAGAACTGCAGTGCCAAAAGACACCGCGCTGACGACTGGCTCCGGGAAGAGACTCGGGACAGCACTCTCACAGAAGCGAAAGCTAGGCCGTGGGCCCAGCCTGAGGAGCAGTACGTACGTTTGCCACACTTCTTTACACAGCTAGGCGTGAGCCAGAGAGCCTTGGTCACTGAGGCCTACCTAAGGTACTGCCATACTTACCCAGTAGATCCCACGCAGAGGTCCCTGTGCCCCAAAGGGCCTCCACGGAAGGGCCCTGTTCCTCCCGTTGTGTTTCCTTGAGGTAATCAGAAACCACTGAGGATACCTGTAGGAGCTCAGGTATGAAGCTGGGCGACCCTGGCCAAACCTGATTCCCCTCCGTGCTAGACGAGACAGTGGCGGGTCCTCAGCTGCCTGAAGCACACTCCTCGCGCGCACCTTCTCTTTGCTGCCGGAAGGCCTCACGTAAGAAGTCTGAGTTGACTCGTGACAGAAGAAGTCTGAGTTGACTCGTGTGAGGCCTGCTGCTCTCCGTTCCTTGCTGGGAGCTTCAGCAGGAGCGCTCTGGAGCTCGCCGGCAGGAGAACTGTGAGTCCCCCCCGCCCCACCCCGGCCTCAAGCAAAAGTCCAGATTTCCCCCGTTAGTAACACCTCGGAGTGCCAGAGGGAGCGGAGGGGCATGCGTTAACGGAATGCTTCAACCGTGGAAGGTATTTCACGAGACACTGTGCACTCACGTTCGTTGTAACAACTGTCAAAGGGCACTCACTGTATGCCTTCCAACTCCTCGGCCGCGTTGGAGCCCCAGGAAGTAAATGCGTTCGTTTGACTAAGCTCCGTGAACGTGCAGCGGTGATGGCGAAGCGCTGCCCTGTTCGCTCGAAAGCTCTCGTTCGTGCGGCCTTCACACGGCCTCAAGGTACGCAGTTCTAAACAGCCTTCCATTCCATGCTGGTGTGCCAAGCCCCCCACCCACCCGCAGGGAGGAATTTGGGCTCTTCTGAGAAACACCAGTGTGCGCCACAAGTGAAACCAGGGCGTCTCCCCCAGGACGTCGCCGACCGGCAGCCGGATGCCAGAGGTGTACTTCCAGCCGGAAAAAGAGGGAAAAGCACAGCTTTCCCGGGGACAATTCTGGACCCTTGGGACCATCCAGAATCACCAAGGCCTCAACTTTGCACGGCCTGGGGAACGCTCTTCCGCCTGTCCAGCAATCCCCACGTCAAAACCTTTCTCAGCAGAGGCAGGCACTCTCTCCCTTGTACTAGATAGCTCGGCAGAGCCTTCCGAGAAACATGCTGCGTCATTCAGCTTGAACGTGGGACGCGGAGGGGAGAGTACGCTTTCTCCCCGCTTGGAGGCGCCTTGCGCTTGGCTTCAAAGCTGCCTTGAACAGCACTAGCGGCCCGACGTCTCTGCACGGCAGGGCTGTCGTTGTGGGCCGAGGCTGCGTGTTCTCCCACAGCGAAAACCGTGCTGGCAATCCCTTTCTAGGAACTCCTCCCACGGCACCCCAGGTTCAGCTCCGGCCGAACGAAAGGTGACCTCAGGCCTCAAGGTGAAGTTCCAGCGTTTCACGTCAGGGGAGTTGGGTGTGCAGGGGTCTCCGATGAGGCCATACTCCAACACGGAGTGCCTTAACCCTGCGACGCTCCTGGGGACACACAGGGTAGGAGCCCATTCACCAGTTTCGCATGGTGATCTCTCTCCGTGCCGGAACGGTGGCCTCTGGCTTCTGAGGAGCCTTCGCGTAAGCAGGCCCCTGGAGACAGCTCTTCACATTCATAGCTAGGGCAGTGTACTCCTCTCTGGGTTGCCCAGGTTGAGTGGCCCAGTCGTCAGAGAGACTGGCGAAAGCAGCGCTGGGCGGGCTCCCTTTGCCAGTCAGTCGAACGGCCTCCTTGACTGAAAGAGAACTGCAGTGCCAAAAGACACCGCGCTGACGACTGGCTCCGGGAAGAGACTCGGGACAGCACTCTCACAGAAGCGAAAGCTAGGCCGTGGGCCCAGCCTCAGGAGCAGTACGTACGTTTGCCACACTTCTTTACACAGCTAGGCGTGAGCCAGAGAGCCTTGGTCACTGAGGCCTACCTAAGGTACTGCCATACTTACCCAGTAGATCCCACGCAGAGGTCCCTGTGCCCCAAAGGGCCTCCACGGAAGGGCCCTGTTCCTCCCGTTGTGTTTCCTTGAGGTAATCAGAAACCACTGAGGATACCTGTAGGAGCTCAGGTATGAAGCTGGGCGACCCTGGCCAAACCTGATTCCCCTCCGTGCTAGACGAGACAGTGGCGGGTCCTCAGCTGCCTGAAGCACACTCCTCGCGCGCACCTTCTCTTTGCTGCCGGAAGGCCTCACGTAAGAAGTCTGAGTTGACTCGTGACAGAAGAAGTCTGAGTTGACTCGTGTGAGGCCTGCTGCTCTCCGTTCCTTGCTGGGAGCTTCAGCAGGAGCGCTCTGGAGCTCGCCGGCAGGAGAACTGTGAGTCCCCCCCGCCCCACCCCGGCCTCAAGCAAAAGTCCAGATTTCCCCCGTTAGTAACACCTCGGAGTGCCAGAGGGAGCGGAGGGGCATGCGTTAACGGAATGCTTCAACCGTGGAAGGTATTTCACGAGACACTGTGCACTCACGTTCGTTGTAACAACTGTCAAAGGGCACTCACTGTATGCCTTCCAACTCCTCGGCCGCGTTGGAGCCCCAGGAAGTAAATGCGTTCGTTTGACTAAGCTCCGTGAACGTGCAGCGGTGATGGCGAAGCGCTGCCCTGTTCGCTCGAAAGCTCTCGTTCGTGCGGCCTTCACACGGCCTCAAGGTACGCAGTTCTAAACAGCCTTCCATTCCATGCTGGTGTGCCAAGCCCCCCACCCACCCGCAGGGAGGAATTTGGGCTCTTCTGAGAAACACCAGTGTGCGCCACAAGTGAAACCAGGGCGTCTCCCCCAGGACGTCGCCGACCGGCAGCCGGATGCCAGAGGTGTACTTCCAGCCGGAAAAAGAGGGAAAAGCACAGCTTTCCCGGGGACAATTCTGGACCCTTGGGACCATCCAGAATCACCAAGGCCTCAACTTTGCACGGCCTGGGGAACGCTCTTCCGCCTGTCCAGCAATCCCCACGTCAAAACCTTTCTCAGCAGAGGCAGGCACTCTCTCCCTTGTACTAGATAGCTCGGCAGAGCCTTCCGAGAAACATGCTGCGTCATTCAGCTTGAACGTGGGACGCGGAGGGGAGAGTACGCTTTCTCCCCGCTTGGAGGCGCCTTGCGCTTGGCTTCAAAGCTGCCTTGAACAGCACTAGCGGCCCGACGTCTCTGCACGGCAGGGCTGTCGTTGTGGGCCGAGGCTGCGTGTTCTCCCACAGCGAAAACCGTGCTGGCAATCCCTTTCTAGGAACTCCTCCCACGGCACCCCAGGTTCAGCTCCGGCCGAACGAAAGGTGACCTCAGGCCTCAAGGTGAAGTTCCAGCGTTTCACGTCAGGGGAGTTGGGTGTGCAGGGGTCTCCGATGAGGCCATACTCCAACACGGAGTGCCTTAACCCTGCGACGCTCCTGGGGACACACAGGGTAGGAGCCCATTCACCAGTTTCGCATGGTGATCTCTCTCCGTGCCGGAACGGTGGCCTCTGGCTTCTGAGGAGCCTTCGCGTAAGCAGGCCCCTGGAGACAGCTCTTCACATTCATAGCTAGGGCAGTGTACTCCTCTCTGGGTTGCCCAGGTTGAGTGGCCCAGTCGTCAGAGAGACTGGCGAAAGCAGCGCTGGGCGGACTCCCTTTGCCAGTCAGTCGAACGGCCTCCTTGACTGAAAGAGAACTGCAGTGCCAAAAGACACCGCGCTGACGACTGGCTCCGGGGAGAGACTCGGGACAGCACTCTCACAGAAGCGAAAGCTAGGCCGTGGGCCCAGCCTCAGGAGCAGTACGTACGTTTGCCACACTTCTTTACACAGCTAGGCGTGAGCCAGAGAGCCTTGGTCACTGAGGCCTACCTAAGGTACTGCCATACTTACCCAGTAGATCCCACGCAGAGGTCCCTGTGCCCCAAAGGGCCTCCACGGAAGGGCCCTGTTCCTCCCGTTGTGTTTCCTTGAGGTAATCAGAAACCACTGAGGATACCTGTAGGAGCTCAGGTATGAAGCTGGGCGACCCTGGCCAAACCTGATTCCCCTCCGTGGTAGACGAGACAGTGGCGGGTCCTCAGCTGCCTGAAGCACACTCCTCGCGCGCACCTTCTCTTTGCTGCCGGAAGGCCTCACGTAAGAAGTCTGAGTTGACTCGTGACAGAAGAAGTCTGAGTTGACTCGTGTGAGGCCTGCTGCTCTCCGTTCCTTGCTGGGAGCTTCAGCAGGAGCGCTCTGGAGCTCGCCGGCAGGAGAACTGTGAGTCCCCCCCGCCCCACCCCGGCCTCAAGCAAAAGTCCAGATTTCCCCCGTTAGTAACACCTCGGAGTGCCAGAGGGAGCGGAGGGGCATGCGTTAACGGAATGCTTCAACCGTGGAAGGTATTTCACGAGACACTGTGCACTCACGTTCGTTGTAACAACTGTCAAAGGGCACTCACTGTATGCCTTCCAACTCCTCGGCCGCGTTGGAGCCCCAGGAAGTAAATGCGTTCGTTTGACTAAGCTCCGTGAACGTGCAGCGGTGATGGCGAAGCGCTGCCCTGTTCGCTCGAAAGCTCTCGTTCGTGCGGCCTTCACACGGCCTCAAGGTACGCAGTTCTAAACAGCCTTCCATTCCATGCTGGTGTGCCAAGCCCCCCACCCACCCGCAGGGAGGAATTTGGGCTCTTCTGAGAAACACCAGTGTGCGCCACAAGTGAAACCAGGGCGTCTCCCCCAGGACGTCGCCGACCGGCAGCCGGATGCCAGAGGTGTACTTCCAGCCGGAAAAAGAGGGAAAAGCACAGCTTTCCCGGGGACAATTCTGGACCCTTGGGACCATCCAGAATCACCAAGGCCTCAACTTTGCACGGCCTGGGGAACGCTCTTCCGCCTGTCCAGCAATCCCCACGTCAAAACCTTTCTCAGCAGAGGCAGGCACTCTCTCCCTTGTACTAGATAGCTCGGCAGAGCCTTCCGAGAAACATGCTGCGTCATTCAGCTTGAACGTGGGACGCGGAGGGGAGAGTACGCTTTCTCCCCGTTTGGAGGCGCCTTGCGCTTGGCTTCAAAGCTGCCTTGAACAGCACTAGCGGCCCGACGTCTCTGCACGGCAGGGCTGTCGTTGTGGGCCGAGGCTGCGTGTTCTCCCTCAGCGAAAACCGTGCTGGCAATCCCTTTCTAGGAACTCCTCCCACGGCACCCCAGGTTCAGCTCCGGCCGAACGAAAGGTGACCTCAGGCCTCAAGGTGAAGTTCCAGCGTTTCACGTCAGGGGAGCTGGGTGTGCAGGGGTCTCTGATGAGGCCATACTCCAACACGGAGTGCCTTAACCCTGCGACGCTCCTGGGGACACACAGGGTAGGAGCCCATTCACCAGTTTCGCATGGTGATCTCTCTCCGTGCCGGAACGGTGGCCTCTGGCTTCTGAGGAGCCTTCGCGTAAGCAGGCCCCTGGAGACAGCTCTTCACATTCATAGCTAGGGCAGTGTACTCCTCTCTGGGTTGCCCAGGTTGAGTGGCCCAGTCGTCAGAGAGACTGGCGAAAGCAGCGCTGGGCGGACTCCCTTTGCCAGTCAGTCGAACGGCCTCCTTGACTGAAAGAGAACTGCAGTGCCAAAAGACACCGCGCTGACGACTGGCTCCGGGAAGAGACTCGGGACAGCACTCTCACAGAAGCGAAAGCTAGGCCGTGGGCCCAGCCTGAGGAGCAGTACGTACGTTTGCCACACTTCTTTACACAGCTAGGCGTGAGCCAGAGAGCCTTGGTCACTGAGGCCTACCTAAGGTACTGCCATACTTACCCAGTAGATCCCACGCAGAGGTCCCTGTGCCCAAACTGGCCTCCACGGAAGGGCCCTGTTCCTCCCGTTGTGTTTCCTTGAGGTAATCAGAAACCACTGAGGATACCTGTAGGAGCTCAGGTATGAAGCTGGGCGACCCTGGCCAAACCTGATTCCCCTCCGTGCTAGACGAGACAGTGGCGGGTCCTCAGCTGCCTGAAGCACACTCCTCGCGCGCACCTTCTCTTTGCTGCCGGAAGGCCTCACGTAAGAAGTCTGAGTTGACTCGTGACAGAAGAAGTCTGAGTTGACTCGTGTGAGGCCTGCTGCTCTCCGTTCCTTGCTGGGAGCTTCAGCAGGAGCGCTCTGGAGCTCGCCGGCAGGAGAACTGTGAGTCCCCCCCGCCCCACCCCGGCCTCAAGCAAAAGTCCAGATTTCCCCCGTTAGTAACACCTCGGAGTGCCAGAGGGAGCGGAGGGGCATGCGTTAACGGAATGCTTCAACCGTGGAAGGTATTTCACGAGACACTGTGCACTCACGTTCGTTGTAACAACTGTCAAAGGGCACTCACTGTATGCCTTCCAACTCCTCGGCCGCGTTGGAGCCCCAGGAAGTAAATGCGTTCGTTTGACTAAGCTCCGTGAACGTGCAGCGGTGATGGCGAAGCGCTGCCCTGTTCGCTCGAAAGCTCTCGTTCGTGCGGCCTTCACACGGCCTCAAGGTACGCAGTTCTAAACAGCCTTCCATTCCATGCTGGTGTGCCAAGCCCCCCACCCACCCGCAGGGAGGAATTTGGGCTCTTCTGAGAAACACCAGTGTGCGCCACAAGTGAAACCAGGGCGTCTCCCCCAGGACGTCGCCGACCGGCAGCCGGATGCCAGAGGTGTACTTCCAGCCGGAAAAAGAGGGAAAAGCACAGCTTTCCCGGGGACAATTCTGGACCCTTGGGACCATCCAGAATCACCAAGGCCTCAACTTTGCACGGCCTGGGGAACGCTCTTCCGCCTGTCCAGCAATCCCCACGTCAAAACCTTTCTCAGCAGAGGCAGGCACTCTCTCCCTTGTACTAGATAGCTCGGCAGAGCCTTCCGAGAAACATGCTGCGTCATTCAGCTTGAACGTGGGACGCGGAGGGGAGAGTACGCTTTCTCCCCGTTTGGAGGCGCCTTGCGCTTGGCTTCAAAGCTGCCTTGAACAGCACTAGCGGCCCGACGTCTCTGCACGGCAGGGCTGTCGTTGTGGGCCGAGGCTGCGTGTTCTCCCTCAGCGAAAACCGTGCTGGCAATCCCTTTCTAGGAACTCCTCCCACGGCACCCCAGGTTCAGCTCCGGCCGAACGAAAGGTGACCTCAGGCCTCAAGGTGAAGTTCCAGCGTTTCACGTCAGGGGAGCTGGGTGTGCAGGGGTCTCCGATGAGGCCATACTCCACCACGGAGTGCCTTAACCCTGCGACGCTCCTGGGGACACACAGGGTAGGAGCCCATTCACCAGGTTCGCATGATGACCTCTCTCCGTGCCGGAACGGCGGCCTCTGGCTTCTGAGGAACCTTAGCGTAAGCAGGCCCCTGGAGACAGCTCTTCACATTCATAGCTAGGGCAGTGTACTCCTCTCTGGGTTGCCCAGGTTGAGTGGCCCAGTCGTCAGAGAGACTGGCGAAAGCAGCGCTGGGCGGGCTCCCTTTGCCAGTCAGTCGAACGGCCTCCTTGACTGAAAGAGAACTGCAGTGCCAAAAGACACCGCGCTGACGACTGGCTCCGGGAAGAGACTCGGGACAGCACTCTCACAGAAGCGAAAGCTAGGCCGTGGGCCCAGCCTCAGGAGCAGTACGTACGTTTGCCACACTTCTTTACACAGCTAGGCGTGAGCCAGAGAGCCTTGGTCACTGAGGCCTACCTAAGGTACTGCCATACTTACCCAGTAGATCCCACGCAGAGGTCCCTGTGCCCCAAAGGGCCTCCACGGAAGGGCCCTGTTCCTCCCGTTGTGTTTCCTTGAGGTAATCAGAAACCACTGAGGATACCTGTAGGAGCTCAGGTATGAAGCTGGGCGACCCTGGCCAAACCTGATTCCCCTCCGTGCTAGACGAGACAGTGGCGGGTCCTCAGCTGCCTGAAGCACACTCCTCGCGCGCACCTTCTCTTTGCTGCCGGAAGGCCTCACGTAAGAAGTCTGAGTTGACTCGTGACAGAAGAAGTCTGAGTTGACTCGTGTGAGGCCTGCTGCTCTCCGTTCCTTGCTGGGAGCTTCAGCAGGAGCGCTCTGGAGCTCGCCGGCAGGAGAACTGTGAGTCCCCCCCGCCCCACCCCGGCCTCAAGCAAAAGTCCAGATTTCCCCCGTTAGTAACACCTCGGAGTGCCAGAGGGAGCGGAGGGGCATGCGTTAACGGAATGCTTCAACCGTGGAAGGTATTTCACGAGACACTGTGCACTCACGTTCGTTGTAACAACTGTCAAAGGGCACTCACTGTATGCCTTCCAACTCCTCGGCCGCGTTGGAGCCCCAGGAAGTAAATGCGTTCGTTTGACTAAGCTCCGTGAACGTGCAGCGGTGATGGCGAAGCGCTGCCCTGTTCGCTCGAAAGCTCTCGTTCGTGCGGCCTTCACACGGCCTCAAGGTACGCAGTTCTAAACAGCCTTCCATTCCATGCTGGTGTGCCAAGCCCCCCACCCACCCGCAGGGAGGAATTTGGGCTCTTCTGAGAAACACCAGTGTGCGCCACAAGTGAAACCAGGGCGTCTCCCCCAGGACGTCGCCGACCGGCAGCCGGATGCCAGAGGTGTACTTCCAGCCGGAAAAAGAGGGAAAAGCACAGCTTTCCCGGGGACAATTCTGGACCCTTGGGACCATCCAGAATCACCAAGGCCTCAACTTTGCACGGCCTGGGGAACGCTCTTCCGCCTGTCCAGCAATCCCCACGTCAAAACCTTTCTCAGCAGAGGCAGGCACTCTCTCCCTTGTACTAGATAGCTCGGCAGAGCCTTCCGAGAAACATGCTGCGTCATTCAGCTTGAACGTGGGACGCGGAGGGGAGAGTACGCTTTCTCCCCGCTTGGAGGCGCCTTGCGCTTGGCTTCAAAGCTGCCTTGAACAGCACTAGCGGCCCGACGTCTCTGCACGGCAGGGCTGTCGTTGTGGGCCGAGGCTGCGTGTTCTCCCACAGCGAAAACCGTGCTGGCAATCCCTTTCTAGGAACTCCTCCCACGGCACCCCAGGTTCAGCTCCGGCCGAACGAAAGGTGACCTCAGGCCTCAAGGTGAAGTTCCAGCGTTTCACGTCAGGGGAGTTGGGTGTGCAGGGGTCTCCGATGAGGCCATACTCCAACACGGAGTGCCTTAACCCTGCGACGCTCCTGGGGACACACAGGGTAGGAGCCCATTCACCAGGTTCGCATGGTGATCTCTCTCCGTGCCGGAACGGTGGCCTCTGGCTTCTGAGGAGCCTTCGCGTAAGCAGGCCCCTGGAGACAGCTCTTCACATTCATAGCTAGGGCAGTGTACTCCTCTCTGGGTTGCCCAGGTTGAGTGGCCCAGTCGTCAGAGAGACTGGCGAAAGCAGCGCTGGGCGGACTCCCTTTGCCAGTCAGTCGAACGGCCTCCTTGACTGAAAGAGAACTGCAGTGCCAAAAGACACCGCGCTGACGACTGGCTCCGGGGAGAGACTCGGGACAGCACTCTCACAGAAGCGAAAGCTAGGCCGTGGGCCCAGCCTGAGGAGCAGTACGTACGTTTGCCACACTTCTTTACACAGCTAGGCGTGAGCCAGAGAGCCTTGGTCACTGAGGCCTACCTAAGGTACTGCCATACTTACCCAGTAGATCCCACGCAGAGGTCCCTGTGCCCCAAAGGGCCTCCACGGAAGGGCCCTGTTCCTCCCGTTGTGTTTCCTTGAGGTAATCAGAAACCACTGAGGATACCTGTAGGAGCTCAGGTATGAAGCTGGGCGACCCTGGCCAAACCTGATTCCCCTCCGTGCTAGACGAGACAGTGGCGGGTCCTCAGCTGCCTGAAGCACACTCCTCGCGCGCACCTTCTCTTTGCTGCCGGAAGGCCTCACGTAAGAAGTCTGAGTTGACTCGTGACAGAAGAAGTCTGAGTTGACTCGTGTGAGGCCTGCTGCTCTCCGTTCCTTGCTGGGAGCTTCAGCAGGAGCGCTCTGGAGCTCGCCGGCAGGAGAACTGTGAGTCCCCCCCGCCCCACCCCGGCCTCAAGCAAAAGTCCAGATTTCCCCCGTTAGTAACACCTCGGAGTGCCAGAGGGAGCGGAGGGGCATGCGTTAACGGAATGCTTCAACCGTGGAAGGTATTTCACGAGACACTGTGCACTCACGTTCGTTGTAACAACTGTCAAAGGGCACTCACTGTATGCCTTCCAACTCCTCGGCCGCGTTGGAGCCCCAGGAAGTAAATGCGTTCGTTTGACTAAGCTCCGTGAACGTGCAGCGGTGATGGCGAAGCGCTGCCCTGTTCGCTCGAAAGCTCTCGTTCGTGCGGCCTTCACACGGCCTCAAGGTACGCAGTTCTAAACAGCCTTCCATTCCATGCTGGTGTGCCAAGCCCCCCACCCACCCGCAGGGAGGAATTTGGGCTCTTCTGAGAAACACCAGTGTGCGCCACACGTGAAACCAGGGCGTCTCCCCCAGGACGTCGCCGACCGGCAGCCGGATGCCAGAGGTGTACTTCCAGCCGGAAAAAGAGGGAAAAGCACAGCTTTCCCGGGGACAATTCTGGACCCTTGGGACCATCCAGAATCACCAAGGCCTCAACTTTGCACGGCCTGGGGAACGCTCTTCCGCCTGTCCAGCAATCCCCACGTCAAAACCTTTCTCAGCAGAGGCAGGCACTCTCTCCCTTGTACTAGATAGCTCGGCAGAGCCTTCCGAGAAACATGCTGCGTCATTCAGCTTGAACGTGGGACGCGGAGGGGAGAGTACGCTTTCTCCCCGCTTGGAGGCGCCTTGCGCTTGGCTTCAAAGCTGCCTTGAACAGCACTAGCGGCCCGACGTCTCTGCACGGCAGGGCTGTCGTTGTGGGCCGAGGCTGCGTGTTCTCCCATAGCGAAAACCGTGCTGGCAATCCCTTTCTAGGAACTCCTCCCACGGCACCCCAGGTTCAGCTCCGGCCGAACGAAAGGTGACCTCAGGCCTCAAGGTGAAGTTCCAGCGTTTCACGTCAGGGGAGCTGTGTGTGCAGGGGTCTCCGATGAGGCCATACTCCACCACGGAGTGCCTTAACCCTGCGACGCTCCTGGGGACACACAGGGTAGGAGCCCATTCACCAGGTTCGCATGATGACCTCTCTCCGTGCCGGAACGGCGGCCTCTGGCTTCTGAGGAACCTTAACTTAAGCAGGCCCCTGGAGACAGCTCTTCACATTCATAGCTAGGGCAGTGTACTCCTCTCTGGGTTGCCCAGGTTGAGTGGCCCAGTCGTCAGAGAGACTGGCGAAAGCAGCGCTGGGCGGGCTCCCTTTGCCAGTCAGTCGAACGGCCTCCTTGACTGAAAGAGAACTGCAGTGCCAAAAGACACCGCGCTGACGACTGGCTCCGGGAAGAGACTCGGGACAGCACTCTCACAGAAGCGAAAGCTAGGCCGTGGGCCCAGCCTCAGGAGCAGTACGTACGTTTGCCACACTTCTTTACACAGCTAGGCGTGAGCCAGAGAGCCTTGGTCACTGAGGCCTACCTAAGGTACTGCCATACTTACCCAGTAGATCCCACGCAGAGGTCCCTGTGCCCAAACTGGCCTCCACGGAAGGGCCCTGTTCCTCCCGTTGTGTTTCCTTGAGGTAATCAGAAACCACTGAGGATACCTGTAGGAGCTCAGGTATGAAGCTGGGCGACCCTGGCCAAACCTGATTCCCCTCCGTGCTAGACGAGACAGTGGCGGGTCCTCAGCTGCCTGAAGCACACTCCTCGCGCGCACCTTCTCTTTGCTGCCGGAAGGCCTCACGTAAGAAGTCTGAGTTGACTCGTGACAGAAGAAGTCTGAGTTGACTCGTGTGAGGCCTGCTGCTCTCCGTTCCTTGCTGGGAGCTTCAGCAGGAGCGCTCTGGAGCTCGCCGGCAGGAGAACTGTGAGTCCCCCCCGCCCCACCCCGGCCTCAAGCAAAAGTCCAGATTTCCCCCGTTAGTAACACCTCGGAGTGCCAGAGGGAGCGGAGGGGCATGCGTTAACGGAATGCTTCAACCGTGGAAGGTATTTCACGAGACACTGTGCACTCACGTTCGTTGTAACAACTGTCAAAGGGCACTCACTGTATGCCTTCCAACTCCTCGGCCGCGTTGGAGCCCCAGGAAGTAAATGCGTTCGTTTGACTAAGCTCCGTGAACGTGCAGCGGTGATGGCGAAGCGCTGCCCTGTTCGCTCGAAAGCTCTCGTTCGTGCGGCCTTCACACGGCCTCAAGGTACGCAGTTCTAAACAGCCTTCCATTCCATGCTGGTGTGCCAAGCCCCCCACCCACCCGCAGGGAGGAATTTGGGCTCTTCTGAGAAACACCAGTGTGCGCCACAAGTGAAACCAGGGCGTCTCCCCCAGGACGTCGCCGACCGGCAGCCGGATGCCAGAGGTGTACTTCCAGCCGGAAAAAGAGGGAAAAGCACAGCTTTCCCGGGGACAATTCTGGACCCTTGGGACCATCCAGAATCACCAAGGCCTCAACTTTGCACGGCCTGGGGAACGCTCTTCCGCCTGTCCAGCAATCCCCACGTCAAAACCTTTCTCAGCAGAGGCAGGCACTCTCTCCCTTGTACTAGATAGCTCGGCAGAGCCTTCCGAGAAACATGCTGCGTCATTCAGCTTGAACGTGGGACGCGGAGGGGAGAGTACGCTTTCTCCCCGCTTGGAGGCGCCTTGCGCTTGGCTTCAAAGCTGCCTTGAACAGCACTAGCGGCCCGACGTCTCTGCACGGCAGGGCTGTCGTTGTGGGCCGAGGCTGCGTGTTCTCCCACAGCGAAAACCGTGCTGGCAATCCCTTTCTAGGAACTCCTCCCACGGCACCCCAGGTTCAGCTCCGGCCGAACGAAAGGTGACCTCAGGCCTCAAGGTGAAGTTCCAGCGTTTCACGTCAGGGGAGTTGGGTGTGCAGGGGTCTCCGATGAGGCCATACTCCAACACGGAGTGCCTTAACCCTGCGACGCTCCTGGGGACACACAGGGTAGGAGCCCATTCACCAGTTTCGCATGGTGATCTCTCTCCGTGCCGGAACGGTGGCCTCTGGCTTCTGAGGAGCCTTCGCGTAAGCAGGCCCCTGGAGACAGCTCTTCACATTCATAGCTAGGGCAGTGTACTCCTCTCTGGGTTGCCCAGGTTGAGTGGCCCAGTCGTCAGAGAGACTGGCGAAAGCAGCGCTGGGCGGACTCCCTTTGCCAGTCAGTCGAACGGCCTCCTTGACTGAAAGAGAACTGCAGTGCCAAAAGACACCGCGCTGACGACTGGCTCCGGGGAGAGACTCGGGACAGCACTCTCACAGAAGCGAAAGCTAGGCCGTGGGCCCAGCCTGAGGAGCAGTACGTACGTTTGCCACACTTCTTTACACAGCTAGGCGTGAGCCAGAGAGCCTTGGTCACTGAGGCCTACCTAAGGTACTGCCATACTTACCCAGTAGATCCCACGCAGAGGTCCCTGTGCCCCAAAGGGCCTCCACGGAAGGGCCCTGTTCCTCCCGTTGTGTTTCCTTGAGGTAATCAGAAACCACTGAGGATACCTGTAGGAGCTCAGGTATGAAGCTGGGCGACCCTGGCCAAACCTGATTCCCCTCCGTGCTAGACGAGACAGTGGCGGGTCCTCAGCTGCCTGAAGCACACTCCTCGCGCGCACCTTCTCTTTGCTGCCGGAAGGCCTCACGTAAGAAGTCTGAGTTGACTCGTGACAGAAGAAGTCTGAGTTGACTCGTGTGAGGCCTGCTGCTCTCCGTTCCTTGCTGGGAGCTTCAGCAGGAGCGCTCTGGAGCTCGCCGGCAGGAGAACTGTGAGTCCCCCCCGCCCCACCCCGGCCTCAAGCAAAAGTCCAGATTTCCCCCGTTAGTAACACCTCGGAGTGCCAGAGGGAGCGGAGGGGCATGCGTTAACGGAATGCTTCAACCGTGGAAGGTATTTCACGAGACACTGTGCACTCACGTTCGTTGTAACAACTGTCAAAGGGCACTCACTGTATGCCTTCCAACTCCTCGGCCGCGTTGGAGCCCCAGGAAGTAAATGCGTTCGTTTGACTAAGCTCCGTGAACGTGCAGCGGTGATGGCGAAGCGCTGCCCTGTTCGCTCGAAAGCTCTCGTTCGTGCGGCCTTCACACGGCCTCAAGGTACGCAGTTCTAAACAGCCTTCCATTCCATGCTGGTGTGCCAAGCCCCCCACCCACCCGCAGGGAGGAATTTGGGCTCTTCTGAGAAACACCAGTGTGCGCCACAAGTGAAACCAGGGCGTCTCCCCCAGGACGTCGCCGACCGGCAGCCGGATGCCAGAGGTGTACTTCCAGCCGGAAAAAGAGGGAAAAGCACAGCTTTCCCGGGGACAATTCTGGACCCTTGGGACCATCCAGAATCACCAAGGCCTCAACTTTGCACGGCCTGGGGAACGCTCTTCCGCCTGTCCAGCAATCCCCACGTCAAAACCTTTCTCAGCAGAGGCAGGCACTCTCTCCCTTGTACTAGATAGCTCGGCAGAGCCTTCCGAGAAACATGCTGCGTCATTCAGCTTGAACGTGGGACGCGGAGGGGAGAGTACGCTTTCTCCCCGCTTGGAGGCGCCTTGCGCTTGGCTTCAAAGCTGCCTTGAACAGCACTAGCGGCCCGACGTCTCTGCACGGCAGGGCTGTCGTTGTGGGCCGAGGCTGCGTGTTCTCCCATAGCGAAAACCGTGCTGGCAATCCCTTTCTAGGAACTCCTCCCACGGCACCCCAGGTTCAGCTCCGGCCGAACGAAAGGTGACCTCAGGCCTCAAGGTGAAGTTCCAGCGTTTCACGTCAGGGGAGTTGGGTGTGCAGGGGTCTCCGATGAGGCCATACTCCAACACGGAGTGCCTTAACCCTGCGACGCTCCTGGGGACACACAGGGTAGGAGCCCATTCACCAGGTTCGCATGGTGATCTCTCTCCGTGCCGGAACGGTGGCCTCTGGCTTCTGAGGAGCCTTCGCGTAAGCAGGCCCCTGGAGACAGCTCTTCACATTCATAGCTAGGGCAGTGTACTCCTCTCTGGGTTGCCCAGGTTGAGTGGCCCAGTCGTCAGAGAGACTGGCGAAAGCAGCGCTGGGCGGGCTCCCTTTGCCAGTCAGTCGAACGGCCTCCTTGACTGAAAGAGAACTGCAGTGCCAAAAGACACCGCGCTGACGACTGGCTCCGGGAAGAGACTCGGCACAGCACTCTCACAGAAGCGAAAGCTAGGCCGTGGGCCCAGCCTGAGGAGCAGTACGTACGTTTGCCACACTTCTTTACACAGCTAGGCGTGAGCCAGAGAGCCTTGGTCACTGAGGCCTACCTAAGGTACTGCCATACTTACCCAGTAGATCCCACGCAGAGGTCCCTGTGCCCAAACTGGCCTCCACGGAAGGGCCCTGTTCCTCCCGTTGTGTTTCCTTGAGGTAATCAGAAACCACTGAGGATACCTGTAGGAGCTCAGGTATGAAGCTGGGCGACCCTGGCCAAACCTGATTCCCCTCCGTGCTAGACGAGACAGTGGCGGGTCCTCAGCTGCCTGAAGCACACTCCTCGCGCGCACCTTCTCTTTGCTGCCGGAAGGCCTCACGTAAGAAGTCTGAGTTGACTCGTGACAGAAGAAGTCTGAGTTGACTCGTGTGAGGCCTGCTGCTCTCCGTTCCTTGCTGGGAGCTTCAGCAGGAGCGCTCTGGAGCTCGCCGGCAGGAGAACTGTGAGTCCCCCCCGCCCCACCCCGGCCTCAAGCAAAAGTCCAGATTTCCCCCGTTAGTAACACCTCGGAGTGCCAGAGGGAGCGGAGGGGCATGCGTTAACGGAATGCTTCAACCGTGGAAGGTATTTCACGAGACACTGTGCACTCACGTTCGTTGTAACAACTGTCAAAGGGCACTCACTGTATGCCTTCCAACTCCTCGGCCGCGTTGGAGCCCCAGGAAGTAAATGCGTTCGTTTGACTAAGCTCCGTGAACGTGCAGCGGTGATGGCGAAGCGCTGCCCTGTTCGCTCGAAAGCTCTCGTTCGTGCGGCCTTCACACGGCCTCAAGGTACGCAGTTCTAAACAGCCTTCCATTCCATGCTGGTGTGCCAAGCCCCCCACCCACCCGCAGGGAGGAATTTGGGCTCTTCTGAGAAACACCAGTGTGCGCCACAAGTGAAACCAGGGCGTCTCCCCCAGGACGTCGCCGACCGGCAGCCGGATGCCAGAGGTGTACTTCCAGCCGGAAAAAGAGGGAAAAGCACAGCTTTCCCGGGGACAATTCTGGACCCTTGGGACCATCCAGAATCACCAAGGCCTCAACTTTGCACGGCCTGGGGAACGCTCTTCCGCCTGTCCAGCAATCCCCACGTCAAAACCTTTCTCAGCAGAGGCAGGCACTCTCTCCCTTGTACTAGATAGCTCGGCAGAGCCTTCCGAGAAACATGCTGCGTCATTCAGCTTGAACGTGGGACGCGGAGGGGAGAGTACGCTTTCTCCCCGCTTGGAGGCGCCTTGCGCTTGGCTTCAAAGCTGCCTTGAACAGCACTAGCGGCCCGACGTCTCTGCACGGCAGGGCTGTCGTTGTGGGCCGAGGCTGCGTGTTCTCCCACAGCGAAAACCGTGCTGGCAATCCCTTTCTAGGAACTCCTCCCACGGCACCCCAGGTTCAGCTCCGGCCGAACGAAAGGTGACCTCAGGCCTCAAGGTGAAGTTCCAGCGTTTCACGTCAGGGGAGTTGGGTGTGCAGGGGTCTCCGATGAGGCCATACTCCAACACGGAGTGCCTTAACCCTGCGACGCTCCTGGGGACACACAGGGTAGGAGCCCATTCACCAGGTTCGCATGGTGATCTCTCTCCGTGCCGGAACGGCGGCCTCTGGCTTCTGAGGAGCCTTCGCGTAAGCAGGCCCCTGGAGACAGCTCTTCACATTCATAGCTAGGGCAGTGTACTCCTCTCTGGGTTGCCCAGGTTGAGTGGCCCAGTCGTCAGAGAGACTGGCGAAAGCAGCGCTGGGCGGACTCCCTTTGCCAGTCAGTCGAACGGCCTCCTTGACTGAAAGAGAACTGCAGTGCCAAAAGACACCGCGCTGACGACTGGCTCCGGGAAGAGACTCGGCACAGCACTCTCACAGAAGCGAAAGCTAGGCCGTGGGCCCAGCCTGAGGAGCAGTACGTACGTTTGCCACACTTCTTTACACAGCTAGGCGTGAGCCAGAGAGCCTTGGTCACTGAGGCCTACCTAAGGTACTGCCATACTTACCCAGTAGATCCCACGCAGAGGTCCCTGTGCCCAAACTGGCCTCCACGGAAGGGCCCTGTTCCTCCCGTTGTGTTTCCTTGAGGTAATCAGAAACCACTGAGGATACCTGTAGGAGCTCAGGTATGAAGCTGGGCGACCCTGGCCAAACCTGATTCCCCTCCGTGCTAGACGAGACAGTGGCGGGTCCTCAGCTGCCTGAAGCACACTCCTCGCGCGCACCTTCTCTTTGCTGCCGGAAGGCCTCACGTAAGAAGTCTGAGTTGACTCGTGACAGAAGAAGTCTGAGTTGACTCGTGTGAGGCCTGCTGCTCTCCGTTCCTTGCTGGGAGCTTCAGCAGGAGCGCTCTGGAGCTCGCCGGCAGGAGAACTGTGAGTCCCCCCCGCCCCACCCCGGCCTCAAGCAAAAGTCCAGATTTCCCCCGTTAGTAACACCTCGGAGTGCCAGAGGGAGCGGAGGGGCATGCGTTAACGGAATGCTTCAACCGTGGAAGGTATTTCACGAGACACTGTGCACTCACGTTCGTTGTAACAACTGTCAAAGGGCACTCACTGTATGCCTTCCAACTCCTCGGCCGCGTTGGAGCCCCAGGAAGTAAATGCGTTCGTTTGACTAAGCTCCGTGAACGTGCAGCGGTGATGGCGAAGCGCTGCCCTGTTCGCTCGAAAGCTCTCGTTCGTGCGGCCTTCACACGGCCTCAAGGTACGCAGTTCTAAACAGCCTTCCATTCCATGCTGGTGTGCCAAGCCCCCCACCCACCCGCAGGGAGGAATTTGGGCTCTTCTGAGAAACACCAGTGTGCGCCACAAGTGAAACCAGGGCGTCTCCCCCAGGACGTCGCCGACCGGCAGCCGGATGCCAGAGGTGTACTTCCAGCCGGAAAAAGAGGGAAAAGCACAGCTTTCCCGGGGACAATTCTGGACCCTTGGGACCATCCAGAATCACCAAGGCCTCAACTTTGCACGGCCTGGGGAACGCTCTTCCGCCTGTCCAGCAATCCCCACGTCAAAACCTTTCTCAGCAGAGGCAGGCACTCTCTCCCTTGTACTAGATAGCTCGGCAGAGCCTTCCGAGAAACATGCTGCGTCATTCAGCTTGAACGTGGGACGCGGAGGGGAGAGTACGCTTTCTCCCCGCTTGGAGGCGCCTTGCGCTTGGCTTCAAAGCTGCCTTGAACAGCACTAGCGGCCCGACGTCTCTGCACGGCAGGGCTGTCGTTGTGGGCCGAGGCTGCGTGTTCTCCCATAGCGAAAACCGTGCTGGCAATCCCTTTCTAGGAACTCCTCCCACGGCACCCCAGGTTCAGCTCCGGCCGAACGAAAGGTGACCTCAGGCCTCAAGGTGAAGTTCCAGCGTTTCACGTCAGGGGAGTTGGGTGTGCAGGGGTCTCCGATGAGGCCATACTCCAACACGGAGTGCCTTAACCCTGCGACGCTCCTGGGGACACACAGGGTAGGAGCCCATTCACCAGGTTCGCATGGTGATCTCTCTCCGTGCCGGAACGGTGGCCTCTGGCTTCTGAGGAGCCTTCGCGTAAGCAGGCCCCTGGAGACAGCTCTTCACATTCATAGCTAGGGCAGTGTACTCCTCTCTGGGTTGCCCAGGTTGAGTGGCCCAGTCGTCAGAGAGACTGGCGAAAGCAGCGCTGGGCGGACTCCCTTTGCCAGTCAGTCGAACGGCCTCCTTGACTGAAAGAGAACTGCAGTGCCAAAAGACACCGCGCTGACGACTGGCTCCGGGAAGAGACTCGGCACAGCACTCTCACAGAAGCGAAAGCTAGGCCGTGGGCCCAGCCTGAGGAGCAGTACGTACGTTTGCCACACTTCTTTACACAGCTAGGCGTGAGCCAGAGAGCCTTGGTCACTGAGGCCTACCTAAGGTACTGCCATACTTACCCAGTAGATCCCACGCAGAGGTCCCTGTGCCCAAACTGGCCTCCACGGAAGGGCCCTGTTCCTCCCGTTGTGTTTCCTTGAGGTAATGAGAAACCACTGAGGATACCTGTAGGAGCTCAGGTATGAAGCTGGGCGACCCTGGCCAAACCTGATTCCCCTCCGTGCTAGACGAGACAGTGGCGGGTCCTCAGCTGCCTGAAGCACACTCCTCGCGCGCACCTTCTCTTTGCTGCCGGAAGGCCTCACGTAAGAAGTCTGAGTTGACTCGTGACAGAAGAAGTCTGAGTTGACTCGTGTGAGGCCTGCTGCTCTCCGTTCCTTGCTGGGAGCTTCAGCAGGAGCGCTCTGGAGCTCGCCGGCAGGAGAAATGTGAGTCCCCCCCGCCCCACCCCGGCCTCAAGCAAAAGTCCAGATTTCCCCCGTTAGTAACACCTCGGAGTGCCAGAGGGAGCGGAGGGGCATGCGTTAACGGAATGCTTCAACCGTGGAAGGTATTTCACGAGACACTGTGCACTCACGTTCGTTGTAACAACTGTCAAAGGGCACTCACTGTATGCCTTCCAACTCCTCGGCCGCGTTGGAGCCCCAGGAAGTAAATGCGTTCGTTTGACTAAGCTCCGTGAACGTGCAGCGGTGATGGCGAAGCGCTGCCCTGTTCGCTCGAAAGCTCTCGTTCGTGCGGCCTTCACACGGCCTCAAGGTACGCAGTTCTAAACAGCCTTCCATTCCATGCTGGTGTGCCAAGCCCCCCACCCACCCGCAGGGAGGAATTTGGGCTCTTCTGAGAAACACCAGTGTGCGCCACAAGTGAAACCAGGGCGTCTCCCCCAGGACGTCGCCGACCGGCAGCCGGATGCCAGAGGTGTACTTCCAGCCGGAAAAAGAGGGAAAAGCACAGCTTTCCCGGGGACAATTCTGGACCCTTGGGACCATCCAGAATCACCAAGGCCTCAACTTTGCACGGCCTGGGGAACGCTCTTCCGCCTGTCCAGCAATCCCCACGTCAAAACCTTTCTCAGCAGAGGCAGGCACTCTCTCCCTTGTACTAGATAGCTCGGCAGAGCCTTCCGAGAAACATGCTGCGTCATTCAGCTTGAACGTGGGACGCGGAGGGGAGAGTACGCTTTCTCCCCGCTTGGAGGCGCCTTGCGCTTGGCTTCAAAGCTGCCTTGAACAGCACTAGCGGCCCGACGTCTCTGCACGGCAGGGCTGTCGTTGTGGGCCGAGGCTGCGTGTTCTCCCATAGCGAAAACCGTGCTGGCAATCCCTTTCTAGGAACTCCTCCCACGGCACCCCAGGTTCAGCTCCGGCCGAACGAAAGGTGACCTCAGGCCTCAAGGTGAAGTTCCAGCGTTTCACGTCAGGGGAGTTGGGTGTGCAGGGGTCTCCGATGAGGCCATACTCCAACACGGAGTGCCTTAACCCTGCGACGCTCCTGGGGACACACAGGGTAGGAGCCCATTCACCAGGTTCGCATGGTGATCTCTCTCCGTGCCGGAACGGTGGCCTCTGGCTTCTGAGGAGCCTTCGCGTAAGCAGGCCCCTGGAGACAGCTCTTCACATTCATAGCTAGGGCAGTGTACTCCTCTCTGGGTTGCCCAGGTTGAGTGGCCCAGTCGTCAGAGAGACTGGCGAAAGCAGCGCTGGGCGGGCTCCCTTTGCCAGTCAGTCGAACGGCCTCCTTGACTGAAAGAGAACTGCAGTGCCAAAAGACACCGCGCTGACGACTGGCTCCGGGAAGAGACTCGGCACAGCACTCTCACAGAAGCGAAAGCTAGGCCGTGGGCCCAGCCTGAGGAGCAGTACGTACGTTTGCCACACTTCTTTACACAGCTAGGCGTGAGCCAGAGAGCCTTGGTCACTGAGGCCTACCTAAGGTACTGCCATACTTACCCAGTAGATCCCACGCAGAGGTCCCTGTGCCCAAACTGGCCTCCACGGAAGGGCCCTGTTCCTCCCGTTGTGTTTCCTTGAGGTAATCAGAAACCACTGAGGATACCTGTAGGAGCTCAGGTATGAAGCTGGGCGACCCTGGCCAAACCTGATTCCCCTCCGTGCTAGACGAGACAGTGGCGGGTCCTCAGCTGCCTGAAGCACACTCCTCGCGCGCACCTTCTCTTTGCTGCCGGAAGGCCTCACGTAAGAAGTCTGAGTTGACTCGTGACAGAAGAAGTCTGAGTTGACTCGTGTGAGGCCTGCTGCTCTCCGTTCCTTGCTGGGAGCTTCAGCAGGAGCGCTCTGGAGCTCGCCGGCAGGAGAACTGTGAGTCCCCCCCGCCCCACCCCGGCCTCAAGCAAAAGTCCAGATTTCCCCCGTTAGTAACACCTCGGAGTGCCAGAGGGAGCGGAGGGGCATGCGTTAACGGAATGCTTCAACCGTGGAAGGTATTTCACGAGACACTGTGCACTCACGTTCGTTGTAACAACTGTCAAAGGGCACTCACTGTATGCCTTCCAACTCCTCGGCCGCGTTGGAGCCCCAGGAAGTAAATGCGTTCGTTTGACTAAGCTCCGTGAACGTGCAGCGGTGATGGCGAAGCGCTGCCCTGTTCGCTCGAAAGCTCTCGTTCGTGCGGCCTTCACACGGCCTCAAGGTACGCAGTTCTAAACAGCCTTCCATTCCATGCTGGTGTGCCAAGCCCCCCACCCACCCGCAGGGAGGAATTTGGGCTCTTCTGAGAAACACCAGTGTGCGCCACAAGTGAAACCAGGGCGTCTCCCCCAGGACGTCGCCGACCGGCAGCCGGATGCCAGAGGTGTACTTCCAGCCGGAAAAAGAGGGAAAAGCACAGCTTTCCCGGGGACAATTCTGGACCCTTGGGACCATCCAGAATCACCAAGGCCTCAACTTTGCACGGCCTGGGGAACGCTCTTCCGCCTGTCCAGCAATCCCCACGTCAAAACCTTTCTCAGCAGAGGCAGGCACTCTCTCCCTTGTACTAGATAGCTCGGCAGAGCCTTCCGAGAAACATGCTGCGTCATTCAGCTTGAACGTGGGACGCGGAGGGGAGAGTACGCTTTCTCCCCGCTTGGAGGCGCCTTGCGCTTGGCTTCAAAGCTGCCTTGAACAGCACTAGCGGCCCGACGTCTCTGCACGGCAGGGCTGTCGTTGTGGGCCGAGGCTGCGTGTTCTCCCATAGCGAAAACCGTGCTGGCAATCCCTTTCTAGGAACTCCTCCCACGGCACCCCAGGTTCAGCTCCGGCCGAACGAAAGGTGACCTCAGGCCTCAAGGTGAAGTTCCAGCGTTTCACGTCAGGGGAGTTGGGTGTGCAGGGGTCTCCGATGAGGCCATACTCCAACACGGAGTGCCTTAACCCTGCGACGCTCCTGGGGACACACAGGGTAGGAGCCCATTCACCAGGTTCGCATGGTGATCTCTCTCCGTGCCGGAACGGTGGCCTCTGGCTTCTGAGGAGCCTTCGCGTAAGCAGGCCCCTGGAGACAGCTCTTCACATTCATAGCTAGGGCAGTGTACTCCTCTCTGGGTTGCCCAGGTTGAGTGGCCCAGTCGTCAGAGAGACTGGCGAAAGCAGCGCTGGGCGGGCTCCCTTTGCCAGTCAGTCGAACGGCCTCCTTGACTGAAAGAGAACTGCAGTGCCAAAAGACACCGCGCTGACGACTGGCTCCGGGAAGAGACTCGGCACAGCACTCTCACAGAAGCGAAAGCTAGGCCGTGGGCCCAGCCTGAGGAGCAGTACGTACGTTTGCCACACTTCTTTACACAGCTAGGCGTGAGCCAGAGAGCCTTGGTCACTGAGGCCTACCTAAGGTACTGCCATACTTACCCAGTAGATCCCACGCAGAGGTCCCTGTGCCCAAACTGGCCTCCACGGAAGGGCCCTGTTCCTCCCGTTGTGTTTCCTTGAGGTAATCAGAAACCACTGAGGATACCTGTAGGAGCTCAGGTATGAAGCTGGGCGACCCTGGCCAAACCTGATTCCCCTCCGTGCTAGACGAGACAGTGGCGGGTCCTCAGCTGCCTGAAGCACACTCCTCGCGCGCACCTTCTCTTTGCTGCCGGAAGGCCTCACGTAAGAAGTCTGAGTTGACTCGTGACAGAAGAAGTCTGAGTTGACTCGTGTGAGGCCTGCTGCTCTCCGTTCCTTGCTGGGAGCTTCAGCAGGAGCGCTCTGGAGCTCGCCGGCAGGAGAACTGTGAGTCCCCCCCGCCCCACCCCGGCCTCAAGCAAAAGTCCAGATTTCCCCCGTTAGTAACACCTCGGAGTGCCAGAGGGAGCGGAGGGGCATGCGTTAACGGAATGCTTCAACCGTGGAAGGTATTTCACGAGACACTGTGCACTCACGTTCGTTGTAACAACTGTCAAAGGGCACTCACTGTATGCCTTCCAACTCCTCGGCCGCGTTGGAGCCCCAGGAAGTAAATGCGTTCGTTTGACTAAGATCCGTGAACGTGCAGCGGTGATGGCGAAGCGCTGCCCTGTTCGCTCGAAAGCTCTCGTTCGTGCGGCCTTCACACGGCCTCAAGGTACGCAGTTCTAAACAGCCTTCCATTCCATGCTGGTGTGCCAAGCCCCCCACCCACCCGCAGGGAGGAATTTGGGCTCTTCTGAGAAACACCAGTGTGCGCCACAAGTGAAACCAGGGCGTCTCCCCCAGGACGTCGCCGACCGGCAGCCGGATGCCAGAGGTGTACTTCCAGCCGGAAAAAGAGGGAAAAGCACAGCTTTCCCGGGGACAATTCTGGACCCTTGGGACCATCCAGAATCACCAAGGCCTCAACTTTGCACGGCCTGGGGAACGCTCTTCCGCCTGTCCAGCAATCCCCACGTCAAAACCTTTCTCAGCAGAGGCAGGCACTCTCTCCCTTGTACTAGATAGCTCGGCAGAGCCTTCCGAGAAACATGCTGCGTCATTCAGCTTGAACGTGGGACGCGGAGGGGAGAGTACGCTTTCTCCCCGCTTGGAGGCGCCTTGCGCTTGGCTTCAAAGCTGCCTTGAACAGCACTAGCGGCCCGACGTCTCTGCACGGCAGGGCTGTCGTTGTGGGCCGAGGCTGCGTGTTCTCCCACAGCGAAAACCGTGCTGGCAATCCCTTTCTAGGAACTCCTCCCACGGCACCCCAGGTTCAGCTCCGGCCGAACGAAAGGTGACCTCAGGCCTCAAGGTGAAGTTCCAGCGTTTCACGTCAGGGGAGTTGGGTGTGCAGGGGTCTCCGATGAGGCCATACTCCAACACGGAGTGCCTTAACCCTGCGACGCTCCTGGGGACACACAGGGTAGGAGCCCATTCACCAGGTTCGCATGGTGATCTCTCTCCGTGCCGGAACGGTGGCCTCTGGCTTCTGAGGAGCCTTCGCGTAAGCAGGCCCCTGGAGACAGCTCTTCACATTCATAGCTAGGGCAGTGTACTCCTCTCTGGGTTGCCCAGGTTGAGTGGCCCAGTCGTCAGAGAGACTGGCGAAAGCAGCGCTGGGCGGACTCCCTTTGCCAGTCAGTCGAACGGCCTCCTTGACTGAAAGAGAACTGCAGTGCCAAAAGACACCGCGCTGACGACTGGCTCCGGGGAGAGACTCGGGACAGCACTCTCACAGAAGCGAAAGCTAGGCCGTGGGCCCAGCCTGAGGAGCAGTACGTACGTTTGCCACACTTCTTTACACAGCTAGGCGTGAGCCAGAGAGCCTTGGTCACTGAGGCCTACCTAAGGTACTGCCATACTTACCCAGTAGATCCCACGCAGAGGTCCCTGTGCCCCAAAGGGCCTCCACGGAAGGGCCCTGTTCCTCCCGTTGTGTTTCCTTGAGGTAATCAGAAACCACTGAGGATACCTGTAGGAGCTCAGGTATGAAGCTGGGCGACCCTGGCCAAACCTGATTCCCCTCCGTGCTAGACGAGACAGTGGCGGGTCCTCAGCTGCCTGAAGCACACTCCTCGCGCGCACCTTCTCTTTGCTGCCGGAAGGCCTCACGTAAGAAGTCTGAGTTGACTCGTGACAGAAGAAGTCTGAGTTGACTCGTGTGAGGCCTGCTGCTCTCCGTTCCTTGCTGGGAGCTTCAGCAGGAGCGCTCTGGAGCTCGCCGGCAGGAGAACTGTGAGTCCCCCCCGCCCCACCCCGGCCTCAAGCAAAAGTCCAGATTTCCCCCGTTAGTAACACCTCGGAGTGCCAGAGGGAGCGGAGGGGCATGCGTTAACGGAATGCTTCAACCGTGGAAGGTATTTCACGAGACACTGTGCACTCACGTTCGTTGTAACAACTGTCAAAGGGCACTCACTGTATGCCTTCCAACTCCTCGGCCGCGTTGGAGCCCCAGGAAGTAAATGCGTTCGTTTGACTAAGCTCCGTGAACGTGCAGCGGTGATGGCGAAGCGCTGCCCTGTTCGCTCGAAAGCTCTCGTTCGTGCGGCCTTCACACGGCCTCAAGGTACGCAGTTCTAAACAGCCTTCCATTCCATGCTGGTGTGCCAAGCCCCCCACCCACCCGCAGGGAGGAATTTGGGCTCTTCTGAGAAACACCAGTGTGCGCCACACGTGAAACCAGGGCGTCTCCCCCAGGACGTCGCCGACCGGCAGCCGGATGCCAGAGGTGTACTTCCAGCCGGAAAAAGAGGGAAAAGCACAGCTTTCCCGGGGACAATTCTGGACCCTTGGGACCATCCAGAATCACCAAGGCCTCAACTTTGCACGGCCTGGGGAACGCTCTTCCGCCTGTCCAGCAATCCCCACGTCAAAACCTTTCTCAGCAGAGGCAGGCACTCTCTCCCTTGTACTAGATAGCTCGGCAGAGCCTTCCGAGAAACATGCTGCGTCATTCAGCTTGAACGTGGGACGCGGAGGGGAGAGTACGCTTTCTCCCCGCTTGGAGGCGCCTTGCGCTTGGCTTCAAAGCTGCCTTGAACAGCACTAGCGGCCCGACGTCTCTGCACGGCAGGGCTGTCGTTGTGGGCCGAGGCTGCGTGTTCTCCCATAGCGAAAACCGTGCTGGCAATCCCTTTCTAGGAACTCCTCCCACGGCACCCCAGGTTCAGCTCCGGCCGAACGAAAGGTGACCTCAGGCCTCAAGGTGAAGTTCCAGCGTTTCACGTCAGGGGAGCTGTGTGTGCAGGGGTCTCCGATGAGGCCATACTCCACCACGGAGTGCCTTAACCCTGCGACGCTCCTGGGGACACACAGGGTAGGAGCCCATTCACCAGGTTCGCATGATGACCTCTCTCCGTGCCGGAACGGCGGCCTCTGGCTTCTGAGGAACCTTAACTTAAGCAGGCCCCTGGAGACAGCTCTTCACATTCATAGCTAGGGCAGTGTACTCCTCTCTGGGTTGCCCAGGTTGAGTGGCCCAGTCGTCAGAGAGACTGGCGAAAGCAGCGCTGGGCGGGCTCCCTTTGCCAGTCAGTCGAACGGCCTCCTTGACTGAAAGAGAACTGCAGTGCCAAAAGACACCGCGCTGACGACTGGCTCCGGGAAGAGACTCGGGACAGCACTCTCACAGAAGCGAAAGCTAGGCCGTGGGCCCAGCCTCAGGAGCAGTACGTACGTTTGCCACACTTCTTTACACAGCTAGGCGTGAGCCAGAGAGCCTTGGTCACTGAGGCCTACCTAAGGTACTGCCATACTTACCCAGTAGATCCCACGCAGAGGTCCCTGTGCCCAAACTGGCCTCCACGGAAGGGCCCTGTTCCTCCCGTTGTGTTTCCTTGAGGTAATCAGAAACCACTGAGGATACCTGTAGGAGCTCAGGTATGAAGCTGGGCGACCCTGGCCAAACCTGATTCCCCTCCGTGCTAGACGAGACAGTGGCGGGTCCTCAGCTGCCTGAAGCACACTCCTCGCGCGCACCTTCTCTTTGCTGCCGGAAGGCCTCACGTAAGAAGTCTGAGTTGACTCGTGACAGAAGAAGTCTGAGTTGACTCGTGTGAGGCCTGCTGCTCTCCGTTCCTTGCTGGGAGCTTCAGCAGGAGCGCTCTGGAGCTCGCCGGCAGGAGAACTGTGAGTCCCCCCCGCCCCACCCCGGCCTCAAGCAAAAGTCCAGATTTCCCCCGTTAGTAACACCTCGGAGTGCCAGAGGGAGCGGAGGGGCATGCGTTAACGGAATGCTTCAACCGTGGAAGGTATTTCACGAGACACTGTGCACTCACGTTCGTTGTAACAACTGTCAAAGGGCACTCACTGTATGCCTTCCAACTCCTCGGCCGCGTTGGAGCCCCAGGAAGTAAATGCGTTCGTTTGACTAAGCTCCGTGAACGTGCAGCGGTGATGGCGAAGCGCTGCCCTGTTCGCTCGAAAGCTCTCGTTCGTGCGGCCTTCACACGGCCTCAAGGTACGCAGTTCTAAACAGCCTTCCATTCCATGCTGGTGTGCCAAGCCCCCCACCCACCCGCAGGGAGGAATTTGGGCTCTTCTGAGAAACACCAGTGTGCGCCACAAGTGAAACCAGGGCGTCTCCCCCAGGACGTCGCCGACCGGCAGCCGGATGCCAGAGGTGTACTTCCAGCCGGAAAAAGAGGGAAAAGCACAGCTTTCCCGGGGACAATTCTGGACCCTTGGGACCATCCAGAATCACCAAGGCCTCAACTTTGCACGGCCTGGGGAACGCTCTTCCGCCTGTCCAGCAATCCCCACGTCAAAACCTTTCTCAGCAGAGGCAGGCACTCTCTCCCTTGTACTAGATAGCTCGGCAGAGCCTTCCGAGAAACATGCTGCGTCATTCAGCTTGAACGTGGGACGCGGAGGGGAGAGTACGCTTTCTCCCCGCTTGGAGGCGCCTTGCGCTTGGCTTCAAAGCTGCCTTGAACAGCACTAGCGGCCCGACGTCTCTGCACGGCAGGGCTGTCGTTGTGGGCCGAGGCTGCGTGTTCTCCCACAGCGAAAACCGTGCTGGCAATCCCTTTCTAGGAACTCCTCCCACGGCACCCCAGGTTCAGCTCCGGCCGAACGAAAGGTGACCTCAGGCCTCAAGGTGAAGTTCCAGCGTTTCACGTCAGGGGAGTTGGGTGTGCAGGGGTCTCCGATGAGGCCATACTCCAACACGGAGTGCCTTAACCCTGCGACGCTCCTGGGGACACACAGGGTAGGAGCCCATTCACCAGTTTCGCATGGTGATCTCTCTCCGTGCCGGAACGGTGGCCTCTGGCTTCTGAGGAGCCTTCGCGTAAGCAGGCCCCTGGAGACAGCTCTTCACATTCATAGCTAGGGCAGTGTACTCCTCTCTGGGTTGCCCAGGTTGAGTGGCCCAGTCGTCAGAGAGACTGGCGAAAGCAGCGCTGGGCGGACTCCCTTTGCCAGTCAGTCGAACGGCCTCCTTGACTGAAAGAGAACTGCAGTGCCAAAAGACACCGCGCTGACGACTGGCTCCGGGGAGAGACTCGGGACAGCACTCTCACAGAAGCGAAAGCTAGGCCGTGGGCCCAGCCTGAGGAGCAGTACGTACGTTTGCCACACTTCTTTACACAGCTAGGCGTGAGCCAGAGAGCCTTGGTCACTGAGGCCTACCTAAGGTACTGCCATACTTACCCAGTAGATCCCACGCAGAGGTCCCTGTGCCCCAAAGGGCCTCCACGGAAGGGCCCTGTTCCTCCCGTTGTGTTTCCTTGAGGTAATCAGAAACCACTGAGGATACCTGTAGGAGCTCAGGTATGAAGCTGGGCGACCCTGGCCAAACCTGATTCCCCTCCGTGCTAGACGAGACAGTGGCGGGTCCTCAGCTGCCTGAAGCACACTCCTCGCGCGCACCTTCTCTTTGCTGCCGGAAGGCCTCACGTAAGAAGTCTGAGTTGACTCGTGACAGAAGAAGTCTGAGTTGACTCGTGTGAGGCCTGCTGCTCTCCGTTCCTTGCTGGGAGCTTCAGCAGGAGCGCTCTGGAGCTCGCCGGCAGGAGAACTGTGAGTCCCCCCCGCCCCACCCCGGCCTCAAGCAAAAGTCCAGATTTCCCCCGTTAGTAACACCTCGGAGTGCCAGAGGGAGCGGAGGGGCATGCGTTAACGGAATGCTTCAACCGTGGAAGGTATTTCACGAGACACTGTGCACTCACGTTCGTTGTAACAACTGTCAAAGGGCACTCACTGTATGCCTTCCAACTCCTCGGCCGCGTTGGAGCCCCAGGAAGTAAATGCGTTCGTTTGACTAAGCTCCGTGAACGTGCAGCGGTGATGGCGAAGCGCTGCCCTGTTCGCTCGAAAGCTCTCGTTCGTGCGGCCTTCACACGGCCTCAAGGTACGCAGTTCTAAACAGCCTTCCATTCCATGCTGGTGTGCCAAGCCCCCCACCCACCCGCAGGGAGGAATTTGGGCTCTTCTGAGAAACACCAGTGTGCGCCACAAGTGAAACCAGGGCGTCTCCCCCAGGACGTCGCCGACCGGCAGCCGGATGCCAGAGGTGTACTTCCAGCCGGAAAAAGAGGGAAAAGCACAGCTTTCCCGGGGACAATTCTGGACCCTTGGGACCATCCAGAATCACCAAGGCCTCAACTTTGCACGGCCTGGGGAACGCTCTTCCGCCTGTCCAGCAATCCCCACGTCAAAACCTTTCTCAGCAGAGGCAGGCACTCTCTCCCTTGTACTAGATAGCTCGGCAGAGCCTTCCGAGAAACATGCTGCGTCATTCAGCTTGAACGTGGGACGCGGAGGGGAGAGTACGCTTTCTCCCCGCTTGGAGGCGCCTTGCGCTTGGCTTCAAAGCTGCCTTGAACAGCACTAGCGGCCCGACGTCTCTGCACGGCAGGGCTGTCGTTGTGGGCCGAGGCTGCGTGTTCTCCCATAGCGAAAACCGTGCTGGCAATCCCTTTCTAGGAACTCCTCCCACGGCACCCCAGGTTCAGCTCCGGCCGAACGAAAGGTGACCTCAGGCCTCAAGGTGAAGTTCCAGCGTTTCACGTCAGGGGAGTTGGGTGTGCAGGGGTCTCCGATGAGGCCATACTCCAACACGGAGTGCCTTAACCCTGCGACGCTCCTGGGGACACACAGGGTAGGAGCCCATTCACCAGGTTCGCATGGTGATCTCTCTCCGTGCCGGAACGGTGGCCTCTGGCTTCTGAGGAGCCTTCGCGTAAGCAGGCCCCTGGAGACAGCTCTTCACATTCATAGCTAGGGCAGTGTACTCCTCTCTGGGTTGCCCAGGTTGAGTGGCCCAGTCGTCAGAGAGACTGGCGAAAGCAGCGCTGGGCGGGCTCCCTTTGCCAGTCAGTCGAACGGCCTCCTTGACTGAAAGAGAACTGCAGTGCCAAAAGACACCGCGCTGACGACTGGCTCCGGGAAGAGACTCGGCACAGCACTCTCACAGAAGCGAAAGCTAGGCCGTGGGCCCAGCCTGAGGAGCAGTACGTACGTTTGCCACACTTCTTTACACAGCTAGGCGTGAGCCAGAGAGCCTTGGTCACTGAGGCCTACCTAAGGTACTGCCATACTTACCCAGTAGATCCCACGCAGA
This sequence comes from Pseudorca crassidens, assembly GCF_039906515.1. Taxonomy (NCBI): domain Eukaryota; kingdom Metazoa; phylum Chordata; class Mammalia; order Artiodactyla; family Delphinidae; genus Pseudorca; species Pseudorca crassidens. Next base: position 24,687,592 of record NC_090315.1, on the reverse strand, counting down.
GGTCCCTGTGCCCAAACTGGCCTCCACGGAAGGGCCCTGTTCCTCCCGTTGTGTTTCCTTGAGGTAATCAGAAACCACTGAGGATACCTGTAGGAGCTCAGGTATGAAGCTGGGCGACCCTGGCCAAACCTGATTCCCCTCCGTGCTAGACGAGACAGTGGCGGGTCCTCAGCTGCCTGAAGCACACTCCTCGCGCGCACCTTCTCTTTGCTGCCGGAAGGCCTCACGTAAGAAGTCTGAGTTGACTCGTGACAGAAGAAGTCTGAGTTGACTCGTGTGAGGCCTGCTGCTCTCCGTTCCTTGCTGGGAGCTTCAGCAGGAGCGCTCTGGAGCTCGCCGGCAGGAGAACTGTGAGTCCCCCCCGCCCCACCCCGGCCTCAAGCAAAAGTCCAGATTTCCCCCGTTAGTAACACCTCGGAGTGCCAGAGGGAGCGGAGGGGCATGCGTTAACGGAATGCTTCAACCGTGGAAGGTATTTCACGAGACACTGTGCACTCACGTTCGTTGTAACAACTGTCAAAGGGCACTCACTGTATGCCTTCCAACTCCTCGGCCGCGTTGGAGCCCCAGGAAGTAAATGCGTTCGTTTGACTAAGCTCCGTGAACGTGCAGCGGTGATGGCGAAGCGCTGCCCTGTTCGCTCGAAAGCTCTCGTTCGTGCGGCCTTCACACGGCCTCAAGGTACGCAGTTCTAAACAGCCTTCCATTCCATGCTGGTGTGCCAAGCCCCCCACCCACCCGCAGGGAGGAATTTGGGCTCTTCTGAGAAACACCAGTGTGCGCCACAAGTGAAACCAGGGCGTCTCCCCCAGGACGTCGCCGACCGGCAGCCGGATGCCAGAGGTGTACTTCCAGCCGGAAAAAGAGGGAAAAGCACAGCTTTCCCGGGGACAATTCTGGACCCTTGGGACCATCCAGAATCACCAAGGCCTCAACTTTGCACGGCCTGGGGAACGCTCTTCCGCCTGTCCAGCAATCCCCACGTCAAAACCTTTCTCAGCAGAGGCAGGCACTCTCTCCCTTGTACTAGATAGCTCGGCAGAGCCTTCCGAGAAACATGCTGCGTCATTCAGCTTGAACGTGGGACGCGGAGGGGAGAGTACGCTTTCTCCCCGCTTGGAGGCGCCTTGCGCTTGGCTTCAAAGCTGCCTTGAACAGCACTAGCGGCCCGACGTCTCTGCACGGCAGGGCTGTCGTTGTGGGCCGAGGCTGCGTGTTCTCCCACAGCGAAAACCGTGCTGGCAATCCCTTTCTAGGAACTCCTCCCACGGCACCCCAGGTTCAGCTCCGGCCGAACGAAAGGTGACCTCAGGCCTCAAGGTGAAGTTCCAGCGTTTCACGTCAGGGGAGTTGGGTGTGCAGGGGTCTCCGATGAGGCCATACTCCAACACGGAGTGCCTTAACCCTGCGACGCTCCTGGGGACACACAGGGTAGGAGCCCATTCACCAGGTTCGCATGGTGATCTCTCTCCGTGCCGGAACGGTGGCCTCTGGCTTCTGAGGAGCCTTCGCGTAAGCAGGCCCCTGGAGACAGCTCTTCACATTCATAGCTAGGGCAGTGTACTCCTCTCTGGGTTGCCCAGGTTGAGTGGCCCAGTCGTCAGAGAGACTGGCGAAAGCAGCGCTGGGCGGACTCCCTTTGCCAGTCAGTCGAACGGCCTCCTTGACTGAAAGAGAACTGCAGTGCCAAAAGACACCGCGCTGACGACTGGCTCCGGGGAGAGACTCGGGACAGCACTCTCACAGAAGCGAAAGCTAGGCCGTGGGCCCAGCCTGAGGAGCAGTACGTACGTTTGCCACACTTCTTTACACAGCTAGGCGTGAGCCAGAGAGCCTTGGTCACTGAGGCCTACCTAAGGTACTGCCATACTTACCCAGTAGATCCCACGCAGAGGTCCCTGTGCCCCAAAGGGCCTCCACGGAAGGGCCCTGTTCCTCCCGTTGTGTTTCCTTGAGGTAATCAGAAACCACTGAGGATACCTGTAGGAGCTCAGGTATGAAGCTGGGCGACCCTGGCCAAACCTGATTCCCCTCCGTGCTAGACGAGACAGTGGCGGGTCCTCAGCTGCCTGAAGCACACTCCTCGCGCGCACCTTCTCTTTGCTGCCGGAAGGCCTCACGTAAGAAGTCTGAGTTGACTCGTGACAGAAGAAGTCTGAGTTGACTCGTGTGAGGCCTGCTGCTCTCCGTTCCTTGCTGGGAGCTTCAGCAGGAGCGCTCTGGAGCTCGCCGGCAGGAGAACTGTGAGTCCCCCCCGCCCCACCCCGGCCTCAAGCAAAAGTCCAGATTTCCCCCGTTAGTAACACCTCGGAGTGCCAGAGGGAGCGGAGGGGCATGCGTTAACGGAATGCTTCAACCGTGGAAGGTATTTCACGAGACACTGTGCACTCACGTTCGTTGTAACAACTGTCAAAGGGCACTCACTGTATGCCTTCCAACTCCTCGGCCGCGTTGGAGCCCCAGGAAGTAAATGCGTTCGTTTGACTAAGCTCCGTGAACGTGCAGCGGTGATGGCGAAGCGCTGCCCTGTTCGCTCGAAAGCTCTCGTTCGTGCGGCCTTCACACGGCCTCAAGGTACGCAGTTCTAAACAGCCTTCCATTCCATGCTGGTGTGCCAAGCCCCCCACCCACCCGCAGGGAGGAATTTGGGCTCTTCTGAGAAACACCAGTGTGCGCCACACGTGAAACCAGGGCGTCTCCCCCAGGACGTCGCCGACCGGCAGCCGGATGCCAGAGGTGTACTTCCAGCCGGAAAAAGAGGGAAAAGCACAGCTTTCCCGGGGACAATTCTGGACCCTTGGGACCATCCAGAATCACCAAGGCCTCAACTTTGCACGGCCTGGGGAACGCTCTTCCGCCTGTCCAGCAATCCCCACGTCAAAACCTTTCTCAGCAGAGGCAGGCACTCTCTCCCTTGTACTAGATAGCTCGGCAGAGCCTTCCGAGAAACATGCTGCGTCATTCAGCTTGAACGTGGGACGCGGAGGGGAGAGTACGCTTTCTCCCCGCTTGGAGGCGCCTTGCGCTTGGCTTCAAAGCTGCCTTGAACAGCACTAGCGGCCCGACGTCTCTGCACGGCAGGGCTGTCGTTGTGGGCCGAGGCTGCGTGTTCTCCCATAGCGAAAACCGTGCTGGCAATCCCTTTCTAGGAACTCCTCCCACGGCACCCCAGGTTCAGCTCCGGCCGAACGAAAGGTGACCTCAGGCCTCAAGGTGAAGTTCCAGCGTTTCACGTCAGGGGAGCTGTGTGTGCAGGGGTCTCCGATGAGGCCATACTCCACCACGGAGTGCCTTAACCCTGCGACGCTCCTGGGGACACACAGGGTAGGAGCCCATTCACCAGGTTCGCATGATGACCTCTCTCCGTGCCGGAACGGCGGCCTCTGGCTTCTGAGGAACCTTAACTTAAGCAGGCCCCTGGAGACAGCTCTTCACATTCATAGCTAGGGCAGTGTACTCCTCTCTGGGTTGCCCAGGTTGAGTGGCCCAGTCGTCAGAGAGACTGGCGAAAGCAGCGCTGGGCGGGCTCCCTTTGCCAGTCAGTCGAACGGCCTCCTTGACTGAAAGAGAACTGCAGTGCCAAAAGACACCGCGCTGACGACTGGCTCCGGGAAGAGACTCGGGACAGCACTCTCACAGAAGCGAAAGCTAGGCCGTGGGCCCAGCCTCAGGAGCAGTACGTACGTTTGCCACACTTCTTTACACAGCTAGGCGTGAGCCAGAGAGCCTTGGTCACTGAGGCCTACCTAAGGTACTGCCATACTTACCCAGTAGATCCCACGCAGAGGTCCCTGTGCCCAAACTGGCCTCCACGGAAGGGCCCTGTTCCTCCCGTTGTGTTTCCTTGAGGTAATCAGAAACCACTGAGGATACCTGTAGGAGCTCAGGTATGAAGCTGGGCGACCCTGGCCAAACCTGATTCCCCTCCGTGCTAGACGAGACAGTGGCGGGTCCTCAGCTGCCTGAAGCACACTCCTCGCGCGCACCTTCTCTTTGCTGCCGGAAGGCCTCACGTAAGAAGTCTGAGTTGACTCGTGACAGAAGAAGTCTGAGTTGACTCGTGTGAGGCCTGCTGCTCTCCGTTCCTTGCTGGGAGCTTCAGCAGGAGCGCTCTGGAGCTCGCCGGCAGGAGAACTGTGAGTCCCCCCCGCCCCACCCCGGCCTCAAGCAAAAGTCCAGATTTCCCCCGTTAGTAACACCTCGGAGTGCCAGAGGGAGCGGAGGGGCATGCGTTAACGGAATGCTTCAACCGTGGAAGGTATTTCACGAGACACTGTGCACTCACGTTCGTTGTAACAACTGTCAAAGGGCACTCACTGTATGCCTTCCAACTCCTCGGCCGCGTTGGAGCCCCAGGAAGTAAATGCGTTCGTTTGACTAAGCTCCGTGAACGTGCAGCGGTGATGGCGAAGCGCTGCCCTGTTCGCTCGAAAGCTCTCGTTCGTGCGGCCTTCACACGGCCTCAAGGTACGCAGTTCTAAACAGCCTTCCATTCCATGCTGGTGTGCCAAGCCCCCCACCCACCCGCAGGGAGGAATTTGGGCTCTTCTGAGAAACACCAGTGTGCGCCACAAGTGAAACCAGGGCGTCTCCCCCAGGACGTCGCCGACCGGCAGCCGGATGCCAGAGGTGTACTTCCAGCCGGAAAAAGAGGGAAAAGCACAGCTTTCCCGGGGACAATTCTGGACCCTTGGGACCATCCAGAATCACCAAGGCCTCAACTTTGCACGGCCTGGGGAACGCTCTTCCGCCTGTCCAGCAATCCCCACGTCAAAACCTTTCTCAGCAGAGGCAGGCACTCTCTCCCTTGTACTAGATAGCTCGGCAGAGCCTTCCGAGAAACATGCTGCGTCATTCAGCTTGAACGTGGGACGCGGAGGGGAGAGTACGCTTTCTCCCCGCTTGGAGGCGCCTTGCGCTTGGCTTCAAAGCTGCCTTGAACAGCACTAGCGGCCCGACGTCTCTGCACGGCAGGGCTGTCGTTGTGGGCCGAGGCTGCGTGTTCTCCCACAGCGAAAACCGTGCTGGCAATCCCTTTCTAGGAACTCCTCCCACGGCACCCCAGGTTCAGCTCCGGCCGAACGAAAGGTGACCTCAGGCCTCAAGGTGAAGTTCCAGCGTTTCACGTCAGGGGAGTTGGGTGTGCAGGGGTCTCCGATGAGGCCATACTCCAACACGGAGTGCCTTAACCCTGCGACGCTCCTGGGGACACACAGGGTAGGAGCCCATTCACCAGTTTCGCATGGTGATCTCTCTCCGTGCCGGAACGGTGGCCTCTGGCTTCTGAGGAGCCTTCGCGTAAGCAGGCCCCTGGAGACAGCTCTTCACATTCATAGCTAGGGCAGTGTACTCCTCTCTGGGTTGCCCAGGTTGAGTGGCCCAGTCGTCAGAGAGACTGGCGAAAGCAGCGCTGGGCGGACTCCCTTTGCCAGTCAGTCGAACGGCCTCCTTGACTGAAAGAGAACTGCAGTGCCAAAAGACACCGCGCTGACGACTGGCTCCGGGGAGAGACTCGGGACAGCACTCTCACAGAAGCGAAAGCTAGGCCGTGGGCCCAGCCTGAGGAGCAGTACGTACGTTTGCCACACTTCTTTACACAGCTAGGCGTGAGCCAGAGAGCCTTGGTCACTGAGGCCTACCTAAGGTACTGCCATACTTACCCAGTAGATCCCACGCAGAGGTCCCTGTGCCCCAAAGGGCCTCCACGGAAGGGCCCTGTTCCTCCCGTTGTGTTTCCTTGAGGTAATCAGAAACCACTGAGGATACCTGTAGGAGCTCAGGTATGAAGCTGGGCGACCCTGGCCAAACCTGATTCCCCTCCGTGCTAGACGAGACAGTGGCGGGTCCTCAGCTGCCTGAAGCACACTCCTCGCGCGCACCTTCTCTTTGCTGCCGGAAGGCCTCACGTAAGAAGTCTGAGTTGACTCGTGACAGAAGAAGTCTGAGTTGACTCGTGTGAGGCCTGCTGCTCTCCGTTCCTTGCTGGGAGCTTCAGCAGGAGCGCTCTGGAGCTCGCCGGCAGGAGAACTGTGAGTCCCCCCCGCCCCACCCCGGCCTCAAGCAAAAGTCCAGATTTCCCCCGTTAGTAACACCTCGGAGTGCCAGAGGGAGCGGAGGGGCATGCGTTAACGGAATGCTTCAACCGTGGAAGGTATTTCACGAGACACTGTGCACTCACGTTCGTTGTAACAACTGTCAAAGGGCACTCACTGTATGCCTTCCAACTCCTCGGCCGCGTTGGAGCCCCAGGAAGTAAATGCGTTCGTTTGACTAAGCTCCGTGAACGTGCAGCGGTGATGGCGAAGCGCTGCCCTGTTCGCTCGAAAGCTCTCGTTCGTGCGGCCTTCACACGGCCTCAAGGTACGCAGTTCTAAACAGCCTTCCATTCCATGCTGGTGTGCCAAGCCCCCCACCCACCCGCAGGGAGGAATTTGGGCTCTTCTGAGAAACACCAGTGTGCGCCACAAGTGAAACCAGGGCGTCTCCCCCAGGACGTCGCCGACCGGCAGCCGGATGCCAGAGGTGTACTTCCAGCCGGAAAAAGAGGGAAAAGCACAGCTTTCCCGGGGACAATTCTGGACCCTTGGGACCATCCAGAATCACCAAGGCCTCAACTTTGCACGGCCTGGGGAACGCTCTTCCGCCTGTCCAGCAATCCCCACGTCAAAACCTTTCTCAGCAGAGGCAGGCACTCTCTCCCTTGTACTAGATAGCTCGGCAGAGCCTTCCGAGAAACATGCTGCGTCATTCAGCTTGAACGTGGGACGCGGAGGGGAGAGTACGCTTTCTCCCCGCTTGGAGGCGCCTTGCGCTTGGCTTCAAAGCTGCCTTGAACAGCACTAGCGGCCCGACGTCTCTGCACGGCAGGGCTGTCGTTGTGGGCCGAGGCTGCGTGTTCTCCCATAGCGAAAACCGTGCTGGCAATCCCTTTCTAGGAACTCCTCCCACGGCACCCCAGGTTCAGCTCCGGCCGAACGAAAGGTGACCTCAGGCCTCAAGGTGAAGTTCCAGCGTTTCACGTCAGGGGAGTTGGGTGTGCAGGGGTCTCCGATGAGGCCATACTCCAACACGGAGTGCCTTAACCCTGCGACGCTCCTGGGGACACACAGGGTAGGAGCCCATTCACCAGGTTCGCATGGTGATCTCTCTCCGTGCCGGAACGGTGGCCTCTGGCTTCTGAGGAGCCTTCGCGTAAGCAGGCCCCTGGAGACAGCTCTTCACATTCATAGCTAGGGCAGTGTACTCCTCTCTGGGTTGCCCAGGTTGAGTGGCCCAGTCGTCAGAGAGACTGGCGAAAGCAGCGCTGGGCGGGCTCCCTTTGCCAGTCAGTCGAACGGCCTCCTTGACTGAAAGAGAACTGCAGTGCCAAAAGACACCGCGCTGACGACTGGCTCCGGGAAGAGACTCGGCACAGCACTCTCACAGAAGCGAAAGCTAGGCCGTGGGCCCAGCCTGAGGAGCAGTACGTACGTTTGCCACACTTCTTTACACAGCTAGGCGTGAGCCAGAGAGCCTTGGTCACTGAGGCCTACCTAAGGTACTGCCATACTTACCCAGTAGATCCCACGCAGAGGTCCCTGTGCCCAAACTGGCCTCCACGGAAGGGCCCTGTTCCTCCCGTTGTGTTTCCTTGAGGTAATCAGAAACCACTGAGGATACCTGTAGGAGCTCAGGTATGAAGCTGGGCGACCCTGGCCAAACCTGATTCCCCTCCGTGCTAGACGAGACAGTGGCGGGTCCTCAGCTGCCTGAAGCACACTCCTCGCGCGCACCTTCTCTTTGCTGCCGGAAGGCCTCACGTAAGAAGTCTGAGTTGACTCGTGACAGAAGAAGTCTGAGTTGACTCGTGTGAGGCCTGCTGCTCTCCGTTCCTTGCTGGGAGCTTCAGCAGGAGCGCTCTGGAGCTCGCCGGCAGGAGAACTGTGAGTCCCCCCCGCCCCACCCCGGCCTCAAGCAAAAGTCCAGATTTCCCCCGTTAGTAACACCTCGGAGTGCCAGAGGGAGCGGAGGGGCATGCGTTAACGGAATGCTTCAACCGTGGAAGGTATTTCACGAGACACTGTGCACTCACGTTCGTTGTAACAACTGTCAAAGGGCACTCACTGTATGCCTTCCAACTCCTCGGCCGCGTTGGAGCCCCAGGAAGTAAATGCGTTCGTTTGACTAAGCTCCGTGAACGTGCAGCGGTGATGGCGAAGCGCTGCCCTGTTCGCTCGAAAGCTCTCGTTCGTGCGGCCTTCACACGGGCTCAAGGTACGCAGTTCTAAACAGCCTTCCATTCCATGCTGGTGTGCCAAGCCCCCCACCCACCCGCAGGGAGGAATTTGGGCTCTTCTGAGAAACACCAGTGTGCGCCACAAGTGAAACCAGGGCGTCTCCCCCAGGACGTCGCCGACCGGCAGCCGGATGCCAGAGGTGTACTTCCAGCCGGAAAAAGAGGGAAAAGCACAGCTTTCCCGGGGACAATTCTGGACCCTTGGGACCATCCAGAATCACCAAGGCCTCAACTTTGCACGGCCTGGGGAACGCTCTTCCGCCTGTCCAGCAATCCCCACGTCAAAACCTTTCTCAGCAGAGGCAGGCACTCTCTCCCTTGTACTAGATAGCTCGGCAGAGCCTTCCGAGAAACATGCTGCGTCATTCAGCTTGAACGTGGGACGCGGAGGGGAGAGTACGCTTTCTCCCCGCTTGGAGGCGCCTTGCGCTTGGCTTCAAAGCTGCCTTGAACAGCACTAGCGGCCCGACGTCTCTGCACGGCAGGGCTGTCGTTGTGGGCCGAGGCTGCGTGTTCTCCCACAGCGAAAACCGTGCTGGCAATCCCTTTCTAGGAACTCCTCCCACGGCACCCCAGGTTCAGCTCCGGCCGAACGAAAGGTGACCTCAGGCCTCAAGGTGAAGTTCCAGCGTTTCACGTCAGGGGAGTTGGGTGTGCAGGGGTCTCCGATGAGGCCATACTCCAACACGGAGTGCCTTAACCCTGCGACGCTCCTGGGGACACACAGGGTAGGAGCCCATTCACCAGGTTCGCATGGTGATCTCTCTCCGTGCCGGAACGGCGGCCTCTGGCTTCTGAGGAGCCTTCGCGTAAGCAGGCCCCTGGAGACAGCTCTTCACATTCATAGCTAGGGCAGTGTACTCCTCTCTGGGTTGCCCAGGTTGAGTGGCCCAGTCGTCAGAGAGACTGGCGAAAGCAGCGCTGGGCGGACTCCCTTTGCCAGTCAGTCGAACGGCCTCCTTGACTGAAAGAGAACTGCAGTGCCAAAAGACACCGCGCTGACGACTGGCTCCGGGAAGAGACTCGGCACAGCACTCTCACAGAAGCGAAAGCTAGGCCGTGGGCCCAGCCTGAGGAGCAGTACGTACGTTTGCCACACTTCTTTACACAGCTAGGCGTGAGCCAGAGAGCCTTGGTCACTGAGGCCTACCTAAGGTACTGCCATACTTACCCAGTAGATCCCACGCAGAGGTCCCTGTGCCCAAACTGGCCTCCACGGAAGGGCCCTGTTCCTCCCGTTGTGTTTCCTTGAGGTAATCAGAAACCACTGAGGATACCTGTAGGAGCTCAGGTATGAAGCTGGGCGACCCTGGCCAAACCTGATTCCCCTCCGTGCTAGACGAGACAGTGGCGGGTCCTCAGCTGCCTGAAGCACACTCCTCGCGCGCACCTTCTCTTTGCTGCCGGAAGGCCTCACGTAAGAAGTCTGAGTTGACTCGTGACAGAAGAAGTCTGAGTTGACTCGTGTGAGGCCTGCTGCTCTCCGTTCCTTGCTGGGAGCTTCAGCAGGAGCGCTCTGGAGCTCGCCGGCAGGAGAACTGTGAGTCCCCCCCGCCCCACCCCGGCCTCAAGCAAAAGTCCAGATTTCCCCCGTTAGTAACACCTCGGAGTGCCAGAGGGAGCGGAGGGGCATGCGTTAACGGAATGCTTCAACCGTGGAAGGTATTTCACGAGACACTGTGCACTCACGTTCGTTGTAACAACTGTCAAAGGGCACTCACTGTATGCCTTCCAACTCCTCGGCCGCGTTGGAGCCCCAGGAAGTAAATGCGTTCGTTTGACTAAGCTCCGTGAACGTGCAGCGGTGATGGCGAAGCGCTGCCCTGTTCGCTCGAAAGCTCTCGTTCGTGCGGCCTTCACACGGCCTCAAGGTACGCAGTTCTAAACAGCCTTCCATTCCATGCTGGTGTGCCAAGCCCCCCACCCACCCGCAGGGAGGAATTTGGGCTCTTCTGAGAAACACCAGTGTGCGCCACAAGTGAAACCAGGGCGTCTCCCCCAGGACGTCGCCGACCGGCAGCCGGATGCCAGAGGTGTACTTCCAGCCGGAAAAAGAGGGAAAAGCACAGCTTTCCCGGGGACAATTCTGGACCCTTGGGACCATCCAGAATCACCAAGGCCTCAACTTTGCACGGCCTGGGGAACGCTCTTCCGCCTGTCCAGCAATCCCCACGTCAAAACCTTTCTCAGCAGAGGCAGGCACTCTCTCCCTTGTACTAGATAGCTCGGCAGAGCCTTCCGAGAAACATGCTGCGTCATTCAGCTTGAACGTGGGACGCGGAGGGGAGAGTACGCTTTCTCCCCGCTTGGAGGCGCCTTGCGCTTGGCTTCAAAGCTGCCTTGAACAGCACTAGCGGCCCGACGTCTCTGCACGGCAGGGCTGTCGTTGTGGGCCGAGGCTGCGTGTTCTCCCATAGCGAAAACCGTGCTGGCAATCCCTTTCTAGGAACTCCTCCCACGGCACCCCAGGTTCAGCTCCGGCCGAACGAAAGGTGACCTCAGGCCTCAAGGTGAAGTTCCAGCGTTTCACGTCAGGGGAGTTGGGTGTGCAGGGGTCTCCGATGAGGCCATACTCCAACACGGAGTGCCTTAACCCTGCGACGCTCCTGGGGACACACAGGGTAGGAGCCCATTCACCAGGTTCGCATGGTGATCTCTCTCCGTGCCGGAACGGTGGCCTCTGGCTTCTGAGGAGCCTTCGCGTAAGCAGGCCCCTGGAGACAGCTCTTCACATTCATAGCTAGGGCAGTGTACTCCTCTCTGGGTTGCCCAGGTTGAGTGGCCCAGTCGTCAGAGAGACTGGCGAAAGCAGCGCTGGGCGGACTCCCTTTGCCAGTCAGTCGAACGGCCTCCTTGACTGAAAGAGAACTGCAGTGCCAAAAGACACCGCGCTGACGACTGGCTCCGGGAAGAGACTCGGCACAGCACTCTCACAGAAGCGAAAGCTAGGCCGTGGGCCCAGCCTGAGGAGCAGTACGTACGTTTGCCACACTTCTTTACACAGCTAGGCGTGAGCCAGAGAGCCTTGGTCACTGAGGCCTACCTAAGGTACTGCCATACTTACCCAGTAGATCCCACGCAGAGGTCCCTGTGCCCAAACTGGCCTCCACGGAAGGGCCCTGTTCCTCCCGTTGTGTTTCCTTGAGGTAATGAGAAACCACTGAGGATACCTGTAGGAGCTCAGGTATGAAGCTGGGCGACCCTGGCCAAACCTGATTCCCCTCCGTGCTAGACGAGACAGTGGCGGGTCCTCAGCTGCCTGAAGCACACTCCTCGCGCGCACCTTCTCTTTGCTGCCGGAAGGCCTCACGTAAGAAGTCTGAGTTGACTCGTGACAGAAGAAGTCTGAGTTGACTCGTGTGAGGCCTGCTGCTCTCCGTTCCTTGCTGGGAGCTTCAGCAGGAGCGCTCTGGAGCTCGCCGGCAGGAGAACTGTGAGTCCCCCCCGCCCCACCCCGGCCTCAAGCAAAAGTCCAGATTTCCCCCGTTAGTAACACCTCGGAGTGCCAGAGGGAGCGGAGGGGCATGCGTTAACGGAATGCTTCAACCGTGGAAGGTATTTCACGAGACACTGTGCACTCACGTTCGTTGTAACAACTGTCAAAGGGCACTCACTGTATGCCTTCCAACTCCTCGGCCGCGTTGGAGCCCCAGGAAGTAAATGCGTTCGTTTGACTAAGCTCCGTGAACGTGCAGCGGTGATGGCGAAGCGCTGCCCTGTTCGCTCGAAAGCTCTCGTTCGTGCGGCCTTCACACGGCCTCAAGGTACGCAGTTCTAAACAGCCTTCCATTCCATGCTGGTGTGCCAAGCCCCCCACCCACCCGCAGGGAGGAATTTGGGCTCTTCTGAGAAACACCAGTGTGCGCCACAAGTGAAACCAGGGCGTCTCCCCCAGGACGTCGCCGACCGGCAGCCGGATGCCAGAGGTGTACTTCCAGCCGGAAAAAGAGGGAAAAGCACAGCTTTCCCGGGGACAATTCTGGACCCTTGGGACCATCCAGAATCACCAAGGCCTCAACTTTGCACGGCCTGGGGAACGCTCTTCCGCCTGTCCAGCAATCCCCACGTCAAAACCTTTCTCAGCAGAGGCAGGCACTCTCTCCCTTGTACTAGATAGCTCGGCAGAGCCTTCCGAGAAACATGCTGCGTCATTCAGCTTGAACGTGGGACGCGGAGGGGAGAGTACGCTTTCTCCCCGCTTGGAGGCGCCTTGCGCTTGGCTTCAAAGCTGCCTTGAACAGCACTAGCGGCCCGACGTCTCTGCACGGCAGGGCTGTCGTTGTGGGCCGAGGCTGCGTGTTCTCCCATAGCGAAAACCGTGCTGGCAATCCCTTTCTAGGAACTCCTCCCACGGCACCCCAGGTTCAGCTCCGGCCGAACGAAAGGTGACCTCAGGCCTCAAGGTGAAGTTCCAGCGTTTCACGTCAGGGGAGTTGGGTGTGCAGGGGTCTCCGATGAGGCCATACTCCAACACGGAGTGCCTTAACCCTGCGACGCTCCTGGGGACACACAGGGTAGGAGCCCATTCACCAGGTTCGCATGGTGATCTCTCTCCGTGCCGGAACGGTGGCCTCTGGCTTCTGAGGAGCCTTCGCGTAAGCAGGCCCCTGGAGACAGCTCTTCACATTCATAGCTAGGGCAGTGTACTCCTCTCTGGGTTGCCCAGGTTGAGTGGCCCAGTCGTCAGAGAGACTGGCGAAAGCAGCGCTGGGCGGGCTCCCTTTGCCAGTCAGTCGAACGGCCTCCTTGACTGAAAGAGAACTGCAGTGCCAAAAGACACCGCGCTGACGACTGGCTCCGGGAAGAGACTCGGCACAGCACTCTCACAGAAGCGAAAGCTAGGCCGTGGGCCCAGCCTGAGGAGCAGTACGTACGTTTGCCACACTTCTTTACACAGCTAGGCGTGAGCCAGAGAGCCTTGGTCACTGAGGCCTACCTAAGGTACTGCCATACTTACCCAGTAGATCCCACGCAGAGGTCCCTGTGCCCAAACTGGCCTCCACGGAAGGGCCCTGTTCCTCCCGTTGTGTTTCCTTGAGGTAATCAGAAACCACTGAGGATACCTGTAGGAGCTCAGGTATGAAGCTGGGCGACCCTGGCCAAACCTGATTCCCCTCCGTGCTAGACGAGACAGTGGCGGGTCCTCAGCTGCCTGAAGCACACTCCTCGCGCGCACCTTCTCTTTGCTGCCGGAAGGCCTCACGTAAGAAGTCTGAGTTGACTCGTGACAGAAGAAGTCTGAGTTGACTCGTGTGAGGCCTGCTGCTCTCCGTTCCTTGCTGGGAGCTTCAGCAGGAGCGCTCTGGAGCTCGCCGGCAGGAGAACTGTGAGTCCCCCCCGCTCCACCCCGGCCTCAAGCAAAAGTCCAGATTTCCCCCGTTAGTAACACCTCGGAGTGCCAGAGGGAGCGGAGGGGCATGCGTTAACGGAATGCTTCAACCGTGGAAGGTATTTCACGAGACACTGTGCACTCACGTTCGTTGTAACAACTGTCAAAGGGCACTCACTGTATGCCTTCCAACTCCTCGGCCGCGTTGGAGCCCCAGGAAGTAAATGCGTTCGTTTGACTAAGCTCCGTGAACGTGCAGCGGTGATGGCGAAGCGCTGCCCTGTTCGCTCGAAAGCTCTCGTTCGTGCGGCCTTCACACGGCCTCAAGGTACGCAGTTCTAAACAGCCTTCCATTCCATGCTGGTGTGCCAAGCCCCCCACCCACCCGCAGGGAGGAATTTGGGCTCTTCTGAGAAACACCAGTGTGCGCCACAAGTGAAACCAGGGCGTCTCCCCCAGGACGTCGCCGACCGGCAGCCGGATGCCAGAGGTGTACTTCCAGCCGGAAAAAGAGGGAAAAGCACAGCTTTCCCGGGGACAATTCTGGACCCTTGGGACCATCCAGAATCACCAAGGCCTCAACTTTGCACGGCCTGGGGAACGCTCTTCCGCCTGTCCAGCAATCCCCACGTCAAAACCTTTCTCAGCAGAGGCAGGCACTCTCTCCCTTGTACTAGATAGCTCGGCAGAGCCTTCCGAGAAACATGCTGCGTCATTCAGCTTGAACGTGGGACGCGGAGGGGAGAGTACGCTTTCTCCCCGCTTGGAGGCGCCTTGCGCTTGGCTTCAAAGCTGCCTTGAACAGCACTAGCGGCCCGACGTCTCTGCACGGCAGGGCTGTCGTTGTGGGCCGAGGCTGCGTGTTCTCCCATAGCGAAAACCGTGCTGGCAATCCCTTTCTAGGAACTCCTCCCACGGCACCCCAGGTTCAGCTCCGGCCGAACGAAAGGTGACCTCAGGCCTCAAGGTGAAGTTCCAGCGTTTCACGTCAGGGGAGTTGGGTGTGCAGGGGTCTCCGATGAGGCCATACTCCAACACGGAGTGCCTTAACCCTGCGACGCTCCTGGGGACACACAGGGTAGGAGCCCATTCACCAGGTTCGCATGGTGATCTCTCTCCGTGCCGGAACGGTGGCCTCTGGCTTCTGAGGAGCCTTCGCGTAAGCAGGCCCCTGGAGACAGCTCTTCACATTCATAGCTAGGGCAGTGTACTCCTCTCTGGGTTGCCCAGGTTGAGTGGCCCAGTCGTCAGAGAGACTGGCGAAAGCAGCGCTGGGCGGGCTCCCTTTGCCAGTCAGTCGAACGGCCTCCTTGACTGAAAGAGAACTGCAGTGCCAAAAGACACCGCGCTGACGACTGGCTCCGGGAAGAGACTCGGCACAGCACTCTCACAGAAGCGAAAGCTAGGCCGTGGGCCCAGCCTGAGGAGCAGTACGTACGTTTGCCACACTTCTTTACACAGCTAGGCGTGAGCCAGAGAGCCTTGGTCACTGAGGCCTACCTAAGGTACTGCCATACTTACCCAGTAGATCCCACGCAGAGGTCCCTGTGCCCAAACTGGCCTCCACGGAAGGGCCCTGTTCCTCCCGTTGTGTTTCCTTGAGGTAATCAGAAACCACTGAGGATACCTGTAGGAGCTCAGGTATGAAGCTGGGCGACCCTGGCCAAACCTGATTCCCCTCCGTGCTAGACGAGACAGTGGCGGGTCCTCAGCTGCCTGAAGCACACTCCTCGCGCGCACCTTCTCTTTGCTGCCGGAAGGCCTCACGTAAGAAGTCTGAGTTGACTCGTGACAGAAGAAGTCTGAGTTGACTCGTGTGAGGCCTGCTGCTCTCCGTTCCTTGCTGGGAGCTTCAGCAGGAGCGCTCTGGAGCTCGCCGGCAGGAGAACTGTGAGTCCCCCCCGCCCCACCCCGGCCTCAAGCAAAAGTCCAGATTTCCCCCGTTAGTAACACCTCGGAGTGCCAGAGGGAGCGGAGGGGCATGCGTTAACGGAATGCTTCAACCGTGGAAGGTATTTCACGAGACACTGTGCACTCACGTTCGTTGTAACAACTGTCAAAGGGCACTCACTGTATGCCTTCCAACTCCTCGGCCGCGTTGGAGCCCCAGGAAGTAAATGCGTTCGTTTGACTAAGCTCCGTGAACGTGCAGCGGTGATGGCGAAGCGCTGCCCTGTTCGCTCGAAAGCTCTCGTTCGTGCGGCCTTCACACGGCCTCAAGGTACGCAGTTCTAAACAGCCTTCCATTCCATGCTGGTGTGCCAAGCCCCCCACCCACCCGCAGGGAGGAATTTGGGCTCTTCTGAGAAACACCAGTGTGCGCCACAAGTGAAACCAGGGCGTCTCCCCCAGGACGTCGCCGACCGGCAGCCGGATGCCAGAGGTGTACTTCCAGCCGGAAAAAGAGGGAAAAGCACAGCTTTCCCGGGGACAATTCTGGACCCTTGGGACCATCCAGAATCACCAAGGCCTCAACTTTGCACGGCCTGGGGAACGCTCTTCCGCCTGTCCAGCAATCCCCACGTCAAAACCTTTCTCAGCAGAGGCAGGCACTCTCTCCCTTGTAGTAGATAGCTCGGCAGAGCCTTCCGAGAAACATGCTGCGTCATTCAGCTTGAACGTGGGACGCGGAGGGGAGAGTACGCTTTCTCCCCGCTTGGAGGCGCCTTGCGCTTGGCTTCAAAGCTGCCTTGAACAGCACTAGCGGCCCGACGTCTCTGCACGGCAGGGCTGTCGTTGTGGGCCGAGGCTGCGTGTTCTCCCACAGCGAAAACCGTGCTGGCAATCCCTTTCTAGGAACTCCTCCCACGGCACCCCAGGTTCAGCTCCGGCCGAACGAAAGGTGACCTCAGGCCTCAAGGTGAAGTTCCAGCGTTTCACGTCAGGGGAGTTGGGTGTGCAGGGGTCTCCGATGAGGCCATACTCCAACACGGAGTGCCTTAACCCTGCGACGCTCCTGGGGACACACAGGGTAGGAGCCCATTCACCAGGTTCGCATGGTGATCTCTCTCCGTGCCGGAACGGCGGCCTCTGGCTTCTGAGGAGCCTTCGCGTAAGCAGGCCCCTGGAGACAGCTCTTCACATTCATAGCTAGGGCAGTGTACTCCTCTCTGGGTTGCCCAGGTTGAGTGGCCCAGTCGTCAGAGAGACTGGCGAAAGCAGCGCTGGGCGGACTCCCTTTGCCAGTCAGTCGAACGGCCTCCTTGACTGAAAGAGAACTGCAGTGCCAAAAGACACCGCGCTGACGACTGGCTCCGGGAAGAGACTCGGCACAGCACTCTCACAGAAGCGAAAGCTAGGCCGTGGGCCCAGCCTGAGGAGCAGTACGTACGTTTGCCACACTTCTTTACACAGCTAGGCGTGAGCCAGAGAGCCTTGGTCACTGAGGCCTACCTAAGGTACTGCCATACTTACCCAGTAGATCCCACGCAGAGGTCCCTGTGCCCAAACTGGCCTCCACGGAAGGGCCCTGTTCCTCCCGTTGTGTTTCCTTGAGGTAATCAGAAACCACTGAGGATACCTGTAGGAGCTCAGGTATGAAGCTGGGCGACCCTGGCCAAACCTGATTCCCCTCCGTGCTAGACGAGACAGTGGCGGGTCCTCAGCTGCCTGAAGCACACTCCTCGCGCGCACCTTCTCTTTGCTGCCGGAAGGCCTCACGTAAGAAGTCTGAGTTGACTCGTGACAGAAGAAGTCTGAGTTGACTCGTGTGAGGCCTGCTGCTCTCCGTTCCTTGCTGGGAGCTTCAGCAGGAGCGCTCTGGAGCTCGCCGGCAGGAGAACTGTGAGTCCCCCCCGCTCCACCCCGGCCTCAAGCAAAAGTCCAGATTTCCCCCGTTAGTAACACCTCGGAGTGCCAGAGGGAGCGGAGGGGCATGCGTTAACGGAATGCTTCAACCGTGGAAGGTATTTCACGAGACACTGTGCACTCACGTTCGTTGTAACAACTGTCAAAGGGCACTCACTGTATGCCTTCCAACTCCTCGGCCGCGTTGGAGCCCCAGGAAGTAAATGCGTTCGTTTGACTAAGCTCCGTGAACGTGCAGCGGTGATGGCGAAGCGCTGCCCTGTTCGCTCGAAAGCTCTCGTTCGTGCGGCCTTCACACGGCCTCAAGGTACGCAGTTCTAAACAGCCTTCCATTCCATGCTGGTGTGCCAAGCCCCCCACCCACCCGCAGGGAGGAATTTGGGCTCTTCTGAGAAACACCAGTGTGCGCCACAAGTGAAACCAGGGCGTCTCCCCCAGGACGTCGCCGACCGGCAGCCGGATGCCAGAGGTGTACTTCCAGCCGGAAAAAGAGGGAAAAGCACAGCTTTCCCGGGGACAATTCTGGACCCTTGGGACCATCCAGAATCACCAAGGCCTCAACTTTGCACGGCCTGGGGAACGCTCTTCCGCCTGTCCAGCAATCCCCACGTCAAAACCTTTCTCAGCAGAGGCAGGCACTCTCTCCCTTGTACTAGATAGCTCGGCAGAGCCTTCCGAGAAACATGCTGCGTCATTCAGCTTGAACGTGGGACGCGGAGGGGAGAGTACGCTTTCTCCCCGCTTGGAGGCGCCTTGCGCTTGGCTTCAAAGCTGCCTTGAACAGCACTAGCGGCCCGACGTCTCTGCACGGCAGGGCTGTCGTTGTGGGCCGAGGCTGCGTGTTCTCCCATAGCGAAAACCGTGCTGGCAATCCCTTTCTAGGAACTCCTCCCACGGCACCCCAGGTTCAGCTCCGGCCGAACGAAAGGTGACCTCAGGCCTCAAGGTGAAGTTCCAGCGTTTCACGTCAGGGGAGTTGGGTGTGCAGGGGTCTCCGATGAGGCCATACTCCAACACGGAGTGCCTTAACCCTGCGACGCTCCTGGGGACACACAGGGTAGGAGCCCATTCACCAGGTTCGCATGGTGATCTCTCTCCGTGCCGGAACGGTGGCCTCTGGCTTCTGAGGAGCCTTCGCGTAAGCAGGCCCCTGGAGACAGCTCTTCACATTCATAGCTAGGGCAGTGTACTCCTCTCTGGGTTGCCCAGGTTGAGTGGCCCAGTCGTCAGAGAGACTGGCGAAAGCAGCGCTGGGCGGGCTCCCTTTGCCAGTCAGTCGAACGGCCTCCTTGACTGAAAGAGAACTGCAGTGCCAAAAGACACCGCGCTGACGACTGGCTCCGGGAAGAGACTCGGCACAGCACTCTCACAGAAGCGAAAGCTAGGCCGTGGGCCCAGCCTGAGGAGCAGTACGTACGTTTGCCACACTTCTTTACACAGCTAGGCGTGAGCCAGAGAGCCTTGGTCACTGAGGCCTACCTAAGGTACTGCCATACTTACCCAGTAGATCCCACGCAGAGGTCCCTGTGCCCAAACTGGCCTCCACGGAAGGGCCCTGTTCCTCCCGTTGTGTTTCCTTGAGGTAATCAGAAACCACTGAGGATACCTGTAGGAGCTCAGGTATGAAGCTGGGCGACCCTGGCCAAACCTGATTCCCCTCCGTGCTAGACGAGACAGTGGCGGGTCCTCAGCTGCCTGAAGCACACTCCTCGCGCGCACCTTCTCTTTGCTGCCGGAAGGCCTCACGTAAGAAGTCTGAGTTGACTCGTGACAGAAGAAGTCTGAGTTGACTCGTGTGAGGCCTGCTGCTCTCCGTTCCTTGCTGGGAGCTTCAGCAGGAGCGCTCTGGAGCTCGCCGGCAGGAGAACTGTGAGTCCCCCCCGCCCCACCCCGGCCTCAAGCAAAAGTCCAGATTTCCCCCGTTAGTAACACCTCGGAGTGCCAGAGGGAGCGGAGGGGCATGCGTTAACGGAATGCTTCAACCGTGGAAGGTATTTCACGAGACACTGTGCACTCACGTTCGTTGTAACAACTGTCAAAGGGCACTCACTGTATGCCTTCCAACTCCTCGGCCGCGTTGGAGCCCCAGGAAGTAAATGCGTTCGTTTGACTAAGCTCCGTGAACGTGCAGCGGTGATGGCGAAGCGCTGCCCTGTTCGCTCGAAAGCTCTCGTTCGTGCGGCCTTCACACGGCCTCAAGGTACGCAGTTCTAAACAGCCTTCCATTCCATGCTGGTGTGCCAAGCCCCCCACCCACCCGCAGGGAGGAATTTGGGCTCTTCTGAGAAACACCAGTGTGCGCCACAAGTGAAACCAGGGCGTCTCCCCCAGGACGTCGCCGACCGGCAGCCGGATGCCAGAGGTGTACTTCCAGCCGGAAAAAGAGGGAAAAGCACAGCTTTCCCGGGGACAATTCTGGACCCTTGGGACCATCCAGAATCACCAAGGCCTCAACTTTGCACGGCCTGGGGAACGCTCTTCCGCCTGTCCAGCAATCCCCACGTCAAAACCTTTCTCAGCAGAGGCAGGCACTCTCTCCCTTGTAGTAGATAGCTCGGCAGAGCCTTCCGAGAAACATGCTGCGTCATTCAGCTTGAACGTGGGACGCGGAGGGGAGAGTACGCTTTCTCCCCGCTTGGAGGCGCCTTGCGCTTGGCTTCAAAGCTGCCTTGAACAGCACTAGCGGCCCGACGTCTCTGCACGGCAGGGCTGTCGTTGTGGGCCGAGGCTGCGTGTTCTCCCACAGCGAAAACCGTGCTGGCAATCCCTTTCTAGGAACTCCTCCCACGGCACCCCAGGTTCAGCTCCGGCCGAACGAAAGGTGACCTCAGGCCTCAAGGTGAAGTTCCAGCGTTTCACGTCAGGGGAGTTGGGTGTGCAGGGGTCTCCGATGAGGCCATACTCCAACACGGAGTGCCTTAACCCTGCGACGCTCCTGGGGACACACAGGGTAGGAGCCCATTCACCAGGTTCGCATGGTGATCTCTCTCCGTGCCGGAACGGCGGCCTCTGGCTTCTGAGGAGCCTTCGCGTAAGCAGGCCCCTGGAGACAGCTCTTCACATTCATAGCTAGGGCAGTGTACTCCTCTCTGGGTTGCCCAGGTTGAGTGGCCCAGTCGTCAGAGAGACTGGCGAAAGCAGCGCTGGGCGGACTCCCTTTGCCAGTCAGTCGAACGGCCTCCTTGACTGAAAGAGAACTGCAGTGCCAAAAGACACCGCGCTGACGACTGGCTCCGGGAAGAGACTCGGCACAGCACTCTCACAGAAGCGAAAGCTAGGCCGTGGGCCCAGCCTGAGGAGCAGTACGTACGTTTGCCACACTTCTTTACACAGCTAGGCGTGAGCCAGAGAGCCTTGGTCACTGAGGCCTACCTAAGGTACTGCCATACTTACCCAGTAGATCCCACGCAGAGGTCCCTGTGCCCAAACTGGCCTCCACGGAAGGGCCCTGTTCCTCCCGTTGTGTTTCCTTGAGGTAATCAGAAACCACTGAGGATACCTGTAGGAGCTCAGGTATGAAGCTGGGCGACCCTGGCCAAACCTGATTCCCCTCCGTGCTAGACGAGACAGTGGCGGGTCCTCAGCTGCCTGAAGCACACTCCTCGCGCGCACCTTCTCTTTGCTGCCGGAAGGCCTCACGTAAGAAGTCTGAGTTGACTCGTGACAGAAGAAGTCTGAGTTGACTCGTGTGAGGCCTGCTGCTCTCCGTTCCTTGCTGGGAGCTTCAGCAGGAGCGCTCTGGAGCTCGCCGGCAGGAGAACTGTGAGTCCCCCCCGCCCCACCCCGGCCTCAAGCAAAAGTCCAGATTTCCCCCGTTAGTAACACCTCGGAGTGCCAGAGGGAGCGGAGGGGCATGCGTTAACGGAATGCTTCAACCGTGGAAGGTATTTCACGAGACACTGTGCACTCACGTTCGTTGTAACAACTGTCAAAGGGCACTCACTGTATGCCTTCCAACTCCTCGGCCGCGTTGGAGCCCCAGGAAGTAAATGCGTTCGTTTGACTAAGCTCCGTGAACGTGCAGCGGTGATGGCGAAGCGCTGCCCTGTTCGCTCGAAAGCTCTCGTTCGTGCGGCCTTCACACGGCCTCAAGGTACGCAGTTCTAAACAGCCTTCCATTCCATGCTGGTGTGCCAAGCCCCCCACCCACCCGCAGGGAGGAATTTGGGCTCTTCTGAGAAACACCAGTGTGCGCCACAAGTGAAACCAGGGCGTCTCCCCCAGGACGTCGCCGACCGGCAGCCGGATGCCAGAGGTGTACTTCCAGCCGGAAAAAGAGGGAAAAGCACAGCTTTCCCGGGGACAATTCTGGACCCTTGGGACCATCCAGAATCACCAAGGCCTCAACTTTGCACGGCCTGGGGAACGCTCTTCCGCCTGTCCAGCAATCCCCACGTCAAAACCTTTCTCAGCAGAGGCAGGCACTCTCTCCCTTGTACTAGATAGCTCGGCAGAGCCTTCCGAGAAACATGCTGCGTCATTCAGCTTGAACGTGGGACGCGGAGGGGAGAGTACGCTTTCTCCCCGCTTGGAGGCGCCTTGCGCTTGGCTTCAAAGCTGCCTTGAACAGCACTAGCGGCCCGACGTCTCTGCACGGCAGGGCTGTCGTTGTGGGCCGAGGCTGCGTGTTCTCCCACAGCGAAAACCGTGCTGGCAATCCCTTTCTAGGAACTCCTCCCACGGCACCCCAGGTTCAGCTCCGGCCGAACGAAAGGTGACCTCAGGCCTCAAGGTGAAGTTCCAGCGTTTCACGTCAGGGGAGTTGGGTGTGCAGGGGTCTCCGATGAGGCCATACTCCACCACGGAGTGCCTTAACCCTGCGACGCTCCTGGGGACACACAGGGTAGGAGCCCATTCACCAGGTTCGCATGGTGATCTCTCTCCGTGCCGGAACGGTGGCCTCTGGCTTCTGAGGAGCCTTCGCGTAAGCAGGCCCCTGGAGACAGCTCTTCACATTCATAGCTAGGGCAGTGTACTCCTCTCTGGGTTGCCCAGGTTGAGTGGCCCAGTCGTCAGAGAGACTGGCGAAAGCAGCGCTGGGCGGGCTCCCTTTGCCAGTCAGTCGAACGGCCTCCTTGACTGAAAGAGAACTGCAGTGCCAAAAGACACCGCGCTGACGACTGGCTCCGGGAAGAGACTCGGCACAGCACTCTCACAGAAGCGAAAGCTAGGCCGTGGGCCCAGCCTGAGGAGCAGTACGTACGTTTGCCACACTTCTTTACACAGCTAGGCGTGAGCCAGAGAGCCTTGGTCACTGAGGCCTACCTAAGGTACTGCCATACTTACCCAGTAGATCCCACGCAGAGGTCCCTGTGCCCAAACTGGCCTCCACGGAAGGGCCCTGTTCCTCCCGTTGTGTTTCCTTGAGGTAATCAGAAACCACTGAGGATACCTGTAGGAGCTCAGGTATGAAGCTGGGCGACCCTGGCCAAACCTGATTCCCCTCCGTGCTAGACGAGACAGTGGCGGGTCCTCAGCTGCCTGAAGCACACTCCTCGCGCGCACCTTCTCTTTGCTGCCGGAAGGCCTCACGTAAGAAGTCTGAGTTGACTCGTGACAGAAGAAGTCTGAGTTGACTCGTGTGAGGCCTGCTGCTCTCCGTTCCTTGCTGGGAGCTTCAGCAGGAGCGCTCTGGAGCTCGCCGGCAGGAGAACTGTGAGTCCCCCCCGCTCCACCCCGGCCTCAAGCAAAAGTCCAGATTTCCCCCGTTAGTAACACCTCGGAGTGCCAGAGGGAGCGGAGGGGCATGCGTTAACGGAATGCTTCAACCGTGGAAGGTATTTCACGAGACACTGTGCACTCACGTTCGTTGTAACAACTGTCAAAGGGCACTCACTGTATGCCTTCCAACTCCTCGGCCGCGTTGGAGCCCCAGGAAGTAAATGCGTTCGTTTGACTAAGCTCCGTGAACGTGCAGCGGTGATGGCGAAGCGCTGCCCTGTTCGCTCGAAAGCTCTCGTTCGTGCGGCCTTCACACGGCCTCAAGGTACGCAGTTCTAAACAGCCTTCCATTCCATGCTGGTGTGCCAAGCCCCCCACCCACCCGCAGGGAGGAATTTGGGCTCTTCTGAGAAACACCAGTGTGCGCCACAAGTGAAACCAGGGCGTCTCCCCCAGGACGTCGCCGACCGGCAGCCGGATGCCAGAGGTGTACTTCCAGCCGGAAAAAGAGGGAAAAGCACAGCTTTCCCGGGGACAATTCTGGACCCTTGGGACCATCCAGAATCACCAAGGCCTCAACTTTGCACGGCCTGGGGAACGCTCTTCCGCCTGTCCAGCAATCCCCACGTCAAAACCTTTCTCAGCAGAGGCAGGCACTCTCTCCCTTGTACTAGATAGCTCGGCAGAGCCTTCCGAGAAACATGCTGCGTCATTCAGCTTGAACGTGGGACGCGGAGGGGAGAGTACGCTTTCTCCCCGCTTGGAGGCGCCTTGCGCTTGGCTTCAAAGCTGCCTTGAACAGCACTAGCGGCCCGACGTCTCTGCACGGCAGGGCTGTCGTTGTGGGCCGAGGCTGCGTGTTCTCCCATAGCGAAAACCGTGCTGGCAATCCCTTTCTAGGAACTCCTCCCACGGCACCCCAGGTTCAGCTCCGGCCGAACGAAAGGTGACCTCAGGCCTCAAGGTGAAGTTCCAGCGTTTCACGTCAGGGGAGTTGGGTGTGCAGGGGTCTCCGATGAGGCCATACTCCAACACGGAGTGCCTTAACCCTGCGACGCTCCTGGGGACACACAGGGTAGGAGCCCATTCACCAGGTTCGCATGGTGATCTCTCTCCGTGCCGGAACGGTGGCCTCTGGCTTCTGAGGAGCCTTCGCGTAAGCAGGCCCCTGGAGACAGCTCTTCACATTCATAGCTAGGGCAGTGTACTCCTCTCTGGGTTGCCCAGGTTGAGTGGCCCAGTCGTCAGAGAGACTGGCGAAAGCAGCGCTGGGCGGGCTCCCTTTGCCAGTCAGTCGAACGGCCTCCTTGACTGAAAGAGAACTGCAGTGCCAAAAGACACCGCGCTGACGACTGGCTCCGGGAAGAGACTCGGCACAGCACTCTCACAGAAGCGAAAGCTAGGCCGTGGGCCCAGCCTGAGGAGCAGTACGTACGTTTGCCACACTTCTTTACACAGCTAGGCGTGAGCCAGAGAGCCTTGGTCACTGAGGCCTACCTAAGGTACTGCCATACTTACCCAGTAGATCCCACGCAGAGGTCCCTGTGCCCAAACTGGCCTCCACGGAAGGGCCCTGTTCCTCCCGTTGTGTTTCCTTGAGGTAATCAGAAACCACTGAGGATACCTGTAGGAGCTCAGGTATGAAGCTGGGCGACCCTGGCCAAACCTGATTCCCCTCCGTGCTAGACGAGACAGTGGCGGGTCCTCAGCTGCCTGAAGCACACTCCTCGCGCGCACCTTCTCTTTGCTGCCGGAAGGCCTCACGTAAGAAGTCTGAGTTGACTCGTGACAGAAGAAGTCTGAGTTGACTCGTGTGAGGCCTGCTGCTCTCCGTTCCTTGCTGGGAGCTTCAGCAGGAGCGCTCTGGAGCTCGCCGGCAGGAGAACTGTGAGTCCCCCCCGCCCCACCCCGGCCTCAAGCAAAAGTCCAGATTTCCCCCGTTAGTAACACCTCGGAGTGCCAGAGGGAGCGGAGGGGCATGCGTTAACGGAATGCTTCAACCGTGGAAGGTATTTCACGAGACACTGTGCACTCACGTTCGTTGTAACAACTGTCAAAGGGCACTCACTGTATGCCTTCCAACTCCTCGGCCGCGTTGGAGCCCCAGGAAGTAAATGCGTTCGTTTGACTAAGCTCCGTGAACGTGCAGCGGTGATGGCGAAGCGCTGCCCTGTTCGCTCGAAAGCTCTCGTTCGTGCGGCCTTCACACGGCCTCAAGGTACGCAGTTCTAAACAGCCTTCCATTCCATGCTGGTGTGCCAAGCCCCCCACCCACCCGCAGGGAGGAATTTGGGCTCTTCTGAGAAACACCAGTGTGCGCCACAAGTGAAACCAGGGCGTCTCCCCCAGGACGTCGCCGACCGGCAGCCGGATGCCAGAGGTGTACTTCCAGCCGGAAAAAGAGGGAAAAGCACAGCTTTCCCGGGGACAATTCTGGACCCTTGGGACCATCCAGAATCACCAAGGCCTCAACTTTGCACGGCCTGGGGAACGCTCTTCCGCCTGTCCAGCAATCCCCACGTCAAAACCTTTCTCAGCAGAGGCAGGCACTCTCTCCCTTGTAGTAGATAGCTCGGCAGAGCCTTCCGAGAAACATGCTGCGTCATTCAGCTTGAACGTGGGACGCGGAGGGGAGAGTACGCTTTCTCCCCGCTTGGAGGCGCCTTGCGCTTGGCTTCAAAGCTGCCTTGAACAGCACTAGCGGCCCGACGTCTCTGCACGGCAGGGCTGTCGTTGTGGGCCGAGGCTGCGTGTTCTCCCACAGCGAAAACCGTGCTGGCAATCCCTTTCTAGGAACTCCTCCCACGGCACCCCAGGTTCAGCTCCGGCCGAACGAAAGGTGACCTCAGGCCTCAAGGTGAAGTTCCAGCGTTTCACGTCAGGGGAGTTGGGTGTGCAGGGGTCTCCGATGAGGCCATACTCCAACACGGAGTGCCTTAACCCTGCGACGCTCCTGGGGACACACAGGGTAGGAGCCCATTCACCAGGTTCGCATGGTGATCTCTCTCCGTGCCGGAACGGCGGCCTCTGGCTTCTGAGGAGCCTTCGCGTAAGCAGGCCCCTGGAGACAGCTCTTCACATTCATAGCTAGGGCAGTGTACTCCTCTCTGGGTTGCCCAGGTTGAGTGGCCCAGTCGTCAGAGAGACTGGCGAAAGCAGCGCTGGGCGGACTCCCTTTGCCAGTCAGTCGAACGGCCTCCTTGACTGAAAGAGAACTGCAGTGCCAAAAGACACCGCGCTGACGACTGGCTCCGGGAAGAGACTCGGCACAGCACTCTCACAGAAGCGAAAGCTAGGCCGTGGGCCCAGCCTGAGGAGCAGTACGTACGTTTGCCACACTTCTTTACACAGCTAGGCGTGAGCCAGAGAGCCTTGGTCACTGAGGCCTACCTAAGGTACTGCCATACTTACCCAGTAGATCCCACGCAGAGGTCCCTGTGCCCAAACTGGCCTCCACGGAAGGGCCCTGTTCCTCCCGTTGTGTTTCCTTGAGGTAATCAGAAACCACTGAGGATACCTGTAGGAGCTCAGGTATGAAGCTGGGCGACCCTGGCCAAACCTGATTCCCCTCCGTGCTAGACGAGACAGTGGCGGGTCCTCAGCTGCCTGAAGCACACTCCTCGCGCGCACCTTCTCTTTGCTGCCGGAAGGCCTCACGTAAGAAGTCTGAGTTGACTCGTGACAGAAGAAGTCTGAGTTGACTCGTGTGAGGCCTGCTGCTCTCCGTTCCTTGCTGGGAGCTTCAGCAGGAGCGCTCTGGAGCTCGCCGGCAGGAGAACTGTGAGTCCCCCCCGCCCCACCCCGGCCTCAAGCAAAAGTCCAGATTTCCCCCGTTAGTAACACCTCGGAGTGCCAGAGGGAGCGGAGGGGCATGCGTTAACGGAATGCTTCAACCGTGGAAGGTATTTCACGAGACACTGTGCACTCACGTTCGTTGTAACAACTGTCAAAGGGCACTCACTGTATGCCTTCCAACTCCTCGGCCGCGTTGGAGCCCCAGGAAGTAAATGCGTTCGTTTGACTAAGCTCCGTGAACGTGCAGCGGTGATGGCGAAGCGCTGCCCTGTTCGCTCGAAAGCTCTCGTTCGTGCGGCCTTCACACGGCCTCAAGGTACGCAGTTCTAAACAGCCTTCCATTCCATGCTGGTGTGCCAAGCCCCCCACCCACCCGCAGGGAGGAATTTGGGCTCTTCTGAGAAACACCAGTGTGCGCCACAAGTGAAACCAGGGCGTCTCCCCCAGGACGTCGCCGACCGGCAGCCGGATGCCAGAGGTGTACTTCCAGCCGGAAAAAGAGGGAAAAGCACAGCTTTCCCGGGGACAATTCTGGACCCTTGGGACCATCCAGAATCACCAAGGCCTCAACTTTGCACGGCCTGGGGAACGCTCTTCCGCCTGTCCAGCAATCCCCACGTCAAAACCTTTCTCAGCAGAGGCAGGCACTCTCTCCCTTGTACTAGATAGCTCGGCAGAGCCTTCCGAGAAACATGCTGCGTCATTCAGCTTGAACGTGGGACGCGGAGGGGAGAGTACGCTTTCTCCCCGCTTGGAGGCGCCTTGCGCTTGGCTTCAAAGCTGCCTTGAACAGCACTAGCGGCCCGACGTCTCTGCACGGCAGGGCTGTCGTTGTGGGCCGAGGCTGCGTGTTCTCCCATAGCGAAAACCGTGCTGGCAATCCCTTTCTAGGAACTCCTCCCACGGCACCCCAGGTTCAGCTCCGGCCGAACGAAAGGTGACCTCAGGCCTCAAGGTGAAGTTCCAGCGTTTCACGTCAGGGGAGTTGGGTGTGCAGGGGTCTCCGATGAGGCCATACTCCAACACGGAGTGCCTTAACCCTGCGACGCTCCTGGGGACACACAGGGTAGGAGCCCATTCACCAGGTTCGCATGGTGATCTCTCTCCGTGCCGGAACGGTGGCCTCTGGCTTCTGAGGAGCCTTCGCGTAAGCAGGCCCCTGGAGACAGCTCTTCACATTCATAGCTAGGGCAGTGTACTCCTCTCTGGGTTGCCCAGGTTGAGTGGCCCAGTCGTCAGAGAGACTGGCGAAAGCAGCGCTGGGCGGGCTCCCTTTGCCAGTCAGTCGAACGGCCTCCTTGACTGAAAGAGAACTGCAGTGCCAAAAGACACCGCGCTGACGACTGGCTCCGGGAAGAGACTCGGCACAGCACTCTCACAGAAGCGAAAGCTAGGCCGTGGGCCCAGCCTGAGGAGCAGTACGTACGTTTGCCACACTTCTTTACACAGCTAGGCGTGAGCCAGAGAGCCTTGGTCACTGAGGCCTACCTAAGGTACTGCCATACTTACCCAGTAGATCCCACGCAGAGGTCCCTGTGCCCAAACTGGCCTCCACGGAAGGGCCCTGTTCCTCCCGTTGTGTTTCCTTGAGGTAATCAGAAACCACTGAGGATACCTGTAGGAGCTCAGGTATGAAGCTGGGCGACCCTGGCCAAACCTGATTCCCCTCCGTGCTAGACGAGACAGTGGCGGGTCCTCAGCTGCCTGAAGCACACTCCTCGCGCGCACCTTCTCTTTGCTGCCGGAAGGCCTCACGTAAGAAGTCTGAGTTGACTCGTGACAGAAGAAGTCTGAGTTGACTCGTGTGAGGCCTGCTGCTCTCCGTTCCTTGCTGGGAGCTTCAGCAGGAGCGCTCTGGAGCTCGCCGGCAGGAGAACTGTGAGTCCCCCCCGCCCCACCCCGGCCTCAAGCAAAAGTCCAGATTTCCCCCGTTAGTAACACCTCGGAGTGCCAGAGGGAGCGGAGGGGCATGCGTTAACGGAATGCTTCAACCGTGGAAGGTATTTCACGAGACACTGTGCACTCACGTTCGTTGTAACAACTGTCAAAGGGCACTCACTGTATGCCTTCCAACTCCTCGGCCGCGTTGGAGCCCCAGGAAGTAAATGCGTTCGTTTGACTAAGCTCCGTGAACGTGCAGCGGTGATGGCGAAGCGCTGCCCTGTTCGCTCGAAAGCTCTCGTTCGTGCGGCCTTCACACGGCCTCAAGGTACGCAGTTCTAAACAGCCTTCCATTCCATGCTGGTGTGCCAAGCCCCCCACCCACCCGCAGGGAGGAATTTGGGCTCTTCTGAGAAACACCAGTGTGCGCCACAAGTGAAACCAGGGCGTCTCCCCCAGGACGTCGCCGACCGGCAGCCGGATGCCAGAGGTGTACTTCCAGCCGGAAAAAGAGGGAAAAGCACAGCTTTCCCGGGGACAATTCTGGACCCTTGGGACCATCCAGAATCACCAAGGCCTCAACTTTGCACGGCCTGGGGAACGCTCTTCCGCCTGTCCAGCAATCCCCACGTCAAAACCTTTCTCAGCAGAGGCAGGCACTCTCTCCCTTGTAGTAGATAGCTCGGCAGAGCCTTCCGAGAAACATGCTGCGTCATTCAGCTTGAACGTGGGACGCGGAGGGGAGAGTACGCTTTCTCCCCGCTTGGAGGCGCCTTGCGCTTGGCTTCAAAGCTGCCTTGAACAGCACTAGCGGCCCGACGTCTCTGCACGGCAGGGCTGTCGTTGTGGGCCGAGGCTGCGTGTTCTCCCACAGCGAAAACCGTGCTGGCAATCCCTTTCTAGGAACTCCTCCCACGGCACCCCAGGTTCAGCTCCGGCCGAACGAAAGGTGACCTCAGGCCTCAAGGTGAAGTTCCAGCGTTTCACGTCAGGGGAGTTGGGTGTGCAGGGGTCTCCGATGAGGCCATACTCCAACACGGAGTGCCTTAACCCTGCGACGCTCCTGGGGACACACAGGGTAGGAGCCCATTCACCAGGTTCGCATGGTGATCTCTCTCCGTGCCGGAACGGCGGCCTCTGGCTTCTGAGGAGCCTTCGCGTAAGCAGGCCCCTGGAGACAGCTCTTCACATTCATAGCTAGGGCAGTGTACTCCTCTCTGGGTTGCCCAGGTTGAGTGGCCCAGTCGTCAGAGAGACTGGCGAAAGCAGCGCTGGGCGGACTCCCTTTGCCAGTCAGTCGAACGGCCTCCTTGACTGAAAGAGAACTGCAGTGCCAAAAGACACCGCGCTGACGACTGGCTCCGGGAAGAGACTCGGCACAGCACTCTCACAGAAGCGAAAGCTAGGCCGTGGGCCCAGCCTGAGGAGCAGTACGTACGTTTGCCACACTTCTTTACACAGCTAGGCGTGAGCCAGAGAGCCTTGGTCACTGAGGCCTACCTAAGGTACTGCCATACTTACCCAGTAGATCCCACGCAGAGGTCCCTGTGCCCAAACTGGCCTCCACGGAAGGGCCCTGTTCCTCCCGTTGTGTTTCCTTGAGGTAATCAGAAACCACTGAGGATACCTGTAGGAGCTCAGGTATGAAGCTGGGCGACCCTGGCCAAACCTGATTCCCCTCCGTGCTAGACGAGACAGTGGCGGGTCCTCAGCTGCCTGAAGCACACTCCTCGCGCGCACCTTCTCTTTGCTGCCGGAAGGCCTCACGTAAGAAGTCTGAGTTGACTCGTGACAGAAGAAGTCTGAGTTGACTCGTGTGAGGCCTGCTGCTCTCCGTTCCTTGCTGGGAGCTTCAGCAGGAGCGCTCTGGAGCTCGCCGGCAGGAGAACTGTGAGTCCCCCCCGCCCCACCCCGGCCTCAAGCAAAAGTCCAGATTTCCCCCGTTAGTAACACCTCGGAGTGCCAGAGGGAGCGGAGGGGCATGCGTTAACGGAATGCTTCAACCGTGGAAGGTATTTCACGAGACACTGTGCACTCACGTTCGTTGTAACAACTGTCAAAGGGCACTCACTGTATGCCTTCCAACTCCTCGGCCGCGTTGGAGCCCCAGGAAGTAAATGCGTTCGTTTGACTAAGCTCCGTGAACGTGCAGCGGTGATGGCGAAGCGCTGCCCTGTTCGCTCGAAAGCTCTCGTTCGTGCGGCCTTCACACGGCCTCAAGGTACGCAGTTCTAAACAGCCTTCCATTCCATGCTGGTGTGCCAAGCCCCCCACCCACCCGCAGGGAGGAATTTGGGCTCTTCTGAGAAACACCAGTGTGCGCCACAAGTGAAACCAGGGCGTCTCCCCCAGGACGTCGCCGACCGGCAGCCGGATGCCAGAGGTGTACTTCCAGCCGGAAAAAGAGGGAAAAGCACAGCTTTCCCGGGGACAATTCTGGACCCTTGGGACCATCCAGAATCACCAAGGCCTCAACTTTGCACGGCCTGGGGAACGCTCTTCCGCCTGTCCAGCAATCCCCACGTCAAAACCTTTCTCAGCAGAGGCAGGCACTCTCTCCCTTGTACTAGATAGCTCGGCAGAGCCTTCCGAGAAACATGCTGCGTCATTCAGCTTGAACGTGGGACGCGGAGGGGAGAGTACGCTTTCTCCCCGCTTGGAGGCGCCTTGCGCTTGGCTTCAAAGCTGCCTTGAACAGCACTAGCGGCCCGACGTCTCTGCACGGCAGGGCTGTCGTTGTGGGCCGAGGCTGCGTGTTCTCCCACAGCGAAAACCGTGCTGGCAATCCCTTTCTAGGAACTCCTCCCACGGCACCCCAGGTTCAGCTCCGGCCGAACGAAAGGTGACCTCAGGCCTCAAGGTGAAGTTCCAGCGTTTCACGTCAGGGGAGTTGGGTGTGCAGGGGTCTCCGATGAGGCCATACTCCAACACGGAGTGCCTTAACCCTGCGACGCTCCTGGGGACACACAGGGTAGGAGCCCATTCACCAGGTTCGCATGGTGATCTCTCTCCGTGCCGGAACGGCGGCCTCTGGCTTCTGAGGAGCCTTCGCGTAAGCAGGCCCCTGGAGACAGCTCTTCACATTCATAGCTAGGGCAGTGTACTCCTCTCTGGGTTGCCCAGGTTGAGTGGCCCAGTCGTCAGAGAGACTGGCGAAAGCAGCGCTGGGCGGACTCCCTTTGCCAGTCAGTCGAACGGCCTCCTTGACTGAAAGAGAACTGCAGTGCCAAAAGACACCGCGCTGACGACTGGCTCCGGGAAGAGACTCGGCACAGCACTCTCACAGAAGCGAAAGCTAGGCCGTGGGCCCAGCCTGAGGAGCAGTACGTACGTTTGCCACACTTCTTTACACAGCTAGGCGTGAGCCAGAGAGCCTTGGTCACTGAGGCCTACCTAAGGTACTGCCATACTTACCCAGTAGATCCCACGCAGAGGTCCCTGTGCCCAAACTGGCCTCCACGGAAGGGCCCTGTTCCTCCCGTTGTGTTTCCTTGAGGTAATCAGAAACCACTGAGGATACCTGTAGGAGCTCAGGTATGAAGCTGGGCGACCCTGGCCAAACCTGATTCCCCTCCGTGCTAGACGAGACAGTGGCGGGTCCTCAGCTGCCTGAAGCACACTCCTCGCGCGCACCTTCTCTTTGCTGCCGGAAGGCCTCACGTAAGAAGTCTGAGTTGACTCGTGACAGAAGAAGTCTGAGTTGACTCGTGTGAGGCCTGCTGCTCTCCGTTCCTTGCTGGGAGCTTCAGCAGGAGCGCTCTGGAGCTCGCCGGCAGGAGAACTGTGAGTCCCCCCCGCCCCACCCCGGCCTCAAGCAAAAGTCCAGATTTCCCCCGTTAGTAACACCTCGGAGTGCCAGAGGGAGCGGAGGGGCATGCGTTAACGGAATGCTTCAACCGTGGAAGGTATTTCACGAGACACTGTGCACTCACGTTCGTTGTAACAACTGTCAAAGGGCACTCACTGTATGCCTTCCAACTCCTCGGCCGCGTTGGAGCCCCAGGAAGTAAATGCGTTCGTTTGACTAAGCTCCGTGAACGTGCAGCGGTGATGGCGAAGCGCTGCCCTGTTCGCTCGAAAGCTCTCGTTCGTGCGGCCTTCACACGGCCTCAAGGTACGCAGTTCTAAACAGCCTTCCATTCCATGCTGGTGTGCCAAGCCCCCCACCCACCCGCAGGGAGGAATTTGGGCTCTTCTGAGAAACACCAGTGTGCGCCACAAGTGAAACCAGGGCGTCTCCCCCAGGACGTCGCCGACCGGCAGCCGGATGCCAGAGGTGTACTTCCAGCCGGAAAAAGAGGGAAAAGCACAGCTTTCCCGGGGACAATTCTGGACCCTTGGGACCATCCAGAATCACCAAGGCCTCAACTTTGCACGGCCTGGGGAACGCTCTTCCGCCTGTCCAGCAATCCCCACGTCAAAACCTTTCTCAGCAGAGGCAGGCACTCTCTCCCTTGTACTAGATAGCTCGGCAGAGCCTTCCGAGAAACATGCTGCGTCATTCAGCTTGAACGTGGGACGCGGAGGGGAGAGTACGCTTTCTCCCCGCTTGGAGGCGCCTTGCGCTTGACTTCAAAGCTGCCTTGAACAGCACTAGCGGCCCGACGTCTCTGCACGGCAGGGCTGTCGTTGTGGGCCGAGGCTGCGTGTTCTCCCACAGCGAAAACCGTGCTGGCAATCCCTTTCTAGGAACTCCTCCCACGGCACCCCAGGTTCAGCTCCGGCCGAACGAAAGGTGACCTCAGGCCTCAAGGTGAAGTTCCAGCGTTTCACGTCAGGGGAGTTGGGTGTGCAGGGGTCTCCGATGAGGCCATACTCCAACACGGAGTGCCTTAACCCTGCGACGCTCCTGGGGACACACAGGGTAGGAGCCCATTCACCAGGTTCGCATGGTGATCTCTCTCCGTGCCGGAACGGCGGCCTCTGGCTTCTGAGGAGCTTTCGCGTAAGCAGGCCCCTGGAGACAGCTCTTCACATTCATAGCTAGGGCAGTGTACTCCTCTCTGGGTTGCCCAGGTTGAGTGGCCCAGTCGTCAGAGAGACTGGCGAAAGCAGCGCTGGGCGGACTCCCTTTGCCAGTCAGTCGAACGGCCTCCTTGACTGAAAGAGAACTGCAGTGCCAAAAGACACCGCGCTGACGACTGGCTCCGGGAAGAGACTCGGCACAGCACTCTCACAGAAGCGAAAGCTAGGCCGTGGGCCCAGCCTGAGGAGCAGTACGTACGTTTGCCACACTTCTTTACACAGCTAGGCGTGAGCCAGAGAGCCTTGGTCACTGAGGCCTACCTAAGGTACTGCCATACTTACCCAGTAGATCCCACGCAGAGGTCCCTGTGCCCAAACTGGCCTCCACGGAAGGGCCCTGTTCCTCCCGTTGTGTTTCCTTGAGGTAATCAGAAACCACTGAGGATACCTGTAGGAGCTCAGGTATGAAGCTGGGCGACCCTGGCCAAACCTGATTCCCCTCCGTGCTAGACGAGACAGTGGCGGGTCCTCAGCTGCCTGAAGCACACTCCTCGCGCGCACCTTCTCTTTGCTGCCGGAAGGCCTCACGTAAGAAGTCTGAGTTGACTCGTGACAGAAGAAGTCTGAGTTGACTCGTGTGAGGCCTGCTGCTCTCCGTTCCTTGCTGGGAGCTTCAGCAGGAGCGCTCTGGAGCTCGCCGGCAGGAGAACTGTGAGTCCCCCCCGCCCCACCCCGGCCTCAAGCAAAAGTCCAGATTTCCCCCGTTAGTAACACCTCGGAGTGCCAGAGGGAGCGGAGGGGCATGCGTTAACGGAATGCTTCAACCGTGGAAGGTATTTCACGAGACACTGTGCACTCACGTTCGTTGTAACAACTGTCAAAGGGCACTCACTGTATGCCTTCCAACTCCTCGGCCGCGTTGGAGCCCCAGGAAGTAAATGCGTTCGTTTGACTAAGCTCCGTGAACGTGCAGCGGTGATGGCGAAGCGCTGCCCTGTTCGCTCGAAAGCTCTCGTTCGTGCGGCCTTCACACGGCCTCAAGGTACGCAGTTCTAAACAGCCTTCCATTCCATGCTGGTGTGCCAAGCCCCCCACCCACCCGCAGGGAGGAATTTGGGCTCTTCTGAGAAACACCAGTGTGCGCCACAAGTGAAACCAGGGCGTCTCCCCCAGGACGTCGCCGACCGGCAGCCGGATGCCAGAGGTGTACTTCCAGCCGGAAAAAGAGGGAAAAGCACAGCTTTCCCGGGGACAATTCTGGACCCTTGGGACCATCCAGAATCACCAAGGCCTCAACTTTGCACGGCCTGGGGAACGCTCTTCCGCCTGTCCAGCAATCCCCACGTCAAAACCTTTCTCAGCAGAGGCAGGCACTCTCTCCCTTGTAGTAGATAGCTCCGCAGAGCCTTCCGAGAAACATGCTGCGTCATTCAGCTTGAACGTGGGACGCGGAGGGGAGAGTACGCTTTCTCCCCGCTTGGAGGCGCCTTGCGCTTGGCTTCAAAGCTGCCTTGAACAGCACTAGCGGCCCGACGTCTCTGCACGGCAGGGCTGTCGTTGTGGGCCGAGGCTGCGTGTTCTCCCACAGCGAAAACCGTGCTGGCAATCCCTTTCTAGGAACTCCTCCCACGGCACCCCAGGTTCAGCTCCGGCCGAACGAAAGGTGACCTCAGGCCTCAAGGTGAAGTTCCAGCGTTTCACGTCAGGGGAGTTGGGTGTGCAGGGGTCTCCGATGAGGCCATACTCCAACACGGAGTGCCTTAACCCTGCGACGCTCCTGGGGACACACAGGGTAGGAGCCCATTCACCAGGTTCGCATGGTGATCTCTCTCCGTGCCGGAACGGCGGCCTCTGGCTTCTGAGGAGCCTTCGCGTAAGCAGGCCCCTGGAGACAGCTCTTCACATTCATAGCTAGGGCAGTGTACTCCTCTCTGGGTTGCCCAGGTTGAGTGGCCCAGTCGTCAGAGAGACTGGCGAAAGCAGCGCTGGGCGGACTCCCTTTGCCAGTCAGTCGAACGGCCTCCTTGACTGAAAGAGAACTGCAGTGCCAAAAGACACCGCGCTGACGACTGGCTCCGGGAAGAGACTCGGCACAGCACTCTCACAGAAGCGAAAGCTAGGCCGTGGGCCCAGCCTGAGGAGCAGTACGTACGTTTGCCACACTTCTTTACACAGCTAGGCGTGAGCCAGAGAGCCTTGGTCACTGAGGCCTACCTAAGGTACTGCCATACTTACCCAGTAGATCCCACGCAGAGGTCCCTGTGCCCAAACTGGCCTCCACGGAAGGGCCCTGTTCCTCCCGTTGTGTTTCCTTGAGGTAATCAGAAACCACTGAGGATACCTGTAGGAGCTCAGGTATGAAGCTGGGCGACCCTGGCCAAACCTGATTCCCCTCCGTGCTAGACGAGACAGTGGCGGGTCCTCAGCTGCCTGAAGCACACTCCTCGCGCGCACCTTCTCTTTGCTGCCGGAAGGCCTCACGTAAGAAGTCTGAGTTGACTCGTGACAGAAGAAGTCTGAGTTGACTCGTGTGAGGCCTGCTGCTCTCCGTTCCTTGCTGGGAGCTTCAGCAGGAGCGCTCTGGAGCTCGCCGGCAGGAGAACTGTGAGTCCCCCCCGCCCCACCCCGGCCTCAAGCAAAAGTCCAGATTTCCCCCGTTAGTAACACCTCGGAGTGCCAGAGGGAGCGGAGGGGCATGCGTTAACGGAATGCTTCAACCGTGGAAGGTATTTCACGAGACACTGTGCACTCACGTTCGTTGTAACAACTGTCAAAGGGCACTCACTGTATGCCTTCCAACTCCTCGGCCGCGTTGGAGCCCCAGGAAGTAAATGCGTTCGTTTGACTAAGCTCCGTGAACGTGCAGCGGTGATGGCGAAGCGCTGCCCTGTTCGCTCGAAAGCTCTCGTTCGTGCGGCCTTCACACGGCCTCAAGGTACGCAGTTCTAAACAGCCTTCCATTCCATGCTGGTGTGCCAAGCCCCCCACCCACCCGCAGGGAGGAATTTGGGCTCTTCTGAGAAACACCAGTGTGCGCCACAAGTGAAACCAGGGCGTCTCCCCCAGGACGTCGCCGACCGGCAGCCGGATGCCAGAGGTGTACTTCCAGCCGGAAAAAGAGGGAAAAGCACAGCTTTCCCGGGGACAATTCTGGACCCTTGGGACCATCCAGAATCACCAAGGCCTCAACTTTGCACGGCCTGGGGAACGCTCTTCCGCCTGTCCAGCAATCCCCACGTCAAAACCTTTCTCAGCAGAGGCAGGCACTCTCTCCCTTGTAGTAGATAGCTCCGCAGAGCCTTCCGAGAAACATGCTGCGTCATTCAGCTTGAACGTGGGACGCGGAGGGGAGAGTACGCTTTCTCCCCGCTTGGAGGCGCCTTGCGCTTGGCTTCAAAGCTGCCTTGAACAGCACTAGCGGCCCGACGTCTCTGCACGGCAGGGCTGTCGTTGTGGGCCGAGGCTGCGTGTTCTCCCACAGCGAAAACCGTGCTGGCAATCCCTTTCTAGGAACTCCTCCCACGGCACCCCAGGTTCAGCTCCGGCCGAACGAAAGGTGACCTCAGGCCTCAAGGTGAAGTTCCAGCGTTTCACGTCAGGGGAGTTGGGTGTGCAGGGGTCTCCGATGAGGCCATACTCCAACACGGAGTGCCTTAACCCTGCGACGCTCCTGGGGACACACAGGGTAGGAGCCCATTCACCAGGTTCGCATGGTGATCTCTCTCCGTGCCGGAACGGCGGCCTCTGGCTTCTGAGGAGCCTTCGCGTAAGCAGGCCCCTGGAGACAGCTCTTCACATTCATAGCTAGGGCAGTGTACTCCTCTCTGGGTTGCCCAGGTTGAGTGGCCCAGTCGTCAGAGAGACTGGCGAAAGCAGCGCTGGGCGGACTCCCTTTGCCAGTCAGTCGAACGGCCTCCTTGACTGAAAGAGAACTGCAGTGCCAAAAGACACCGCGCTGACGACTGGCTCCGGGAAGAGACTCGGCACAGCACTCTCACAGAAGCGAAAGCTAGGCCGTGGGCCCAGCCTGAGGAGCAGTACGTACGTTTGCCACACTTCTTTACACAGCTAGGCGTGAGCCAGAGAGCCTTGGTCACTGAGGCCTACCTAAGGTACTGCCATACTTACCCAGTAGATCCCACGCAGAGGTCCCTGTGCCCAAACTGGCCTCCACGGAAGGGCCCTGTTCCTCCCGTTGTGTTTCCTTGAGGTAATCAGAAACCACTGAGGATACCTGTAGGAGCTCAGGTATGAAGCTGGGCGACCCTGGCCAAACCTGATTCCCCTCCGTGCTAGACGAGACAGTGGCGGGTCCTCAGCTGCCTGAAGCACACTCCTCGCGCGCACCTTCTCTTTGCTGCCGGAAGGCCTCACGTAAGAAGTCTGAGTTGACTCGTGACAGAAGAAGTCTGAGTTGACTCGTGTGAGGCCTGCTGCTCTCCGTTCCTTGCTGGGAGCTTCAGCAGGAGCGCTCTGGAGCTCGCCGGCAGGAGAACTGTGAGTCCCCCCCGCCCCACCCCGGCCTCAAGCAAAAGTCCAGATTTCCCCCGTTAGTAACACCTCGGAGTGCCAGAGGGAGCGGAGGGGCATGCGTTAACGGAATGCTTCAACCGTGGAAGGTATTTCACGAGACACTGTGCACTCACGTTCGTTGTAACAACTGTCAAAGGGCACTCACTGTATGCCTTCCAACTCCTCGGCCGCGTTGGAGCCCCAGGAAGTAAATGCGTTCGTTTGACTAAGCTCCGTGAACGTGCAGCGGTGATGGCGAAGCGCTGCCCTGTTCGCTCGAAAGCTCTCGTTCGTGCGGCCTTCACACGGCCTCAAGGTACGCAGTTCTAAACAGCCTTCCATTCCATGCTGGTGTGCCAAGCCCCCCACCCACCCGCAGGGAGGAATTTGGGCTCTTCTGAGAAACACCAGTGTGCGCCACAAGTGAAACCAGGGCGTCTCCCCCAGGACGTCGCCGACCGGCAGCCGGATGCCAGAGGTGTACTTCCAGCCGGAAAAAGAGGGAAAAGCACAGCTTTCCCGGGGACAATTCTGGACCCTTGGGACCATCCAGAATCACCAAGGCCTCAACTTTGCACGGCCTGGGGAACGCTCTTCCGCCTGTCCAGCAATCCCCACGTCAAAACCTTTCTCAGCAGAGGCAGGCACTCTCTCCCTTGTAGTAGATAGCTCGGCAGAGCCTTCCGAGAAACATGCTGCGTCATTCAGCTTGAACGTGGGACGCGGAGGGGAGAGTACGCTTTCTCCCCGCTTGGAGGCGCCTTGCGCTTGGCTTCAAAGCTGCCTTGAACAGCACTAGCGGCCCGACGTCTCTGCACGGCAGGGCTGTCGTTGTGGGCCGAGGCTGCGTGTTCTCCCACAGCGAAAACCGTGCTGGCAATCCCTTTCTAGGAACTCCTCCCACGGCACCCCAGGTTCAGCTCCGGCCGAACGAAAGGTGACCTCAGGCCTCAAGGTGAAGTTCCAGCGTTTCACGTCAGGGGAGTTGGGTGTGCAGGGGTCTCCGATGAGGCCATACTCCAACACGGAGTGCCTTAACCCTGCGACGCTCCTGGGGACACACAGGGTAGGAGCCCATTCACCAGGTTCGCATGGTGATCTCTCTCCGTGCCGGAACGGCGGCCTCTGGCTTCTGAGGAGCCTTCGCGTAAGCAGGCCCCTGGAGACAGCTCTTCACATTCATAGCTAGGGCAGTGTACTCCTCTCTGGGTTGCCCAGGTTGAGTGGCCCAGTCGTCAGAGAGACTGGCGAAAGCAGCGCTGGGCGGACTCCCTTTGCCAGTCAGTCGAACGGCCTCCTTGACTGAAAGAGAACTGCAGTGCCAAAAGACACCGCGCTGACGACTGGCTCCGGGAAGAGACTCGGCACAGCACTCTCACAGAAGCGAAAGCTAGGCCGTGGGCCCAGCCTCAGGAGCAGTACGTACGTTTGCCACACTTCTTTACACAGCTAGGCGTGAGCCAGAGAGCCTTGGTCACTGAGGCCTACCTAAGGTACTGCCATACTTACCCAGTAGATCCCACGCAGAGGTCCCTGTGCCCAAACTGGCCTCCACGGAAGGGCCCTGTTCCTCCCGTTGTGTTTCCTTGAGGTAATCAGAAACCACTGAGGATACCTGTAGGAGCTCAGGTATGAAGCTGGGCGACCCTGGCCAAACCTGATTCCCCTCCGTGCTAGACGAGACAGTGGCGGGTCCTCAGCTGCCTGAAGCACACTCCTCGCGCGCACCTTCTCTTTGCTGCCGGAAGGCCTCACGTAAGAAGTCTGAGTTGACTCGTGACAGAAGAAGTCTGAGTTGACTCGTGTGAGGCCTGCTGCTCTCCGTTCCTTGCTGGGAGCTTCAGCAGGAGCGCTCTGGAGCTCGCCGGCAGGAGAACTGTGAGTCCCCCCCGCCCCACCCCGGCCTCAAGCAAAAGTCCAGATTTCCCCCGTTAGTAACACCTCGGAGTGCCAGAGGGAGCGGAGGGGCATGCGTTAACGGAATGCTTCAACCGTGGAAGGTATTTCACGAGACACTGTGCACTCACGTTCGTTGTAACAACTGTCAAAGGGCACTCACTGTATGCCTTCCAACTCCTCGGCCGCGTTGGAGCCCCAGGAAGTAAATGCGTTCGTTTGACTAAGCTCCGTGAACGTGCAGCGGTGATGGCGAAGCGCTGCCCTGTTCGCTCGAAAGCTCTCGTTCGTGCGGCCTTCACACGGCCTCAAGGTACGCAGTTCTAAACAGCCTTCCATTCCATGCTGGTGTGCCAAGCCCCCCACCCACCCGCAGGGAGGAATTTGGGCTCTTCTGAGAAACACCAGTGTGCGCCACAAGTGAAACCAGGGCGTCTCCCCCAGGACGTCGCCGACCGGCAGCCGGATGCCAGAGGTGTACTTCCAGCCGGAAAAAGAGGGAAAAGCACAGCTTTCCCGGGGACAATTCTGGACCCTTGGGACCATCCAGAATCACCAAGGCCTCAACTTTGCACGGCCTGGGGAACGCTCTTCCGCCTGTCCAGCAATCCCCACGTCAAAACCTTTCTCAGCAGAGGCAGGCACTCTCTCCCTTGTACTAGATAGCTCGGCAGAGCCTTCCGAGAAACATGCTGCGTCATTCAGCTTGAACGTGGGACGCGGAGGGGAGAGTACGCTTTCTCCCCGCTTGGAGGCGCCTTGCGCTTGGCTTCAAAGCTGCCTTGAACAGCACTAGCGGCCCGACGTCTCTGCACGGCAGGGCTGTCGTTGTGGGCCGAGGCTGCGTGTTCTCCCACAGCGAAAACCGTGCTGGCAATCCCTTTCTAGGAACTCCTCCCACGGCACCCCAGGTTCAGCTCCGGCCGAACGAAAGGTGACCTCAGGCCTCAAGGTGAAGTTCCAGCGTTTCACGTCAGGGGAGTTGGGTGTGCAGGGGTCTCCGATGAGGCCATACTCCAACACGGAGTGCCTTAACCCTGCGACGCTCCTGGGGACACACAGGGTAGGAGCCCATTCACCAGGTTCGCATGGTGATCTCTCTCCGTGCCGGAACGGCGGCCTCTGGCTTCTGAGGAGCCTTCGCGTAAGCAGGCCCCTGGAGACAGCTCTTCACATTCATAGCTAGGGCAGTGTACTCCTCTCTGGGTTGCCCAGGTTGAGTGGCCCAGTCGTCAGAGAGACTGGCGAAAGCAGCGCTGGGCGGACTCCCTTTGCCAGTCAGTCGAACGGCCTCCTTGACTGAAAGAGAACTGCAGTGCCAAAAGACACCGCGCTGACGACTGGCTCCGGGAAGAGACTCGGCACAGCACTCTCACAGAAGCGAAAGCTAGGCCGTGGGCCCAGCCTCAGGAGCAGTACGTACGTTTGCCACACTTCTTTACACAGCTAGGCGTGAGCCAGAGAGCCTTGGTCACTGAGGCCTACCTAAGGTACTGCCATACTTACCCAGTAGATCCCACGCAGAGGTCCCTGTGCCCAAACTGGCCTCCACGGAAGGGCCCTGTTCCTCCCGTTGTGTTTCCTTGAGGTAATCAGAAACCACTGAGGATACCTGTAGGAGCTCAGGTATGAAGCTGGGCGACCCTGGCCAAACCTGATTCCCCTCCGTGCTAGACGAGACAGTGGCGGGTCCTCAGCTGCCTGAAGCACACTCCTCGCGCGCACCTTCTCTTTGCTGCCGGAAGGCCTCACGTAAGAAGTCTGAGTTGACTCGTGACAGAAGAAGTCTGAGTTGACTCGTGTGAGGCCTGCTGCTCTCCGTTCCTTGCTGGGAGCTTCAGCAGGAGCGCTCTGGAGCTCGCCGGCAGGAGAACTGTGAGTCCCCCCCGCCCCACCCCGGCCTCAAGCAAAAGTCCAGATTTCCCCCGTTAGTAACACCTCGGAGTGCCAGAGGGAGCGGAGGGGCATGCGTTAACGGAATGCTTCAACCGTGGAAGGTATTTCACGAGACACTGTGCACTCACGTTCGTTGTAACAACTGTCAAAGGGCACTCACTGTATGCCTTCCAACTCCTCGGCCGCGTTGGAGCCCCAGGAAGTAAATGCGTTCGTTTGACTAAGCTCCGTGAACGTGCAGCGGTGATGGCGAAGCGCTGCCCTGTTCGCTCGAAAGCTCTCGTTCGTGCGGCCTTCACACGGCCTCAAGGTACGCAGTTCTAAACAGCCTTCCATTCCATGCTGGTGTGCCAAGCCCCCCACCCACCCGCAGGGAGGAATTTGGGCTCTTCTGAGAAACACCAGTGTGCGCCACAAGTGAAACCAGGGCGTCTCCCCCAGGACGTCGCCGACCGGCAGCCGGATGCCAGAGGTGTACTTCCAGCCGGAAAAAGAGGGAAAAGCACAGCTTTCCCGGGGACAATTCTGGACCCTTGGGACCATCCAGAATCACCAAGGCCTCAACTTTGCACGGCCTGGGGAACGCTCTTCCGCCTGTCCAGCAATCCCCACGTCAAAACCTTTCTCAGCAGAGGCAGGCACTCTCTCCCTTGTAGTAGATAGCTCGGCAGAGCCTTCCGAGAAACATGCTGCGTCATTCAGCTTGAACGTGGGACGCGGAGGGGAGAGTACGCTTTCTCCCCGCTTGGAGGCGCCTTGCGCTTGGCTTCAAAGCTGCCTTGAACAGCACTAGCGGCCCGACGTCTCTGCACGGCAGGGCTGTCGTTGTGGGCCGAGGCTGCGTGTTCTCCCTCAGCGAAAACCGTGCTGGCAATCCCTTTCTAGGAACTCCTCCCACGGCACCCCAGGTTCAGCTCCGGCCGAACGAAAGGTGACCTCAGGCCTCAAGGTGAAGTTCCAGCGTTTCACGTCAGGGGAGTTGGGTGTGCAGGGGTCTCCGATGAGGCCATACTCCAACACGGAGTGCCTTAACCCTGCGACGCTCCTGGGGACACACAGGGTAGGAGCCCATTCACCAGGTTCGCATGGTGATCTCTCTCCGTGCCGGAACGGCGGCCTCTGGCTTCTGAGGAGCCTTCGCGTAAGCAGGCCCCTGGAGACAGCTCTTCACATTCATAGCTAGGGCAGTGTACTCCTCTCTGGGTTGCCCAGGTTGAGTGGCCCAGTCGTCAGAGAGACTGGCGAAAGCAGCGCTGGGCGGACTCCCTTTGCCAGTCAGTCGAACGGCCTCCTTGACTGAAAGAGAACTGCAGTGCCAAAAGACACCGCGCTGACGACTGGCTCCGGGAAGAGACTCGGCACAGCACTCTCACAGAAGCGAAAGCTAGGCCGTGGGCCCAGCCTGAGGAGCAGTACGTACGTTTGCCACACTTCTTTACACAGCTAGGCGTGAGCCAGAGAGCCTTGGTCACTGAGGCCTACCTAAGGTACTGCCATACTTACCCAGTAGATCCCACGCAGAGGTCCCTGTGCCCAAACTGGCCTCCACGGAAGGGCCCTGTTCCTCCCGTTGTGTTTCCTTGAGGTAATCAGAAACCACTGAGGATACCTGTAGGAGCTCAGGTATGAAGCTGGGCGACCCTGGCCAAACCTGATTCCCCTCCGTGCTAGACGAGACAGTGGCGGGTCCTCAGCTGCCTGAAGCACACTCCTCGCGCGCACCTTCTCTTTGCTGCCGGAAGGCCTCACGTAAGAAGTCTGAGTTGACTCGTGACAGAAGAAGTCTGAGTTGACTCGTGTGAGGCCTGCTGCTCTCCGTTCCTTGCTGGGAGCTTCAGCAGGAGCGCTCTGGAGCTCGCCGGCAGGAGAACTGTGAGTCCCCCCCGCCCCACCCCGGCCTCAAGCAAAAGTCCAGATTTCCCCCGTTAGTAACACCTCGGAGTGCCAGAGGGAGCGGAGGGGCATGCGTTAACGGAATGCTTCAACCGTGGAAGGTATTTCACGAGACACTGTGCACTCACGTTCATTGTAACAACTGTCAAAGGGCACTCACTGTATGCCTTCCAACTCCTCGGCCGCGTTGGAGCCCCAGGAAGTAAATGCGTTCGTTTGA
The DNA here is from genome assembly GCF_039906515.1 of Pseudorca crassidens. Taxonomy (NCBI): domain Eukaryota; kingdom Metazoa; phylum Chordata; class Mammalia; order Artiodactyla; family Delphinidae; genus Pseudorca; species Pseudorca crassidens. The sequence continues at coordinate 24,643,462 of NC_090315.1, read as the reverse complement.
CTAAGCTCCGTGAACGTGCAGCGGTGATGGCGAAGCGCTGCCCTGTTCGCTCGAAAGCTCTCGTTCGTGCGGCCTTCACACGGCCTCAAGGTACGCAGTTCTAAACAGCCTTCCATTCCATGCTGGTGTGCCAAGCCCCCCACCCACCCGCAGGGAGGAATTTGGGCTCTTCTGAGAAACACCAGTGTGCGCCACAAGTGAAACCAGGGCGTCTCCCCCAGGACGTCGCCGACCGGCAGCCGGATGCCAGAGGTGTACTTCCAGCCGGAAAAAGAGGGAAAAGCACAGCTTTCCCGGGGACAATTCTGGACCCTTGGGACCATCCAGAATCACCAAGGCCTCAACTTTGCACGGCCTGGGGAACGCTCTTCCGCCTGTCCAGCAATCCCCACGTCAAAACCTTTCTCAGCAGAGGCAGGCACTCTCTCCCTTGTACTAGATAGCTCGGCAGAGCCTTCCGAGAAACATGCTGCGTCATTCAGCTTGAACGTGGGACGCGGAGGGGAGAGTACGCTTTCTCCCCGCTTGGAGGCGCCTTGCGCTTGGCTTCAAAGCTGCCTTGAACAGCACTAGCGGCCCGACGTCTCTGCACGGCAGGGCTGTCGTTGTGGGCCGAGGCTGCGTGTTCTCCCACAGCGAAAACCGTGCTGGCAATCCCTTTCTAGGAACTCCTCCCACGGCACCCCAGGTTCAGCTCCGGCCGAACGAAAGGTGACCTCAGGCCTCAAGGTGAAGTTCCAGCGTTTCACGTCAGGGGAGTTGGGTGTGCAGGGGTCTCCGATGAGGCCATACTCCAACACGGAGTGCCTTAACCCTGCGACGCTCCTGGGGACACACAGGGTAGGAGCCCATTCACCAGGTTCGCATGGTGATCTCTCTCCGTGCCGGAACGGCGGCCTCTGGCTTCTGAGGAGCCTTCGCGTAAGCAGGCCCCTGGAGACAGCTCTTCACATTCATAGCTAGGGCAGTGTACTCCTCTCTGGGTTGCCCAGGTTGAGTGGCCCAGTCGTCAGAGAGACTGGCGAAAGCAGCGCTGGGCGGGCTCCCTTTGCCAGTCAGTCGAACGGCCTCCTTGACTGAAAGAGAACTGCAGTGCCAAAAGACACCGCGCTGACGACTGGCTCCGGGAAGAGACTCGGCACAGCACTCTCACAGAAGCGAAAGCTAGGCCGTGGGCCCAGCCTGAGGAGCAGTACGTACGTTTGCCACACTTCTTTACACAGCTAGGCGTGAGCCAGAGAGACTTGGTCACTGAGGCCTACCTAAGGTACTGCCATACTTACCCAGTAGATCCCACGCAGAGGTCCCTGTGCCCAAACTGGCCTCCACGGAAGGGCCCTGTTCCTCCCGTTGTGTTTCCTTGAGGTAATCAGAAACCACTGAGGATACCTGTAGGAGCTCAGGTATGAAGCTGGGCGACCCTGGCCAAACCTGATTCCCCTCCGTGCTAGACGAGACAGTGGCGGGTCCTCAGCTGCCTGAAGCACACTCCTCGCGCGCACCTTCTCTTTGCTGCCGGAAGGCCTCACGTAAGAAGTCTGAGTTGACTCGTGACAGAAGAAGTCTGAGTTGACTCGTGTGAGGCCTGCTGCTCTCCGTTCCTTGCTGGGAGCTTCAGCAGGAGCGCTCTGGAGCTCGCCGGCAGGAGAACTGTGAGTCCCCCCCGCCCCACCCCGGCCTCAAGCAAAAGTCCAGATTTCCCCCGTTAGTAACACCTCGGAGTGCCAGAGGGAGCGGAGGGGCATGCGTTAACGGAATGCTTCAACCGTGGAAGGTATTTCACGAGACACTGTGCACTCACGTTCGTTGTAACAACTGTCAAAGGGCACTCACTGTATGCCTTCCAACTCCTCGGCCGCGTTGGAGCCCCAGGAAGTAAATGCGTTCGTTTGACTAAGCTCCGTGAACGTGCAGCGGTGATGGCGAAGCGCTGCCCTGTTCGCTCGAAAGCTCTCGTTCGTGCGGCCTTCACACGGCCTCAAGGTACGCAGTTCTAAACAGCCTTCCATTCCATGCTGGTGTGCCAAGCCCCCCACCCACCCGCAGGGAGGAATTTGGGCTCTTCTGAGAAACACCAGTGTGCGCCACAAGTGAAACCAGGGCGTCTCCCCCAGGACGTCGCCGACCGGCAGCCGGATGCCAGAGGTGTACTTCCAGCCGGAAAAAGAGGGAAAAGCACAGCTTTCCCGGGGACAATTCTGGACCCTTGGGACCATCCAGAATCACCAAGGCCTCAACTTTGCACGGCCTGGGGAACGCTCTTCCGCCTGTCCAGCAATCCCCACGTCAAAACCTTTCTCAGCAGAGGCAGGCACTCTCTCCCTTGTAGTAGATAGCTCGGCAGAGCCTTCCGAGAAACATGCTGCGTCATTCAGCTTGAACGTGGGACGCGGAGGGGAGAGTACGCTTTCTCCCCGCTTGGAGGCGCCTTGCGCTTGGCTTCAAAGCTGCCTTGAACAGCACTAGCGGCCCGACGTCTCTGCACGGCAGGGCTGTCGTTGTGGGCCGAGGCTGCGTGTTCTCCCACAGCGAAAACCGTGCTGGCAATCCCTTTCTAGGAACTCCTCCCACGGCACCCCAGGTTCAGCTCCGGCCGAACGAAAGGTGACCTCAGGCCTCAAGGTGAAGTTCCAGCGTTTCACGTCAGGGGAGTTGGGTGTGCAGGGGTCTCCGATGAGGCCATACTCCAACACGGAGTGCCTTAACCCTGCGACGCTCCTGGGGACACACAGGGTAGGAGCCCATTCACCAGGTTCGCATGGTGATCTCTCTCCGTGCCGGAACGGCGGCCTCTGGCTTCTGAGGAGCCTTCGCGTAAGCAGGCCCCTGGAGACAGCTCTTCACATTCATAGCTAGGGCAGTGTACTCCTCTCTGGGTTGCCCAGGTTGAGTGGCCCAGTCGTCAGAGAGACTGGCGAAAGCAGCGCTGGGCGGACTCCCTTTGCCAGTCAGTCGAACGGCCTCCTTGACTGAAAGAGAACTGCAGTGCCAAAAGACACCGCGCTGACGACTGGCTCCGGGAAGAGACTCGGCACAGCACTCTCACAGAAGCGAAAGCTAGGCCGTGGGCCCAGCCTGAGGAGCAGTACGTACGTTTGCCACACTTCTTTACACAGCTAGGCGTGAGCCAGAGAGCCTTGGTCACTGAGGCCTACCTAAGGTACTGCCATACTTACCCAGTAGATCCCACGCAGAGGTCCCTGTGCCCAAACTGGCCTCCACGGAAGGGCCCTGTTCCTCCCGTTGTGTTTCCTTGAGGTAATCAGAAACCACTGAGGATACCTGTAGGAGCTCAGGTATGAAGCTGGGCGACCCTGGCCAAACCTGATTCCCCTCCGTGCTAGACGAGACAGTGGCGGGTCCTCAGCTGCCTGAAGCACACTCCTCGCGCGCACCTTCTCTTTGCTGCCGGAAGGCCTCACGTAAGAAGTCTGAGTTGACTCGTGACAGAAGAAGTCTGAGTTGACTCGTGTGAGGCCTGCTGCTCTCCGTTCCTTGCTGGGAGCTTCAGCAGGAGCGCTCTGGAGCTCGCCGGCAGGAGAACTGTGAGTCCCCCCCGCCCCACCCCGGCCTCAAGCAAAAGTCCAGATTTCCCCCGTTAGTAACACCTCGGAGTGCCAGAGGGAGCGGAGGGGCATGCGTTAACGGAATGCTTCAACCGTGGAAGGTATTTCACGAGACACTGTGCACTCACGTTCGTTGTAACAACTGTCAAAGGGCACTCACTGTATGCCTTCCAACTCCTCGGCCGCGTTGGAGCCCCAGGAAGTAAATGCGTTCGTTTGACTAAGCTCCGTGAACGTGCAGCGGTGATGGCGAAGCGCTGCCCTGTTCGCTCGAAAGCTCTCGTTCGTGCGGCCTTCACACGGCCTCAAGGTACGCAGTTCTAAACAGCCTTCCATTCCATGCTGGTGTGCCAAGCCCCCCACCCACCCGCAGGGAGGAATTTGGGCTCTTCTGAGAAACACCAGTGTGCGCCACAAGTGAAACCAGGGCGTCTCCCCCAGGACGTCGCCGACCGGCAGCCGGATGCCAGAGGTGTACTTCCAGCCGGAAAAAGAGGGAAAAGCACAGCTTTCCCGGGGACAATTCTGGACCCTTGGGACCATCCAGAATCACCAAGGCCTCAACTTTGCACGGCCTGGGGAACGCTCTTCCGCCTGTCCAGCAATCCCCACGTCAAAACCTTTCTCAGCAGAGGCAGGCACTCTCTCCCTTGTACTAGATAGCTCGGCAGAGCCTTCCGAGAAACATGCTGCGTCATTCAGCTTGAACGTGGGACGCGGAGGGGAGAGTACGCTTTCTCCCCGCTTGGAGGCGCCTTGCGCTTGGCTTCAAAGCTGCCTTGAACAGCACTAGCGGCCCGACGTCTCTGCACGGCAGGGCTGTCGTTGTGGGCCGAGGCTGCGTGTTCTCCCACAGCGAAAACCGTGCTGGCAATCCCTTTCTAGGAACTCCTCCCACGGCACCCCAGGTTCAGCTCCGGCCGAACGAAAGGTGACCTCAGGCCTCAAGGTGAAGTTCCAGCGTTTCACGTCAGGGGAGTTGGGTGTGCAGGGGTCTCCGATGAGGCCATACTCCAACACGGAGTGCCTTAACCCTGCGACGCTCCTGGGGACACACAGGGTAGGAGCCCATTCACCAGGTTCGCATGGTGATCTCTCTCCGTGCCGGAACGGCGGCCTCTGGCTTCTGAGGAGCCTTCGCGTAAGCAGGCCCCTGGAGACAGCTCTTCACATTCATAGCTAGGGCAGTGTACTCCTCTCTGGGTTGCCCAGGTTGAGTGGCCCAGTCGTCAGAGAGACTGGCGAAAGCAGCGCTGGGCGGACTCCCTTTGCCAGTCAGTCGAACGGCCTCCTTGACTGAAAGAGAACTGCAGTGCCAAAAGACACCGCGCTGACGACTGGCTCCGGGAAGAGACTCGGCACAGCACTCTCACAGAAGCGAAAGCTAGGCCGTGGGCCCAGCCTGAGGAGCAGTACGTACGTTTGCCACACTTCTTTACACAGCTAGGCGTGAGCCAGAGAGCCTTGGTCACTGAGGCCTACCTAAGGTACTGCCATACTTACCCAGTAGATCCCACGCAGAGGTCCCTGTGCCCAAACTGGCCTCCACGGAAGGGCCCTGTTCCTCCCGTTGTGTTTCCTTGAGGTAATCAGAAACCACTGAGGATACCTGTAGGAGCTCAGGTATGAAGCTGGGCGACCCTGGCCAAACCTGATTCCCCTCCGTGCTAGACGAGACAGTGGCGGGTCCTCAGCTGCCTGAAGCACACTCCTCGCGCGCACCTTCTCTTTGCTGCCGGAAGGCCTCACGTAAGAAGTCTGAGTTGACTCGTGACAGAAGAAGTCTGAGTTGACTCGTGTGAGGCCTGCTGCTCTCCGTTCCTTGCTGGGAGCTTCAGCAGGAGCGCTCTGGAGCTCGCCGGCAGGAGAACTGTGAGTCCCCCCCGCCCCACCCCGGCCTCAAGCAAAAGTCCAGATTTCCCCCGTTAGTAACACCTCGGAGTGCCAGAGGGAGCGGAGGGGCATGCGTTAACGGAATGCTTCAACCGTGGAAGGTATTTCACGAGACACTGTGCACTCACGTTCGTTGTAACAACTGTCAAAGGGCACTCACTGTATGCCTTCCAACTCCTCGGCCGCGTTGGAGCCCCAGGAAGTAAATGCGTTCGTTTGACTAAGCTCCGTGAACGTGCAGCGGTGATGGCGAAGCGCTGCCCTGTTCGCTCGAAAGCTCTCGTTCGTGCGGCCTTCACACGGCCTCAAGGTACGCAGTTCTAAACAGCCTTCCATTCCATGCTGGTGTGCCAAGCCCCCCACCCACCCGCAGGGAGGAATTTGGGCTCTTCTGAGAAACACCAGTGTGCGCCACAAGTGAAACCAGGGCGTCTCCCCCAGGACGTCGCCGACCGGCAGCCGGATGCCAGAGGTGTACTTCCAGCCGGAAAAAGAGGGAAAAGCACAGCTTTCCCGGGGACAATTCTGGACCCTTGGGACCATCCAGAATCACCAAGGCCTCAACTTTGCACGGCCTGGGGAACGCTCTTCCGCCTGTCCAGCAATCCCCACGTCAAAACCTTTCTCAGCAGAGGCAGGCACTCTCTCCCTTGTACTAGATAGCTCGGCAGAGCCTTCCGAGAAACATGCTGCGTCATTCAGCTTGAACGTGGGACGCGGAGGGGAGAGTACGCTTTCTCCCCGCTTGGAGGCGCCTTGCGCTTGGCTTCAAAGCTGCCTTGAACAGCACTAGCGGCCCGACGTCTCTGCACGGCAGGGCTGTCGTTGTGGGCCGAGGCTGCGTGTTCTCCCACAGCGAAAACCGTGCTGGCAATCCCTTTCTAGGAACTCCTCCCACGGCACCCCAGGTTCAGCTCCGGCCGAACGAAAGGTGACCTCAGGCCTCAAGGTGAAGTTCCAGCGTTTCACGTCAGGGGAGTTGGGTGTGCAGGGGTCTCCGATGAGGCCATACTCCACCACGGAGTGCCTTAACCCTGCGACGCTCCTGGGGACACACAGGGTAGGAGCCCATTCACCAGGTTCGCATGGTGATCTCTCTCCGTGCCGGAACGGCGGCCTCTGGCTTCTGAGGAGCCTTCGCGTAAGCAGGCCCCTGGAGACAGCTCTTCACATTCATAGCTAGGGCAGTGTACTCCTCTCTGGGTTGCCCAGGTTGAGTGGCCCAGTCGTCAGAGAGACTGGCAAAAGCAGCGCTGGGCGGACTCCCTTTGCCAGTCAGTCGAACGGCCTCCTTGACTGAAAGAGAACTGCAGTGCCAAAAGACACCGCGCTGACGACTGGCTCCGGGAAGAGACTCGGCACAGCACTCTCACAGAAGCGAAAGCTAGGCCGTGGGCCCAGCCTGAGGAGCAGTACGTACGTTTGCCACACTTCTTTACACAGCTAGGCGTGAGCCAGAGAGCCTTGGTCACTGAGGCCTACCTAAGGTACTGCCATACTTACCCAGTAGATCCCACGCAGAGGTCCCTGTGCCCAAACTGGCCTCCACGGAAGGGCCCTGTTCCTCCCGTTGTGTTTCCTTGAGGTAATCAGAAACCACTGAGGATACCTGTAGGAGCTCAGGTATGAAGCTGGGCGACCCTGGCCAAACCTGATTCCCCTCCGTGCTAGACGAGACAGTGGCGGGTCCTCAGCTGCCTGAAGCACACTCCTCGCGCGCACCTTCTCTTTGCTGCCGGAAGGCCTCACGTAAGAAGTCTGAGTTGACTCGTGACAGAAGAAGTCTGAGTTGACTCGTGTGAGGCCTGCTGCTCTCCGTTCCTTGCTGGGAGCTTCAGCAGGAGCGCTCTGGAGCTCGCCGGCAGGAGAACTGTGAGTCCCCCCCGCCCCACCCCGGCCTCAAGCAAAAGTCCAGATTTCCCCCGTTAGTAACACCTCGGAGTGCCAGAGGGAGCGGAGGGGCATGCGTTAACGGAATGCTTCAACCGTGGAAGGTATTTCACGAGACACTGTGCACTCACGTTCGTTGTAACAACTGTCAAAGGGCACTCACTGTATGCCTTCCAACTCCTCGGCCGCGTTGGAGCCCCAGGAAGTAAATGCGTTCGTTTGACTAAGCTCCGTGAACGTGCAGCGGTGATGGCGAAGCGCTGCCCTGTTCGCTCGAAAGCTCTCGTTCGTGCGGCCTTCACACGGCCTCAAGGTACGCAGTTCTAAACAGCCTTCCATTCCATGCTGGTGTGCCAAGCCCCCCACCCACCCGCAGGGAGGAATTTGGGCTCTTCTGAGAAACACCAGTGTGCGCCACAAGTGAAACCAGGGCGTCTCCCCCAGGACGTCGCCGACCGGCAGCCGGATGCCAGAGGTGTACTTCCAGCCGGAAAAAGAGGGAAAAGCACAGCTTTCCCGGGGACAATTCTGGACCCTTGGGACCATCCAGAATCACCAAGGCCTCAACTTTGCACGGCCTGGGGAACGCTCTTCCGCCTGTCCAGCAATCCCCACGTCAAAACCTTTCTCAGCAGAGGCAGGCACTCTCTCCCTTGTACTAGATAGCTCGGCAGAGCCTTCCGAGAAACATGCTGCGTCATTCAGCTTGAACGTGGGACGCGGAGGGGAGAGTACGCTTTCTCCCCGCTTGGAGGCGCCTTGCGCTTGGCTTCAAAGCTGCCTTGAACAGCACTAGCGGCCCGACGTCTCTGCACGGCAGGGCTGTCGTTGTGGGCCGAGGCTGCGTGTTCTCCCACAGCGAAAACCGTGCTGGCAATCCCTTTCTAGGAACTCCTCCCACGGCACCCCAGGTTCAGCTCCGGCCGAACGAAAGGTGACCTCAGGCCTCAAGGTGAAGTTCCAGCGTTTCACGTCAGGGGAGTTGGGTGTGCAGGGGTCTCCGATGAGGCCATACTCCACCACGGAGTGCCTTAACCCTGCGACGCTCCTGGGGACACACAGGGTAGGAGCCCATTCACCAGGTTCGCATGGTGATCTCTCTCCGTGCCGGAACGGCGGCCTCTGGCTTCTGAGGAGCCTTCGCGTAAGCAGGCCCCTGGAGACAGCTCTTCACATTCATAGCTAGGGCAGTGTACTCCTCTCTGGGTTGCCCAGGTTGAGTGGCCCAGTCGTCAGAGAGACTGGCGAAAGCAGCGCTGGGCGGACTCCCTTTGCCAGTCAGTCGAACGGCCTCCTTGACTGAAAGAGAACTGCAGTGCCAAAAGACACCGCGCTGACGACTGGCTCCGGGAAGAGACTCGGCACAGCACTCTCACAGAAGCGAAAGCTAGGCCGTGGGCCCAGCCTGAGGAGCAGTACGTACGTTTGCCACACTTCTTTACACAGCTAGGCGTGAGCCAGAGAGCCTTGGTCACTGAGGCCTACCTAAGGTACTGCCATACTTACCCAGTAGATCCCACGCAGAGGTCCCTGTGCCCAAACTGGCCTCCACGGAAGGGCCCTGTTCCTCCCGTTGTGTTTCCTTGAGGTAATCAGAAACCACTGAGGATACCTGTAGGAGCTCAGGTATGAAGCTGGGCGACCCTGGCCAAACCTGATTCCCCTCCGTGCTAGACGAGACAGTGGCGGGTCCTCAGCTGCCTGAAGCACACTCCTCGCGCGCACCTTCTCTTTGCTGCCGGAAGGCCTCACGTAAGAAGTCTGAGTTGACTCGTGACAGAAGAAGTCTGAGTTGACTCGTGTGAGGCCTGCTGCTCTCCGTTCCTTGCTGGGAGCTTCAGCAGGAGCGCTCTGGAGCTCGCCGGCAGGAGAACTGTGAGTCCCCCCCGCCCCACCCCGGCCTCAAGCAAAAGTCCAGATTTCCCCCGTTAGTAACACCTCGGAGTGCCAGAGGGAGCGGAGGGGCATGCGTTAACGGAATGCTTCAACCGTGGAAGGTATTTCACGAGACACTGTGCACTCACGTTCGTTGTAACAACTGTCAAAGGGCACTCACTGTATGCCTTCCAACTCCTCGGCCGCGTTGGAGCCCCAGGAAGTAAATGCGTTCGTTTGACTAAGCTCCGTGAACGTGCAGCGGTGATGGCGAAGCGCTGCCCTGTTCGCTCGAAAGCTCTCGTTCGTGCGGCCTTCACACGGCCTCAAGGTACGCAGTTCTAAACAGCCTTCCATTCCATGCTGGTGTGCCAAGCCCCCCACCCACCCGCAGGGAGGAATTTGGGCTCTTCTGAGAAACACCAGTGTGCGCCACAAGTGAAACCAGGGCGTCTCCCCCAGGACGTCGCCGACCGGCAGCCGGATGCCAGAGGTGTACTTCCAGCCGGAAAAAGAGGGAAAAGCACAGCTTTCCCGGGGACAATTCTGGACCCTTGGGACCATCCAGAATCACCAAGTCCTCAACTTTGCACGGCCTGGGGAACGCTCTTCCGCCTGTCCAGCAATCCCCACGTCAAAACCTTTCTCAGCAGAGGCAGGCACTCTCTCCCTTGTACTAGATAGCTCGGCAGAGCCTTCCGAGAAACATGCTGCGTCATTCAGCTTGAACGTGGGACGCGGAGGGGAGAGTACGCTTTCTCCCCGCTTGGAGGCGCCTTGCGCTTGGCTTCAAAGCTGCCTTGAACAGCACTAGCGGCCCGACGTCTCTGCACGGCAGGGCTGTCGTTGTGGGCCGAGGCTGCGTGTTCTCCCACAGCGAAAACCGTGCTGGCAATCCCTTTCTAGGAACTCCTCCCACGGCACCCCAGGTTCAGCTCCGGCCGAACGAAAGGTGACCTCAGGCCTCAAGGTGAAGTTCCAGCGTTTCACGTCAGGGGAGTTGGGTGTGCAGGGGTCTCCGATGAGGCCATACTCCAACACGGAGTGCCTTAACCCTGCGACGCTCCTGGGGACACACAGGGTAGGAGCCCATTCACCAGGTTCGCATGGTGATCTCTCTCCGTGCCGGAACGGCGGCCTCTGGCTTCTGAGGAGCCTTCGCGTAAGCAGGCCCCTGGAGACAGCTCTTCACATTCATAGCTAGGGCAGTGTACTCCTCTCTGGGTTGCCCAGGTTGAGTGGCCCAGTCGTCAGAGAGACTGGCGAAAGCAGCGCTGGGCGGACTCCCTTTGCCAGTCAGTCGAACGGCCTCCTTGACTGAAAGAGAACTGCAGTGCCAAAAGACACCGCGCTGACGACTGGCTCCGGGAAGAGACTCGGCACAGCACTCTCACAGAAGCGAAAGCTAGGCCGTGGGCCCAGCCTGAGGAGCAGTACGTACGTTTGCCACACTTCTTTACACAGCTAGGCGTGAGCCAGAGAGCCTTGGTCACTGAGGCCTACCTAAGGTACTGCCATACTTACCCAGTAGATCCCACGCAGAGGTCCCTGTGCCCAAACTGGCCTCCACGGAAGGGCCCTGTTCCTCCCGTTGTGTTTCCTTGAGGTAATCAGAAACCACTGAGGATACCTGTAGGAGCTCAGGTATGAAGCTGGGCGACCCTGGCCAAACCTGATTCCCCTCCGTGCTAGACGAGACAGTGGCGGGTCCTCAGCTGCCTGAAGCACACTCCTCGCGCGCACCTTCTCTTTGCTGCCGGAAGGCCTCACGTAAGAAGTCTGAGTTGACTCGTGACAGAAGAAGTCTGAGTTGACTCGTGTGAGGCCTGCTGCTCTCCGTTCCTTGCTGGGAGCTTCAGCAGGAGCGCTCTGGAGCTCGCCGGCAGGAGAACTGTGAGTCCCCCCCGCCCCACCCCGGCCTCAAGCAAAAGTCCAGATTTCCCCCGTTAGTAACACCTCGGAGTGCCAGAGGGAGCGGAGGGGCATGCGTTAACGGAATGCTTCAACCGTGGAAGGTATTTCACGAGACACTGTGCACTCACGTTCGTTGTAACAACTGTCAAAGGGCACTCACTGTATGCCTTCCAACTCCTCGGCCGCGTTGGAGCCCCAGGAAGTAAATGCGTTCGTTTGACTAAGCTCCGTGAACGTGCAGCGGTGATGGCGAAGCGCTGCCCTGTTCGCTCGAAAGCTCTCGTTCGTGCGGCCTTCACACGGCCTCAAGGTACGCAGTTCTAAACAGCCTTCCATTCCATGCTGGTGTGCCAAGCCCCCCACCCACCCGCAGGGAGGAATTTGGGCTCTTCTGAGAAACACCAGTGTGCGCCACAAGTGAAACCAGGGCGTCTCCCCCAGGACGTCGCCGACCGGCAGCCGGATGCCAGAGGTGTACTTCCAGCCGGAAAAAGAGGGAAAAGCACAGCTTTCCCGGGGACAATTCTGGACCCTTGGGACCATCCAGAATCACCAAGGCCTCAACTTTGCACGGCCTGGGGAACGCTCTTCCGCCTGTCCAGCAATCCCCACGTCAAAACCTTTCTCAGCAGAGGCAGGCACTCTCTCCCTTGTACTAGATAGCTCGGCAGAGCCTTCCGAGAAACATGCTGCGTCATTCAGCTTGAACGTGGGACGCGGAGGGGAGAGTACGCTTTCTCCCCGCTTGGAGGCGCCTTGCGCTTGGCTTCAAAGCTGCCTTGAACAGCACTAGCGGCCCGACGTCTCTGCACGGCAGGGCTGTCGTTGTGGGCCGAGGCTGCGTGTTCTCCCACAGCGAAAACCGTGCTGGCAATCCCTTTCTAGGAACTCCTCCCACGGCACCCCAGGTTCAGCTCCGGCCGAACGAAAGGTGACCTCAGGCCTCAAGGTGAAGTTCCAGCGTTTCACGTCAGGGGAGTTGGGTGTGCAGGGGTCTCCGATGAGGCCATACTCCAACACGGAGTGCCTTAACCCTGCGACGCTCCTGGGGACACACAGGGTAGGAGCCCATTCACCAGGTTCGCATGGTGATCTCTCTCCGTGCCGGAACGGCGGCCTCTGGCTTCTGAGGAGCCTTCGCGTAAGCAGGCCCCTGGAGACAGCTCTTCACATTCATAGCTAGGGCAGTGTACTCCTCTCTGGGTTGCCCAGGTTGAGTGGCCCAGTCGTCAGAGAGACTGGCGAAAGCAGCGCTGGGCGGACTCCCTTTGCCAGTCAGTCGAACGGCCTCCTTGACTGAAAGAGAACTGCAGTGCCAAAAGACACCGCGCTGACGACTGGCTCCGGGAAGAGACTCGGCACAGCACTCTCACAGAAGCGAAAGCTAGGCCGTGGGCCCAGCCTGAGGAGCAGTACGTACGTTTGCCACACTTCTTTACACAGCTAGGCGTGAGCCAGAGAGCCTTGGTCACTGAGGCCTACCTAAGGTACTGCCATACTTACCCAGTAGATCCCACGCAGAGGTCCCTGTGCCCAAACTGGCCTCCACGGAAGGGCCCTGTTCCTCCCGTTGTGTTTCCTTGAGGTAATCAGAAACCACTGAGGATACCTGTAGGAGCTCAGGTATGAAGCTGGGCGACCCTGGCCAAACCTGATTCCCCTCCGTGCTAGACGAGACAGTGGCGGGTCCTCAGCTGCCTGAAGCACACTCCTCGCGCGCACCTTCTCTTTGCTGCCGGAAGGCCTCACGTAAGAAGTCTGAGTTGACTCGTGACAGAAGAAGTCTGAGTTGACTCGTGTGAGGCCTGCTGCTCTCCGTTCCTTGCTGGGAGCTTCAGCAGGAGCGCTCTGGAGCTCGCCGGCAGGAGAACTGTGAGTCCCCCCCGCCCCACCCCGGCCTCAAGCAAAAGTCCAGATTTCCCCCGTTAGTAACACCTCGGAGTGCCAGAGGGAGCGGAGGGGCATGCGTTAACGGAATGCTTCAACCGTGGAAGGTATTTCACGAGACACTGTGCACTCACGTTCGTTGTAACAACTGTCAAAGGGCACTCACTGTATGCCTTCCAACTCCTCGGCCGCGTTGGAGCCCCAGGAAGTAAATGCGTTCGTTTGACTAAGCTCCGTGAACGTGCAGCGGTGATGGCGAAGCGCTGCCCTGTTCGCTCGAAAGCTCTCGTTCGTGCGGCCTTCACACGGCCTCAAGGTACGCAGTTCTAAACAGCCTTCCATTCCATGCTGGTGTGCCAAGCCCCCCACCCACCCGCAGGGAGGAATTTGGGCTCTTCTGAGAAACACCAGTGTGCGCCACAAGTGAAACCAGGGCGTCTCCCCCAGGACGTCGCCGACCGGCAGCCGGATGCCAGAGGTGTACTTCCAGCCGGAAAAAGAGGGAAAAGCACAGCTTTCCCGGGGACAATTCTGGACCCTTGGGACCATCCAGAATCACCAAGTCCTCAACTTTGCACGGCCTGGGGAACGCTCTTCCGCCTGTCCAGCAATCCCCACGTCAAAACCTTTCTCAGCAGAGGCAGGCACTCTCTCCCTTGTACTAGATAGCTCGGCAGAGCCTTCCGAGAAACATGCTGCGTCATTCAGCTTGAACGTGGGACGCGGAGGGGAGAGTACGCTTTCTCCCCGCTTGGAGGCGCCTTGCGCTTGGCTTCAAAGCTGCCTTGAACAGCACTAGCGGCCCGACGTCTCTGCACGGCAGGGCTGTCGTTGTGGGCCGAGGCTGCGTGTTCTCCCACAGCGAAAACCGTGCTGGCAATCCCTTTCTAGGAACTCCTCCCACGGCACCCCAGGTTCAGCTCCGGCCGAACGAAAGGTGACCTCAGGCCTCAAGGTGAAGTTCCAGCGTTTCACGTCAGGGGAGTTGGGTGTGCAGGGGTCTCCGATGAGGCCATACTCCAACACGGAGTGCCTTAACCCTGCGACGCTCCTGGGGACACACAGGGTAGGAGCCCATTCACCAGGTTCGCATGGTGATCTCTCTCCGTGCCGGAACGGCGGCCTCTGGCTTCTGAGGAGCCTTCGCGTAAGCAGGCCCCTGGAGACAGCTCTTCACATTCATAGCTAGGGCAGTGTACTCCTCTCTGGGTTGCCCAGGTTGAGTGGCCCAGTCGTCAGAGAGACTGGCGAAAGCAGCGCTGGGCGGACTCCCTTTGCCAGTCAGTCGAACGGCCTCCTTGACTGAAAGAGAACTGCAGTGCCAAAAGACACCGCGCTGACGACTGGCTCCGGGAAGAGACTCGGCACAGCACTCTCACAGAAGCGAAAGCTAGGCCGTGGGCCCAGCCTGAGGAGCAGTACGTACGTTTGCCACACTTCTTTACACAGCTAGGCGTGAGCCAGAGAGCCTTGGTCACTGAGGCCTACCTAAGGTACTGCCATACTTACCCAGTAGATCCCACGCAGAGGTCCCTGTGCCCAAACTGGCCTCCACGGAAGGGCCCTGTTCCTCCCGTTGTGTTTCCTTGAGGTAATCAGAAACCACTGAGGATACCTGTAGGAGCTCAGGTATGAAGCTGGGCGACCCTGGCCAAACCTGATTCCCCTCCGTGCTAGACGAGACAGTGGCGGGTCCTCAGCTGCCTGAAGCACACTCCTCGCGCGCACCTTCTCTTTGCTGCCGGAAGGCCTCACGTAAGAAGTCTGAGTTGACTCGTGACAGAAGAAGTCTGAGTTGACTCGTGTGAGGCCTGCTGCTCTCCGTTCCTTGCTGGGAGCTTCAGCAGGAGCGCTCTGGAGCTCGCCGGCAGGAGAACTGTGAGTCCCCCCCGCCCCACCCCGGCCTCAAGCAAAAGTCCAGATTTCCCCCGTTAGTAACACCTCGGAGTGCCAGAGGGAGCGGAGGGGCATGCGTTAACGGAATGCTTCAACCGTGGAAGGTATTTCACGAGACACTGTGCACTCACGTTCGTTGTAACAACTGTCAAAGGGCACTCACTGTATGCCTTCCAACTCCTCGGCCGCGTTGGAGCCCCAGGAAGTAAATGCGTTCGTTTGACTAAGCTCCGTGAACGTGCAGCGGTGATGGCGAAGCGCTGCCCTGTTCGCTCGAAAGCTCTCGTTCGTGCGGCCTTCACACGGCCTCAAGGTACGCAGTTCTAAACAGCCTTCCATTCCATGCTGGTGTGCCAAGCCCCCCACCCACCCGCAGGGAGGAATTTGGGCTCTTCTGAGAAACACCAGTGTGCGCCACAAGTGAAACCAGGGCGTCTCCCCCAGGACGTCGCCGACCGGCAGCCGGATGCCAGAGGTGTACTTCCAGCCGGAAAAAGAGGGAAAAGCACAGCTTTCCCGGGGACAATTCTGGACCCTTGGGACCATCCAGAATCACCAAGGCCTCAACTTTGCACGGCCTGGGGAACGCTCTTCCGCCTGTCCAGCAATCCCCACGTCAAAACCTTTCTCAGCAGAGGCAGGCACTCTCTCCCTTGTACTAGATAGCTCGGCAGAGCCTTCCGAGAAACATGCTGCGTCATTCAGCTTGAACGTGGGACGCGGAGGGGAGAGTACGCTTTCTCCCCGCTTGGAGGCGCCTTGCGCTTGGCTTCAAAGCTGCCTTGAACAGCACTAGCGGCCCGACGTCTCTGCACGGCAGGGCTGTCGTTGTGGGCCGAGGCTGCGTGTTCTCCCACAGCGAAAACCGTGCTGGCAATCCCTTTCTAGGAACTCCTCCCACGGCACCCCAGGTTCAGCTCCGGCCGAACGAAAGGTGACCTCAGGCCTCAAGGTGAAGTTCCAGCGTTTCACGTCAGGGGAGTTGGGTGTGCAGGGGTCTCCGATGAGGCCATACTCCAACACGGAGTGCCTTAACCCTGCGACGCTCCTGGGGACACACAGGGTAGGAGCCCATTCACCAGGTTCGCATGGTGATCTCTCTCCGTGCCGGAACGGCGGCCTCTGGCTTCTGAGGAGCCTTCGCGTAAGCAGGCCCCTGGAGACAGCTCTTCACATTCATAGCTAGGGCAGTGTACTCCTCTCTGGGTTGCCCAGGTTGAGTGGCCCAGTCGTCAGAGAGACTGGCGAAAGCAGCGCTGGGCGGGCTCCCTTTGCCAGTCAGTCGAACGGCCTCCTTGACTGAAAGAGAACTGCAGTGCCAAAAGACACCGCGCTGACGACTGGCTCCGGGAAGAGACTCGGCACAGCACTCTCACAGAAGCGAAAGCTAGGCCGTGGGCCCAGCCTGAGGAGCAGTACGTACGTTTGCCACACTTCTTTACACAGCTAGGCGTGAGCCAGAGAGCCTTGGTCACTGAGGCCTACCTAAGGTACTGCCATACTTACCCAGTAGATCCCACGCAGAGGTCCCTGTGCCCAAACTGGCCTCCACGGAAGGGCCCTGTTCCTCCCGTTGTGTTTCCTTGAGGTAATCAGAAACCACTGAGGATACCTGTAGGAGCTCAGGTATGAAGCTGGGCGACCCTGGCCAAACCTGATTCCCCTCCGTGCTAGACGAGACAGTGGCGGGTCCTCAGCTGCCTGAAGCACACTCCTCGCGCGCACCTTCTCTTTGCTGCCGGAAGGCCTCACGTAAGAAGTCTGAGTTGACTCGTGACAGAAGAAGTCTGAGTTGACTCGTGTGAGGCCTGCTGCTCTCCGTTCCTTGCTGGGAGCTTCAGCAGGAGCGCTCTGGAGCTCGCCGGCAGGAGAACTGTGAGTCCCCCCCGCCCCACCCCGGCCTCAAGCAAAAGTCCAGATTTCCCCCGTTAGTAACACCTCGGAGTGCCAGAGGGAGCGGAGGGGCATGCGTTAACGGAATGCTTCAACCGTGGAAGGTATTTCACGAGACACTGTGCACTCACGTTCGTTGTAACAACTGTCAAAGGGCACTCACTGTATGCCTTCCAACTCCTCGGCCGCGTTGGAGCCCCAGGAAGTAAATGCGTTCGTTTGACTAAGCTCCGTGAACGTGCAGCGGTGATGGCGAAGCGCTGCCCTGTTCGCTCGAAAGCTCTCGTTCGTGCGGCCTTCACACGGCCTCAAGGTACGCAGTTCTAAACAGCCTTCCATTCCATGCTGGTGTGCCAAGCCCCCCACCCACCCGCAGGGAGGAATTTGGGCTCTTCTGAGAAACACCAGTGTGCGCCACAAGTGAAACCAGGGCGTCTCCCCCAGGACGTCGCCGACCGGCAGCCGGATGCCAGAGGTGTACTTCCAGCCGGAAAAAGAGGGAAAAGCACAGCTTTCCCGGGGACAATTCTGGACCCTTGGGACCATCCAGAATCACCAAGGCCTCAACTTTGCACGGCCTGGGGAACGCTCTTCCGCCTGTCCAGCAATCCCCACGTCAAAACCTTTCTCAGCAGAGGCAGGCACTCTCTCCCTTGTACTAGATAGCTCGGCAGAGCCTTCCGAGAAACATGCTGCGTCATTCAGCTTGAACGTGGGACGCGGAGGGGAGAGTACGCTTTCTCCCCGCTTGGAGGCGCCTTGCGCTTGGCTTCAAAGCTGCCTTGAACAGCACTAGCGGCCCGACGTCTCTGCACGGCAGGGCTGTCGTTGTGGGCCGAGGCTGCGTGTTCTCCCACAGCGAAAACCGTGCTGGCAATCCCTTTCTAGGAACTCCTCCCACGGCACCCCAGGTTCAGCTCCGGCCGAACGAAAGGTGACCTCAGGCCTCAAGGTGAAGTTCCAGCGTTTCACGTCAGGGGAGTTGGGTGTGCAGGGGTCTCCGATGAGGCCATACTCCAACACGGAGTGCCTTAACCCTGCGACGCTCCTGGGGACACACAGGGTAGGAGCCCATTCACCAGGTTCGCATGGTGATCTCTCTCCGTGCCGGAACGGCGGCCTCTGGCTTCTGAGGAGCCTTCGCGTAAGCAGGCCCCTGGAGACAGCTCTTCACATTCATAGCTAGGGCAGTGTACTCCTCTCTGGGTTGCCCAGGTTGAGTGGCCCAGTCGTCAGAGAGACTGGCGAAAGCAGCGCTGGGCGGACTCCCTTTGCCAGTCAGTCGAACGGCCTCCTTGACTGAAAGAGAACTGCAGTGCCAAAAGACACCGCGCTGACGACTGGCTCCGGGAAGAGACTCGGCACAGCACTCTCACAGAAGCGAAAGCTAGGCCGTGGGCCCAGCCTGAGGAGCAGTACGTACGTTTGCCACACTTCTTTACACAGCTAGGCGTGAGCCAGAGAGCCTTGGTCACTGAGGCCTACCTAAGGTACTGCCATACTTACCCAGTAGATCCCACGCAGAGGTCCCTGTGCCCAAACTGGCCTCCACGGAAGGGCCCTGTTCCTCCCGTTGTGTTTCCTTGAGGTAATCAGAAACCACTGAGGATACCTGTAGGAGCTCAGGTATGAAGCTGGGCGACCCTGGCCAAACCTGATTCCCCTCCGTGCTAGACGAGACAGTGGCGGGTCCTCAGCTGCCTGAAGCACACTCCTCGCGCGCACCTTCTCTTTGCTGCCGGAAGGCCTCACGTAAGAAGTCTGAGTTGACTCGTGACAGAAGAAGTCTGAGTTGACTCGTGTGAGGCCTGCTGCTCTCCGTTCCTTGCTGGGAGCTTCAGCAGGAGCGCTCTGGAGCTCGCCGGCAGGAGAACTGTGAGTCCCCCCCGCCCCACCCCGGCCTCAAGCAAAAGTCCAGATTTCCCCCGTTAGTAACACCTCGGAGTGCCAGAGGGAGCGGAGGGGCATGCGTTAACGGAATGCTTCAACCGTGGAAGGTATTTCACGAGACACTGTGCACTCACGTTCGTTGTAACAACTGTCAAAGGGCACTCACTGTATGCCTTCCAACTCCTCGGCCGCGTTGGAGCCCCAGGAAGTAAATGCGTTCGTTTGACTAAGCTCCGTGAACGTGCAGCGGTGATGGCGAAGCGCTGCCCTGTTCGCTCGAAAGCTCTCGTTCGTGCGGCCTTCACACGGCCTCAAGGTACGCAGTTCTAAACAGCCTTCCATTCCATGCTGGTGTGCCAAGCCCCCCACCCACCCGCAGGGAGGAATTTGGGCTCTTCTGAGAAACACCAGTGTGCGCCACAAGTGAAACCAGGGCGTCTCCCCCAGGACGTCGCCGACCGGCAGCCGGATGCCAGAGGTGTACTTCCAGCCGGAAAAAGAGGGAAAAGCACAGCTTTCCCGGGGACAATTCTGGACCCTTGGGACCATCCAGAATCACCAAGGCCTCAACTTTGCACGGCCTGGGGAACGCTCTTCCGCCTGTCCAGCAATCCCCACGTCAAAACCTTTCTCAGCAGAGGCAGGCACTCTCTCCCTTGTACTAGATAGCTCGGCAGAGCCTTCCGAGAAACATGCTGCGTCATTCAGCTTGAACGTGGGACGCGGAGGGGAGAGTACGCTTTCTCCCCGCTTGGAGGCGCCTTGCGCTTGGCTTCAAAGCTGCCTTGAACAGCACTAGCGGCCCGACGTCTCTGCACGGCAGGGCTGTCGTTGTGGGCCGAGGCTGCGTGTTCTCCCACAGCGAAAACCGTGCTGGCAATCCCTTTCTAGGAACTCCTCCCACGGCACCCCAGGTTCAGCTCCGGCCGAACGAAAGGTGACCTCAGGCCTCAAGGTGAAGTTCCAGCGTTTCACGTCAGGGGAGTTGGGTGTGCAGGGGTCTCCGATGAGGCCATACTCCAACACGGAGTGCCTTAACCCTGCGACGCTCCTGGGGACACACAGGGTAGGAGCCCATTCACCAGGTTCGCATGGTGATCTCTCTCCGTGCCGGAACGGCGGCCTCTGGCTTCTGAGGAGCCTTCGCGTAAGCAGGCCCCTGGAGACAGCTCTTCACATTCATAGCTAGGGCAGTGTACTCCTCTCTGGGTTGCCCAGGTTGAGTGGCCCAGTCGTCAGAGAGACTGGCGAAAGCAGCGCTGGGCGGACTCCCTTTGCCAGTCAGTCGAACGGCCTCCTTGACTGAAAGAGAACTGCAGTGCCAAAAGACACCGCGCTGACGACTGGCTCCGGGAAGAGACTCGGCACAGCACTCTCACAGAAGCGAAAGCTAGGCCGTGGGCCCAGCCTGAGGAGCAGTACGTACGTTTGCCACACTTCTTTACACAGCTAGGCGTGAGCCAGAGAGCCTTGGTCACTGAGGCCTACCTAAGGTACTGCCATACTTACCCAGTAGATCCCACGCAGAGGTCCCTGTGCCCAAACTGGCCTCCACGGAAGGGCCCTGTTCCTCCCGTTGTGTTTCCTTGAGGTAATCAGAAACCACTGAGGATACCTGTAGGAGCTCAGGTATGAAGCTGGGCGACCCTGGCCAAACCTGATTCCCCTCCGTGCTAGACGAGACAGTGGCGGGTCCTCAGCTGCCTGAAGCACACTCCTCGCGCGCACCTTCTCTTTGCTGCCGGAAGGCCTCACGTAAGAAGTCTGAGTTGACTCGTGACAGAAGAAGTCTGAGTTGACTCGTGTGAGGCCTGCTGCTCTCCGTTCCTTGCTGGGAGCTTCAGCAGGAGCGCTCTGGAGCTCGCCGGCAGGAGAACTGTGAGTCCCCCCCGCCCCACCCCGGCCTCAAGCAAAAGTCCAGATTTCCCCCGTTAGTAACACCTCGGAGTGCCAGAGGGAGCGGAGGGGCATGCGTTAACGGAATGCTTCAACCGTGGAAGGTATTTCACGAGACACTGTGCACTCACGTTCGTTGTAACAACTGTCAAAGGGCACTCACTGTATGCCTTCCAACTCCTCGGCCGCGTTGGAGCCCCAGGAAGTAAATGCGTTCGTTTGACTAAGCTCCGTGAACGTGCAGCGGTGATGGCGAAGCGCTGCCCTGTTCGCTCGAAAGCTCTCGTTCGTGCGGCCTTCACACGGCCTCAAGGTACGCAGTTCTAAACAGCCTTCCATTCCATGCTGGTGTGCCAAGCCCCCCACCCACCCGCAGGGAGGAATTTGGGCTCTTCTGAGAAACACCAGTGTGCGCCACAAGTGAAACCAGGGCGTCTCCCCCAGGACGTCGCCGACCGGCAGCCGGATGCCAGAGGTGTACTTCCAGCCGGAAAAAGAGGGAAAAGCACAGCTTTCCCGGGGACAATTCTGGACCCTTGGGACCATCCAGAATCACCAAGGCCTCAACTTTGCACGGCCTGGGGAACGCTCTTCCGCCTGTCCAGCAATCCCCACGTCAAAACCTTTCTCAGCAGAGGCAGGCACTCTCTCCCTTGTACTAGATAGCTCGGCAGAGCCTTCCGAGAAACATGCTGCGTCATTCAGCTTGAACGTGGGACGCGGAGGGGAGAGTACGCTTTCTCCCCGCTTGGAGGCGCCTTGCGCTTGGCTTCAAAGCTGCCTTGAACAGCACTAGCGGCCCGACGTCTCTGCACGGCAGGGCTGTCGTTGTGGGCCGAGGCTGCGTGTTCTCCCACAGCGAAAACCGTGCTGGCAATCCCTTTCTAGGAACTCCTCCCACGGCACCCCAGGTTCAGCTCCGGCCGAACGAAAGGTGACCTCAGGCCTCAAGGTGAAGTTCCAGCGTTTCACGTCAGGGGAGTTGGGTGTGCAGGGGTCTCCGATGAGGCCATACTCCAACACGGAGTGCCTTAACCCTGCGACGCTCCTGGGGACACACAGGGTAGGAGCCCATTCACCAGGTTCGCATGGTGATCTCTCTCCGTGCCGGAACGGCGGCCTCTGGCTTCTGAGGAGCCTTCGCGTAAGCAGGCCCCTGGAGACAGCTCTTCACATTCATAGCTAGGGCAGTGTACTCCTCTCTGGGTTGCCCAGGTTGAGTGGCCCAGTCGTCAGAGAGACTGGCGAAAGCAGCGCTGGGCGGACTCCCTTTGCCAGTCAGTCGAACGGCCTCCTTGACTGAAAGAGAACTGCAGTGCCAAAAGACACCGCGCTGACGACTGGCTCCGGGAAGAGACTCGGCACAGCACTCTCACAGAAGCGAAAGCTAGGCCGTGGGCCCAGCCTGAGGAGCAGTACGTACGTTTGCCACACTTCTTTACACAGCTAGGCGTGAGCCAGAGAGCCTTGGTCACTGAGGCCTACCTAAGGTACTGCCATACTTACCCAGTAGATCCCACGCAGAGGTCCCTGTGCCCAAACTGGCCTCCACGGAAGGGCCCTGTTCCTCCCGTTGTGTTTCCTTGAGGTAATCAGAAACCACTGAGGATACCTGTAGGAGCTCAGGTATGAAGCTGGGCGACCCTGGCCAAACCTGATTCCCCTCCGTGCTAGACGAGACAGTGGCGGGTCCTCAGCTGCCTGAAGCACACTCCTCGCGCGCACCTTCTCTTTGCTGCCGGAAGGCCTCACGTAAGAAGTCTGAGTTGACTCGTGACAGAAGAAGTCTGAGTTGACTCGTGTGAGGCCTGCTGCTCTCCGTTCCTTGCTGGGAGCTTCAGCAGGAGCGCTCTGGAGCTCGCCGGCAGGAGAACTGTGAGTCCCCCCCGCCCCACCCCGGCCTCAAGCAAAAGTCCAGATTTCCCCCGTTAGTAACACCTCGGAGTGCCAGAGGGAGCGGAGGGGCATGCGTTAACGGAATGCTTCAACCGTGGAAGGTATTTCACGAGACACTGTGCACTCACGTTCGTTGTAACAACTGTCAAAGGGCACTCACTGTATGCCTTCCAACTCCTCGGCCGCGTTGGAGCCCCAGGAAGTAAATGCGTTCGTTTGACTAAGCTCCGTGAACGTGCAGCGGTGATGGCGAAGCGCTGCCCTGTTCGCTCGAAAGCTCTCGTTCGTGCGGCCTTCACACGGCCTCAAGGTACGCAGTTCTAAACAGCCTTCCATTCCATGCTGGTGTGCCAAGCCCCCCACCCACCCGCAGGGAGGAATTTGGGCTCTTCTGAGAAACACCAGTGTGCGCCACAAGTGAAACCAGGGCGTCTCCCCCAGGACGTCGCCGACCGGCAGCCGGATGCCAGAGGTGTACTTCCAGCCGGAAAAAGAGGGAAAAGCACAGCTTTCCCGGGGACAATTCTGGACCCTTGGGACCATCCAGAATCACCAAGGCCTCAACTTTGCACGGCCTGGGGAACGCTCTTCCGCCTGTCCAGCAATCCCCACGTCAAAACCTTTCTCAGCAGAGGCAGGCACTCTCTCCCTTGTACTAGATAGCTCGGCAGAGCCTTCCGAGAAACATGCTGCGTCATTCAGCTTGAACGTGGGACGCGGAGGGGAGAGTACGCTTTCTCCCCGCTTGGAGGCGCCTTGCGCTTGGCTTCAAAGCTGCCTTGAACAGCACTAGCGGCCCGACGTCTCTGCACGGCAGGGCTGTCGTTGTGGGCCGAGGCTGCGTGTTCTCCCACAGCGAAAACCGTGCTGGCAATCCCTTTCTAGGAACTCCTCCCACGGCACCCCAGGTTCAGCTCCGGCCGAACGAAAGGTGACCTCAGGCCTCAAGGTGAAGTTCCAGCGTTTCACGTCAGGGGAGTTGGGTGTGCAGGGGTCTCCGATGAGGCCATACTCCAACACGGAGTGCCTTAACCCTGCGACGCTCCTGGGGACACACAGGGTAGGAGCCCATTCACCAGGTTCGCATGGTGATCTCTCTCCGTGCCGGAACGGCGGCCTCTGGCTTCTGAGGAGCCTTCGCGTAAGCAGGCCCCTGGAGACAGCTCTTCACATTCATAGCTAGGGCAGTGTACTCCTCTCTGGGTTGCCCAGGTTGAGTGGCCCAGTCGTCAGAGAGACTGGCGAAAGCAGCGCTGGGCGGACTCCCTTTGCCAGTCAGTCGAACGGCCTCCTTGACTGAAAGAGAACTGCAGTGCCAAAAGACACCGCGCTGACGACTGGCTCCGGGAAGAGACTCGGCACAGCACTCTCACAGAAGCGAAAGCTAGGCCGTGGGCCCAGCCTGAGGAGCAGTACGTACGTTTGCCACACTTCTTTACACAGCTAGGCGTGAGCCAGAGAGCCTTGGTCACTGAGGCCTACCTAAGGTACTGCCATACTTACCCAGTAGATCCCACGCAGAGGTCCCTGTGCCCAAACTGGCCTCCACGGAAGGGCCCTGTTCCTCCCGTTGTGTTTCCTTGAGGTAATCAGAAACCACTGAGGATACCTGTAGGAGCTCAGGTATGAAGCTGGGCGACCCTGGCCAAACCTGATTCCCCTCCGTGCTAGACGAGACAGTGGCGGGTCCTC
The DNA here is from genome assembly GCF_039906515.1 of Pseudorca crassidens. Taxonomy (NCBI): domain Eukaryota; kingdom Metazoa; phylum Chordata; class Mammalia; order Artiodactyla; family Delphinidae; genus Pseudorca; species Pseudorca crassidens. The sequence continues at coordinate 24,619,274 of NC_090315.1, read as the reverse complement.
AGCTGCCTGAAGCACACTCCTCGCGCGCACCTTCTCTTTGCTGCCGGAAGGCCTCACGTAAGAAGTCTGAGTTGACTCGTGACAGAAGAAGTCTGAGTTGACTCGTGTGAGGCCTGCTGCTCTCCGTTCCTTGCTGGGAGCTTCAGCAGGAGCGCTCTGGAGCTCGCCGGCAGGAGAACTGTGAGTCCCCCCCGCCCCACCCCGGCCTCAAGCAAAAGTCCAGATTTCCCCCGTTAGTAACACCTCGGAGTGCCAGAGGGAGCGGAGGGGCATGCGTTAACGGAATGCTTCAACCGTGGAAGGTATTTCACGAGACACTGTGCACTCACGTTCGTTGTAACAACTGTCAAAGGGCACTCACTGTATGCCTTCCAACTCCTCGGCCGCGTTGGAGCCCCAGGAAGTAAATGCGTTCGTTTGACTAAGCTCCGTGAACGTGCAGCGGTGATGGCGAAGCGCTGCCCTGTTCGCTCGAAAGCTCTCGTTCGTGCGGCCTTCACACGGCCCCAAGGTACGCAGTTCTAAACAGCCTTCCATTCCATGCTGGTGTGCCAAGCCCCCCACCCACCCGCAGGGAGGAATTTGGGCTCTTCTGAGAAACACCAGTGTGCGCCACAAGTGAAACCAGGGCGTCTCCCCCAGGACGTCGCCGACCGGCAGCCGGATGCCAGAGGTGTACTTCCAGCCGGAAAAAGAGGGAAAAGCACAGCTTTCCCGGGGACAATTCTGGACCCTTGGGACCATCCAGAATCACCAAGGCCTCAACTTTGCACGGCCTGGGGAACGCTCTTCCGCCTGTCCAGCAATCCCCACGTCAAAACCTTTCTCAGCAGAGGCAGGCACTCTCTCCCTTGTACTAGATAGCTCGGCAGAGCCTTCCGAGAAACATGCTGCGTCATTCAGCTTGAACGTGGGACGCGGAGGGGAGAGTACGCTTTCTCCCCGCTTGGAGGCGCCTTGCGCTTGGCTTCAAAGCTGCCTTGAACAGCACTAGCGGCCCGACGTCTCTGCACGGCAGGGCTGTCGTTGTGGGCCGAGGCTGCGTGTTCTCCCACAGCGAAAACCGTGCTGGCAATCCCTTTCTAGGAACTCCTCCCACGGCACCCCAGGTTCAGCTCCGGCCGAACGAAAGGTGACCTCAGGCCTCAAGGTGAAGTTCCAGCGTTTCACGTCAGGGGAGTTGGGTGTGCAGGGGTCTCCGATGAGGCCATACTCCAACACGGAGTGCCTTAACCCTGCGACGCTCCTGGGGACACACAGGGTAGGAGCCCATTCACCAGGTTCGCATGGTGATCTCTCTCCGTGCCGGAACGGCGGCCTCTGGCTTCTGAGGAGCCTTCGCGTAAGCAGGCCCCTGGAGACAGCTCTTCACATTCATAGCTAGGGCAGTGTACTCCTCTCTGGGTTGCCCAGGTTGAGTGGCCCAGTCGTCAGAGAGACTGGCGAAAGCAGCGCTGGGCGGACTCCCTTTGCCAGTCAGTCGAACGGCCTCCTTGACTGAAAGAGAACTGCAGTGCCAAAAGACACCGCGCTGACGACTGGCTCCGGGAAGAGACTCGGCACAGCACTCTCACAGAAGCGAAAGCTAGGCCGTGGGCCCAGCCTGAGGAGCAGTACGTACGTTTGCCACACTTCTTTACACAGCTAGGCGTGAGCCAGAGAGCCTTGGTCACTGAGGCCTACCTAAGGTACTGCCATACTTACCCAGTAGATCCCACGCAGAGGTCCCTGTGCCCAAACTGGCCTCCACGGAAGGGCCCTGTTCCTCCCGTTGTGTTTCCTTGAGGTAATCAGAAACCACTGAGGATACCTGTAGGAGCTCAGGTATGAAGCTGGGCGACCCTGGCCAAACCTGATTCCCCTCCGTGCTAGACGAGACAGTGGCGGGTCCTCAGCTGCCTGAAGCACACTCCTCGCGCGCACCTTCTCTTTGCTGCCGGAAGGCCTCACGTAAGAAGTCTGAGTTGACTCGTGACAGAAGAAGTCTGAGTTGACTCGTGTGAGGCCTGCTGCTCTCCGTTCCTTGCTGGGAGCTTCAGCAGGAGCGCTCTGGAGCTCGCCGGCAGGAGAACTGTGAGTCCCCCCCGCCCCACCCCGGCCTCAAGCAAAAGTCCAGATTTCCCCCGTTAGTAACACCTCGGAGTGCCAGAGGGAGCGGAGGGGCATGCGTTAACGGAATGCTTCAACCGTGGAAGGTATTTCACGAGACACTGTGCACTCACGTTCGTTGTAACAACTGTCAAAGGGCACTCACTGTATGCCTTCCAACTCCTCGGCCGCGTTGGAGCCCCAGGAAGTAAATGCGTTCGTTTGACTAAGCTCCGTGAACGTGCAGCGGTGATGGCGAAGCGCTGCCCTGTTCGCTCGAAAGCTCTCGTTCGTGCGGCCTTCACACGGCCTCAAGGTACGCAGTTCTAAACAGCCTTCCATTCCATGCTGGTGTGCCAAGCCCCCCACCCACCCGCAGGGAGGAATTTGGGCTCTTCTGAGAAACACCAGTGTGCGCCACAAGTGAAACCAGGGCGTCTCCCCCAGGACGTCGCCGACCGGCAGCCGGATGCCAGAGGTGTACTTCCAGCCGGAAAAAGAGGGAAAAGCACAGCTTTCCCGGGGACAATTCTGGACCCTTGGGACCATCCAGAATCACCAAGGCCTCAACTTTGCACGGCCTGGGGAACGCTCTTCCGCCTGTCCAGCAATCCCCACGTCAAAACCTTTCTCAGCAGAGGCAGGCACTCTCTCCCTTGTACTAGATAGCTCGGCAGAGCCTTCCGAGAAACATGCTGCGTCATTCAGCTTGAACGTGGGACGCGGAGGGGAGAGTACGCTTTCTCCCCGCTTGGAGGCGCCTTGCGCTTGGCTTCAAAGCTGCCTTGAACAGCACTAGCGGCCCGACGTCTCTGCACGGCAGGGCTGTCGTTGTGGGCCGAGGCTGCGTGTTCTCCCACAGCGAAAACCGTGCTGGCAATCCCTTTCTAGGAACTCCTCCCACGGCACCCCAGGTTCAGCTCCGGCCGAACGAAAGGTGACCTCAGGCCTCAAGGTGAAGTTCCAGCGTTTCACGTCAGGGGAGTTGGGTGTGCAGGGGTCTCCGATGAGGCCATACTCCAACACGGAGTGCCTTAACCCTGTGACGCTCCTGGGGACACACAGGGTAGGAGCCCATTCACCAGGTTCGCATGGTGATCTCTCTCCGTGCCGGAACGGCGGCCTCTGGCTTCTGAGGAGCCTTCGCGTAAGCAGGCCCCTGGAGACAGCTCTTCACATTCATAGCTAGGGCAGTGTACTCCTCTCTGGGTTGCCCAGGTTGAGTGGCCCAGTCGTCAGAGAGACTGGCGAAAGCAGCGCTGGGCGGACTCCCTTTGCCAGTCAGTCGAACGGCCTCCTTGACTGAAAGAGAACTGCAGTGCCAAAAGACACCGCGCTGACGACTGGCTCCGGGAAGAGACTCGGCACAGCACTCTCACAGAAGCGAAAGCTAGGCCGTGGGCCCAGCCTGAGGAGCAGTACGTACGTTTGCCACACTTCTTTACACAGCTAGGCGTGAGCCAGAGAGCCTTGGTCACTGAGGCCTACCTAAGGTACTGCCATACTTACCCAGTAGATCCCACGCAGAGGTCCCTGTGCCCAAACTGGCCTCCACGGAAGGGCCCTGTTCCTCCCGTTGTGTTTCCTTGAGGTAATCAGAAACCACTGAGGATACCTGTAGGAGCTCAGGTATGAAGCTGGGCGACCCTGGCCAAACCTGATTCCCCTCCGTGCTAGACGAGACAGTGGCGGGTCCTCAGCTGCCTGAAGCACACTCCTCGCGCGCACCTTCTCTTTGCTGCCGGAAGGCCTCACGTAAGAAGTCTGAGTTGACTCGTGACAGAAGAAGTCTGAGTTGACTCGTGTGAGGCCTGCTGCTCTCCGTTCCTTGCTGGGAGCTTCAGCAGGAGCGCTCTGGAGCTCGCCGGCAGGAGAACTGTGAGTCCCCCCCGCCCCACCCCGGCCTCAAGCAAAAGTCCAGATTTCCCCCGTTAGTAACACCTCGGAGTGCCAGAGGGAGCGGAGGGGCATGCGTTAACGGAATGCTTCAACCGTGGAAGGTATTTCACGAGACACTGTGCACTCACGTTCGTTGTAACAACTGTCAAAGGGCACTCACTGTATGCCTTCCAACTCCTCGGCCGCGTTGGAGCCCCAGGAAGTAAATGCGTTCGTTTGACTAAGCTCCGTGAACGTGCAGCGGTGATGGCGAAGCGCTGCCCTGTTCGCTCGAAAGCTCTCGTTCGTGCGGCCTTCACACGGCCCCAAGGTACGCAGTTCTAAACAGCCTTCCATTCCATGCTGGTGTGCCAAGCCCCCCACCCACCCGCAGGGAGGAATTTGGGCTCTTCTGAGAAACACCAGTGTGCGCCACAAGTGAAACCAGGGCGTCTCCCCCAGGACGTCGCCGACCGGCAGCCGGATGCCAGAGGTGTACTTCCAGCCGGAAAAAGAGGGAAAAGCACAGCTTTCCCGGGGACAATTCTGGACCCTTGGGACCATCCAGAATCACCAAGGCCTCAACTTTGCACGGCCTGGGGAACGCTCTTCCGCCTGTCCAGCAATCCCCACGTCAAAACCTTTCTCAGCAGAGGCAGGCACTCTCTCCCTTGTACTAGATAGCTCGGCAGAGCCTTCCGAGAAACATGCTGCGTCATTCAGCTTGAACGTGGGACGCGGAGGGGAGAGTACGCTTTCTCCCCGCTTGGAGGCGCCTTGCGCTTGGCTTCAAAGCTGCCTTGAACAGCACTAGCGGCCCGACGTCTCTGCACGGCAGGGCTGTCGTTGTGGGCCGAGGCTGCGTGTTCTCCCACAGCGAAAACCGTGCTGGCAATCCCTTTCTAGGAACTCCTCCCACGGCACCCCAGGTTCAGCTCCGGCCGAACGAAAGGTGACCTCAGGCCTCAAGGTGAAGTTCCAGCGTTTCACGTCAGGGGAGTTGGGTGTGCAGGGGTCTCCGATGAGGCCATACTCCAACACGGAGTGCCTTAACCCTGCGACGCTCCTGGGGACACACAGGGTAGGAGCCCATTCACCAGGTTCGCATGGTGATCTCTCTCCGTGCCGGAACGGCGGCCTCTGGCTTCTGAGGAGCCTTCGCGTAAGCAGGCCCCTGGAGACAGCTCTTCACATTCATAGCTAGGGCAGTGTACTCCTCTCTGGGTTGCCCAGGTTGAGTGGCCCAGTCGTCAGAGAGACTGGCGAAAGCAGCGCTGGGCGGACTCCCTTTGCCAGTCAGTCGAACGGCCTCCTTGACTGAAAGAGAACTGCAGTGCCAAAAGACACCGCGCTGACGACTGGCTCCGGGAAGAGACTCGGCACAGCACTCTCACAGAAGCGAAAGCTAGGCCGTGGGCCCAGCCTGAGGAGCAGTACGTACGTTTGCCACACTTCTTTACACAGCTAGGCGTGAGCCAGAGAGCCTTGGTCACTGAGGCCTACCTAAGGTACTGCCATACTTACCCAGTAGATCCCACGCAGAGGTCCCTGTGCCCAAACTGGCCTCCACGGAAGGGCCCTGTTCCTCCCGTTGTGTTTCCTTGAGGTAATCAGAAACCACTGAGGATACCTGTAGGAGCTCAGGTATGAAGCTGGGCGACCCTGGCCAAACCTGATTCCCCTCCGTGCTAGACGAGACAGTGGCGGGTCCTCAGCTGCCTGAAGCACACTCCTCGCGCGCACCTTCTCTTTGCTGCCGGAAGGCCTCACGTAAGAAGTCTGAGTTGACTCGTGACAGAAGAAGTCTGAGTTGACTCGTGTGAGGCCTGCTGCTCTCCGTTCCTTGCTGGGAGCTTCAGCAGGAGCGCTCTGGAGCTCGCCGGCAGGAGAACTGTGAGTCCCCCCCGCCCCACCCCGGCCTCAAGCAAAAGTCCAGATTTCCCCCGTTAGTAACACCTCGGAGTGCCAGAGGGAGCGGAGGGGCATGCGTTAACGGAATGCTTCAACCGTGGAAGGTATTTCACGAGACACTGTGCACTCACGTTCGTTGTAACAACTGTCAAAGGGCACTCACTGTATGCCTTCCAACTCCTCGGCCGCGTTGGAGCCCCAGGAAGTAAATGCGTTCGTTTGACTAAGCTCCGTGAACGTGCAGCGGTGATGGCGAAGCGCTGCCCTGTTCGCTCGAAAGCTCTCGTTCGTGCGGCCTTCACACGGCCTCAAGGTACGCAGTTCTAAACAGCCTTCCATTCCATGCTGGTGTGCCAAGCCCCCCACCCACCCGCAGGGAGGAATTTGGGCTCTTCTGAGAAACACCAGTGTGCGCCACAAGTGAAACCAGGGCGTCTCCCCCAGGACGTCGCCGACCGGCAGCCGGATGCCAGAGGTGTACTTCCAGCCGGAAAAAGAGGGAAAAGCACAGCTTTCCCGGGGACAATTCTGGACCCTTGGGACCATCCAGAATCACCAAGGCCTCAACTTTGCACGGCCTGGGGAACGCTCTTCCGCCTGTCCAGCAATCCCCACGTCAAAACCTTTCTCAGCAGAGGCAGGCACTCTCTCCCTTGTACTAGATAGCTCGGCAGAGCCTTCCGAGAAACATGCTGCGTCATTCAGCTTGAACGTGGGACGCGGAGGGGAGAGTACGCTTTCTCCCCGCTTGGAGGCGCCTTGCGCTTGGCTTCAAAGCTGCCTTGAACAGCACTAGCGGCCCGACGTCTCTGCACGGCAGGGCTGTCGTTGTGGGCCGAGGCTGCGTGTTCTCCCACAGCGAAAACCGTGCTGGCAATCCCTTTCTAGGAACTCCTCCCACGGCACCCCAGGTTCAGCTCCGGCCGAACGAAAGGTGACCTCAGGCCTCAAGGTGAAGTTCCAGCGTTTCACGTCAGGGGAGTTGGGTGTGCAGGGGTCTCCGATGAGGCCATACTCCAACACGGAGTGCCTTAACCCTGTGACGCTCCTGGGGACACACAGGGTAGGAGCCCATTCACCAGGTTCGCATGGTGATCTCTCTCCGTGCCGGAACGGCGGCCTCTGGCTTCTGAGGAGCCTTCGCGTAAGCAGGCCCCTGGAGACAGCTCTTCACATTCATAGCTAGGGCAGTGTACTCCTCTCTGGGTTGCCCAGGTTGAGTGGCCCAGTCGTCAGAGAGACTGGCGAAAGCAGCGCTGGGCGGACTCCCTTTGCCAGTCAGTCGAACGGCCTCCTTGACTGAAAGAGAACTGCAGTGCCAAAAGACACCGCGCTGACGACTGGCTCCGGGAAGAGACTCGGCACAGCACTCTCACAGAAGCGAAAGCTAGGCCGTGGGCCCAGCCTGAGGAGCAGTACGTACGTTTGCCACACTTCTTTACACAGCTAGGCGTGAGCCAGAGAGCCTTGGTCACTGAGGCCTACCTAAGGTACTGCCATACTTACCCAGTAGATCCCACGCAGAGGTCCCTGTGCCCAAACTGGCCTCCACGGAAGGGCCCTGTTCCTCCCGTTGTGTTTCCTTGAGGTAATCAGAAACCACTGAGGATACCTGTAGGAGCTCAGGTATGAAGCTGGGCGACCCTGGCCAAACCTGATTCCCCTCCGTGCTAGACGAGACAGTGGCGGGTCCTCAGCTGCCTGAAGCACACTCCTCGCGCGCACCTTCTCTTTGCTGCCGGAAGGCCTCACGTAAGAAGTCTGAGTTGACTCGTGACAGAAGAAGTCTGAGTTGACTCGTGTGAGGCCTGCTGCTCTCCGTTCCTTGCTGGGAGCTTCAGCAGGAGCGCTCTGGAGCTCGCCGGCAGGAGAACTGTGAGTCCCCCCCGCCCCACCCCGGCCTCAAGCAAAAGTCCAGATTTCCCCCGTTAGTAACACCTCGGAGTGCCAGAGGGAGCGGAGGGGCATGCGTTAACGGAATGCTTCAACCGTGGAAGGTATTTCACGAGACACTGTGCACTCACGTTCGTTGTAACAACTGTCAAAGGGCACTCACTGTATGCCTTCCAACTCCTCGGCCGCGTTGGAGCCCCAGGAAGTAAATGCGTTCGTTTGACTAAGCTCCGTGAACGTGCAGCGGTGATGGCGAAGCGCTGCCCTGTTCGCTCGAAAGCTCTCGTTCGTGCGGCCTTCACACGGCCCCAAGGTACGCAGTTCTAAACAGCCTTCCATTCCATGCTGGTGTGCCAAGCCCCCCACCCACCCGCAGGGAGGAATTTGGGCTCTTCTGAGAAACACCAGTGTGCGCCACAAGTGAAACCAGGGCGTCTCCCCCAGGACGTCGCCGACCGGCAGCCGGATGCCAGAGGTGTACTTCCAGCCGGAAAAAGAAGGAAAAACACAGCTTTCCCGGGGACAATTCTGGACCCTTGGGACCATCCAGAATCACCAAGGCCTCAACTTTGCACGGCCTGGGGAACGCTCTTCCGCCTGTCCAGCAATCCCCACGTCAAAACCTTTCTCAGCAGAGGCAGGCACTCTCTCCCTTGTACTAGATAGCTCGGCAGAGCCTTCCGAGAAACATGCTGCGTCATTCAGCTTGAACGTGGGACGCGGAGGGGAGAGTACGCTTTCTCCCCGTTTGGAGGCGCCTTGCGCTTGGCTTCAAAGCTGCCTTGAACAGCACTAGCGGCCCGACGTCTCTGCACGGCAGGGCTGTCGTTGTGGGCCGAGGCTGCGTGTTCTCCCACAGCGAAAACCGTGCTGGCAATCCCTTTCTAGGAACTCCTCCCACGGCACCCCAGGTTCAGCTCCGGCCGAAAGAAAGGTGACCTCAGGCCTCAAGGTGAAGTTCCAGCGTTTCACGTCAGGGGAGCTGGGTGTGCAGGGGTCTCCGATGAGGCCATACTCCACCACGGAGTGCCTTAACCCTGCGACGCTCCTGGGGACACACAGGGTAGGAGCCCATTCACCAGGTTCGCATGATGACCTCTCTCCGTGCCGGAACGGCGGCCTCTGGCTTCTGAGGAACCTTCGCGTAAGCAGGCCCCTGGAGACAGCTCTTCACATTCATAGCTAGGGCAGTGTACTCCTCTCTGGGTTGCCCAGGTTGAGTGGCCCAGTCGTCAGAGAGACTGGCGAAAGCAGCGCTGGGCGGGCTCCCTTTGCCAGTCAGTCGAACGGCCTCCTTGACTGAAAGAGAACTGCAGTGCCAAAAGACACCGCGCTGACGACTGGCTCCGGGAAGAGACTCGGGACAGCACTCTCACAGAAGCGAAAGCTAGGCCGTGGGCCCAGCCTGAGGAGCAGTACGTACGTTTGCCACACTTCTTTACACAGCTAGGCGTGAGCCAGAGAGCCTTGGTCACTGAGGCCTACCTAAGGTACTGCCATACTTACCCAGTAGATCCCACGCAGAGGTCCCTGTGCCCCAAAGGGCCTCCACGGAAGGGCCCTGTTCCTCCCGTTGTGTTTCCTTGAGGTAATCAGAAACCACTGAGGATACCTGTAGGAGCTCAGGTATGAAGCTGGGCGACCCTGGCCAAACCTGATTCCCCTCCGTGGTAGACGAGACAGTGGCGGGTCCTCAGCTGCCTGAAGCACACTCCTCGCGCGCACCTTCTCTTTGCTGCCGGAAGGCCTCACGTAAGAAGTCTGAGTTGACTCGTGACAGAAGAAGTCTGAGTTGACTCGTGTGAGGCCTGCTGCTCTCCGTTCCTTGCTGGGAGCTTCAGCAGGAGCGCTCTGGAGCTCGCCGGCAGGAGAACTGTGAGTCCCCCCCGCCCCACCCCGGCCTCAAGCAAAAGTCCAGATTTCCCCCGTTAGTAACACCTCGGAGTGCCAGAGGGAGCGGAGGGGCATGCGTTAACGGAATGCTTCAACCGTGGAAGGTATTTCACGAGACACTGTGCACTCACGTTCGTTGTAACAACTGTCAAAGGGCACTCACTGTATGCCTTCCAACTCCTCGGCCGCGTTGGAGCCCCAGGAAGTAAATGCGTTCGTTTGACTAAGCTCCGTGAACGTGCAGCGGTGATGGCGAAGCGCTGCCCTGTTCGCTCGAAAGCTCTCGTTCGTGCGGCCTTCACACGGCCTCAAGGTACGCAGTTCTAAACAGCCTTCCATTCCATGCTGGTGTGCCAAGCCCCCCACCCACCCGCAGGGAGGAATTTGGGCTCTTCTGAGAAACACCAGTGTGCGCCACAAGTGAAACCAGGGCGTCTCCCCCAGGACGTCGCCGACCGGCAGCCGGATGCCAGAGGTGTACTTCCAGCCGGAAAAAGAGGGAAAAGCACAGCTTTCCCGGGGACAATTCTGGACCCTTGGGACCATCCAGAATCACCAAGGCCTCAACTTTGCACGGCCTGGGGAACGCTCTTCCGCCTGTCCAGCAATCCCCACGTCAAAACCTTTCTCAGCAGAGGCAGGCACTCTCTCCCTTGTACTAGATAGCTCGGCAGAGCCTTCCGAGAAACATGCTGCGTCATTCAGCTTGAACGTGGGACGCGGAGGGGAGAGTACGCTTTCTCCCCGCTTGGAGGCGCCTTGCGCTTGGCTTCAAAGCTGCCTTGAACAGCACTAGCGGCCCGACGTCTCTGCACGGCAGGGCTGTCGTTGTGGGCCGAGGCTGCGTGTTCTCCCACAGCGAAAACCGTGCTGGCAATCCCTTTCTAGGAACTCCTCCCACGGCACCCCAGGTTCAGCTCCGGCCGAACGAAAGGTGACCTCAGGCCTCAAGGTGAAGTTCCAGCGTTTCACGTCAGGGGAGTTGGGTGTGCAGGGGTCTCCGATGAGGCCATACTCCACCACGGAGTGCCTTAACCCTGCGACGCTCCTGGGGACACACAGGGTAGGAGCCCATTCACCAGGTTCGCATGGTGATCTCTCTCCGTGCCGGAACGGCGGCCTCTGGCTTCTGAGGAGCCTTCGCGTAAGCAGGCCCCTGGAGACAGCTCTTCACATTCATAGCTAGGGCAGTGTACTCCTCTCTGGGTTGCCCAGGTTGAGTGGCCCAGTCGTCAGAGAGACTGGCGAAAGCAGCGCTGGGCGGGCTCCCTTTGCCAGTCAGTCGAACGGCCTCCTTGACTGAAAGAGAACTGCAGTGCCAAAAGACACCGCGCTGACGACTGGCTCCGGGAAGAGACTCGGCACAGCACTCTCACAGAAGCGAAAGCTAGGCCGTGGGCCCAGCCTGAGGAGCAGTACGTACGTTTGCCACACTTCTTTACACAGCTAGGCGTGAGCCAGAGAGCCTTGGTCACTGAGGCCTACCTAAGGTACTGCCATACTTACCCAGTAGATCCCACGCAGAGGTCCCTGTGCCCAAACTGGCCTCCACGGAAGGGCCCTGTTCCTCCCGTTGTGTTTCCTTGAGGTAATCAGAAACCACTGAGGATACCTGTAGGAGCTCAGGTATGAAGCTGGGCGACCCTGGCCAAACCTGATTCCCCTCCGTGCTAGACGAGACAGTGGCGGGTCCTCAGCTGCCTGAAGCACACTCCTCGCGCGCACCTTCTCTTTGCTGCCGGAAGGCCTCACGTAAGAAGTCTGAGTTGACTCGTGACAGAAGAAGTCTGAGTTGACTCGTGTGAGGCCTGCTGCTCTCCGTTCCTTGCTGGGAGCTTCAGCAGGAGCGCTCTGGAGCTCGCCGGCAGGAGAACTGTGAGTCCCCCCCGCCCCACCCCGGCCTCAAGCAAAAGTCCAGATTTCCCCCGTTAGTAACACCTCGGAGTGCCAGAGGGAGCGGAGGGGCATGCGTTAACGGAATGCTTCAACCGTGGAAGGTATTTCACGAGACACTGTGCACTCACGTTCGTTGTAACAACTGTCAAAGGGCACTCACTGTATGCCTTCCAACTCCTCGGCCGCGTTGGAGCCCCAGGAAGTAAATGCGTTCGTTTGACTAAGCTCCGTGAACGTGCAGCGGTGATGGCGAAGCGCTGCCCTGTTCGCTCGAAAGCTCTCGTTCGTGCGGCCTTCACACGGCCTCAAGGTACGCAGTTCTAAACAGCCTTCCATTCCATGCTGGTGTGCCAAGCCCCCCACCCACCCGCAGGGAGGAATTTGGGCTCTTCTGAGAAACACCAGTGTGCGCCACAAGTGAAACCAGGGCGTCTCCCCCAGGACGTCGCCGACCGGCAGCCGGATGCCAGAGGTGTACTTCCAGCCGGAAAAAGAGGGAAAAGCACAGCTTTCCCGGGGACAATTCTGGACCCTTGGGACCATCCAGAATCACCAAGGCCTCAACTTTGCACGGCCTGGGGAACGCTCTTCCGCCTGTCCAGCAATCCCCACGTCAAAACCTTTCTCAGCAGAGGCAGGCACTCTCTCCCTTGTACTAGATAGCTCGGCAGAGCCTTCCGAGAAACATGCTGCGTCATTCAGCTTGAACGTGGGACGCGGAGGGGAGAGTACGCTTTCTCCCCGCTTGGAGGCGCCTTGCGCTTGGCTTCAAAGCTGCCTTGAACAGCACTAGCGGCCCGACGTCTCTGCACGGCAGGGCTGTCGTTGTGGGCCGAGGCTGCGTGTTCTCCCACAGCGAAAACCGTGCTGGCAATCCCTTTCTAGGAACTCCTCCCACGGCACCCCAGGTTCAGCTCCGGCCGAACGAAAGGTGACCTCAGGCCTCAAGGTGAAGTTCCAGCGTTTCACGTCAGGGGAGTTGGGTGTGCAGGGGTCTCCGATGAGGCCATACTCCAACACGGAGTGCCTTAACCCTGCGACGCTCCTGGGGACACACAGGGTAGGAGCCCATTCACCAGGTTCGCATGGTGATCTCTCTCCGTGCCGGAACGGCGGCCTCTGGCTTCTGAGGAGCCTTCGCGTAAGCAGGCCCCTGGAGACAGCTCTTCACATTCATAGCTAGGGCAGTGTACTCCTCTCTGGGTTGCCCAGGTTGAGTGGCCCAGTCGTCAGAGAGACTGGCGAAAGCAGCGCTGGGCGGACTCCCTTTGCCAGTCAGTCGAACGGCCTCCTTGACTGAAAGAGAACTGCAGTGCCAAAAGACACCGCGCTGACGACTGGCTCCGGGAAGAGACTCGGCACAGCACTCTCACAGAAGCGAAAGCTAGGCCGTGGGCCCAGCCTGAGGAGCAGTACGTACGTTTGCCACACTTCTTTACACAGCTAGGCGTGAGCCAGAGAGCCTTGGTCACTGAGGCCTACCTAAGGTACTGCCATACTTACCCAGTAGATCCCACGCAGAGGTCCCTGTGCCCAAACTGGCCTCCACGGAAGGGCCCTGTTCCTCCCGTTGTGTTTCCTTGAGGTAATCAGAAACCACTGAGGATACCTGTAGGAGCTCAGGTATGAAGCTGGGCGACCCTGGCCAAACCTGATTCCCCTCCGTGCTAGACGAGACAGTGGCGGGTCCTCAGCTGCCTGAAGCACACTCCTCGCGCGCACCTTCTCTTTGCTGCCGGAAGGCCTCACGTAAGAAGTCTGAGTTGACTCGTGACAGAAGAAGTCTGAGTTGACTCGTGTGAGGCCTGCTGCTCTCCGTTCCTTGCTGGGAGCTTCAGCAGGAGCGCTCTGGAGCTCGCCGGCAGGAGAACTGTGAGTCCCCCCCGCCCCACCCCGGCCTCAAGCAAAAGTCCAGATTTCCCCCGTTAGTAACACCTCGGAGTGCCAGAGGGAGCGGAGGGGCATGCGTTAACGGAATGCTTCAACCGTGGAAGGTATTTCACGAGACACTGTGCACTCACGTTCGTTGTAACAACTGTCAAAGGGCACTCACTGTATGCCTTCCAACTCCTCGGCCGCGTTGGAGCCCCAGGAAGTAAATGCGTTCGTTTGACTAAGCTCCGTGAACGTGCAGCGGTGATGGCGAAGCGCTGCCCTGTTCGCTCGAAAGCTCTCGTTCGTGCGGCCTTCACACGGCCTCAAGGTACGCAGTTCTAAACAGCCTTCCATTCCATGCTGGTGTGCCAAGCCCCCCACCCACCCGCAGGGAGGAATTTGGGCTCTTCTGAGAAACACCAGTGTGCGCCACAAGTGAAACCAGGGCGTCTCCCCCAGGACGTCGCCGACCGGCAGCCGGATGCCAGAGGTGTACTTCCAGCCGGAAAAAGAGGGAAAAGCACAGCTTTCCCGGGGACAATTCTGGACCCTTGGGACCATCCAGAATCACCAAGGCCTCAACTTTGCACGGCCTGGGGAACGCTCTTCCGCCTGTCCAGCAATCCCCACGTCAAAACCTTTCTCAGCAGAGGCAGGCACTCTCTCCCTTGTACTAGATAGCTCGGCAGAGCCTTCCGAGAAACATGCTGCGTCATTCAGCTTGAACGTGGGACGCGGAGGGGAGAGTACGCTTTCTCCCCGCTTGGAGGCGCCTTGCGCTTGGCTTCAAAGCTGCCTTGAACAGCACTAGCGGCCCGACGTCTCTGCACGGCAGGGCTGTCGTTGTGGGCCGAGGCTGCGTGTTCTCCCACAGCGAAAACCGTGCTGGCAATCCCTTTCTAGGAACTCCTCCCACGGCACCCCAGGTTCAGCTCCGGCCGAACGAAAGGTGACCTCAGGCCTCAAGGTGAAGTTCCAGCGTTTCACGTCAGGGGAGTTGGGTGTGCAGGGGTCTCCGATGAGGCCATACTCCAACACGGAGTGCCTTAACCCTGCGACGCTCCTGGGGACACACAGGGTAGGAGCCCATTCACCAGGTTCGCATGGTGATCTCTCTCCGTGCCGGAACGGCGGCCTCTGGCTTCTGAGGAGCCTTCGCGTAAGCAGGCCCCTGGAGACAGCTCTTCACATTCATAGCTAGGGCAGTGTACTCCTCTCTGGGTTGCCCAGGTTGAGTGGCCCAGTCGTCAGAGAGACTGGCGAAAGCAGCGCTGGGCGGGCTCCCTTTGCCAGTCAGTCGAACGGCCTCCTTGACTGAAAGAGAACTGCAGTGCCAAAAGACACCGCGCTGACGACTGGCTCCGGGAAGAGACTCGGCACAGCACTCTCACAGAAGCGAAAGCTAGGCCGTGGGCCCAGCCTGAGGAGCAGTACGTACGTTTGCCACACTTCTTTACACAGCTAGGCGTGAGCCAGAGAGCCTTGGTCACTGAGGCCTACCTAAGGTACTGCCATACTTACCCAGTAGATCCCACGCAGAGGTCCCTGTGCCCAAACTGGCCTCCACGGAAGGGCCCTGTTCCTCCCGTTGTGTTTCCTTGAGGTAATCAGAAACCACTGAGGATACCTGTAGGAGCTCAGGTATGAAGCTGGGCGACCCTGGCCAAACCTGATTCCCCTCCGTGCTAGACGAGACAGTGGCGGGTCCTCAGCTGCCTGAAGCACACTCCTCGCGCGCACCTTCTCTTTGCTGCCGGAAGGCCTCACGTAAGAAGTCTGAGTTGACTCGTGACAGAAGAAGTCTGAGTTGACTCGTGTGAGGCCTGCTGCTCTCCGTTCCTTGCTGGGAGCTTCAGCAGGAGCGCTCTGGAGCTCGCCGGCAGGAGAACTGTGAGTCCCCCCCGCCCCACCCCGGCCTCAAGCAAAAGTCCAGATTTCCCCCGTTAGTAACACCTCGGAGTGCCAGAGGGAGCGGAGGGGCATGCGTTAACGGAATGCTTCAACCGTGGAAGGTATTTCACGAGACACTGTGCACTCACGTTCGTTGTAACAACTGTCAAAGGGCACTCACTGTATGCCTTCCAACTCCTCGGCCGCGTTGGAGCCCCAGGAAGTAAATGCGTTCGTTTGACTAAGCTCCGTGAACGTGCAGCGGTGATGGCGAAGCGCTGCCCTGTTCGCTCGAAAGCTCTCGTTCGTGCGGCCTTCACACGGCCTCAAGGTACGCAGTTCTAAACAGCCTTCCATTCCATGCTGGTGTGCCAAGCCCCCCACCCACCCGCAGGGAGGAATTTGGGCTCTTCTGAGAAACACCAGTGTGCGCCACAAGTGAAACCAGGGCGTCTCCCCCAGGACGTCGCCGACCGGCAGCCGGATGCCAGAGGTGTACTTCCAGCCGGAAAAAGAGGGAAAAGCACAGCTTTCCCGGGGACAATTCTGGACCCTTGGGACCATCCAGAATCACCAAGGCCTCAACTTTGCACGGCCTGGGGAACGCTCTTCCGCCTGTCCAGCAATCCCCACGTCAAAACCTTTCTCAGCAGAGGCAGGCACTCTCTCCCTTGTACTAGATAGCTCGGCAGAGCCTTCCGAGAAACATGCTGCGTCATTCAGCTTGAACGTGGGACGCGGAGGGGAGAGTACGCTTTCTCCCCGCTTGGAGGCGCCTTGCGCTTGGCTTCAAAGCTGCCTTGAACAGCACTAGCGGCCCGACGTCTCTGCACGGCAGGGCTGTCGTTGTGGGCCGAGGCTGCGTGTTCTCCCACAGCGAAAACCGTGCTGGCAATCCCTTTCTAGGAACTCCTCCCACGGCACCCCAGGTTCAGCTCCGGCCGAACGAAAGGTGACCTCAGGCCTCAAGGTGAAGTTCCAGCGTTTCACGTCAGGGGAGTTGGGTGTGCAGGGGTCTCCGATGAGGCCATACTCCAACACGGAGTGCCTTAACCCTGCGACGCTCCTGGGGACACACAGGGTAGGAGCCCATTCACCAGGTTCGCATGGTGATCTCTCTCCGTGCCGGAACGGCGGCCTCTGGCTTCTGAGGAGCCTTCGCGTAAGCAGGCCCCTGGAGACAGCTCTTCACAT
Source organism: Pseudorca crassidens (assembly GCF_039906515.1). Classification (NCBI taxonomy): domain Eukaryota; kingdom Metazoa; phylum Chordata; class Mammalia; order Artiodactyla; family Delphinidae; genus Pseudorca; species Pseudorca crassidens. Next base: position 24,602,756 of record NC_090315.1, on the reverse strand, counting down.
TCATAGCTAGGGCAGTGTACTCCTCTCTGGGTTGCCCAGGTTGAGTGGCCCAGTCGTCAGAGAGACTGGCGAAAGCAGCGCTGGGCGGACTCCCTTTGCCAGTCAGTCGAACGGCCTCCTTGACTGAAAGAGAACTGCAGTGCCAAAAGACACCGCGCTGACGACTGGCTCCGGGAAGAGACTCGGCACAGCACTCTCACAGAAGCGAAAGCTAGGCCGTGGGCCCAGCCTGAGGAGCAGTACGTACGTTTGCCACACTTCTTTACACAGCTAGGCGTGAGCCAGAGAGCCTTGGTCACTGAGGCCTACCTAAGGTACTGCCATACTTACCCAGTAGATCCCACGCAGAGGTCCCTGTGCCCAAACTGGCCTCCACGGAAGGGCCCTGTTCCTCCCGTTGTGTTTCCTTGAGGTAATCAGAAACCACTGAGGATACCTGTAGGAGCTCAGGTATGAAGCTGGGCGACCCTGGCCAAACCTGATTCCCCTCCGTGCTAGACGAGACAGTGGCGGGTCCTCAGCTGCCTGAAGCACACTCCTCGCGCGCACCTTCTCTTTGCTGCCGGAAGGCCTCACGTAAGAAGTCTGAGTTGACTCGTGACAGAAGAAGTCTGAGTTGACTCGTGTGAGGCCTGCTGCTCTCCGTTCCTTGCTGGGAGCTTCAGCAGGAGCGCTCTGGAGCTCGCCGGCAGGAGAACTGTGAGTCCCCCCCGCCCCACCCCGGCCTCAAGCAAAAGTCCAGATTTCCCCCGTTAGTAACACCTCGGAGTGCCAGAGGGAGCGGAGGGGCATGCGTTAACGGAATGCTTCAACCGTGGAAGGTATTTCACGAGACACTGTGCACTCACGTTCGTTGTAACAACTGTCAAAGGGCACTCACTGTATGCCTTCCAACTCCTCGGCCGCGTTGGAGCCCCAGGAAGTAAATGCGTTCGTTTGACTAAGCTCCGTGAACGTGCAGCGGTGATGGCGAAGCGCTGCCCTGTTCGCTCGAAAGCTCTCGTTCGTGCGGCCTTCACACGGCCTCAAGGTACGCAGTTCTAAACAGCCTTCCATTCCATGCTGGTGTGCCAAGCCCCCCACCCACCCGCAGGGAGGAATTTGGGCTCTTCTGAGAAACACCAGTGTGCGCCACAAGTGAAACCAGGGCGTCTCCCCCAGGACGTCGCCGACCGGCAGCCGGATGCCAGAGGTGTACTTCCAGCCGGAAAAAGAGGGAAAAGCACAGCTTTCCCGGGGACAATTCTGGACCCTTGGGACCATCCAGAATCACCAAGGCCTCAACTTTGCACGGCCTGGGGAACGCTCTTCCGCCTGTCCAGCAATCCCCACGTCAAAACCTTTCTCAGCAGAGGCAGGCACTCTCTCCCTTGTACTAGATAGCTCGGCAGAGCCTTCCGAGAAACATGCTGCGTCATTCAGCTTGAACGTGGGACGCGGAGGGGAGAGTACGCTTTCTCCCCGCTTGGAGGCGCCTTGCGCTTGGCTTCAAAGCTGCCTTGAACAGCACTAGCGGCCCGACGTCTCTGCACGGCAGGGCTGTCGTTGTGGGCCGAGGCTGCGTGTTCTCCCACAGCGAAAACCGTGCTGGCAATCCCTTTCTAGGAACTCCTCCCACGGCACCCCAGGTTCAGCTCCGGCCGAACGAAAGGTGACCTCAGGCCTCAAGGTGAAGTTCCAGCGTTTCACGTCAGGGGAGTTGGGTGTGCAGGGGTCTCCGATGAGGCCATACTCCAACACGGAGTGCCTTAACCCTGCGACGCTCCTGGGGACACACAGGGTAGGAGCCCATTCACCAGGTTCGCATGGTGATCTCTCTCCGTGCCGGAACGGCGGCCTCTGGCTTCTGAGGAGCCTTCGCGTAAGCAGGCCCCTGGAGACAGCTCTTCACATTCATAGCTAGGGCAGTGTACTCCTCTCTGGGTTGCCCAGGTTGAGTGGCCCAGTCGTCAGAGAGACTGGCGAAAGCAGCGCTGGGCGGACTCCCTTTGCCAGTCAGTCGAACGGCCTCCTTGACTGAAAGAGAACTGCAGTGCCAAAAGACACCGCGCTGACGACTGGCTCCGGGAAGAGACTCGGCACAGCACTCTCACAGAAGCGAAAGCTAGGCCGTGGGCCCAGCCTGAGGAGCAGTACGTACGTTTGCCACACTTCTTTACACAGCTAGGCGTGAGCCAGAGAGCCTTGGTCACTGAGGCCTACCTAAGGTACTGCCATACTTACCCAGTAGATCCCACGCAGAGGTCCCTGTGCCCAAACTGGCCTCCACGGAAGGGCCCTGTTCCTCCCGTTGTGTTTCCTTGAGGTAATCAGAAACCACTGAGGATACCTGTAGGAGCTCAGGTATGAAGCTGGGCGACCCTGGCCAAACCTGATTCCCCTCCGTGCTAGACGAGACAGTGGCGGGTCCTCAGCTGCCTGAAGCACACTCCTCGCGCGCACCTTCTCTTTGCTGCCGGAAGGCCTCACGTAAGAAGTCTGAGTTGACTCGTGACAGAAGAAGTCTGAGTTGACTCGTGTGAGGCCTGCTGCTCTCCGTTCCTTGCTGGGAGCTTCAGCAGGAGCGCTCTGGAGCTCGCCGGCAGGAGAACTGTGAGTCCCCCCCGCCCCACCCCGGCCTCAAGCAAAAGTCCAGATTTCCCCCGTTAGTAACACCTCGGAGTGCCAGAGGGAGCGGAGGGGCATGCGTTAACGGAATGCTTCAACCGTGGAAGGTATTTCACGAGACACTGTGCACTCACGTTCGTTGTAACAACTGTCAAAGGGCACTCACTGTATGCCTTCCAACTCCTCGGCCGCGTTGGAGCCCCAGGAAGTAAATGCGTTCGTTTGACTAAGCTCCGTGAACGTGCAGCGGTGATGGCGAAGCGCTGCCCTGTTCGCTCGAAAGCTCTCGTTCGTGCGGCCTTCACACGGCCTCAAGGTACGCAGTTCTAAACAGCCTTCCATTCCATGCTGGTGTGCCAAGCCCCCCACCCACCCGCAGGGAGGAATTTGGGCTCTTCTGAGAAACACCAGTGTGCGCCACAAGTGAAACCAGGGCGTCTCCCCCAGGACGTCGCCGACCGGCAGCCGGATGCCAGAGGTGTACTTCCAGCCGGAAAAAGAGGGAAAAGCACAGCTTTCCCGGGGACAATTCTGGACCCTTGGGACCATCCAGAATCACCAAGGCCTCAACTTTGCACGGCCTGGGGAACGCTCTTCCGCCTGTCCAGCAATCCCCACGTCAAAACCTTTCTCAGCAGAGGCAGGCACTCTCTCCCTTGTACTAGATAGCTCGGCAGAGCCTTCCGAGAAACATGCTGCGTCATTCAGCTTGAACGTGGGACGCGGAGGGGAGAGTACGCTTTCTCCCCGCTTGGAGGCGCCTTGCGCTTGGCTTCAAAGCTGCCTTGAACAGCACTAGCGGCCCGACGTCTCTGCACGGCAGGGCTGTCGTTGTGGGCCGAGGCTGCGTGTTCTCCCACAGCGAAAACCGTGCTGGCAATCCCTTTCTAGGAACTCCTCCCACGGCACCCCAGGTTCAGCTCCGGCCGAACGAAAGGTGACCTCAGGCCTCAAGGTGAAGTTCCAGCGTTTCACGTCAGGGGAGTTGGGTGTGCAGGGGTCTCCGATGAGGCCATACTCCAACACGGAGTGCCTTAACCCTGCGACGCTCCTGGGGACACACAGGGTAGGAGCCCATTCACCAGGTTCGCATGGTGATCTCTCTCCGTGCCGGAACGGCGGCCTCTGGCTTCTGAGGAGCCTTCGCGTAAGCAGGCCCCTGGAGACAGCTCTTCACATTCATAGCTAGGGCAGTGTACTCCTCTCTGGGTTGCCCAGGTTGAGTGGCCCAGTCGTCAGAGAGACTGGCGAAAGCAGCGCTGGGCGGACTCCCTTTGCCAGTCAGTCGAACGGCCTCCTTGACTGAAAGAGAACTGCAGTGCCAAAAGACACCGCGCTGACGACTGGCTCCGGGGAGAGACTCGGCACAGCACTCTCACAGAAGCGAAAGCTAGGCCGTGGGCCCAGCCTGAGGAGCAGTACGTACGTTTGCCACACTTCTTTACACAGCTAGGCGTGAGCCAGAGAGCCTTGGTCACTGAGGCCTACCTAAGGTACTGCCATACTTACCCAGTAGATCCCACGCAGAGGTCCCTGTGCCCAAACTGGCCTCCACGGAAGGGCCCTGTTCCTCCCGTTGTGTTTCCTTGAGGTAATCAGAAACCACTGAGGATACCTGTAGGAGCTCAGGTATGAAGCTGGGCGACCCTGGCCAAACCTGATTCCCCTCCGTGCTAGACGAGACAGTGGCGGGTCCTCAGCTGCCTGAAGCACACTCCTCGCGCGCACCTTCTCTTTGCTGCCGGAAGGCCTCACGTAAGAAGTCTGAGTTGACTCGTGACAGAAGAAGTCTGAGTTGACTCGTGTGAGGCCTGCTGCTCTCCGTTCCTTGCTGGGAGCTTCAGCAGGAGCGCTCTGGAGCTCGCCGGCAGGAGAACTGTGAGTCCCCCCCGCCCCACCCCGGCCTCAAGCAAAAGTCCAGATTTCCCCCGTTAGTAACACCTCGGAGTGCCAGAGGGAGCGGAGGGGCATGCGTTAACGGAATGCTTCAACCGTGGAAGGTATTTCACGAGACACTGTGCACTCACGTTCGTTGTAACAACTGTCAAAGGGCACTCACTGTATGCCTTCCAACTCCTCGGCCGCGTTGGAGCCCCAGGAAGTAAATGCGTTCGTTTGACTAAGCTCCGTGAACGTGCAGCGGTGATGGCGAAGCGCTGCCCTGTTCGCTCGAAAGCTCTCGTTCGTGCGGCCTTCACACGGCCTCAAGGTACGCAGTTCTAAACAGCCTTCCATTCCATGCTGGTGTGCCAAGCCCCCCACCCACCCGCAGGGAGGAATTTGGGCTCTTCTGAGAAACACCAGTGTGCGCCACAAGTGAAACCAGGGCGTCTCCCCCAGGACGTCGCCGACCGGCAGCCGGATGCCAGAGGTGTACTTCCAGCCGGAAAAAGAGGGAAAAGCACAGCTTTCCCGGGGACAATTCTGGACCCTTGGGACCATCCAGAATCACCAAGGCCTCAACTTTGCACGGCCTGGGGAACGCTCTTCCGCCTGTCCAGCAATCCCCACGTCAAAACCTTTCTCAGCAGAGGCAGGCACTCTCTCCCTTGTACTAGATAGCTCGGCAGAGCCTTCCGAGAAACATGCTGCGTCATTCAGCTTGAACGTGGGACGCGGAGGGGAGAGTACGCTTTCTCCCCGCTTGGAGGCGCCTTGCGCTTGGCTTCAAAGCTGCCTTGAACAGCACTAGCGGCCCGACGTCTCTGCACGGCAGGGCTGTCGTTGTGGGCCGAGGCTGCGTGTTCTCCCACAGCGAAAACCGTGCTGGCAATCCCTTTCTAGGAACTCCTCCCACGGCACCCCAGGTTCAGCTCCGGCCGAACGAAAGGTGACCTCAGGCCTCAAGGTGAAGTTCCAGCGTTTCACGTCAGGGGAGTTGGGTGTGCAGGGGTCTCCGATGAGGCCATACTCCAACACGGAGTGCCTTAACCCTGCGACGCTCCTGGGGACACACAGGGTAGGAGCCCATTCACCAGGTTCGCATGGTGATCTCTCTCCGTGCCGGAACGGCGGCCTCTGGCTTCTGAGGAGCCTTCGCGTAAGCAGGCCCCTGGAGACAGCTCTTCACATTCATAGCTAGGGCAGTGTACTCCTCTCTGGGTTGCCCAGGTTGAGTGGCCCAGTCGTCAGAGAGACTGGCGAAAGCAGCGCTGGGCGGACTCCCTTTGCCAGTCAGTCGAACGGCCTCCTTGACTGAAAGAGAACTGCAGTGCCAAAAGACACCGCGCTGACGACTGGCTCCGGGAAGAGACTCGGCACAGCACTCTCACAGAAGCGAAAGCTAGGCCGTGGGCCCAGCCTGAGGAGCAGTACGTACGTTTGCCACACTTCTTTACACAGCTAGGCGTGAGCCAGAGAGCCTTGGTCACTGAGGCCTACCTAAGGTACTGCCATACTTACCCAGTAGATCCCACGCAGAGGTCCCTGTGCCCAAACTGGCCTCCACGGAAGGGCCCTGTTCCTCCCGTTGTGTTTCCTTGAGGTAATCAGAAACCACTGAGGATACCTGTAGGAGCTCAGGTATGAAGCTGGGCGACCCTGGCCAAACCTGATTCCCCTCCGTGCTAGACGAGACAGTGGCGGGTCCTCAGCTGCCTGAAGCACACTCCTCGCGCGCACCTTCTCTTTGCTGCCGGAAGGCCTCACGTAAGAAGTCTGAGTTGACTCGTGACAGAAGAAGTCTGAGTTGACTCGTGTGAGGCCTGCTGCTCTCCGTTCCTTGCTGGGAGCTTCAGCAGGAGCGCTCTGGAGCTCGCCGGCAGGAGAACTGTGAGTCCCCCCCGCCCCACCCCGGCCTCAAGCAAAAGTCCAGATTTCCCCCGTTAGTAACACCTCGGAGTGCCAGAGGGAGCGGAGGGGCATGCGTTAACGGAATGCTTCAACCGTGGAAGGTATTTCACGAGACACTGTGCACTCACGTTCGTTGTAACAACTGTCAAAGGGCACTCACTGTATGCCTTCCAACTCCTCGGCCGCGTTGGAGCCCCAGGAAGTAAATGCGTTCGTTTGACTAAGCTCCGTGAACGTGCAGCGGTGATGGCGAAGCGCTGCCCTGTTCGCTCGAAAGCTCTCGTTCGTGCGGCCTTCACACGGCCTCAAGGTACGCAGTTCTAAACAGCCTTCCATTCCATGCTGGTGTGCCAAGCCCCCCACCCACCCGCAGGGAGGAATTTGGGCTCTTCTGAGAAACACCAGTGTGCGCCACAAGTGAAACCAGGGCGTCTCCCCCAGGACGTCGCCGACCGGCAGCCGGATGCCAGAGGTGTACTTCCAGCCGGAAAAAGAGGGAAAAGCACAGCTTTCCCGGGGACAATTCTGGACCCTTGGGACCATCCAGAATCACCAAGGCCTCAACTTTGCACGGCCTGGGGAACGCTCTTCCGCCTGTCCAGCAATCCCCACGTCAAAACCTTTCTCAGCAGAGGCAGGCACTCTCTCCCTTGTACTAGATAGCTCGGCAGAGCCTTCCGAGAAACATGCTGCGTCATTCAGCTTGAACGTGGGACGCGGAGGGGAGAGTACGCTTTCTCCCCGCTTGGAGGCGCCTTGCGCTTGGCTTCAAAGCTGCCTTGAACAGCACTAGCGGCCCGACGTCTCTGCACGGCAGGGCTGTCGTTGTGGGCCGAGGCTGCGTGTTCTCCCACAGCGAAAACCGTGCTGGCAATCCCTTTCTAGGAACTCCTCCCACGGCACCCCAGGTTCAGCTCCGGCCGAACGAAAGGTGACCTCAGGCCTCAAGGTGAAGTTCCAGCGTTTCACGTCAGGGGAGTTGGGTGTGCAGGGGTCTCCGATGAGGCCATACTCCAACACGGAGTGCCTTAACCCTGTGACGCTCCTGGGGACACACAGGGTAGGAGCCCATTCACCAGGTTCGCATGGTGATCTCTCTCCGTGCCGGAACGGCGGCCTCTGGCTTCTGAGGAGCCTTCGCGTAAGCAGGCCCCTGGAGACAGCTCTTCACATTCATAGCTAGGGCAGTGTACTCCTCTCTGGGTTGCCCAGGTTGAGTGGCCCAGTCGTCAGAGAGACTGGCGAAAGCAGCGCTGGGCGGACTCCCTTTGCCAGTCAGTCGAACGGCCTCCTTGACTGAAAGAGAACTGCAGTGCCAAAAGACACCGCGCTGACGACTGGCTCCGGGAAGAGACTCGGCACAGCACTCTCACAGAAGCGAAAGCTAGGCCGTGGGCCCAGCCTGAGGAGCAGTACGTACGTTTGCCACACTTCTTTACACAGCTAGGCGTGAGCCAGAGAGCCTTGGTCACTGAGGCCTACCTAAGGTACTGCCATACTTACCCAGTAGATCCCACGCAGAGGTCCCTGTGCCCAAACTGGCCTCCACGGAAGGGCCCTGTTCCTCCCGTTGTGTTTCCTTGAGGTAATCAGAAACCACTGAGGATACCTGTAGGAGCTCAGGTATGAAGCTGGGCGACCCTGGCCAAACCTGATTCCCCTCCGTGCTAGACGAGACAGTGGCGGGTCCTCAGCTGCCTGAAGCACACTCCTCGCGCGCACCTTCTCTTTGCTGCCGGAAGGCCTCACGTAAGAAGTCTGAGTTGACTCGTGACAGAAGAAGTCTGAGTTGACTCGTGTGAGGCCTGCTGCTCTCCGTTCCTTGCTGGGAGCTTCAGCAGGAGCGCTCTGGAGCTCGCCGGCAGGAGAACTGTGAGTCCCCCCCGCCCCACCCCGGCCTCAAGCAAAAGTCCAGATTTCCCCCGTTAGTAACACCTCGGAGTGCCAGAGGGAGCGGAGGGGCATGCGTTAACGGAATGCTTCAACCGTGGAAGGTATTTCACGAGACACTGTGCACTCACGTTCGTTGTAACAACTGTCAAAGGGCACTCACTGTATGCCTTCCAACTCCTCGGCCGCGTTGGAGCCCCAGGAAGTAAATGCGTTCGTTTGACTAAGCTCCGTGAACGTGCAGCGGTGATGGCGAAGCGCTGCCCTGTTCGCTCGAAAGCTCTCGTTCGTGCGGCCTTCACACGGCCCCAAGGTACGCAGTTCTAAACAGCCTTCCATTCCATGCTGGTGTGCCAAGCCCCCCACCCACCCGCAGGGAGGAATTTGGGCTCTTCTGAGAAACACCAGTGTGCGCCACAAGTGAAACCAGGGCGTCTCCCCCAGGACGTCGCCGACCGGCAGCCGGATGCCAGAGGTGTACTTCCAGCCGGAAAAAGAAGGAAAAACACAGCTTTCCCGGGGACAATTCTGGACCCTTGGGACCATCCAGAATCACCAAGGCCTCAACTTTGCACGGCCTGGGGAACGCTCTTCCGCCTGTCCAGCAATCCCCACGTCAAAACCTTTCTCAGCAGAGGCAGGCACTCTCTCCCTTGTACTAGATAGCTCGGCAGAGCCTTCCGAGAAACATGCTGCGTCATTCAGCTTGAACGTGGGACGCGGAGGGGAGAGTACGCTTTCTCCCCGTTTGGAGGCGCCTTGCGCTTGGCTTCAAAGCTGCCTTGAACAGCACTAGCGGCCCGACGTCTCTGCACGGCAGGGCTGTCGTTGTGGGCCGAGGCTGCGTGTTCTCCCACAGCGAAAACCGTGCTGGCAATCCCTTTCTAGGAACTCCTCCCACGGCACCCCAGGTTCAGCTCCGGCCGAACGAAAGGTGACCTCAGGCCTCAAGGTGAAGTTCCAGCGTTTCACGTCAGGGGAGCTGGGTGTGCAGGGGTCTCCGATGAGGCCATACTCCACCACGGAGTGCCTTAACCCTGCGACGCTCCTGGGGACACACAGGGTAGGAGCCCATTCACCAGGTTCGCATGATGACCTCTCTCCGTGCCGGAACGGCGGCCTCTGGCTTCTGAGGAACCTTAGCGTAAGCAGGCCCCTGGAGACAGCTCTTCACATTCATAGCTAGGGCAGTGTACTCCTCTCTGGGTTGCCCAGGTTGAGTGGCCCAGTCGTCAGAGAGACTGGCGAAAGCAGCGCTGGGCGGGCTCCCTTTGCCAGTCAGTCGAACAGCCTCCTTGACTGAAAGAGAACTGCAGTGCCAAAAGACACCGCGCTGACGACTGGCTCCGGGAAGAGACTCGGGACAGCACTCTCACAGAAGCGAAAGCTAGGCCGTGGGCCCAGCCTGAGGAGCAGTACGTACGTTTGCCACACTTCTTTACACAGCTAGGCGTGAGCCAGAGAGCCTTGGTCACTGAGGCCTACCTAAGGTACTGCCATACTTACCCAGTAGATCCCACGCAGAGGTCCCTGTGCCCCAAAGGGCCTCCACGGAAGGGCCCTGTTCCTCCCGTTGTGTTTCCTTGAGGTAATCAGAAACCACTGAGGATACCTGTAGGAGCTCAGGTATGAAGCTGGGCGACCCTGGCCAAACCTGATTCCCCTCCGTGGTAGACGAGACAGTGGCGGGTCCTCAGCTGCCTGAAGCACACTCCTCGCGCGCACCTTCTCTTTGCTGCCGGAAGGCCTCACGTAAGAAGTCTGAGTTGACTCGTGACAGAAGAAGTCTGAGTTGACTCGTGTGAGGCCTGCTGCTCTCCGTTCCTTGCTGGGAGCTTCAGCAGGAGCGCTCTGGAGCTCGCCGGCAGGAGAACTGTGAGTCCCCCCCGCCCCACCCCGGCCTCAAGCAAAAGTCCAGATTTCCCCCGTTAGTAACACCTCGGAGTGCCAGAGGGAGCGGAGGGGCATGCGTTAACGGAATGCTTCAACCGTGGAAGGTATTTCACGAGACACTGTGCACTCACGTTCGTTGTAACAACTGTCAAAGGGCACTCACTGTATGCCTTCCAACTCCTCGGCCGCGTTGGAGCCCCAGGAAGTAAATGCGTTCGTTTGACTAAGCTCCGTGAACGTGCAGCGGTGATGGCGAAGCGCTGCCCTGTTCGCTCGAAAGCTCTCGTTCGTGCGGCCTTCACACGGCCTCAAGGTACGCAGTTCTAAACAGCCTTCCATTCCATGCTGGTGTGCCAAGCCCCCCACCCACCCGCAGGGAGGAATTTGGGCTCTTCTGAGAAACACCAGTGTGCGCCACACGTGAAACCAGGGCGTCTCCCCCAGGACGTCGCCGACCGGCAGCCGGATGCCAGAGGTGTACTTCCAGCCGGAAAAAGAGGGAAAAGCACAGCTTTCCCGGGGACAATTCTGGACCCTTGGGACCATCCAGAATCACCAAGGCCTCAACTTTGCACGGCCTGGGGAACGCTCTTCCGCCTGTCCAGCAATCCCCACGTCAAAACCTTTCTCAGCAGAGGCAGGCACTCTCTCCCTTGTACTAGATAGCTCGGCAGAGCCTTCCGAGAAACATGCTGCGTCATTCAGCTTGAACGTGGGACGCGGAGGGGAGAGTACGCTTTCTCCCCGTTTGGAGGCGCCTTGCGCTTGGCTTCAAAGCTGCCTTGAACAGCACTAGCGGCCCGACGTCTCTGCACGGCAGGGCTGTCGTTGTGGGCCGAGGCTGCGTGTTCTCCCACAGCGAAAACCGTGCTGGCAATCCCTTTCTAGGAACTCCTCCCACGGCACCCCAGGTTCAGCTCCGGCCGAACGAAAGGTGACCTCAGGCCTCAAGGTGAAGTTCCAGCGTTTCACGTCAGGGGAGCTGGGTGTGCAGGGGTCTCCGATGAGGCCATACTCCACCACGGAGTGCCTTAACCCTGCGACGCTCCTGGGGACACACAGGGTAGGAGCCCATTCACCAGGTTCGCATGATGACCTCTCTCCGTGCCGGAACGGCGGCCTCTGGCTTCTGAGGAACCTTAGCGTAAGCAGGCCCCTGGAGACAGCTCTTCACATTCATAGCTAGGGCAGTGTACTCCTCTCTGGGTTGCCCAGGTTGAGTGGCCCAGTCGTCAGAGAGACTGGCGAAAGCAGCGCTGGGCGGGCTCCCTTTGCCAGTCAGTCGAACGGCCTCCTTGACTGAAAGAGAACTGCAGTGCCAAAAGACACCGCGCTGACGACTGGCTCCGGGAAGAGACTCGGGACAGCACTCTCACAGAAGCGAAAGCTAGGCCGTGGGCCCAGCCTGAGGAGCAGTACGTACGTTTGCCACACTTCTTTACACAGCTAGGCGTGAGCCAGAGAGCCTTGGTCACTGAGGCCTACCTAAGGTACTGCCATACTTACCCAGTAGATCCCACGCAGAGGTCCCTGTGCCCCAAAGGGCCTCCACGGAAGGGCCCTGTTCCTCCCGTTGTGTTTCCTTGAGGTAATCAGAAACCACTGAGGATACCTGTAGGAGCTCAGGTATGAAGCTGGGCGACCCTGGCCAAACCTGATTCCCCTCCGTGCTAGACGAGACAGTGGCGGGTCCTCAGCTGCCTGAAGCACACTCCTCGCGCGCACCTTCTCTTTGCTGCCGGAAGGCCTCACGTAAGAAGTCTGAGTTGACTCGTGACAGAAGAAGTCTGAGTTGACTCGTGTGAGGCCTGCTGCTCTCCGTTCCTTGCTGGGAGCTTCAGCAGGAGCGCTCTGGAGCTCGCCGGCAGGAGAACTGTGAGTCCCCCCCGCCCCACCCCGGCCTCAAGCAAAAGTCCAGATTTCCCCCGTTAGTAACACCTCGGAGTGCCAGAGGGAGCGGAGGGGCATGCGTTAACGGAATGCTTCAACCGTGGAAGGTATTTCACGAGACACTGTGCACTCACGTTCGTTGTAACAACTGTCAAAGGGCACTCACTGTATGCCTTCCAACTCCTCGGCCGCGTTGGAGCCCCAGGAAGTAAATGCGTTCGTTTGACTAAGCTCCGTGAACGTGCAGCGGTGATGGCGAAGCGCTGCCCTGTTCGCTCGAAAGCTCTCGTTCGTGCGGCCTTCACACGGCCCCAAGGTACGCAGTTCTAAACAGCCTTCCATTCCATGCTGGTGTGCCAAGCCCCCCACCCACCCGCAGGGAGGAATTTGGGCTCTTCTGAGAAACACCAGTGTGCGCCACAAGTGAAACCAGGGCTTCTCCCCCAGGACGTCGCCGACCGGCAGCCGGATGCCAGAGGTGTACTTCCAGCCGGAAAAAGAAGGAAAAACACAGCTTTCCCGGGGACAATTCTGGACCCTTGGGACCATCCAGAATCACCAAGGCCTCAACTTTGCACGGCCTGGGGAACGCTCTTCCGCCTGTCCAGCAATCCCCACGTCAAAACCTTTCTCAGCAGAGGCAGGCACTCTCTCCCTTGTACTAGATAGCTCGGCAGAGCCTTCCGAGAAACATGCTGCGTCATTCAGCTTGAACGTGGGACGCGGAGGGGAGAGTACGCTTTCTCCCCGTTTGGAGGCGCCTTGCGCTTGGCTTCAAAGCTGCCTTGAACAGCACTAGCGGCCCGACGTCTCTGCACGGCAGGGCTGTCGTTGTGGGCCGAGGCTGCGTGTTCTCCCACAGCGAAAACCGTGCTGGCAATCCCTTTCTAGGAACTCCTCCCACGGCACCCCAGGTTCAGCTCCGGCCGAACGAAAGGTGACCTCAGGCCTCAAGGTGAAGTTCCAGCGTTTCACGTCAGGGGAGCTGGGTGTGCAGGGGTCTCCGATGAGGCCATACTCCACCACGGAGTGCCTTAACCCTGCGACGCTCCTGGGGACACACAGGGTAGGAGCCCATTCACCAGGTTCGCATGATGACCTCTCTCCGTGCCGGAACGGCGGCCTCTGGCTTCTGAGGAACCTTAGCGTAAGCAGGCCCCTGGAGACAGCTCTTCACATTCATAGCTAGGGCAGTGTACTCCTCTCTGGGTTGCCCAGGTTGAGTGGCCCAGTCGTCAGAGAGACTGGCGAAAGCAGCGCTGGGCGGGCTCCCTTTGCCAGTCAGTCGAACAGCCTCCTTGACTGAAAGAGAACTGCAGTGCCAAAAGACACCGCGCTGACGACTGGCTCCGGGAAGAGACTCGGGACAGCACTCTCACAGAAGCGAAAGCTAGGCCGTGGGCCCAGCCTGAGGAGCAGTACGTACGTTTGCCACACTTCTTTACACAGCTAGGCGTGAGCCAGAGAGCCTTGGTCACTGAGGCCTACCTAAGGTACTGCCATACTTACCCAGTAGATCCCACGCAGAGGTCCCTGTGCCCCAAAGGGCCTCCACGGAAGGGCCCTGTTCCTCCCGTTGTGTTTCCTTGAGGTAATCAGAAACCACTGAGGATACCTGTAGGAGCTCAGGTATGAAGCTGGGCGACCCTGGCCAAACCTGATTCCCCTCCGTGGTAGACGAGACAGTGGCGGGTCCTCAGCTGCCTGAAGCACACTCCTCGCGCGCACCTTCTCTTTGCTGCCGGAAGGCCTCACGTAAGAAGTCTGAGTTGACTCGTGACAGAAGAAGTCTGAGTTGACTCGTGTGAGGCCTGCTGCTCTCCGTTCCTTGCTGGGAGCTTCAGCAGGAGCGCTCTGGAGCTCGCCGGCAGGAGAACTGTGAGTCCCCCCCGCCCCACCCCGGCCTCAAGCAAAAGTCCAGATTTCCCCCGTTAGTAACACCTCGGAGTGCCAGAGGGAGCGGAGGGGCATGCGTTAACGGAATGCTTCAACCGTGGAAGGTATTTCACGAGACACTGTGCACTCACGTTCGTTGTAACAACTGTCAAAGGGCACTCACTGTATGCCTTCCAACTCCTCGGCCGCGTTGGAGCCCCAGGAAGTAAATGCGTTCGTTTGACTAAGCTCCGTGAACGTGCAGCGGTGATGGCGAAGCGCTGCCCTGTTCGCTCGAAAGCTCTCGTTCGTGCGGCCTTCACACGGCCTCAAGGTACGCAGTTCTAAACAGCCTTCCATTCCATGCTGGTGTGCCAAGCCCCCCACCCACCCGCAGGGAGGAATTTGGGCTCTTCTGAGAAACACCAGTGTGCGCCACACGTGAAACCAGGGCGTCTCCCCCAGGACGTCGCCGACCGGCAGCCGGATGCCAGAGGTGTACTTCCAGCCGGAAAAAGAGGGAAAAGCACAGCTTTCCCGGGGACAATTCTGGACCCTTGGGACCATCCAGAATCACCAAGGCCTCAACTTTGCACGGCCTGGGGAACGCTCTTCCGCCTGTCCAGCAATCCCCACGTCAAAACCTTTCTCAGCAGAGGCAGGCACTCTCTCCCTTGTACTAGATAGCTCGGCAGAGCCTTCCGAGAAACATGCTGCGTCATTCAGCTTGAACGTGGGACGCGGAGGGGAGAGTACGCTTTCTCCCCGTTTGGAGGCGCCTTGCGCTTGGCTTCAAAGCTGCCTTGAACAGCACTAGCGGCCCGACGTCTCTGCACGGCAGGGCTGTCGTTGTGGGCCGAGGCTGCGTGTTCTCCCACAGCGAAAACCGTGCTGGCAATCCCTTTCTAGGAACTCCTCCCACGGCACCCCAGGTTCAGCTCCGGCCGAACGAAAGGTGACCTCAGGCCTCAAGGTGAAGTTCCAGCGTTTCACGTCAGGGGAGCTGGGTGTGCAGGGGTCTCCGATGAGGCCATACTCCACCACGGAGTGCCTTAACCCTGCGACGCTCCTGGGGACACACAGGGTAGGAGCCCATTCACCAGGTTCGCATGATGACCTCTCTCCGTGCCGGAACGGCGGCCTCTGGCTTCTGAGGAACCTTAGCGTAAGCAGGCCCCTGGAGACAGCTCTTCACATTCATAGCTAGGGCAGTGTACTCCTCTCTGGGTTGCCCAGGTTGAGTGGCCCAGTCGTCAGAGAGACTGGCGAAAGCAGCGCT